>NC_086230.1:35383333-36005000 GCF_036321145.2 Pelmatolapia mariae | reverse complement strand
GACCTAAATAGGCTGAACGGTGCTCTAAGGTAGGCCCGGTCAGGTTTAAAAGATTCAACAGTCAAATATTTATCAAAGCAGTTACTGATTAATTGTCTGTCAACAGTAAAATATATTACTGTCATCTGCAAACATAAATCATTTTTAAACATTACGACGTCTTCACATTAGAGAAACATTAATGCACATCAGGCAAACTGTGCAACACGTGCACGGAGGTAAGAACACAATAAACCAGCAGCACAACAACTAATATCAATTACAACATCATATATGATAAGCATACCTGCCTGGTCATTTCTACATGTATCAGTGCCTGTCAGGTTTTTTGAAATGCTGTAGTGCTGTGGACACAGAGTGACTAACATTCACTGTCTAACACAGAGCTGCATGTAATTATCTGTAGGCCAAAAGATGTTTTTGTTCTTATGAAGGTATAAAGGTGCTCTCAGTAGAATGCAACACCTCTGGTAGATCTTTCAAATTAAAAGACCTCTGAGCAGCTGGAAGCCCTCACCACTGACATGTGAGATTCAAATAATCATACCTCCTCTTAAACACTTCTCTCTGACTTTGGTAGAAAATGTCATGAGATGAAGGAAGGGTGTGCCAGTGACTGTTCTGATGTTAGACTGTGTGACAGGATTGAAATTCAACAACATGGACTACAAATTCACGTTTTATATCACCTCAGTGCATTCTTATATTGGTGATTCATGCATATTACATAAAGGAGAACGACTAGTGAAAAGTATCATAGAAAAGGCTGGAAGGGGACACATCGCCTGTTTTGGTGTTAAACATGTATTCAATTCAGTTTTAAATCACAACAACAGTCACCTCTGCTCACGTTTTATTGTAAAATCCTACAATAATACAGAGAAAACCCCAACAAAACGCAGAGGGCTGTATAAACACACAGTGAATTTCTATGTTATTACCACTCAGTTACATGTGGTAGTTTCTGTGTAATAAGCAGGAAACAGCGCAGCAGTGCTCAGTGTGGAAAGGAAGATTAAGGGCAGTCAGCACTCCCCCCATTCACTCTGCAGTAAAAAAGAAACACACAGGTCTTTTTGGTTTATTATGGATGAAAATGAACTTAATTAGGACAAAAGTGAGAGTGCATCACTTTAAATTGCCACGTCATAATTTCCTCAGGGATTAATGATGTATCCTGATTCTGACAGGTTCTAATGTAACACTGACAGAACTGACAGCTACCTGCTGCAGGAGAGGCTGAATCTTTGGGTGGTTAGAGGTCAGTCAGTGATGAAGGCGGTGCAGGACAGTCGTAGACAAGCGTGAATGGCATCTTATTCTTGTGTACTGGACATTTTAATGTGTGCTCCACTTTCTAAGCTACCTGGAATATTTTTACCATATCATGTGCTCTCATCCTGGTATTTTGCACAAGTGTTTCCAGTTCCAGACTTACTGTTGCTTGCTTGATGCGTGCTTTTATTCAGTTATCATTACCGTGGTATTGCATTCCTGCTTCTCACACAGAAACTGCCATAAGTGTGTTTGGTAGTCATGACCAATGTTCCCTCTAAGCTGCGCGCGTGCGCAATTGCGCACTGCTGGCACGGTCTCTGCGCACAGAAAATCTGTGTTGCGCACAAACAAAAAAATCTAGAAGAATCTGAAGAAGTAACAATATAATTAATTGCCCAACATTGGTCATTATATCCTGTATTTTGCAGACAGAGAGCTACATACTCTCTCCCAGACCACAGACTCATAATACAAGTCAGAGCTTTATAAAAAAAAAAAGAAAGTTGTGTTTTCAAAATTGGAGTTCAAGTTATTTTTCCTTCCAATAGTGTTAACATACTACACAGGTCATGAAATAGATTTGTTTTTAATTTTCATTGTAAGTGGGCTAAAGCAGTTAATTAAAAGTAGTCTAACATAAATGCTGTAATTTGATTACTTTAATAAACCATGTAACTTGGATGGATTCGATGCTGGCGTGACCACAGTGCACACGTCTGCTGTTGCTCACAGTGGTCCAAGGGACCGCTCAGGGAGTTTGTGTGTTCGCTCAGACACATGAAACATTAGAGGGAACATTGATCATGACTATTCTGTAAGGTTGTTTTAAAGGGTTATTAACGTGGTTATTCATATGTTATTAAATGGAAAGAGGTGGTTTTGCATTGTGTAGCTCTGTTTCCTGCTTATTACACAGAAACTGCTGCAGGTAACTGAGTGGTAATAACATAGAAATTACCACATTTTTACATTCTTGTTTCTTCCTTCTTTGCGAGTCTTGAGTTAGTATTCTAGTGCTTCTGAGTTTGTTATTTATAGTTTTGGGTGTTTTGTCTGATTATTTAAGATTCAGGAAGTTTATTGTCATTTACACGGGAAACACAACTGTGGAAGGGTGTTAGTCCGTTCCCAGTCTCATCTCTGTGGGACGTCCTCAGCTTCTGGGCTCAGTCCTGTGTCCTGCGTTCATGTTTTGTTATCCTCTCTATGTCCCCAGTCATGCCACCACGTCTGTCTGGTTTGCCTGTCTTCTCTTATGTATGTATTTAATACTTAATATACTTATAACAGGTGTACTTATATTACTTATAGTTATTGTAATGACATCTTTAGCCCTGTGTCTGTCACTTCTCGTAATCATCCCTCTGTGTCCTCGCCTGTTGCATGTGTCGTAGTCTAGGTTTCAGTGTGTGTGCTTTATTTTGTCTCCTTGTGAATGAGCTGCCTGTGGCTGGATGCTGGCTGTTGTTCAAATCAACATTTCAATTAATTCCAACAACTGTAAAAAACAACAGTCGTGACTGATGCAGACTGAATTATAAAGAACCTTAGACTCACTTTGATTTAAGATCATTGGGGTTTGGAGACCTTACAGGTTACTGTCATTTCTTACAGCACTGCGATGTTCACATTCACTGACTCAACAACACGTCACAGCATGAAATAGAAACACAGTGTTTGTGTCATGGTCCTGGGTTGGTTACCCAGTGTTTCTGTGTTATTAATAGGCTGTGATTTCATTATTTAGTCTCCTGGTTTCTGCTTCTGTGCTCCTCCTTTCCTCCGTGTCCCATGTTTCCTGTGTCTCCTCAGTCAGTGTCATTCTGTGTCTTTGTGGTGTCTCTTGTGTTTCCTGTTTTACTTTGATGATCTCGGTTTTGCTTTCCCACCGTCTCATTAACCGGCTCTGATTAGTCCCAGCTGTGTTTCCACCTGTTCCCCTGTTCGTACCGTCTCTGTGCTGGATGTTTCCTCCATGCTGCCGGTCTCCGTGTTTGTTTTCTCGTCAGTTCCTAGTTTTCTAGTTTCTTTGTTTTCTAGTTTCTCTTCTCTTGAGTTCCTGGTTTCCTAGCTCTCGGTCATTATGTTTTGTTTCGTATATCTTGCATTCAAGTTTTCGCAGCGAGTAAAGCTGCAGCTTTAAGTGACCTTTGTGTGCTCGAGTCCTTTACTTGGGTCCTACATCCTGCCTGCCGCACAGCGTAACATTATTATTGAACATTTATATGATTAACATCACTTTGTCTGTTATGTTAAAATTATTTTTTTGTACAAATGATGACATATCAAATTGTGTCACAACATTAGGGACAGCAGTGTATCCTTACTAAAGGAGGTAATAAAGGAAGAAACATTCCTTAGCTGTTATTATCATGACTCCCACGTAGCTTCCTTGGGTTATTTCTCTCTCACGTCTCACTTAGTAACCTTCTGAAAGTGCAATAGTCTATTTGAACATATCCTCAATATAAACCAAAAACGCGGGCAGATAATGAAAGGTCATATCTTGCCACTGCTTTAAAGAACTTATTAAGCTGATGTTCAACTGGCAAAAAATGAATACAACAAAAGATTTGATGTAATGTGGCATAAATCTGTCTGGATTACTAAGCGTCTGAAGAAGACATCGACAGGGGTGAAACTTTTCATTTCTTGTGTGAAACTGACACTAAAACCACATGTGAGACACACATGTGGTTTGGAAGGATTGTTCATTATTACACTGAACAGTCTAGTTTAAAAAACCAAACAAACAGCTGAAACTGTAAAGTGAAGTGGAATGTGTCTAACTCATGGGTTTATTTTATTCTCATTGATCCAAATGTTCACGGGTACAGATGGGTTACATCTGAAGCTAAACAGACATGTCCTGATTCCTGACAGGACCAAGGATGGCAACACCAACAGAGTTGGTGGAAGCGTTGGAGGAGCTGGGAGACAGCGAGCTAAAAGATTTTAAGGAGATGGAAACGAAGGATCAGGTGGAAAGTTTATCCAGCACTGACTTAGGACCTGAAGGTGAGTCATGGAAGCAGGTCAGTCAGCTGACACGGCTTCTGAAGCAGTTGAGGCAAACTGAACTCCACATTAAAATATCTCACACACTCACACACATATACATACATACTTAGTCTAGACCTATTGCAGCATAACTAAGGTAGGATTCAGGGTCACCTGATCCAGCCCTAACTATATGCTGTGGAACCAGAAGAGGAGCTTCCAGTTTGGAAAGCTGAAGACTCTGGAACCAACTAGACAGACTGCAGTCTGAGGGAGAAGTGCCCTATTGGTACGGTATAGCACTATGAGATCTTTACAATATGAAACAACCCTCTGAACCATCAGGGGGAAAACAGCATACAGACAGCAAGCTGGGAGGAAATGAGTATTTGCACCTGTGCCCTGCACCTCTCGCAGAGTCCAACCCGTCTTCAGGAGACTCGTTCTCAGACTCCCATCCCACCTCAGCGATGATGCTGTTACAGGGAATTAATTAATTTTTTTTAAATATCTGGATCAGAACTCTTTAATGAGCCCAAGAGGAAATCATGTGGTCTCAGTTGCTCTAAGACAGTAAGAAGAGTAGCTAGCTAAGCTAAATAAACAATACTATTTATTACAAAGTTACAAAATATAACTAAATAGCGCAAACAGAGAAACACAAGAGAAGTTACGCTTAACAAAGTTTAAAGGATGGAGAAAAACAGGAGCAACTGTAAGAGGCTGCATGCTGGTTGTGCGCACAAACAGGTTGTTGTGTTGGTGTTTCCCACAGCAGACTTTTCATGGGTGTGTCTTTGCTCCCCACAGATGTAAGATGCATGCCAGCAGCTCCGCCTCCACAACCTGAAACATCGTACCAAGTCACACTGCAGTCTGAGCTCCAGAACATCTTCAGGTGTGCTCAGGAGGGCCTCGAGAAGCAGAATGAGGAACGTTTGTATGCCGTGACCCCAGAGCTGTTTATTACAGAGAGACCGACCACAGACTCCTGTTCACAAGAAGAGGTCAGACTGGCTGACCTCGAGTCAGAGAGGGTGGTTAAACCCAGTGACCTCTTCCAACTGTTTTCTAGTGAGGGCACTGCTGTGAGGACAGTGCTGACCAGCGGGATAGCGGGAATTGGCAAATCATCCATTGTTAAGAGGTTTATGTTGGACTGGGCTGAAAAAAGAACCAATCAAGACTTACATCTGATCTTCCCCTTTGACTGTCAGCAGATGGGTTTATGGAAAGGAGAAACATTTAGCCTGGCAGAGCTCATCCATACATGTATCCCATATTTTTCAGCCAGTGGTATCAAAGAAGAAACTTTAAATGACATTTTCACAAGTTTACAGAACTCCAGAGACACAAGTGAGTTCAGACTTCTGTTTGTGTTTGATGGATTGGATCAAAGTTGCCTTCAGCTCGACTTCACAGGAAAAACAGAGAAGTCTATCGATGTGACAAAGTCAGCCGGAGTAGAAGTGCTTCTGACCAACCTCATCAGGGGCAAACTGCTTCCCTCTGCTCGCCTCTGGATAACCACACAACCTGCAGCAGCCAATCGAATTCCCCCTCAGTACGTTCACAGAGTGACGGAGGTCAGAGGGTTCACTGACCCTCAGAAGGAGGACTACTTCAGAAAGAGATTCCAAGATGGGGAGCAGGCCAACAGGATGGTCGCCCACATCAACACATCCCAAGGACTACACATCATGTGCCACATCCCAGTCTTCTGCTGGATCACAGCTGCAGTTCTGGAGGATGTGCTGAAAACCAGTGAGCGAGGAGAGCTGCCCAAGACCCTGACTGAGATGTACATCCACTTCCTGATGGTTGAGATTAACCACACAAAGCAGAAGCATGTCCCAGAAAAGTGCATTCGGTACATTATGTCATTGGCTGAACTAGCTTTTCACCAGCTGCTGAGAGGAAACGCCATCTTTACTGAGGAGGAGCTGAGCTGCAGTGGCATTCATGTCAGAGCAGCATCAAAGTATGCAGGACTGTTCACAAAGATCTTCAAGCAGGTTTGTGGACAAAGGAAGGAACAGGACCAGAAGAATATCTTTAGCTTTACTCACCAAAGCATTCATCAGTTTCTAGCTGCAGTTTACGTGACCATATCACTGTTTAGCTACAACAGAAATGTGATGCCTGTCCCCCGACTCACCGTGCAAAGTCTGTTCATGTGTTTCAGTAAATCGAACTCTTCTACGGCTCTGAATATCCAAAAAAATGCAGTCAAGACAGCGTTAAAGAGCCCAAATGGTCACCTGGATTTGTTTGCCCGCTTTCTCCTCGGTCTGTCATTGCAGACCAATCAGACTCTCCTACAAGACCTGCTGACACAAACAAGAAGTAGCTCACATAACAATCAGAAAGCAATCCTGTATGTGAAGAAGAGGATCAGGAAGAATCCTGGTCCAGAACAATGCATCCTGCTGTTCCACTGCCTGAATGAACTGAATGATCGTTCTCTGGTGGAGGAGATCCAACGATACCTGAGTTCAGGAAGTCTCTGCAAAGATAAACTGTCTCCCAGCCAGTGGTCGACACTTCTCTTCATCTTACTGTCATCAGAAAAAAATCTGGATGTGTTTGACCTGAAGAAATACTGTGCTTCAGAGGAGGCTCTTCTGAGGCTGCTGCCAGTGGTCAGAACCTCTAAAAAAATTCTGTAAGTTCATGGATAAGTGAGTCATCCACAAAACCAAATATAATATTACTCCTCCTGAACAAATCGCCTTACAGACCTTACAGAGTTGAGAGCAAGATGATGTTATTTACTAGTCCAATAACAAAAAGGCCAAGCTGCAGATATGTTTGTGGCCTCTAGATTATTTTGCTCTCTTCTGAGCTTTCTTTGTTATCATGCTTTTGGTATCTTTGCTGCTGCTATAAATACAGAATATGTCAGTTTTATAGCTTGCTGAAAACCTACAGTGGGTGTTCTCTCACATAAAGTAACAGGATAAAGACATGCTGTGGAAGAGAGCCAGAGATTAATAACAAGTATGATTCAGTGCAGAGAGGTCTGTTAACACATAGTGAGTGAAGAAGAAACACCCAGTGAATCATGGGAATCTTTAAAATTTTAAAGATTTTGAATTCAGTTCTTCATTTAACAGGAAGCCAATGAAGGGAAGCCAAAACAGGAGAAATCTGCTCTCTCTTTCTAGTCCCTGTCAGGACTCTTGCTGCAGCATTTTGGATTAACTGAAGGCTTTTCAGGGAGTTTTTAGGACTTCCTGATAATAGTGAATTACAGTAGTCCAGCCTGGAAGTAATAAATGCATGAACTAGTTTTTCAGCGTCACTCTGAGACAGGATATTTCTAACTTTAGAGATGTTGCGGTCTCTTGTCACTTTTCTCTGGTCACTTTTCCCAGACAGGCATGAACATTTTCACACTTTTCTCTCTTGTTTAAACTCTCAAAGTTCAAACCTTCATAGAAAAATAAGTCCAGTATTATAAAATGAAACCAAAGTCACCCGCGGTTGCCTTTAACTAGTTTTTCAGCGTCACTCTGAGACAGGATATTTCTAATTTTAGAGATGTTGCACAAATGGAAGAAAGCAGTCTTACATATTTGTTTAATATGTGCGTTGAAGGACATGTCCTGGTCAAAAATGACTCCAAGGTTCCTCACAGTGTTACTGGAGGCCAAGGTAATGCCATCCAGAGTAAGAATCTGGTTAGATACCATATTTCTAAGATTTTCAGGGCCGAGTACAATAACCTCAGTTTGATCTGAATTAAGAAGCAGAAAGTTAGCGGCCATCCAGCTCTTTATGTCTTTAAGACATTCCTGCAGTTTAACTAATTGGTGTGTGTTACCTGGCTTCATGGATAGATAGAGCTGGGTGTCATCAGCATAGCAGTGTAAATGTATGCTATGTCTTCTAATGATACTGCCTAAGGGAAGCATGTATAATGTAAACAGAATTGGTCCTAGCACTGAACCCTGTGGAACTCCATAATTAACCTCAGTGTGTGAAGAGGACTCTCCATTTACATGTACAAATTGGAGTCTATTAGATAGATATGATACAAACCACTGCAGTGCAGTACCTGTAATACCTACAACGTGCTCTAATCGCTCTAATAGGATATTATGATCAACAGTATCGAACGCTGCACTGAGGTCTAGCAGGACAAGCACAGAGATGAGTCCACTGTCAGAGGCCATAAGAAGATCATTTGTAACCTTCACTAAAGCTGTTTCTGTGCTGTGATGAGCTTTTTTGACCAGGACATGTCCTTCAACGCACATATTAAACAAATATGTAAGACTACTTTCTTCCATTTGTGCAACATCTCTAAAGTTAGAAATATCCTGTCTCAGAGTGACGCTGAAAAACTAGTTCATGCATTTATTACTTCCAGGCTGGACTACTGTAATTCATTATTATCAGGAAGTCCTAAAAACTCCCTGAAAAGCCTTCAGTTAATCCAAAATGCTGCAGCAAGAGTCCTGACAGGGACTAGAAAGAGAGAGCAGATTTCTCCTGTATTGGCTTCCCTTCATTGGCTCCCTGTTAAATCCAGAATTCAAAATCCTGCTCCTCACATACAAGGTCTTAAATAATCAGGCCCCATCTTATCTTAATGACCTTGTAGTACCATATCACCCTATTAGAGCACTTCGCTCTCACACTGCAGGCCTACTTGTTGTTCCTAGAGTATTTAAAAGTAGAATGGGAGGCAGAGCCTTCAGTTTTCAGGCCCCTCTTCTGTGGAACCAGCTTCCAGTTTGGATTCAGGAGACAGACACTATCTCTACTTTCAAGATTAGGCTTCAAACTTTCCTTTTTGCTAAAGCATATAGTTAGGGCTGGACCAGGTGACCCTGAATCCTCCCTTAGTTATGCTGCAATAGGTGTAGGCTGCTGGGGGATTCCCATGATGCATTGAGTTGAGTCACCTTTCTCACTCACTATGTGTTAATAGACCTCTCTGCACTGAATCGTACTTGTTGTTAATCTCTGTCTCTCTTCCACAGCATGTCTTTATCCTGTCTTCCTTCTCTCAACCAATCACAGCAGATGGCCCCGCCCCTCCCTGAGCCTGGTTCTGCTGCAGGTTTCTTCCTGTTAAAAGGGAGTTTTTCCTTCCCACTGTCACCAAAGTGCTTGCTATAGGGGGTCATATGATTGTTGGGTTTTTCTCTGTACCTATGAAGCGCCTTGAGGCGACTTTTGTTGTGATTTGGCGCTGTATAAATAAAATTGAATTGAATTGAATTGAATTGAAACCTGACTGAAACTCTTCAAATAAGCCATTCCTCTGCAGATGATCTGTTAGCTGTTTGACAACTACTCTTTCAAGAATGTTTGATATGAAAGGAAGGTTGGAGATATGTGGGTCATGGACCTACATGTTTGATTTGGCAGAGATTTTATGCTGAAGGTTCTTCCAGACTGAACGTTCCCATTTGGGAACAGAGTAACACTATGGGTGTGCTAGCTTGTGACTCAGTGAGGCTGGATTTGTGTATTGAACCATCAGCAGTGCAGATATCCATTTCTTAAAAATGCATATCTAGCTACTCCTAGTCGGACTATTTTAAAATGAAGCAGTGTGACTTGTGGTCACAAAAGCAGAAATGATTTAAATGTTTTAAGTGTTTAAGTTTTGTCTGTTTTTCATCATAGGCTGAGTGGCTGCAAGCTGTCATGGAGAAGCTGTGAAGCTTTGTCTTCAGTTCTCAGCTCCCAGTCCTCCAGTTTGAGAGAGCTGGATATGAGTAACAACGATCTTCAGGATTCAGGAGTGACATTGCTGTCCACTGGACTGCGGAGTCCACACTGTATACTTGAGATTCTTAAGTTAGTCATTATCATTTAAATAAAAAAAAAAAAAGCATAGTATTCTTTGCAGATTTTTGATAATACATTTTTTTAAATTCTTCAGCTTAAAAATTAAATTTTATTCATGATTTTCAGGCTGTCAGGCTGCATGGTCACAGAGGAAGGCTGTGCTTCTCTGGCCTCGGCTCTAAGCACCAACCCTTCACATATGAGAGAGCTGGACCTTAGCTACAATCATCCAGGTGACACAGGAGCAGATATGCTGTCTGCTCGACTGAATGATCCAAACTGCAGACTGGATACTCTCAGGTATGCTCTGAAAGAACGAGAAGCATACGTGTTCTGATGTAATCTTTACATACGGTGGATGCCAAAGGTCCCTAGTATAACAAATGTCAGTGACAAAGCTGCTATTAATGAATTCATGTTACTGTGTTAGATTGAATATTGCAGTATGCAATATTAAATCTAACAGCAATCTGCGCATTTACAATTGTGGTAACATAACAGTAACAGGACTGCAGTTTTTTCTTCTTCTGCACATCATACAGGTCAGCTGTTTGACACATATTTCAGTTTGCACTAATGCAGCTCTCTGAATAAATTCTGAGCTCCACCTGAGTCTCAATCCTCAGGACCCTTTGTACATCTAAATTGCTGCACTGTTTTTGAGAGAAACACATGTGTACAGCCCGAGTTATTATTTTGATTAATGGGCCCAACACTCTCCCCGTTCTGGTTTGCGGATTTTTGAGCCATTAAATTGCGGAGAAATTCAGGAGAAAGTTAGTAGATCACCTGTGGCGTCACAATAATTTGCCCTGCTTAATAAATCTGCCGCAGGCAATAAAATTAAATCCCTCTTATTTTCTTATATTTAGCTGCTGCGATCCCGTAGAACTATCCTTTTCACGATTCCTGTGACTGCAGTAAAATTTGCTCCATTCCACGTTTATTCCAGCCGACCCGAAGTAAACATGAATCCATGATAATCTTAAAGGCTGTAATACTGCAAAAGACATTAATAATGCAAACTGATTCCACAGAAGTGTAAACACACTTTTATCAGTGAATATACCTTATAATCTGGAGAACTTTGTTCTTCATGCAGCAACAGCTCAAAGAAAAGTAGTTTTTATTCCAGTAGTGTGATGTTCAGAGTTCAGCTGTGAGTTTAACAAACTGTTTTTGAAAAATTCAAAATATTTCATCAATTTATGGCATGAACATCCAATTACAGTCAATATATATACGAGCTGCACCACTTTTTTAAATTATTTTTTTCATGAATGGTCAGATGGTCCATTGCAAAGGATGGACCAGTGTATCCTCTGCTAAAGGAAGCAAGAAAGGTAGCATTGAAGCTCCTTTCCTTAGTGCTTGGAGAACTGGAAACACTGATTATGGCGACCACTTGTCTCAGTGAGGAATCTTCCTGAGCATGATGACTATTAGAACACATAACCCTCAAGCTTAATGAGAAGATTCAGAACAGTTTTAGAAGAACAATTAGTGTGAGGAGACTCCGCCCACACGAGGGCCAGAGCACCAGCGCAGAACACCACCAGGGACCAGCAGAGTTGGCAAAAGTACAGGCATTCTGTACTTAAGTAGAAGTACAAATACTACTGTTAAAAATACTCCAGCAAAAGTTGAAGTACTGATTCAACTGCTTTCATCTAGTAAAAGTAAAAAAGTAAAAGCTCTGAAATGTACTCAGAGTGAGAAATGAAAAGTGGTTTCTTTGGAGGACATTTCTATTTCTGTGCAAAGCTCACTGAACCCTGTGTTGTATTAGCATAAAGATAAAGTAAGGGGGGAATACAAACGTTAGTCTGACTTTAGTTTAAAGAAGGAAAGAAATCTTTATTTTATATATTGACAGGAAAATGTGCACAGTCAGGGGTTAAAGTGGATTCAGCAGGTGGGGGAACCTGAAATCAGCTGTAAGGTTCAGGGAAAATAATCATAACTCACAATAACTTTTACTGAGAGCTTGAGTAGATTTTCTTACTGTACAGGCTGTGATCAGCTGACCTGCTTCTGACCTGCAGTTTGTTTAGCAGCAGGTTTATGAACAAACAAATGTAGAAATGCAAGGAGTACAAGTAAAAGTAGTCAGAAAAAAATATTCAAGTAAAGAACAGATATCTGAAAATTGTACTTAAGTACACTAATAAATTATTTGTACTTCGTTACTTCTCAGTTCTTTTTTCTTTTCTTTTTTTTTCGCCTGTCCCGTTTGGCACTGCAGCAATCAGAATTATTATTGCGCAGCGGGATTTATTTTTCCAAGTGGATCATTACAGCTTTGCCATACTGGTATACTTGATTGATCTTTATTATTATTGTTTAATTATATTATTATTTTTTTAGTTAGTTGTTTAGTTAATTAGTTATTACAATCGGAACAGACATGATGGGGGGATAATAGGAAAAGGAAAGATGTAGACAAGACAAGTTCGAGAAAAGGAGAGGGGAAGAGGGGCAGAGAGAAAAGACACTAAAAATCAACTGGATCACCTGCTGGAAGAAAAAAAAGAAAACAAGCAAAAAGAGAACATATAAGTAACAATAAATAATAAATATTGAATGTTACTGAGCAGCACACAAGACCAACAACGCATGGTATGCTTAGAGGCAGCAGCCAAGGAAGATAGTGTGTCTGAACAACTGTGTGCACACCTGTGTGCGTGAGTGCGCTTGTATTCAAAAGGTTTCTCCATTTAACAATCTGGTAGTGGGTGTGGACAGTTTACTTCTCACCTTTGAAACCCAGAGATAGTCTTTGGAGAGAATGAAAGAGGAAAGGGGTTCCAAAAAACACCAGCCTGCCCACATCACAGCAGCTTACAAGAACTTACCCAGCATGCACTAAAAACCCGGTAATGAGATAATGTTACATTTCGATTGGCTTTTAATTAGATTTGTGCTGAATGTTTGATTGTGCTGTTTTATGTATATCTGTTTTTATATTACTGTGAAGAGTGCTATACAAATAAATTGAAATTGAAATTTGAAATTGAAACCAAGAGTTCTGATATGTTATCATCAAGTAGACAATGCAGTCAATGAATCTGACAAACTATGCACATATACATGGAACATTACACTGCATAATGCTTGAGTTTTGCATTTTATGGAAAATTTTCATTTTCAGTTACACGATTATCCAAAAGTATTGTTATGTTGTGATAGCGTTATTTTGTGAGTTATTCTTGAATTCCCAGCCTTAATCATTTCAAATGATTAAAGTGTGAAGCAGTTCATAACTGCACCCGTAAATGGCTGTTTTGTCATGCAGATTGGATCATGGTGGAGAACAGAGGCTGAAACCGGGCTTAAAGAAGTGTAAGTGATTTTATTCAGTTTATTCTGACATGTCACAGAAAAAAAATATAAAAAACAATTCAATTCAATTTTATTTACCTACCAGCAAATCCCTAAGGTGCTTTATACTGTAAGGTTAAAAAAACCCTACAATAATACAAAGAAAACAGAGAAAACCCCAACTATCACAGAGTGCCCTATAAGCAGCACTTTGGTGACAGTGGGAAGGAAAAACTCCCTTTTAACAGGAAGAAACCTCCAGCAGAACCAGGCTCAGGGAGGGGCGGGGCCATCTGCTGTGATTGGTTGGGGTGAGAGAAGGAAGACAGGATAAAGACATGCTGTGGAAGAGAGACAAGGTTAATAACAGATATGATTCAATTCAGAGAGGTCTATTAACACATAGTGGTCGTGTCCAAATTCATGGGCTGCACGCCTGGCACCTGATGCCTTCACGGTCTACATGGGCCGGGTCCTCAGGAGGTCGGGTAGGCCGGAAGTGAGCGGCTGTGAAATTGGACTGTCTAGCCTTCAGATTTGCGTCACCGCTCTCTCGGTGGAGTTTAATAAACTCATCTGCTCTTTTCTATCTAAAATATAACAGGACACTGGCGTAAACTCTCGACCGTCTCACACTTCTCTTTAATCAGTTTTCTGTTTGACGTTTATTCAGCTGTGTGAAAACTATAACTTTAATCTCAGCCAAACTGATTTACTCACGAACAAATAAAACACTGAAAAAGCCAAACAATAACATTTTAAGTTGTCTAAGTGGCTTATATATCACGTTTAACCTGAGTAGCGAAAGACTGCGGGGGTCTGAAAATGATGTGCTGGGAGTTGTGCCGTTCTCGGCGGCTCTAGTGACGCTTGAGCTCCCGGCTAGCTATCGATCTGATGGGTAACAGACGTCTCCGAAAACGTCGAAGCACTTTTGCAAATATGTGATATCTTGATAAACCGAGCAGATATTTGAAGTTTACACAGCTACATTCTCGCCTGAAAATATGTTAAAAGTTTATTTTGTGACCCAGAAAGATTAGTAAGAGTAATTTTAAAACTTAGCAGCGGCCGCCATTGTTGAAAACTGGAATTGGCTGGGCCGCGCTATGAATTCTGGGATATGGTGGGCCACGAAGGACACATGCAACCCATCCTTCAAATTCAGGGAAAAGGAGGACGCATTTGTCAGCTGCGTTCGGAAGAGTCCAACAATTTGGACAGCCTTCGTCGTGTCGCTGTGACACAATCGGCCCACAAATGCGGCCTCGGGAGGATGCAGCCCATGAATTTGGACTCCTCCAGTGAGTGAAGATGAAACACCCAGTGCATCATGGGAATCCCCCAGCAGTCTACACCTGTTACAGGAAAAGGATCCATTCATATGAATCTGCACTTGTGTGCACTTCAATGATGTTTTGATTCAATGGTACTTTGTTCCTGGCACACCAGTTTTTTTGATGCACATTTCTGAAGCCACCATCTCCAGCAGCTCCATCAGGTTTTTATTTGTGCCATCTGCAAATAAAACTAAGTTTGATATATCGATACCTAATGAGTAGTTTTGGACCCAGTACAGAACCTAGTGGAATACCTGATGCAATGTCCAAGCATAATGAGGAATATTCTCCCAACCTCACAAACCGTTTGCTGTCACTTGAATAAGTTTTTACCCAGTGCAGTACAACCTCCGTCGGATCTCGTGCCACTCAGGTTTATGAATTAACAGTTCATGATCAACTGTATCAAATGTTTTTTAAAGATCTAGGAATATTTGCCTGCATACTGTTAACAGAAATGAAACCAGTTAATGTGATTTGCTGTGTTCTTTGTTTCCATCAGATGCCTGCGAGCTGCAGATAGACCCAAACACAGTAAGCCGAGCCCTCAGATTGTCCCACAACAACGTGACGGTGACAGCGTCAGACTTTCAGTTATATCCGAATCATCCAGACAGGTTTGACAGTTGGCCCCAGCTTCTGTGTAAAAATGAACTGAGCGGTCGCTGTTACTGGGAGGTGGAGTGGAGGGGACTAGTGGACATATGTGTGAGTTACAGAGGAATCAAAAGAAAAGGCAACAGCCCTCGAAGCAGGTTTGGAGGAAACGATCAGTCTTGGAGTCTGAGCTGCTTTCTTGACCGCTACGCTGTCTGCCACAACAACCAAGGGAAAGAGATGTACTTCCCTTCCTCATCCTCATCCTCTTTCTCTAAGAGAATAGCAGTGTATGTAGACTATCCTGCCGGCGTGGTGTCCTTCTACAGAGTCTCCTGTGACAGTCTGATCCACCTTCACACCTTCAACACCACCTTCACCGAGCCTTTGTATGCAGGCTTTGGCTGTGACTCCAGGCTGGGCTTTAACCTGATGTTTAACATCCAGTCCTCAGTGTCTCTGTGCAAGCTGTAGGAGGATGAGTGTAAATGATGAGTATGAATCAGTCAAGTTTGTGCACTTTAAGCAGAACAAATAACACCTTATCATAGTAATGCATTTTTGTTTTTTTTACTGATTAACAAGATTTGGAAAAACTGCCTCTTCTTCTCAGAGTAATGCACAATATTGGGAATAGAGAGTATACAGCTATGTTATTAGCCCTTTGCCCATCCTTGACAAAGGGCTTATAACACAGCTGTATAAAATCAAGGAAACATCCTAAGGATCACAGGAAACAGCAAAATCCATTAAAAACTGTGGAAACAAACTGAAAACTGAATGTGGGGCAAAGGGTTTGTTTGTATGGTAATAAAACGTAGCGGTCCATCACGCATAGAAATAATCATACTGCAGTTCTCACAGGTTCAGCATTGATCATGTGTTATTACTTCTCCTGCTAAGTACACACAAGCATGCAAGCTGGTTTCATGGACTTGGTATATATTTTGTATAATGACTGTAAAAACTGTATTTCAGCTTCTGTTGTGTTTCATAATCTTCAGTAAGTATGGATCCATGGAGCGTCCCATGGACATCCACCATGTCACCATGACTACGCTCCGCCCAGGAAACTTTCAGACCAGGTCACAACCTATGCAGAATTTAATGAGAGTTACCACAAAGAAAAAAGCAAAAGATTTATACACACACACACACACACACACACACACACACACACACACACACACACACACACACACACACACACACACACACACATACACACACCACACACACACATATATATGATACATTTTCCCTTAGTGGTGTACTGACTTTTGTTGCCAGCGGTTTAGACATTAGTGGCTGTGTGTTGAGTTATTTAGAGGGGACAGCAAATGTACACAGTTATACAAGCTGCACACTTTACATTATATCAAAGTGTCATATCTTCAATGTTGTCCAGTGGAAATATTTACAAAAATACGAGGGGCGTACTGACTTTTGTGAGACACTGTATCTATCTATATATCTATATATATATATCTATATATATATATATAGATATATATATATATCTATATATATATATACATTTCTGTGAGATTTGATGATGGATGGATATGAAGCCTGGAGGTGGAGCTGTGATGGTTAGGATGAATGGTGATCGTGGTGATCCCTACATGCTGAGCTTAGGGGGGCATCAGTGAGTCAGATCATCACTATCTGTATTGTTTTACAGTCTTTACCGTTTCCAGTATACGGTATCCTGAGCTGAGTGTTTCCATGGTGATACTCATTTGAAAATTAAATGCATTTTAATGTCATTTTGTGTATAAAGGAAAAACATTGTGCACACACTGTGCTTGTGTTCCTGCTTCAGTGGGTGTGTTTAGGCCAACATTTGCTATGATGATCAGACACACTTACACACTAAGGAAAAGAAGGTAACAAACAGGTTGAGTAGCACAGATTGAGTTGAAAACAGGAACAAAAAAAAGAGATGTGGGGGTGTTTGTCTCTGCGACAACTGTGTAAGCGTCTGTCGTGGTGGATTTAATGGTAACATGATTGTCTATGTACGTCAGAGTGGGGCAATCAGCTCTTCCCCTGATAATGCTCTCACAGGCAGTCTTCATGTGACAGACTTTAAGTTAAAGTCATAAGGAACAGAGAACAAGACAGTGATGTTCCCATCAGCTTGCTTTGTGGTGTGGCTGTGCGCCACTGATGATATGCGCACTGGACAGAGAACCAGTGGAAAATTAAACCCATCTGAAGGAAAACACAGACTTGTGCAGAACAAATTCTGGAAATATTTTTAACTAGAAGGAAATAAACAGAAGGAAAACAGCTCATACTTATTAAAAGTAACGTCTACACTACAAATACAGTGAAAGCCGAAAGCATGCAGTCACCTGCGGTTGCACAGAGTGTAGATCCTCTGATTCACGATCTCGATGGTGCACTGGCAATGTGTTAGTGACTGCAGCATACAAAGAGAAGAGCGTAGAAGCAAGCCCACGCCAGTATGAAGACAAACATTAAAAAGACTTTGATAAAAAGCTTGGTGGGGAGAATATCTGAGGCGCTTAAAGACGGCTTCATGTTTTTAATCCCACCATATCATCAAATGTCACAGGTGTAAACGTAGACCAAGAGTGAGACCAAGAGTGAGAAGGGGGCGCCTCGCTAGCAGAACAAGAAAGCTTTGGGGGGAGATCTTGGCCTTGATTTCTTTGATCTTATCAACAAAAAATTGAAGACATTTTTTTCTGTCTGCTTTGCACATTTAGAGGTACCAAATCTGGGGACACAGTAGCACTGACTTTGTCAAACAAAGTCTTGGGATTTCTCTTGTTTTTTAATATGAGTCAAGAAAAATATTCTGATCTGACATTTTTCATTTAAGGATGAGATCTCTAAGACAGAACCTGTGTAGTTTGGTTTTCTTCCACTGTCGTTCTGTTTTGTGGCATGTTCTCCTTAAGTTTAAAATAGACTCATTTATCCATGGGCATGCCTTTTCCTGTGAGATACACCGTGCTTTCATAGGAGTCACTTCATCCAAAATGTGTGCATATCGAAGCACTGGATAAGAGTGTTTACATCATCGGCGATCGTGGCTCAAGAGTTGGGAGTTCGCCTTGTAATCGGAAGGTTGCCGGTTCGAGCCCCGGCTCGGACAGTCTCTCGGTCGTTGTGTCCTTGGGCAAGACACTTCACCTGTTGCCTACTGGTGGTGGTCAGAGGGCCCGGTGGCGCCAGTGTCCGGCAGCCTCGCCTCTGTCAGTGCGCCCCAGGGTGGCTGTGGCTACAATGTAGCTTGCCATCACCAGTGTGTGAATGTGTGTGTGAATGGGTGGATGACTGGTTGTGTAAAGCGCTTTGGGGTCCTTAGGGACTAGAAAAGCGCTATACAAATACAGGCCATTTACCATTTCCATTAGAAAGCAGAGAACTGTCAGACAGAGAACCTCTCATCAGTAGTCTCAGTCATTATGCCTCTGTGAGTTTTTAATATGAAGAGCATTTATTTAGAGCTAAAGTTACAGGTACGTCCTCGACAAACACAAGGTCCAAGGTACGGCCTTTCAGATGTGTTGGTCCAGAAACATGTTTAACAAAGTTAAAGGAATCAGATACAGATCAAAGTTCAGCTGTTGAGTTTGATGTGGCATCATCAACATGTTAAAATCCCCAAGAATCAGAACCTTCTCAAAATAATAATAGAAGATAAAAAAAATCCAAGCAATCCGAGATTCTCCCAGGTGTGCAGTCGGCCTTGGCAAGTGATGAAGGTAATATATGGTGTGCTAAGAAAACAACCATTCAAACCACCACTACCCAGCATGCTTCTGATCATCACACAGGTCTGGCTACATCGTTTTATCCCGGATGCTACAGTGTAGCTACTGGGCCCCACAACTCACCGCCATGATTAAAATGAAGACTTGGGTTGGACTGTGTATCTATATTCACAACAACTGGTGCATAAATAGTAAGACCACAGACAATTTTCCATCAGAGGAAACACACTGGATCGAGTCCATTCCTACTTGAGGCACGCTCACCGCATAGTCCCCCTCCCACACCCGGGAACATCTGACCACCACTTCCTCATCCCAGCCTATACTCCCCTCAGAAGTAGAATCAACCTAATCAGATCAGACTCAAGAGCGTTGAAGCCTGCACAGAAAGATCAGTCACTTATTTGCAGGACTGTTTCGGTGCCACAGAATACCTAAGAATCCAGGACCTGCAGGACCACACAGACACTGAACTATCATACATCAAGTTCTGTATGGACAACATCACAGCTGCTAAACACATCTGTGTTTTATCCAAACCAGAAACCATGGATGATATGTGAAGTTCAGCCAGCAACTCTGCCTTCAGGGCAGAAGACAACGCATTCCTTGTGACTTTAATTTGCCATTAATTTGCAAACAGATCCACTGATGGTGCCATTTCCATCGCCCTCCATACCGCTATAAACCACTCAAAGCTCACAGGGACCCTAGTTAGACTGCTCTTCATAAACTACAGCTCTGTTTTCAACATTCTTACAAACCTTTGTTGGGCTCTGTTGTGAAAGACACAAGAGCCTGACAAAAGGAGGGCACCTTTGTTAAACACTAAAACACATGGGTATTGATGTGCCTTGAACTGCAAAACATTTGCTATTTACTCCGAAGGACTAGAGCGAGATTTGAATGAAAAAACCAAGCAGCCTTTAGCACAGTCATATAATCAAAAAAAGCTGCATCACAGATCCCTCTCAGATCACCGCTTCAGCTCGCTGCGTTGTGTAAGAAGCTACAGGAGCATAAAAAGCAGAACCAACACATTAAAGAATAGCTTCACTGGCCATCAGGCTACTCAACAATCACAAAGCAGTGACTAAACATCACTGATCCCTGTGCAATATCCCTCCTATAGTGCAAAGTGTAATAAGAATATACTAATAATGGATGGATATTTTATATCTACTCTACTGCTTACCTGTACCACTGTTAAAGCAGCTATCATTGGGATTACATAGAAAAGAAATTCTTATTACTCTTTTATTCAAGTAGTGTGATTGTTTGTTTGTCTGTATACACACAAGTTCAGCAGTTCTTCCACACTTTAACATTGTGTGTTTGGTAGGATTACAATAACAGAGCTTATGTTATTTTATAATATTTTTATGTTTATGTTGTTTGTTGCTGGTTTTTAGTTTGTTTTTTTGTCTGTTTGGGAGCTGACACAGCCTCTATGGAGATGGGTTTCTGGGGGGGTAACAGGAGGACAGAAGCTGCAGAGAGGCGTGTAAGACTGCAGCTCTGCTCCCAACTCTGGATAGTCATATTTTGGGAGGTGTTGAAAATTTGAAAATGTTTGTTTTCAGTATAAATAAAGCTGGTTTAATTATTTTTATATACACACTGTAAATGTGCTCATATGAGTTGGCACTCCTTTGAAGGTCGAAAGCTTCATTCGGCGTGACTGTCCACACTGATATATTGTAGGAATGACACAGAGTGCAAACACGCTGACACACAGATAATGGTTAGAATAAGTCTTTGGGTTAGAGAGTCCAAACAAGATATTCTGAACCAGAACTTAGAATCAGTACAAGAACAATGGATTATCAAGGCTAGGCGGGAGGTGTTTTCCTTTTCTGTCTCTTACAGAGGAGGGAGCAGATACCAGACGAGGTCGGACATGGACGGGGAGCGAGACAGCAGGACTGCCACATTCGTGCGGGAGCCAGAAAGCCATGATAATCTTTGTTTTTGTTTCACTATATAAAGTTGTAAAGCCCGTTTGAGGGTTATCCTTTTTGTGAACCAAATGCTGGATTTCACACAGATGTCCAGAGCTGTGTAAACTTGTAATTTCAACTGCCAACGCAAATTAAATCTTTTTAACTGACAGAACTTTCTCCTGAAATTCCTTCTGAAAATATTGAACACGACAGAGGTTTGATACATTTGTCCATATTTCTAGAAATGAGAGCTGCTCCATCCAAAGTGGGATGGATGCCGTCTCTCCTAACAAGACCAGGTTTCCTCCAGAAGGTTTGCCAATTATCTATGAAGCCCACATCGTTTCTGGGACACCACTCAGACAGCCAGCAATTTAAGGAGAACATGCGGCTAAACATGTCACTCCTGGTCTGATTGGGGAGGGGACCAGAGAAAACTGCAGAGTCCCACATTGTTTTGGCAAAGTTACACACCGATTCAATATTGATTTTTATATTTATTATTTATGTAGCGCCAGCTCACACACAGAAGACACGCAGAGCAAACTGCAGCCATCACCTCATTTCCAACAGTGCAGAGCCTGTGCTCCAAACACAGACACAGACTACATTTATTAAAAGAACCATTAATGCTGAAAGAGGCATAGGCCATGTTTCTAGGTTACAGTATGATATTAGCTGCTATGTAGAACTTTGTAATTAATTAAGTGCTACACAAAACACCACTGTCTGAAACAGGAAGTGGCACAATGAGATAAAGAAGTGAAAGCAGCAGTAATGAAAGCGCACACAGAAGCCTTTAAAGAGTCCTCTTTCTGCTCATGACGAAAGTGAAACCGCTCGACTGCTGATAAATTAACCCTTGGTGTGCGGGAATGACAAAACAGAAGGACAGAAGAAAATGGAAATGGACATTTAAAAAAATGTGGAAGCATTTCACAGAAAACCAAGTTAAATGAAAACTCTGCGACGCACAACAGCACTGCTGCTGTGCACGAGCATTTAAAAGGGCCGCACCCGGAGCTGTGACGTCAACTCTGAATGGGTCTAATATCCAAAAGTTGAATCTGTTCATCTGGACGTAGCGTTTTGTGGGAGAAACGTTTCGTCACTCATCCAAGTGACTTCTTCAGTCTCAGCTGACTGCAGGTTTCCCCAAACCTTATAAACAGTACATTTGCATAATGACTGAAACCAGCCCACTGAAGGAACAATGGGCTGGGAGGTCAGTTCATTAATCATAATTATGCAAATTCCCATGACCATTGATCAACAACCACTGACCAAAACCCACTGATCAAAGAACACTGATCAATGGCCATGAGTCCCATTCACAGAGAGTTGGGGAATGGCTGCAATCACAGCATTGTAAGATGGTGACAGATGGACCCTTAGGCCCCCTCCTCCATTCAGAGATGGTCTTTCCCTTTTCACGTAAATGGCCTCCTTGACTCCGCGCTCAAACCAGCGTTCCTCCCTGTCCAGGATGTGTACATCCTCATCATTGAAAGAGTGGGATGCAAGTGAAGAGAGATGTAACGTCGTACGAGACCATGGTTTCATCTGCCTCCATAATGACATCTCTCACCTTCTCAACAAAATCCAGGGTGTTCTGGATGTGGTGTTCAGAGCTGCCCACCAGCGGGTTGAGGATTGAAGCCAGAAACTTGGAGATGTTATAGGTGACCGAGTTGATCATGCAGACAATTGGTCTTAAAGTTGCACCCTGCTTATGTATTTTCGGTAAACCATACAGACTTGGTGTAGACTACCCTGGGTATAGCCTGTGGTATGAGGTCCAGTCAATAGCCTTGTCTTGTTCTAACTGTTTCAGACAGTCTATCAGCCTCTTCCTGTAACCACTTCCTGGGTCTCGTTTCAGGGGCTCATAAGTATTTTCATCACTGAGTAGTGACGAAATCTTCTCATGATAGTCTTTCTGGTTAAGTAATACTGTGCACCTACCCTTGTCCGGCAGACAAGAACACCCTGGATTTTGTTGAGAAGGTGAGAGATGTCATTATGGAGGCAGATGAAACCATGGTCTCGTACAACGTTACATCTCTCTTCACTTGCATCCCAGTCACGGAAGCGTTGGAGGTAGTCCGTAAGAGATTACAGGATGACACCAACCTCAGCAACAAGACCACTCTCAGCATCCACCAAGTGTGTCTGCTTTTGGAACTGTGTCTTCATTCCACCTACTTCACATACAAGGGTCAGTTCTACTGGCAGAAACATGGGTGTGCCATGGGCTCCCCAGTTTCACCCATCGTGGCCAATTTGTACATGGAAGAAGTGGAAAAGAGGGCTTTGCTATCCTACCCTGGAACACCACCAAGCCATTGGTTCAGATATGTGGATGACACCTGGGTGAAAATCAAATCTCAGGATATACTACATTTCACGGATCACATTAACTCGGTGGACCGACACATCAAATTCACCAGGGAGGATATGAAAAGTGGCAGGTTAGCCTTCTTAGACTGTGAGATTTCCATCAGTAATGGGGGACATCTAAAAGCTGACGTGTACCATAAACCTACACATACGGATCAGTATCTAAGGTCTGACTCTCATCATCCACTGGAGCACAAACTGGGTGTCATCAGGACGCTACAACACAGAGCGAACACCATCCCCACTGACACAGCGGCCAGGGAGGCAGAAGAACATCAAGAAGGCCCTGTGTAAATGTGGTTATCCCAGCTGGACTTTTGTCAAAGCTGGAAAGACACCTGTTACGACCCGGCTCATAGCCGCAACATAAAAGAAGATGAATACCAGTTTGTGGGATGAGAAGAGGCTTTATCTTAAAATGGACAACCAGGTTGGCTAAAAATGGCTGGTGCCACTAAGGCAAACACAACAAAAGAGATGGACAAAATGGTGAACGGAGAACTAAACTATACTGGGAAAACTAAACTACTGACCCTGAACAGAAACACAAACCTGAACACGAATAACAGCGAGCAGAAAACAGATGACGGTTGGGCAGCAGGGAAACACACGGATGAGACACGGTGGATACACAGACGGACCAGCCAAACTACAAAGACAGAGGACGCGACTTAAATACACACAGGGAAACACAGGGAGATTACACACAGGTGGGGAACACAGCTGGGAATAATCAACAAGACGAGACAGAGGTAAAACTGAACACACTCACATGAGACGCAGACCTTCACAATAAAACAGGAAACGAGAACAAATCCTTAAACATAACATAAAACAAAACACTGACAACATTAAATCGTAACATTTCCCCCCACCCAAAAATCAAACATTTAACCCCAAATGAAAATGTTTGATTCATGACCTAGAAAGCCATGAATGCTGTAGTCCTGGAGGACCAGTGCACAAGGCACTGGCCGCTATTCTGCAGGCAGACGGAATGCTGAAGCGGTCCTCCGGACCCTCCAGCGAAGACGGACGAAGGCTGGACAGGCCCCTCGGACCCTCCAGCGAAGACGACTGTTGGCTGGACAGGCCCCTTGGACCCCTCCAGCGGAGACGGACGAAGGCTGGACAGGCCCCTCGGACCCTCCAGCGAAGACGAATGTTGGCTGGACAGGCCCCTTGGACCCCTCCAGCGGAGACGGACGAAGGCGGGACAGGCCCCTCGGACCCTCCAGCGAAGACGAATGGTGGCCGGACAGGCCCCTTGGACCCCTCCAGCGGAGACGGACGAAGGCTGGACAGGCCCCACGGACCCTCCAGCTAAGACGAATGTTGGACAGCAGGGAAACACACGGATGAGACACGGTGGATACACAGACGGACCAGCCAAACTACAAAGACAGAGGACGCGACTTAAATACACACAGGGAAACACAGGGAGATTACACACAGGTGGGGAACACAGCTGGGAATAATCAACAAGACGAGACAGAGGTAAAACTGAACACACTCACATGAGACGCAGACCTTCACAATAAAACAGGAAACGAGAACAAATCCTTAAACATAACATAAAACAAAACACTGACAACATTAAATCGTAACACACCTAAAGAAAGCTCCAGCCGATCCAGGAGAGAAGGACAACCACTGCCCAAGCGAAAACCTGTAGTGATCCCATATGTGTCAGGAGTATCGGAGCAGTTGAGACACATTTTTTCTAAACATCGGGTCTCTGTGGCTTTTAAACCCCAAAATACGCTGCGCCAAAAACTGGTCCACCCCAAGGATCGGGTCCCCCGACACAAACAGAGTAACATAGTGTACGCTGTTAAGTGCCAGGAGGATTGCCAGGATTTATACATCGGGGAAACCAAACAACCTCTGGCGAAGCGGATGGCACAACACAGAAGAGCTACCTCGTCAGGCCAGGACTCTGCAGTCTATTTACACCTACAGGCCAGTGGACACTCTTTCAATGATGAGGATGTACACATCCTGGACAGGGAGGAACGCTGGTTTGAGGGCGGAGTCAAGGAGGCCATTTACGTGAAAAGGGAAAGACCATCTCTGAATCGAGGAGGGGGTCTAAGAGTACATCTTTCGCCATCTTACAATGCTGTGATTGCAGCCATTCCCCAACTCTCTGTGAATGGGACTCATGGCCATTGATCAGTGTTCTTTGATCAGTGGGTTTTGGTCAGTGATTGTTGATCAATGGTCATGGGAATTTGCATAATTATGATTAAGGAACTGACCTCCCAGCCCATTGCTCCTTCAGTGGGCTGGTTTCAGTCATTATGCAAATGTACTGTTTATAAGGTTTGGGGAATCCTGCAGTCAGCTGACACTGAAGAAGTCACTTGGATGAATAACGAAACGTTTCTCCCACAAAACGCTACGTCCAGATGAACAGATTCAACTTTTGGAGATTTACTTACCTGGATGATTGAGAATGCATCAAGACGAATGGGTCTAATAGGTGAGGGGGTGGGAGGTGTGGGGAATACACCCCAGTGATGTTTTTATGGTTTATTTTTAATGATAGACAATAAATATTAGAATATGGTAAGAATTCATATCTGTGAAGATGTTGCTCAAAGAACTGACAGTTACATTGCGCTTGCTTTAAAATTACTTTCAAAACTTTCCTCAGTGTGCAAGAGGACGGCTTGGTGCTACTTGCTGCAGGAGAGGCCGGATCTTTGGGTGGTTAGAGGTCAGTCATGTGTTGTCATCAAGGTCTAAAATATATTTTGAGAGAGTATACTCTGCACTCGAATCAAATGTATTCATATTTATTATTCTTTTAAACCTCATTGTTAGCATTTTGAAAAAGTGTTTCCATTTCATTGCAGTCGTCCTGATGCTTGTTTTAAACAGTTATCATTACCGCGGTATTACATTCCTGCTTATCACACAGGAACCACCACAGGTGTGTTTTGGTAGTCATCACTATTATGTAAGCAGTGTTGGGAAGGTTACTTTTAAAATGTATTCCACTACAGATTACAGATTACATGTCCCAAAATGTATTTTGTAACGTATTCCGTTACACTACTCCATGACAGTAACGTTTTCTAAATACTTTGGATTACTTAATATATTATCATGCCTTTTACAACTACATGAATGTCCTATTGCTGTGTGATTTATTACTGTTACTGAAGGTTACTCTCCATACCAATACCAACTAGATGTTTAAATCTTAATATAAATGAGTAACAGTAGGTGGACATTAGGTAAGGCTGCACTTTTTGCAGCGATCTCGTATAGAAAACTATTCCGCGCGTATATAAAACAGGTCCGCGGCTCCGAACCGTAGTAAAGGGACCTCTGGCTAATACGTCGGGTTCGTGTCGGGCTCGTAGCTGAAAACTAGCTTTACTTTGTTGTCTGGGTCAACTTTGCTAGTGAGAGACAGAGAGAGGCGTTGAAAGGCTGCTCCAACGGAACTTATTGTTTCGGAGGAAAACACGAACACGGTGTACAGTCGAGTCTTAATAGCTTACTTACAACTGGGCTCGTCAGGCACTCTTCTTGGCTGCAGTGGTTATTATTATATTTACATGCTTCCAGCTCCCGTTTCTGCTCGGTGACAGCTCGGACTTTTCCTTTCTCTCCCTCCCTCGCTCACAGACACATAACGGGTATGGCAGTCCATTCTCCCTGCAGCACGGACTACACTGCCCATGAGGCTACATGCTTTAGGGCTGTGCCTGTAACACTCTGCTATTGCCTTCATATTAAATCATTTTTGTGAATAATTTTTTAAAATATTTCTTCACGTCATTTTGCAGGCTGCAAGTAGAGGTGACATGGGCCGTGAGATTGAGACACAGACATTTGAGCCTCTTATTGCGTGTTTTGTTTGAGTTTCCACAGGCGTGGAATTACCAAAATAGAGAGAGCATAGCTGAACATATGAAACAGGAAAAGACCGCCATGTAATCCATTTATTTCAACAAAGTAACTGTATTCTAAATACCACCTTTTAAAACGGTAACTGTAACGGAATATTGTTACTCATATTTTGTATTTTAAATACTTACTTGCATGTATTCTGTTACTCCCCAACACTGTTTGCTGATGACACCACGGGAGTTGGACTCATCTCAAAGGGAGACTAGGCAGCTTATAGAGAGGAAGTCCTTAAGTTGGCAGCCTGGTGTTCAGAAAACAACCTGGCACTGAACACTAAGAAAACCATAGAGGTCATTGTGATTGTTAAGAGTATTAACAATACGTGCTTTCCCGTCAGTCTCTAATAACACCAGGAAAAACTCACTAGATTTGTCGCTCGTTGCTTTTTGGAAAGAAAAATCACTGGAAAGATATAAGAAGTTGCGACATCGATAAAGTCACTATGTTAGAAAGACTGACCAAGCTGCGCAGGTAGAGTAGCTAGCGTGACGTATTTTTCATTCCCGTTATATGAGCAGATCAGGAAAGATGAAAAGATGAATTAACAGCAGTTATAACCTAATATCCCGTCCATAACGGAGATAGCTTCACTAATAGACCACTATCTTAAATGGAATTCCAGCATAGAGGCTGACCATGTCCAGTGCACTGAGGTTTCTAGAGAAGTTGTCTCTTAACAGACATGGCATACTCGAATATTACAGCTTCCCGGTTTATATTGAATGCAGTTTAAGATACCAAATTATTTTCTTAATGAACAATACGAATTAAAGACTTACAATTGTAAACTCACCTTGACTTCACTCTCTTCTCGAAATTGCATTTATAACTTGTGCTCTTTGCCACAGAATGTCGTTAGAGCCAATGGCAGCGTAGGAAACATAGGGAGAGTGTAAAGGAAAAGATTGATTGGTTGTTTCGTTGTCAAGCACCAGCCCCAAGAAAATGCTCGGATTGCACAGAAAATAAATAAATAAATATAGATCACAGAAGTAGAAGAATTAAATCGTTTGTGATCAACATACAGCTCAACTGTAAACTGCAGTAGCAAAGCAAACATTGGTCACAAGGCATGGGGACAGGAAAGAAAAAACACAAAGTTACAACCAGTTATTGTCTCTTCCGGGAGATAATTTTGGATGAGAAGATTTTCCAAGTTTGACAGTCGTGGGTCGAGCTTTATTTAATTTTGCTGTGGTATGTTCAAGATTAATGATATGGATAAGACATCGTATCCAGAATGATTCCATACAAATGTCAGGACTGAACCATTGCTTTGTAATTGTCTTCTTTGCAGATGTGAACTTTTATAATAATTTTTTAAAGAGGAAGGGTATGTTGTTTAGACAAAGATGTAATATATTTATTATCTGCTGTCTCATTTTTAAATTACATTTATCAGTTGAAAGGTAAACACCATCCACTGTAATCTTTTCAGTTCAAACACTGAAATATTACCTATCCTGTTTTTCACATTTGTAGTCTTGAATAGGGATATTTTAGTTACTTTTATTTAGATCAAAGTATTTCTACATCAAAATCTGTTAGGTGTACAATAATGAATATAAACGTCTTTTTATGGGAACATATGATCTTTTGGAGTCAGGTTCAGAACTTTTTACTCTTTTATTTACTTATTACTTATAAATATTTCTTATGAATTAGTCTGAGTTTCTCAGTGAAGATTCCTTTACAGTAAACACTGTGAGTTATAAGAAAAAGTCAATCTTAAATCTTACATTAGACTTTTTTATCACAAAATCACATCTACACAGATGTTTCATCCCCAGGAGTCGAAATATGTGAAATATCAATAATCAAATGCATGCCTTGAGTTTCTATTGGATTATTAATGTTTGCACTTATCAGCAAACTGACATGATGACAGTCTTTTGAAACCATTTTAATGTATTTCATGTGAAGTGAATTAGTCATATGGAGGCTAAACCAACACACCTTTTTTTTAACAACAAATTGAAATTCCTGGAAACTGAGGACAAAATCTTATTGAATCTAATCCGAACTCACAGGATGTGAGGATTTGAGACATCCAGTACAACTTGATGATGCTAGGAAACACTTCCATGCCTGTTAGGCGACAGATCTGGGCCACATGACCCAAACCACAATCGAGCCAGATGTGGCATGTCATCACATAGACAGTGCCTATACCAGGCCTGGCCCACATCTGGATGGCATACATCTTATCATGCCAGAAGTCAGCCAGCAGTGCCAGCTTGATATCAGATCCGGGCCAGACCTGCTTGCTATGTGGGCCGGTGCATTTTCTATTATTTGGATTATTTGGATTGCAGATTTAAATGAATGGGGACATTCACACTCAGGACCAGATCAATCTCTGCCAGGGATTGATTTACAACGTTTGTCCTCAACATCTGTTACTTCAGCTTAATGTGCTCTGACACCTTCTTCCCAGTGAGCTGTACTATCTTATCTGTTTGACCTACTTTAGCCTATCTTATCTGTTTGTCGCTGCAGCCAGCTCGGCTCTTTTTCCTCCACATCGTCCAAGATGTTTTGAGCTGGTCGGCACTATTCTGGATTCTCCTGACGTTTATCTACCATCCTATGGCTGGACTGCTTTGCTATACGGCCGCTGAGCTCTTGCGCCTTCCCGTCGCTGGACGGAGCTCCACTACCACCCAGACATCCAGCATCCCCAGAGGTTGGAAAGCATCGTGGATTTTCCACAACTCCAATTGAATTAAATGTTTTGGTCTGCTACTAGCCGCCCTCGCAGGAACCCTGATCGGGCTTTCAACCACTGGTCTCTAGTCCACCTGCCCAGGGCACCGCCCGAGATTAGCAAAAGCGAAAATACTCCAGTCAGCTTTGGCCTTCTAAACATCTGTTCACTGACAAATAAGTGACCTCTCATCCAAGACTGATCTGACTGTAAGTTTGACTCTTTCTGTTTAACCGAAACCTGGCAACAACCTGATGACTTTTCTCAAACTGAATGACTCTACTCCTCCAGGGTTTGTTTACTTTTCGAAACATTGCTGCTCAGGTTGTGGGGGTGGTCTCGTCATCATTTTTTGCTAGCATTGAAAATTTTGCCAGTGAATGTTGATACATTTAGTTCTCTAGAGTGCCTTACATGTGAGCTGACTGGACCTATTCCCACCATCATAGCTACTGTATACCGCCCCCCCAAACCTAACTCTGTCTTCCTCAGTGATTTTGCTAACCTGCTAACCCATCTTTCATCTCTCTCCCCAAATGTTATCTTGATGGGAGATTTCAATACAGTACAATACGATTTTATTTATAGAGCACATTTAAAAACCAACGGTATACTAAAGTGCTTCACATAAAAGACAGAAAATAAAACATAAATTTTGTAAGACCATAACAAAGTACCAAATATGCTAACAGGTCAGTGTCACCAATACACAAGAATAGCATAAAATGCATTTCAAGTAAAACATGTTAAAAGCACAAAGCCACAAAAGATATGCATAAAAGGGGAAATAGAGTAAGTCTAGGAATCAGATACAGGTATTAACAAGCAGGAAAGGTAAGGTTAAATAAATAGGTTTTTAACCGTGATTTAAATGATTGGATAGAATCGTATGTGCGGATAGCAATAGGAAGCTTATTCCATAAATCTGGTGCAGCCAAGGCAAACGCACGGTCTCCTCTAGACTTCAGCCGAGATCTTGTCTGCACAAGGAGTAACTGGGTAGGTGATCGTAGTGCTCTAGTGGGAATGTACGATCTAAGGAGTTTGATAAGGTAACTCGGCACTGTGTTGTTGATCATTTTAAAAGTAAGCATCAATATTTTAAATTGGATGCGGTGTTTAATGGGTAGCCAGTGCAGGTCAGCTAGAAGAAGGGTAATAGAGGCAAACCTCCCAGTTCCGGTCAGAAGGCATGCCGCCGCATTTTGAACAGTTTCCAGTCTATGAAGAAGGGCAGAGTGAAGACCGAAATAAAGGGAGTTGCAGTAATCCAGCCTAGAGGTCACAAAGGCGTCAATAAGCTTTTCCAGGTCCTTAAGCGGAACATAATGCCTAGCCTTGGAAATGAGACGCAGTTGGTAGAAACTAGATCGAACTACAGCGCACACCTGTTTATCAAATTTAAAAGAGCTATGCAGCAACACGCCCAAATTGCTAACATTGTCAGAGAGGGAACTGGCAAGGGAACCAAAGGCATCATGAAGATGGCTGCGAGGAATATTGCTGTCAAACACCACAATTTCAGTTTTCCTGTCATTTAAGATAAGAGAGTTTCATGCACTCTTGAAAGCACTGGAGAGACAGAGCAGGATCATCAGCTAGCTCAAAGTAGATCTGTATATCATCAGCATAACAGTGAAAAGCGATATTGTATTTCTCAAAGACTGCACCTAGAGGGAGCATATACAGTGAGAATAGAATAGGGCCCAGCACAGATCCTTGAGGCACGCCACAGCAGACAGGTGCAGCGGAGGAAGAGCAGGTGCCCAGGTCGACCGAGAAGGACCTATTGGAGAGGTATGATTTAAACCAACCAAGGGCGACACCTCTAATGCCTGCAGTATGCTCAAGCCTCGTTAGTAGGATCTTGGTATCTACCATGTCGAAGGCCGAGGATAAATCCAATAGAACTCGGACCTCAGAGCGTCCAGTATCAGATAAGAAGAAGATTATTAAGGACTTTAAGCAACGCTGTGTCAGTGCTATGACGTGGTTTAAAGTCAGACTGGAATGTATCAATAATGCCATTTGCATCCAAATATGCCTGGAGTTGTGAAAGAACTATCCTCTCAAGGATTTTAGACAGGAACGGGAGCTTAGAGCTCAGCCTGTAATTCACATAATGATTATAATCAAGGTTTTTCTAAGAACAGGCTGGACTACGGCATGTTTAAAAGCTGACGGGACGCAGCCAGAGAGTAAAGAAGAATTCAATAAAGAGAAAATACTGGTCCAATTACATCGAAGCAGTCCTTGACTATGCGAGATGGGAGGATATCATATATAGGATTAGTGTTATTCAGTTGCTCAACTAATCGCTTGAGAGTAAGGAGTGACACAGACTCAAACTGATGGAAGGTTGATGAACAACCAGGAGCAGAAACAGGGCTCGACACTAAAGGAAGCGAGGAAGAGAAGAAACTTTATCTAAGAAGTGATTTAAAAATTGTTCACAAAGAGCCGGAGAGCACACCAGCGACATATCAGGACGGGGATTGACCACCGAATTAAAAATTTTAAATAGCGTTCGGGGGTTGTGACCATGAGCCAGGATCATTTTTGATAAGAAAGCCGCTTTGGCCATTTTAGCAGCAGTTTGAAATTTCGAGCGGCTGGCACGTAGGATTTCACTGGATACCTGGAGTTTATCTTTTTTCCACCTCTTCTCATCACGACGGCAGACACGTCGTAAAGCGCACGTAGAGTCGTTTAACCAGCGTTGGGAAAAGGTTGTAGGGCGCTTCATTTTAATAGGTGCAACAGTGTCAAGGATAGAGGAGCATATGGATAACAAGGTGTTTGCAAAGTCATCAACCATATGAGAGGCAGAACAACCAAAAGTACTGGATGCAAAATTCAGTAAAGACACAAAAACATTTGCCACAGTTTCAGCATTAACTATATGTAAAGGGCGAAGGAGGAACTCAGGGTGCAGTTCAGTATTATCTAAGTCAACATCAGAGATGACCGGGGAGTGGTCGGAGATCCCAACATTGTTTATATCCTTGATGCGAATGTCCAAGCCATAGGAAAGGACCGAGTCCAGGGTGTGGCCTTTAGCGTGGGTAGGTTCATTTACCCACTGAACAAGGTTAAAAGAGTCAGTTGATGCAAGAAACTCTTTAACTAACGGGTCGTCCTTACAGCAGACATGTATATTAAAATTACCAGTAATAAAAACACAGCCATATTTAAAAAGAACAGCATTCATATGGATAATAATGACTTTCTGCTCACCAGAGACTTTTCCTCCTGTTTCGAGGGTTTTGAATTCAAACGATTTATCGACTTTCCCACACAGTCCAAAGGACACACCTTAAACCTGATCTGCTGTTCTGGACTTACTCCCTCGAATCTTTCTGCTGCTGAAATTCCCATAACTGACCACTTCCTCCTTTCATTTAACCTCACACTTTTACCAAGCCAACCCATCTCATCTCGTTTATCAAGAACCCTGATTTACCTCTGACCTCCGAGCACTGAAGGGCAAAGCTCGGCAGCTAGAGCATAGATATAAAAAAAATCTGGTTTAACTGTTTATGCAAAAATCTATAAATATCATGTACTCCAGTACAAAGATTCCATCAACCAGGCAAAACAAAGCTTCTACTCAGGTATTATCAGTTCTTATGAGAGTAACACTAGGATCCTGTTTTCGGTTCTCAACAAACTAATTCAACCCCCCAATGCTTTACCACCACACTTCTATTCTTCTGAGACCTGTAACTCCTTGATGCTGTTCTTCACTACAAAAATTAATTACATTCACCAGCAACTCACTTCGAATGTTGTGTCTACCCCCTCTCCAGAACCTTTTCTCTATTTGGAGCCCTTTTCCACCTTTCATCTTCCTGATATATCTCATATTTCTGAGTTCATATGCAAATCAAAGCCCGCCATATGTCATCTTGTTCCTATGCCTAGAGGGCTTGTGAAATTTTGCCTCTCTTCCTTACTCCCACTCATCTCTGCTATCATTCACTCTTCACTCACCACTAGTATCGTTCCCTCCTTATTCAAGATTGCTTCAGTCACTCCTATACAGAAAAATTCCTTCCTTCGACCCTAACAACTTTAACAACCTCTGTCCGATTTCTAATCTACCCTTCATCTCTAAAATACTCGAAAAATTAGTTGCAGCTCAACTTCATTCACACCTGGTTAATAATAACATCTACGATCTGGTTTTCGCTCGTGTCACAGTACAGAAACTGCTTTACTTAAAGTCACTAACGATCTTCTAATCGGAGCTGACTCTGGTCTTCTCAGCATTCTCGTCCTTTTGGATCTGAGCTCAGCCTTTGACACCATCTCTCACTCTGTCCTAAGCAGACTCTCCTCTCTCAGCATCTCTGACACACCCCTCGCCTGGTTTCAATCATATCTCCTTGACCGCTCCCAGTTTATTCAACTGAAATCAATCCACTTTCGTCTTTTCCCGGTCACCTCTGGTGTACCCCAAGGTTCAGTCTTAGGCCCTCTTCTCTTCATAATTTCTCCCTATTGGTTCCATTTTCCATAAATTTGATCTTCACTTTCACTGTTTTCCTGATGACACAGTTATATCTCTCCTGTAGACCTGATTCCTCCCTCCCACCTTCTTCCCTTACAGAATGTCTATCTGAATTAAAACCCTGGTTCAGCTCTAATTTTCTTATGCTCAATGAGGATAAAACTGAAATCCTCCTTATTGGCACTAAATCCAAAATATTGAAGTCAAATCATTTCTCTTACACTATTGATTACTGCGCAGTTTTCCCTTCACCTCAGGTTAAGAGCCTTGGTGTCATCCTAGACAGTTCAGTATCCTTTAAATATCACATGAGTGATCTCACCCGTTCTGCCTATTTCCATCTACGCAACATTAACAGAGTACGTCCTTCTCTTGCCACCCAGTCTACGTCCATTCTTGTCCAGTCTCATTACCTTGCCTTGATTACTGTAATTCTCTCTTGCATGGTCTCCCCCATAAGTCCCTCCATAAGCTTCAACTGGTTCAAAACTCTGCTGCTCGCATTATCACCAGAACCCCTCCTACCAGCACATCACTCCTGTTCTTCAGGAACTTCGTCTACTCACCTTCAAGGCCATTCATAACCTTGCTCCTCCTTACCTTTCTGACCTGTTAAGCACTATCTCTTCTGCCCGCTAACTTCGAACGTATTCTTCTATCCAGCTTGCTGTGCCTCCCTTCCGCCTCAGCACCATGGGAAGCAGAGCTTTCAGCTGCTCTGCTCCCAGGCTGTGGAACTCTCTACCCCCACATATAAGAAACACTGGTTCTCTCCCCCAGTTTAAATCTCAACTCAAAACCCATCTGTTCAAATCAGCATATTCACTGTGAACCTATTGTTTGTTTATTTTATCTTGTGCTTTTGTTTTTATTGTTCTTCATTTTGTCATTGTTCTATTATTATTTTTATTCTATTGTTAATGCTATTGGGTGTCCTGATAGGCGCTTTCAAATAATTTATTATTATTATTATTATTATCTTTCCAAAAATGAAAGCACTACACTTTATTGTTTGATCATTTTTCCATTTCTTTATTTTTGACACCATCAGACATACAATTAACTACAACAATTAGCAAAACACAACTGTTATCATAGGATTCCCTGATTATTTCACTGAACTGGCATCAAATGAGCATTTCTGGGGAAACAACATCCCACCTACAATACAGGATTTTTTTTAATAGTACCAGGTCATACAACACTGAGAGAAGATTCAAACAGGAGAGCGGAGAAGCTGCAGCTCCACGTGTTTTTGTGCACCAAAAGAAGGAAAAGATGAAGGACACAGGCACCACTGAAAGAGAGAACTTTTAAAATAATAAACTTTAGTTTCACCAACCACATTGAAAAAGAAAGATTTGTTTTCATACATGAGGCTGGACTGTATAATATGAAACCTCCAGTTTCATAGTTAACCTGTGGGATGGGCTTGAGCCTTAGACAGCTTTTAAACTCACGATGGCTTCAGCTAAGACAACGACCAAGTGAGTCATACAGCTCGACATGAATAAAAGTGCTGGTGGTTTGATCCACTTTCTGCTTCACTATACTGCAGTGTTTACAGACAGGGTTCACTTTGGCATTTGGAACCACACTCCATAAGAACATATTTGGTTTCATGCTGTTTTACATCACTGATCCCTTTAAAGTTCAGCAAATATTAAACAACCTGATGTTCTTTCACACAGAGGCTCATGTTGGATATATTGTTTGTACAGTACAGTGCTGTTCCAATGCATTGTTCAGTGAATTAGCTGTTCTGACAACATCTGAATGTGACATCTAAAGAAACTGAGCTGCCTTATTGTAGCACGACGTCAAGAGTTTCATGTCATATTGTGAGTATGTGGAGTTGCTGATATGACTATCAGTGCAAACTGACAAAAATATAGGAAAAGCTGTGTACTTAAAACACACACACACACACACACACACACACACACACACACACACACACACACACACACACACTGTACATTATCCTAATGAACTATTTCATATTGGATTTCAGTAAACACTGCACGGGTGACTTCGTCACATTCATGTCGCCCACCTTGTGCCAACACTTTTCCAAGGTCTCCTGTGTGCTGCTTCATGAATAGCTGATATTATTCAAGATGACGCCTGTGTGTTTGGCATGCCGTCAACCGCTCTTTTTTATCTGTTTGATTTTATTGTTTTTAGCTAATGTTGTGCAACATGTCAGTTCAATACTGTCGTATGATCGCCAGACTTTATTGGAAATCGGCTCATCCACCAAAGTTTCAGTTTGGTTTGGTAAAGATAGCCAGGGTTTTCTGCCTCCCTACCTGGAAGCAGTACCATTGCGCTGGCATCCCCTACCACTGCCACCAGATATGCGGAAGCGACGCAGGAGACGGGGTACCCGTGGAGGTCGCCTCGTTAAGCTGAGAATCCGGATTTCTTACCTTCCTCACGATCTACGCTCCGTTCGTCAATCTTTTCCACGACTCCTGGTACCATCGCGTGCCCTGGATCCTGTGGATTCCTGGTTGGTTCCCATTGTCGGCTCTATCGGGAGCAGCCCTGTCAAATCATTCCCTCTTTGGCATCTGCGTTGGAGGGGAATGGATCGATCAAACCTTCGATCGGTGGATCTGGTTGTCACTGCCGCGGAGGTCTCCGAACCAGCTCCCCTCAGGTTGGGTTTAATAAATGCCAGATCGGTGGCGAATAAGACCTTCATCCTGAAGGATTTCTGTTCTTCCCATGCATTGGATTTCCTCTGTTTGACTGAGACTTGGAGTTCACCTGGTGAGTTAAGCGCCTTTTCTGAACTGCTGCCCGCTGGCTGTGCTTATCTTAGCGCTCCGAGAGCTTCTGGTCGTGGCGGGGGGTTAGCTGTTGTTTTTAAATCACACTTTGAGTTTAAGCAACTGTCCTCATGGACACGCCACACCAGCTTTAAACTTTGCCTGTGTGAACTGGGCCACTCGCCTTCATTGCTGTGTGCAATAGTTTATCGGCCTCCTAAATATAACAAGGAGTTTTTATCTGAGTTTTCGGAGTTTCTCGCTGACTGTGCATCCCGGTATGACCAGGTCCTGCTACTCGGTGATTTTAATATACACATATGTTGCCCAGGGAAGCCCCTGGCTAAGAACTTCATGGACCTGGTGAACTCTTTTAATCTTGTTCAATCTGTTAAAGGTGCCACTCAAGAACGTGGTCACACATTGGATTTGGTGTTATCATATGGGTTATCTGTCTGTAACTTACATGTGGAGGATGCTGTGTTCTCTGATCATATGCCCATTTTATTTGACGTTGTTGCTCTTAGTCCTGTTGTTAAACGGGCTGCACCTACGCAATGCTATCATGCCTTCGGCTCAGATACTGCTGAAGATTTTTCAACACTATTTGAACAACTTGTGTCCAGTCCCTCTGAGTCGTCCTCCGTAGATGGATTACTATCTCATCTGGACTCTGTTTGTAAATTTGCCCTTGATGTTGTTGCACCTCTAAGACTCAGGCAGTGTAAACCCAAGGCCAGCCCTTGGCTAACCGATCCTATTTTTCACAACTTATTGCTGTTAATTCACATAACCCTTGTGTTTTGTATAATACCATTAATTCTGTACTGAACGCAGAGGATCATGTTCTTCTGCAATCTTCTGAGGTTATGTGTAATAGGTTTCTTAATTTCTTTGTGGATAAGGTTTCTAGTTTGAGACCCTCCACTGTATCTTCTGTTGACCCGGCTGTGCATGTTCCCTGTTTAAATTTGCTTATTGCTTTCCAACCAATTGTTCTACCTGAACTAGAGAAGCTTGTGTTAACTGCTAATCCATGTGGTTCTCCGAATGATGTCGTTCATCCCCGTTTTCTGAAAGAGGTGTTTCCTACTGTTGGACCACATATTCTGAACATAATCAATACCAGCCTCTTGTCAGGTCAAGTACCAAGTGACTTTAAGCATGCCGTTATTCACCCCTTACTTAAGAAGCCAGGCTCAGATATTTCAGTAATGTCAAATTTTAGACCCATCTCTAAACCTCCTTTTCTGAGTAAGATCTTGGAAAAGGTTGTTCACACTCAGCTGATGGATTATCTAAACAACGTTCAAATGCTTGAAGTTTTTCAGTCCAGCTTTAGGCCGTTTCATAGCACAGAGACAGCTCTCATAAAGGTTATGAATGATATTCTGGTAGCGACAGACTGTGGTAAACACGTAGTGCTTATACTACTAGATATGACTGCTGCATTTGACACAGTGGATCACGACCTGCTGATCTCTCGATTACAGCATTGTGTGGGCATTTCTGGCTTGGCACTCCTGTGGATAAAATCATATCTCTCAAACAGGAGCTTCTGTGTTAAGTTGGGCTCATCATCGTCCTCTGTGGCCCCTCTGCCATGGGGTGTACCACAGGGATCTATTCTTGGGCCATTACTGTTTTCATTGTATCTCCTGCCACTGGGTGCGATCTTTCGTAAACACAATGTTTCATTTCATCTATATGCTGATGATTGCCAGCTCTATTTTCCTTTCAGTCATTCTGATAGCTCCCCAATTAGACTCCTGCTTGATTGCCTCAGCGATGTTAAGTCATGGATGGCTCAAAATTTTTTAAATTTTAATGAACGTAAAACAGAAGCAATTGTGTTTGGCCCGAATCGTTCCTCTGATATCCCTGATGTTGACCTTGCTGCTCTGACCCCTCACCTGAAGAGCTCGATTACCAATCTTGGGTTAAAAATCGACTCTGCACTTACCTTTGATGGCCACGTGAATGGGGTGGTGAAATCGTCATTCTATCACCTCAGGCGTCTGTCGAAGGTTAAACCTTTTCTTTCAAGGCGTGACTTGGAGACTGTTATCCACGCTTTTATAACTATTATAACTAACTCCCTTTTAATAGGGGTTGGACTGGGCACTGTTACGGGTCCGAAATTGAGGACGAGAGTAAAACAATGATAGTCCAGAAGAGGTCGATCAAACAATTGATTTTAATGAATACACGCAGCGTGGGGAGACGTACACTGGAAACCATCAGTCGTAAATCCCCACCCAAAAATACACTTCAGATTGTTTTTATATTGTCAGGGTATTATAACGCCCCCTCTTGCGTTTACAAGCACATAATTTGCATCTTAAGAACATTCTTTGCCCCTTGTACAGACAATGATCTATTCTAAGAAATAACTGCAGACACAGAAGTTCCCCTTTCTGGCATCCTCTTTCAAATATGGTGATGATCTCAGGCCTTTGAGGTCCCCATGGACTGGACAACTTCTTCTGTCACCTGTTGGCAAGCAAGCTCTAGTGCAGCAGGTTGCTGAATACATTCAGGCCTTTGCTCAAGCCTGCTTCTTGATTATATGTATTATCACAAATGCTTGTTATGTGGTTTAATGCAATGTTAATTAATACAATGATAATGCCAATAATAAGTATAAGTAGCAGTAAAATATTCCTTATTCCACACTCCCTCTTTTGACCCTGTTCACAAACAGGGTCACCACACTCCGTTGAGTCACTCTTCAACCCACTCTGTCACCTCTGGATCCATTAATGGCATCATGGGCCCCGAAACCACCATTCCCAGGTCCACTGCCTTCGCTCTGACCCTCTCTAGCCATCCCCTGACTCAGCAAATCAGACAATAACCTCATGTCATCTAGGTGGTCCAATAATAAAATGCCAGCTCCCACTTGAAAACACTTCATGCTTAAGTGGTCTCTGCTCCTTTCCTGGGTCCCTCACTAATGGAAATCTAATGGAATGGACCCTCGTCATCAATCACTAAGTAAACTGAATTGGCGCAGGTCTCAAATAAGAAGCAGAAGACACTTGGGCCTTCGCTCAGGCCTGCTACTAGATTTATGTGTATTGTAAGCATGCATGCAATTAACCTGCTATGTTCTCATCTTCCCTCAACATGTATCACCTGGACACTCTCACCAGTGAAGCTTAAAACCCTCTTGGATAGAACATCAACTCTAAACAAGCACAGATATGCAATGTGTATAAAATGAACTAAACCTGTGAATAGAACGAATGTGATGACAAACATATTAAATGCAATATGAACCCTGTAAACAATATTACTAATAAACAATGCTGTAAAACATGTTCTTAATGCAATCATAATAATGCAGATTATATAGTAGGAATAAAAATTTTCTGAATCCCCACATTCCCTCTTCTGACATTCCGACAAGGAATGTCACCACACCTTATGTTGTATCACTCCCTGCGCCACTCTATGGGTTCTAAGTTCATCTAATAGATGCCCTCAACCCAACCAGGGTTCGCAACCCTTGCCATTATCTTTACCAACAATCCTCTGACACAAGGAATGATACAACAACTAGCGATGACCAGTATTCCCAAAAATACAGTCAAAGAAAACATCATTGACATAGCCACACCTTTCTATTGTCCAAACACAGATGTCATCCAGGACGCCAGCAGATTTTCGATACCTGAGTGCTCATGCATGGTTTTAGACAATTCGATTTTGCTCTCCCGTCAGTGAACTCGGACCCAATTGTTCTGCGAACCCCATCATGGCGTCCCTGGTTTGGTTAGAGAGTCTCAGCAGGTTGTAATGAACATAATGCGGCCAACATTTCTATTAGGCGTTACCCAAAGAAATATACTCTCCAATCCTACAGCTACCTGACTTACCAGCTTGTACTCATTAGGAACTCCCCTGGGCACTCCTATGGAGTCTATCCAGGTCGGCGAGTTCAAACGAGGATCATATGCATGGGTACCCTGGGTCCCTCTTTTGGCCAAAATGTATCTCTTACGTATGGCAGCTAAAGTTCGCGTGTTATGTTGTGGAATAGCCTTTACCTGGTTTCCAATAAGCATGAGCGGAGCTCCCAATCGCCCCATCGCACATGTCCCTACGCTTCCCATAGGAACACGAGTATTTTCCCCACAGTAATAATAGAACCCACTTCTTGCCCATGTTCCAATTACCGTGCTAGGGTCACTTACATTGTTTGTGGTTCATCCCGTGAGTGTGACAGCACACCTAGTTGGGTCGATCTCTCCCACCTTGTACTTTTCATTATCTGTAGAAAACTTGAAACATGTAATTATCTTATTTTAGCATAAATGGTCCCACTGCTGTCTGCTTTGAAATGGGAGGGAAAAGTCTGGACAACAAAATACAGTTGCCAGTAGTCACTGCACTTCTAGTTAACTGTAACATACAATCCTAGCCCCACTCATCCTCTAATGCAATGGTGCGGGCTCTGTAAACAACCGTGACCTAGCTGAAGCACAGGCAACACAGTCAGATATATGTTGTTCTCTAGCATTTTGAGCCACCCAATCAAGCCAGAGGTTACTGTCCTTGAAACCCGTGGCGCGTTTTATCAACTCCTTAGGCTTCAGTCTAAAGTAATCTGTTGTCAGAAGTACTTTTGGTTCCTGTTCCTTTTGAGCTACTGTTCCTGAAGTTACCATCTGATCAGTCAGAGTGGTAATTAAGCTTTCTGCGAGCGGCTTAGACTTTGCATCAACTAATTTTACCCTAAGCATATCATGGGGTGATTGCAGACCCATACATCATACGCTCTCCAGCTACTACTAGCTCCTGTACACTTAATGACGTCACACAAATCAAATGTGAATGAGCTGGTAGACCCTTTACCATAATTCAACTCTATGCCATTATTCATTCTGAGACACTCATCACCTTTACCTGACACCTCGCGCTTTTGTCTTTTTTACCGATCCTGTTTTAGCAACTACAGTCTCAGGAAGCGCTGGGCTGGACTGGCCTCCGTGTTCAGACAAGTGGTCCGGAGTGCCCTGCAAAATATAGACAATAAACAACACAGCCATAGTTAATATCATTGCATACAATAAACATGTAGTTGTAACGAACATTCTAATCAGTTTTCTCATTACGTGTCTCTGATTCGTGTGTTTGCATCATGTTATATAAACTTTGTATACTTTGTAGTGCATTATGCTAAACAAACAAAACCTTTCAATTCCCCAACCCTATCTGTCTCCTCAACGGGTTGTATGTTTTCAATGTTTCCTTATTATTTTGTCATAAAAATAAATCAAACAAATGACTTAAGCTGTGTGACGGCACCTTGCGTTTACGCCAGGCTGTGAGCTGCCCTAAATCTACTTGCTACACCCCCTTTTTTCACCTAGTTTAATTTTTTCAGTCCTAGTTTAAACTATTCCTGACTTCCCTCAGTGCACACTGTAAAGTGTAAAAGATACAATTAGCTTTCTCCTGGTAAAAGGTCCTACATTATTTTCTCAACCTTTGGAAACCTCCTCTATCGAGTTAACCCATTTCATTTTTCAAACTTAGGCCTGATTTCTTCGCCCCCTTTAACGGGTAGCGCATATCCGGTCTGAACACTGTGTTTGGGCAATTTACGAATTGTTGCAGGATTTCTATGTTATGTAAATTTCCTCTCATCCCTTTTATGCTTCCATTATAACCTATGTCTAACAAGCTTTTGATCTTCTTCGTAATATAAACAACTAGGTGTCTTTGTGCTCTGTTTTTCTCCTTTCTCTGGTTGGTTCCGTTCGGTCTGGGGCTTCCAGGATTCTCGCCCCCCTATGGTCGCTGTGGTCCTGAAATCTTCTCCTGTAAATATAGAAAACAAAAAGCCTCTCTCTGCTACACCTCACTAATCTACTGTGTTCATCCAATGTTCCTTTAATTATTCAAACTTGGTTCACAATATCATGTTCTGGGCTTTATCCTTTTTATTAACTTTACTTAATCTCAATACTCTTTATGTGTGTGCGCAACGCTTTTAGTTTTATTAAACACACCCCAGGTAAAATATACACCATCCCCATGTCAGCCTAAATCTGCGCTAGAAAGCACGCTTCAAAATTTCTATCAGGATTTATGCCTCTTTTTGCTTCAAGCATATACATAACATGCAAAAGTTACTGTTAACGCCAGTTAGACAAGTTTCCATTATCTACAACATTTTGTTTCACCCGGCTCACCCTCACATGTTTCCTGTTCACTTATTCCATACTTATCTTTAACACCGTCTGCCTCACTAGTTGCTAAGCAGAAACAAAGCACCATGTGTTCCACCTTTGCCCTATAAAATAAATCTATGTCAGGTTTGTGTCTGTAAGCATGTTTTGCATTCATTCCTTACACTCCACGCCATCCCTGCAAGTTAAGAGCTATACAGTTAAAAGCTACAGGCCTTTGGCCTCGCCTATTTTAAATAAAGCAGGGGAGTTCCATTTTACTTTAAAAATAACTCTATTTAAAAATAACAATTTCTGCCTCAGTTTTACCATATCTAAATTATCAACAACCCCAAAAGTCATAAAATGATCCTAGAACTCATTTCAAATTACCCCTTAAATACCCCCTTTATATTTGGACACACCAAATGTGTCCAAATAAATAAAAACTCAAACAACTCAAAATGCATCACCCGGGCTTAAGAAATTAAAGGAAAACGGTTAGTCATATCATCTCTCCAAACACCTCAGCAATCCTCCTCTCCGGTAGATCTGCTCCAGCCCTGTAAACCTGTGTTTGAGGAATAAAATCAATTTAATCATTATGTCAAATCTTCTCAAACTCCTTGCTCCATGCAAAAGTCTGGATCCTTGGAATTTCCTGGAAACAAAACCTGTACTTTACATTTCATACTCAACTCTCCCCCTTTATGATCCAATCTGTGTTATAACAAAGAAAACTTAAAACAGAACAGTTATCAATCATGTGTTTCTTCAGTTAATGGTAACGTAAGTTATATCAAAAAATGATTCCCTCTTAGCATTTAGCATTTTATAATGTAATAACATAATCCAACCCCAGTAAATAAAACAAAAACTCCCTCCAAGCAAACATCAGCATCCCCAGAATCAAGTCTTCCACTCCTCCTGTTTGTCAACATTTTATTCATCCCCACCTTGGTCCAGTCACACACTCACTCACATGCATTAACATCAGGTTTTGCTGATAGTGTGGACTCCCTCGCAAATCATCAGAGTCTTCACTCTCAGCAACCTGAGCTCATTCATTTGTTTTATTTTGTTTTCTTTTTTTTTTAGAAAATAATTCTTTATGGTTTTGTCTGGATTGGCTCGCGGCAATCTTTTAGACAGGGACTTTCAATCTGATCAGGTCCCAACAGGTAGCCTTTCCTCCACCCATTGAAATCTGGAAAAGTCACCTCATATTTGTTTGTCCGGAAATTTTGTCAACGCTGTCAGTTCACTTTCTTCCAGGCCTGCTTAGAGCAAAAATGAGAAAAAAGAGAGCTGATTATTAGCTCATCAAAGTACAAAACAAAATCACCTGACAGGTTTTTTCTAAGTGCACTGTTACAAAAACTATGGGCCCTTTTAGACATGTCCATGTTTATCAAAACTCCCTCTATTAAAATGAAAAACACAGCCCCAAAAAATCTTAAACAATCTTAAATTTCACCCATTCAACGCACTGAAAACCTTGTCAAAGCTGCACCGTTTTACACACAACCATGTCCACTTTGACACTTCACCATACTTAGATTCAGCCTAAAATATAAACACGTTATAACAATGTGTCAACACTAAATTATAAATTTCTTGTCCAAATCTGCACCTCTGAACTGTCTACTTTGCTTCCTTTCCTCAAGGCCTCAATCACACACACACACAGGAAGCTCCTCTGTCGTCACTCACTCCAGCTAATTTGCATACTGACTCATATCTCCACAAGTAAACTTGGCAAGAGAAATACATGTTTAAAACTTATCACATTATTGAATTACTTTCATTTTCTTTCTATACTAATCACTTGCTTTGGTCAATCAGTGCAAGAGCACTCCTAAGTCACCCTTTTAAACTACTTTAATCACTTCTCTTTTGTTTTTGTTTTTCCATAACTCACTCCCTTGTCATACAGCTTCGTTTGAGTTATTCCACAACTCTATTTTATCCAAGTGTGTTTTAAGTGTATTTTCTTCAACATTCACACCATTTTAACACTCATGAAATTAGCAAGCTGATTTAATTACATATGTTTGTGTTCTTAGCCAGGTTTTAATCACTATCTATGCAGTAATCTTCATGAGCTTATCTCTGTAAGGTTAGTGCATTTTCTGTTTGTATGTGTGATTTTTATAAATGTTTATTCGTGATCTTTGTGATCTTGTAAATGTTTCTTTTGCAGTGTTTCAGACTCCTTTTGACAGGGTGTGTTTTCTCTCTCTGGCTCATCACTGGTCATTGTTAGTGGCATTTCCCCTTCGCCTGTGCCCAGCGGCTTTACCCGTTGAAGTCCCGTCTCCTCCAGTGACTCCAAGGTCACTCCGGGACTTAGGTTCAAGCAATCGTGACTGCGCCTTGCCTTAGGTTGTCCCAGGGTTTCGAGGTGGGATCTTACCTGTCATGGGCTGTCCAGCCTTCCCTGCTTGCCTGATACGGGGGCCAACTGGGCAAGGGTGTTATCAGGTCTGGGGGACACACTGGTTCTGGAAATTAAAGGAGTGTAAACTGCTTTCTTTATTTCATGTGTGTATTAAACTTTCCAACAATAATTTCACCTGTAACAGTTTGTGTACGTGCATTTTCACTTCATTAATGTAATTGTTAGTTCATGTATTTATTTCTCTCGGTCTGTCTCTTTCTAAAACCTATAATTAGTATAATTTCATTACTTTATTACTTTTCTTAAAACATGCATTCGCCTCATCTTCTTAGAATTTTAAGGTCTGTCTATTTCTCTGGGTGCTCTCCTGACATCATCAGTCACACACACACCTTCCTCTCACACACACAGCAGCACAGAATTTCCTGTTTCTCTTTCCTGTTTCTACAAATTAATCAAACCCTTGTTTTTTCATATTTACAGTCTACAAACCCTCTTTAGTTTACTAAGTCTTGGTCTAAAACCAATACACCCTTATTTCATGCACACTTTTAAATATTCCAAGTTTTTTGCATTTGTCAGTTTTTGTGACATCATTCACCCAATACTCTCATAATCGTCTCACCCACACTGCCTCTTCTCTCAACCTCCCACTTTTCACTCATTCTACTATAAACCTCCCTAGTGTTATTATTACTTATTTACTATTTGGTACAAATCACACAGAGTCACTCAAATCAAATACTGACAGCATTCACACAGTTAAAATCACTCAAAATACGCTTCCCTAAGAGTATTTTACAGGCATGCTTTTCAAACTCAGAAGGAGCAAATCAAATAATAACAATTTAAACCTCTAATCATTCTCACAGCACACGCATAACTGGAAAAATAAAACACCACAGATTTTTTCTGAAGAGAGGTTACTACTGAAAGTAATATGTTAGTCTTAAGTATATACAATGCACTCCATATATATATATATAACTCAAAACTCAGTCAATTACTATACTACTGTATACTACTATACTACAGCAACTCAAAACTTCATTTATAACCCTCTAATAAACATAAATGGCGTCTTAAACACACGCATTCAACTTTCTATGCAGCATTATTTGTGAAACCAACCGTGGTTTAACCCGTTCACATCTTGCTAATTTGCATTTTATTGCTTTCTAGGACATTCTAGTCTCTAATTCCTCTGTTTTCATGTTATCTCCGTTTGACACACACAAACACACACTCCCCCTAAAAACCCACAACAAACTATCCCTAAAAACACACACAAAAACCCTTAAGAAACTTCATTCATTTATTCATTATTATTTTAAACCCTTAAGATGTTGTGCTGTGTTTCCTCTGTGCCCGCTGCAACCTATATTAACATAAAGCCAAAATGTAAACAAGTCTGTCAAATCTAACTACTTATATATTATCGGACTAAAATAAACCCACTTACAATCTTCTACAGTCCTCCTCTGCCCAACAAAAGTCAAATGACTTACACCTATATTGATCACTCAAAGTCAACAACAATACATTAGAACCACCAAATGTAACTGAGTATAGTATCCCAAACTGAAACAAAACCCATCTAAAAATCCTAAAACATCTTACTTGAACACACCAAAAGAGACATCACTTACAGACATATTTATTAATGAAATTATTTCAAACTCAATTTCAGTTTTCAGACCCCAAATAACGGTCCTAAGTATCAACAGTTTATGTATCCTATCTCAAAACCCAGCAAAAAGTCATACAGTCATGGCAAGAAATAAAACTTTACTTACATTATTGTAATAAACAAAACCAGCGTCTTAAATACAGGCATCAGCAATGTGTAGCAGTCTCTATAAACTTCCTCATACTCTATGCACCTCTCAGCTGCCTTATTTGCATTTTCACACACACACACACGCACACAGTCTAAAAATAATACCAGCCTGACTCACAGACCCAGACAAGTCTCTTAATATATTACACAGACGTCCCATGATTACAACTGCACAGATTATCAGGCCTAACATTTCAAAACCTACACAATTTCGACAATTTTAAACTAACGGTCCAACCGATAAACTCCCTGAGTTTTTTGCCATCAATTAAGCCATTGTCCCGTCCCCGACGGTGGCCCGATTGCTAGTGCCCTAACTGAATTTAAAAGCGTTAACCAACCCAAACTTTCCCTGAAGCTCTATTTGTGGCATCTCACAGCCAAGGCTTTCTCGAAATTTTAAGTTAAAGTTTCACGCCCGAAACCGGGTTTCTACCGACCAAAAACTGCAGAATGCCGTCCCGGACGACAACCTGGTAAATACCAGTGGCTATTTTGAACCAAGGTCCCAAGTCATTGGCAGGTGCCACCTGGGATAACCTCACGCCGGAGGACCCTTTCCCACGTCTGGAAAAGGTAGGGGGTTCCCACCCCTGAACTTGCTGCAGTCCTAGGAGCCCAGCTCCCGTCCTAAGATAATTTAATTAATTTGAAAACACCACCTAAAATCACACAAGTAATCCTATTGATGTCCAAGCCCGGCTTTATATTCAATTGACACTTTACTGTCACAAATACTTCACCAATTACCTATCACACTAAATTCTCTCTTCTCAGCAGTCCAACTACTTTTTTATTTCTTTCCTTTATTCTCTTTACTCAGTACTGTCATTTATACTTCATTATCATTACTTCAACTTCCATTCTCATGAGATTTTCACCAAAATCAAAACAGACCTTTACCAGTAATTTCAGTGAGTAGACTTTTAATTTTGTAATAGTCAATCTGGCACAGTTTGGAAATAATTCAACAGGTAGTGCCTTACCTTTGAATAAGCCGGCTTATGTCCACTCACTTCGACCACTGACTCGTGTCTGCCCGTTTGAGCACCTCGGACCCTCTCGGTCTCAATCTCCAACTTTCTCCCTCTCTCAACCCCCGGCCAATGCACCAAATGTTACGGGTCCGAAATTGAGGACGAGAGTAAAACAATGATAGTCCAGAAGAGGTCGATCAAACAATTGATTTTAATGAATACACGCAGCGTGGGGAGACGTACACTGGAAACCATCAGTCGTAAATCCCCACCCAAAAATACACTTCAGATTGTTTTTATATTGTCAGGGTATTATAACACCCCCTCTTGCGTTTACAAGCACATAATTTGCATCTTAAGAACATTCTTTGCCCCTTGTACAGACAATGATCTATTCTAAGAAATAAATGCAGACACAGAAGTTCCCCTTTCTGGCATCCTCTTTCAAATATGGTGATGATCTCAGGCCTTTGAGGTCCCCATGGACTGGACAACTTCTTCTGTCACCTGTTGGCAAGCAAGCTCTAGTGCAGCAGGTTGCTGAATACATTCAGGCCTTTGCTCAAGCCTGCTTCTTGATTATATGTATTATCACAAATGCTTGTTATGTGGTTTAATGCAATGTTAATTAATACAATGATAATGCCAATAATAAGTATAAGTAGCAGTAAAATATTCCTTATTCCACACTCCCTCTTTTGACCCTGTTCACAAACAGGGTCACCACACTCCGTTGAGTCACTCTTCAACCCACTCTGTCACCTCTGGATCCATTAATGGCATCATGGGCCCCGAAACCACCATTCCCAGGTCCACTGCCTTCGCTCTGACCCTCTCTAGCCATCCCCTGACTCAGCAAATCAGACAATAACCTCATGTCATCTAGGTGGTCCAATAATAAAACGCCAGCTCCCACTTGAAAACACTTCATGCTTAAGTGGTCTCTGCTCCTTTCCTGGGTCCCTCACTAATGGAAATCTAATGGAATGGACCCTCGTCATCAATCACTAAGTAAACTGAATTGGCGCAGGTCTCAAATAAGAAGCAGAAGACACTTGGGCCTTCGCTCAGGCCTGCTACTAGATTTATGTGTATTGTAAGCATGCATGCAATTAACCTGCTATGTTCTCATCTTCCCTCAACATGTATCACCTGGACACTCTCACCAGTGAAGCTTAAAACCCTCTTGGATAGAACATCAACTCTAAACAAGCACAGATATGCAATGTGTATAAAATGAACTAAACCTGTGAATAGAACGAATGTGATGACAAACATATTAAATGCAATATGAACCCTGTAAACAATATTACTAATAAACAATGCTGTAAAACATGTTCTTAATGCAATCATAATAATGCAGATTATATAGTAGGAATAAAAATTTTCTGAATCCCCACAGCACTCTGACACGCCTGCAACTAGTACAGAATGCTGCGGCACGGTTTTTATCTGGTAAAAGGAAATTTGAGCACATTACTCCGGGCCTGGCCTCCCTGCACTGGCTTCCAATTGAATTTAGGATTCATTTTAAAGTCCTTTTATTGGTTTTTAAATCTTTAAATGGTCTGGCACCTGCATATATGTCTGATTTGCTGAAGCCCTATGTCCCCACTCGTTCGCTCCGGTCAGCTGAGCAGCTGTTGCTCTCAGTCCACAAATCACGGCTGAAACTGAGAGGAGACCGAGCGTTCTCTATTGTGGCTCCTAAGCTTTGGAATAATCTTCCTCTTCACATTAGGCAATCGACATCAGTGCTGGTTTTTAAATCCAGATTGAAAACGCATTTTTATTCACTGGCTTTTGACTCAGTGGTTGACTGACTTGTATTTACTTATATTTTATTGTTTTCGCTATGTTTATTATTTTATCGTATTTATTATTCTTATGGCATCTATTATGTTTCTATTGTTCAGCACTTTGGTCAGCCTTGTGTGATTTTAAAGTGCTATATAAATAAACGATGATGATGATGACGATGATATTAAAACAAAAGCGTGTATTGTGAATGGGGTCATGTTCATTCAAAAGGAAAAAAAGAATTGGCACAATTTCACAGCAACTAGAATTCAAAGAAAAAGAACAAGCTATATATCTTATTGGGCCTCTAAAGCAATAGAAAAACACCATTCAGCTGCTCAGGACAGAACAGAAAATACCCTTCATGTTAACCCAAGGACAAAACTTTTAAAGCACTCGGTTCAACAACGTGACAAGACCCTCACAGCCCTTTAACTCTCTAGCTGCCCCAGAACCACTTATCGAGGTCATTGAATGCCTTGTATTCTTTGTGCCTACGCAAATAATCACATGTCAGGCATGCATGTTCTGCCCAAAATTGGACCTTCTTTACTTTAAAGTGTCGCCTCCACTCAAAGTACTTGAGGTACATTTCCTCATTCTTGTCCAGAAGCAGCAGGTAATCAGCCAGGTCCTTGGGTGAGCTGAAGTCATCGACATGAATGAAGGCGTCTCCCTGGACAATCTTCTCATAGTTCTGCCTGGTCGGGCCCAGAACCACTGGCACTGTTCCTACTGAGAGTGGGTTGAATAGTTTCTCAGTAATGTAATCCTTGTGGACGGAGTTCTCAAAGGACAGATAGAACTTGCAGCTGGTGATGGTTGGCATGAAGTCATTGTCAGAAATGTACTTTCCAAACGCTCGTCCATATGCATGGACCTTAACATGTTTCTGCAGCTCATTGAAATATTTCACACGGTCATGCTGTGGGTTCCAGTTGCTCACCATCCAGCAGACCAGCTTGTTTTTACTGGGTGGTACAAAATTCTCCTCCCCCTCTGCTGGTACGATGGTCCCATAAGGCACTCCAATGTTTGCATCCTGACGATAGTTGATAGTCAGATTGAACAGCTTCTCTATCCCAGACAGTTTGGATGAATGTGTTGGCGACTCAAGGTTCATCCATATCCACTTCTGAAAAGATGGCCGCGGCAGCTGCGGCAGATTGGACAGGTCACCCCTGATGTCTCTGTGATGGATGATGACCCCATGTGACTTATCGTAGAGATTCCTGTCTGCTGTGAGGAAGCAATTATCAATTTCAAAAAGAGAGCTGCAGACGCTGAGGTCAAACTTACTGCCAAAGGGCCAGAGCCAGATCAGCACAATGGTGGCATTTTGCTCACTCTTGGTGGAGATGAGGTTCTTCACGTGTTCTGACACTGACTCTACAGGAACTGATAACCAGCTTGTATAAGGTTTAAAATACATCACAAACAGAGTCACAAAGACTCCCAGTACAAGTATACCGAGGAGAAGGGGTCGCAGGACTCCGTTAGAAGATCCAGATGCCATACTGTGTTCTAAAAACGACAGACCACAGAGAACAAACTCAGTAATGTCATGGTCAGCAGGACACAACATCAAGACTGATCACCTTATCATGTTCACTTAGTGGTATGAATATATACAGTTGTGTGTTTAGTGCAGTAGTTTACATAATAAATGAAAGTGTTAAGCCTTCTACACAATATTGCAATACAAATTTGGTGGATTTTACTGAATGCTGAAATCCAAGCAAGAGAAGAGATTGTGGGGATTTGAGGAAATTGCCCCTACACCAGATCCATCTGTGACTCTATGCTCATAAGAAAAATGAAAGGAGGTAGCAGCTATCCTTCTCTTTGTTCTTGGCAAAATAATAATGGTTTTTAATTTAAACTCATCCATCAGTTCTCTTCTTCTTGTCCTTGTCAGGGTCACCTGGGGTTTGGTGGGTGGTTAGGAGGGGGGCTGGATTCTATCCCAGCTACTACCTGTTTGTCACAGGCCTAACACAGAAAGACAGACAACACTTTGCACTCACATTCATACCTATGGGGAATTTAGATTCACCAATTAATCTAACCCCAATAACTGCATGTCTTTGGACTGTGGGAGGAAGCCAGAGTACCCAGAGAGAACTCACACAAACACAAGGAGTGCATGCAAACTCTACAAAGAAAGTCGGGGAATCAAACTCAGGACCATTTTTTTCTGTGAGGCAACAGTGTTAATCACCACGGCATATCAATTTAAAATTAAATTCAGTAGAATTATAAATCACATCGGCAGTAATGACACCCGGTTACGCCAATGTCACTAAAATCAATATTGAATCGGTGTGTAATTTTGCCAAAACAATGTGGGACTCTGTAGTTTTCTCTGGTCCCCTCCCCAATCAGACCAGGAGTGACATGTTTAGCCGCATGTTCTCCTTAAATTGCTGGCTGTCTGAGTGGTGTCCCAGAAACGATGTGGGCTTCATAGATAATTGGCAAACCTTCTGGAGGAAACCTGGTCTTGTTAGGAGAGACGGCATCCATCCCACTTTGGATGGAGCAGCTCTCATTTCTAGAAATATGGACCAATTTATTAAACCCCCCAAAATATGACTATCCAGAGTTGGGACCAGGAAGCAGAGTTGCAGTCTTACACGCCTCTCTGCAGCTTCTCTCCTCCTGCTACCCCCCCAAACCCATCTCCATTGAGACTGTGTCAGCTCCCAAAAAGACAAAAAACAAACCAAAAACCAGCAACAAACAACTTAAACATAAAAAATCAAAAAGAAAGAACAATACAGAATCCACATCTGAACCAAAGAGTAAAACAGTGAAATGTGGATTATTAAATATTAGGTCTCTCTCCTCCAAGTCTCTGTTAGTACATGACTTAATAATTGATCAACAAATCAATTTACTCTGCCTTACAGAAACCTGGTTGCAGCAGGATGATTAAGTTAGTTTAAATGAATCAAATCAATCATTTGAAAGCCTGATGCTTAGCCTTGTCCACCCCAGCTGTAAAACTCAGAAACCAGTCTTACTTGTTATCATATATCGTCCACCAGTGGCAGAGCGGGGGGGGTGGCTTACTGAGCTTAAGCCCGGGTTGTTTTTTCAGAAGCCCGGGGTCTTTTGGAGTGTAATTTTTTTCAGCTGTATAAAACAAAAACTACACACAATATTCGAAGCACATAGTGCACACTGTGGGAATTTACGACTGTGCGTAAATCCCCCCTAATATTGGTATGATCCGAGCTCAGACGCTAAGGTCGTTTCTCAATTCTAAGCATGCAAGTACGTACTCGCGTTCTCGGCGAGACCGGACTTGCCGAGACCTCATGGGAGTACGGACAGGCGATTTGTATAATTGGAACACCAGCATACTTGATGATGTCACAGGTCTGGAGTTTTTACTGCCGTCACCTCTTAATTTAACTGTGAGTAATATGTTATGAAGCTTAACTTTAATCATAGCCAAACTGATTTACTCAGGAACAAATAAAACACTGAAATAAACCAAACATTAACATTTAGAAGTGATCTAAGTGACTTATATATTGTAACGGACTGGGTTACAAGTTAGTTGACTTTTGTGTTATCAGTGTTTGTGTTCAGAATTATGAGTTACCTATGGCATAGTTGGACCACACCCGCAACAGGGTGATTTACTGAGTGTCCTTGAACGTGCAGTAGTCTAGAGGCCGGTTGGCCTGTCAGTCAGATCAGCTACCAATGACAGAGAGTCTGGAGGAGAGCATGTGTGTGGTTGGCTAAGAGTGTTCGGGGGGGCGGGGCCTGAGTGAAGTGGTGTGAGTGGTGGCGGAAGAGAAAAAGGAGGGAGAGATTGTTGTTGTTGCTGTGAGCGCGCTTTTTCCCTGTTTTTTTGGCGTTGGCTACGGCCCACAGTAGCCCGTGTTACGAATCTGAATAAACGGCAGTAACCAGAACGCCGATCGTCTGTGTCTTCTGTCGGAGGGACGCTACAATATCATTTTTAACCTCAGTAGCGAAATCTCTATTAATAAAAATAGTGTACATGTATGTCTTAATAAAAACAAGCAGGTGAGATGTTAGAATGCTTTTATTTTTATTCTAGTGGACACTCAATACAATAGACAGCTGCTGGGGTTTGTTTAACGTGAGTAGCGAAAAGACCGCCGGGGGGGGGGGGTTGAAAACGATGTACCGGGAGTCCGCTGTTCTTGCCGGCTCTAGTGATCCTCGACCTCGCTGTCTGCTATGGAGCTGTCGGAGCACGTTTGGAAATATATGATATCCTGATAAATCGAGCAGATATTTGAAGCTTACACAGCTACATTCTCGCTTGAAAATAACTTAAAAGTTTATTTTGTGACCCAGAAAGAGTAATATTTAAAAGTTTTTAGCCCCGCTCATCCGCCATTGCCACGTTTGAGTTTTGGACGAAATGCATTCTGGGATATTTAGCTGTACCAAGTCCACACAAGTCACCACCGATGCATGCTCGATAAAACAGGCGCAGCGAGAACACATCCGGGACTTTTTCGCGTTCTCGGCTTGATGCGTACTTTGAATTGGAACAGTACTTGGTCTCCGACTGATGACGTATCACAAGTACACGAGAACGCAAGTACGCACAAGTACGCATATTGAGAAAGTGCCTAAGCGACTGAGCGAGGAGGCGGGGGGAGCAGCTGCCTGCGAGTGCGCTGTTGGAGAAACGCAGCCAGGCAGACAGAGGAGAACTGAAGTTCGACCAGGTACCAAAGCAAATCATTCGTACTGTACAAATAATGTAAATATGACGGTGTATCACAAAAGATTGATATCAAACTGATCACTTGACCCATATTACGTTACTTGCTCTTTAAGTGAATCAACAAATGGCGAAATGAAAAGCCGAACAACAACAATGCTGTTTCTTTAGAGAGTCTTAGCTCACATGTGTGTTTATTTCATATTTTCAGTTGTTTCCCTCCACGGCTAAATAAATCTGTTTCAGTAATGTACTGATATACAAGAATGGACATAAGGAGCTTCTTTCAAAGAAAAAACTCTGGTAGATGTTATTTTATATATTATGCTTTGTATGTTGTTCAGTATATTTCTATGCAAAACGAGGAATTTCAATACACAGCAGTATATTCACAGCTGAAACCAGATATTTACATACACTTTATGGAAAACACAAGAACATTTTTTTTTACTGTACAACATCAATTTTGAGTAAACTTGTTTTGTTTTAGATAAATAAATATTGAAATATCTTTTGAATTAGTTAAATGTCAGAATAAAGAGAGACAGAGCTGTCTATTTTTTATCACTTTCATCACATTTAGGAGTACTTATACACTAAGTTTATTGTTAATTAATAAGAAAACTCCAGACGATTCCATTCTGAGCTGAAGAAGCTTCTGCTAGGTTAGTAGAGTCCATGTGAGTAAATTGGTGGCACACCTGTGGATGCATATAAGGCAAAACACAGAGCCTGTTTCTGTGACAAGGGAACATCAAGAGATATCAACCAAAACACCAGGAAAAGAATTGTGGAGCTCCATAAGTGTGGCTCAGTTTGAATACAATTTGGTGCCATTTACAATTAAGAAATACAGATAATTTCTCTCTTTACTCTTAAATTTAACAAATATGTTTTTATATTTATCAATCTAAAAAAAATAAACATTTAGTCTGATTTGATGTTACAATTAAAAAAGTGTTTTTATCTGAAGAGTGATTAAATATCTGGTTTCAACTTTATATATGATGATGTTGGTGTTTGGCTTGATTGTCAGCACAAAGAGGGAGAGAGAGGAACAGAGAGGGAGAGAGAGGAACAGAGAGGGGGAGAGAGAGAGAGGAACAGAGAGGGAGAGAGAGGAGCAGAGGGGGAGAGAGAGAGAGGAACAGAGAGGGAGAGAGAGGAGCAGAGAGGGGGAGAGAGGAACAGAGAGGGAGAGAGAGGAGCAGAGAGGGGGAGAGAGAGAGAGGAACAGAGAGGGAGAGAGAGGAGCAGAGAGGGGGAGAGAGAATGAGGACAGAACAGAGATGGAACAAGAGCAGGTGAGACACACATGTTAGTCAAATGGTTGTTTACCAAAAGTATCACCGTATCAGAGGTACTCATGTATCTCATACCTAGTGTTTCTTTTTAGGTTTGTTACTTTTCAAATTCTATATTTATTAAGTTATGCAGGCTTGTTTGCACAACAAGGCTAAATAATTATATAAACTTTTCTGAATCTAAATAGTGGACTTTGGTAGAATTAAAAAATAAATGTAATGCAGGTCTATGATGATTTTTAGTGCTACTATCATCTAGTTTTGATTCTGGTTCTGTCTTGGTTAAGTCCTAAGTAGTCCTGATTTTGAACTGTTGTAGTCCTGTTTTAATTCCGGATCAGTTCTGGGTCTGGTTGAATTGGGGTTCAGTCCCTGTGTCTTGATACAGCCCTGACTTTGTTCTGCCTTGCTGCTTAATTAAAAAACTAGTTTAAGGTGTCCTGCATATGTGATATATATTTTTCCCTATATGAAGTCATTCTTTTTTGAACAAAACTCAAAACAGAGCCTATTAATCTTTCAGTCATTTCTGTCGGATTTCTCAGACTTTTTTTCTGATTTAGTGCTCAGCTCAGATAAAATAATTATTGTGGGTGATTTTAACATACATGTAGATGCTAAAAATGACAGCCTCCACATGGCATTTAATCTGTTATTAGACTCAATTGGCTTCTCTCAAAATGTAAAAAAAAAACCCACCCACCACTTTCTGGGACGATCGTGGCTCAAGAGTTGGGAGTTCGCCTTGTAATCGGAAGGTTGCCGTTTCGAGCCCCGGCTTGGACAGTCTCGGTCGTTGTGTCCTTGGGCAAGACACTTCACCCGTTGCCTACTGGTGGTGGTCAGAGGGCCCGGTGGAGCCAGTGTTCGGCAGCCTCGCCCCAGGGTGGCTGTGGCTACAACGTAGCTTGCCATCACCAGTGTGTGAATGTGTGTGTGAATGGGTGGATAACTGAATGTGTAAAGTGCTTTGGGGTCCTTAGGGACTAGTAAAGCGCTATACAAATACAGGCCATTTACTTTAATCACACTCTAGATCTTGTTTTAACATATGGCATAGAAACTGAACATTTAACAGTGTTTCCTGAAAACCCTCTGCTGTCTGATCATTTCCTGATAACATTCACATTTACAATAATTGATTACACAGCAGTGGAGAGTAGACTTTATCACAGTAGATGTCTTTCTGAAAGCGCTGTAACTAAGTTTAAGAATATAATCCACCCACTGTTATCATCTTCAATGCCCTGTACCAACACAGAGCAGAGCAACTATCTGAACGCTACTCCAACAGAGGTCGATTATCTTGTTAATAATCTCCAACCTTCCTTTCATATCAAACATCCTTGAAAGAGTAGTTGTCAAACAGCTAACAGATCATCTGCAGAGGAATGGCTTATTTGAAGAGTTTCAGTCAGGTTTCAGAGCTCATCACAGCACAGAAACAGCTTTAGTGAAGGTTACAAATGATCTTCTTATGGCCTCTGACAGTGGACTCATCTCTGTGCTTGTCCTGCTAGACCTCAGTGCAGCGTTCGATACTGTCGACCATAATATCCTATTAGAGTGATTAGAGCACGCTGTAGGTCAAGACAAGACAAGTCAAGAAACCCTTTATTTGTCACATGCAAGTTGCCCTGCAGCGAAATGGGACCCCCCCCCCCGACCTTACATACACAACACAGACATCACATGGGGAGACAGGTTGGAGACCGGTAGTATTATGGAAAAACACTGAAATGTACAATACAATGGGCAAGTTGAGGAGGGGGGAAAAAAGAGACCTCTACTCATGCTGGGCTCCTATGGGAGGACAGCATCAGAACAGAAAACAAAAAAACTCCTCTGTACAGAGAACACATAAGTGTCCACATCACAACATCATGAAGCACGTGACAAGCAACAGGGGTGGGTAAGGGGTGAGAAGTAAGCCAATGCAGACACAACCATCCTGCCCTGCAGCTATTCATCCAGTGCTGGGCCCAGACCCGCCGTCCGACTCAGCCTTGGAGATAAGCGTACCAGGGCTTTTGGAACGAAGAGTCTAAACACAGTTTGTTATCAGGGGAGAAATTGTTTGTTATGTTCAGCTCCAGCCTTGAGACCGCAGCTGCGCCGATATGGTAGCCGCATGAAATAATGGTGGTGTTCTTGCTTTAGTGTGAACCACTGCATGTCAATTTTCACAGTTGATCTAACGTCCATCGCTGGTTCCTCACCATTCCCGTTGGAGAGCCGTGAGCCTCGCCACCATGTTATCCAGCTACACCGAGATGTTATCCAGTTTGCTCATAGAGCATAAGTGTTCACGACAGCCGTGAGCCTCTCCAAGATGTTGTCAGATGTTGTCAGAGTCTCAGCACTCACAGCAGCCGCAAGCTTCTCCTAGATGTCATCCGTGCTGCGTCTAATGAGCCCATTCTAAGAAGCCATGGCTCGCTCCATCGTTCCAATCAACACAGCGGGCAGCCTTGTGGGGATTTGAACAGCTGTTTCCGCTTTCTTTATTCTTCGATAAGCCAGGGCCAATCCAGGGCCAAGCCAGGGCCAAGCCAGCGCCGATCAGCAAGAACCCTGTTATCATGGTTCCAAAAAGGTAGATGTCTTCAATGGGCTCTCCCGAACCCAGGCCTCCTCTCTCCTGTTCCAGGTATGTCCCACCGGGAGGAGGCCCCGGAGCAGACCCAGGACACGCTGGAGAGATTATATCTCTCGGCTGGCCTGGGAACGCCTTGGTGTTCCACCAGAATAGCTAGAGGAGGTGGCTGGGGAGAGGGAGGTCTGGGCTTCTCTGCTTAGGCTGCTGCTCCTGCGGCCCGGCCCCGGGTAAAGTGGAAGAAGATGGATGGATAGGTGGATGCAGGAATGTCTTAAAGACATAAAGACCTGGATGGCCTCTAACTTTCTGCTTCTTAATTCAGATCAAACTGAGGTTATTGTACTCGGCCCTGAAAATCTTAGAAATATGGTATCTAACCAGATTCTTACTCTGGATGGCATTGCCTTGGCCTCCAGTAACACTGTGAGGAACCTTGGAGTCATTTTTGACCAGGACATGTCCTTCAATGCACATATTAAACAAATATGTAAGACTACTTTCTTCCATTTGCGCAACATCTCTAAAATTAGAAATATCCTGTCTCAGAGTGACGCTGAAAAACTAGTTCATGCATTTATTACTTCCAGGCTAGACTACTGTAATTCATTATTATCAGGAAGTCCTAAAAACTCCCTGAAAAGCCTTCAGTTAATCCAAAATGTTGCAGCAAGAGTCCTGACAGGGACTAGAAAGAGAGAGCAGATTTCTCCTGTATTGGCTTCCCTTCATTGGCTCCCTGTTAAATCCAGAATTGAATACAAAATCCTGCTCCTCACATACAAGGTCTTAAATAATAGAGTATTTAAAAGTAGAATGGGAGGCAGAGCCTTCAGTCTTCAGGCCCCTCTTCTGTGGAACCAGCTTCCAGTTTGGATTCGGGAGACAGACACTATCTCTACTTTCAAGATTAGGCTTCAAACGTTCCTTTTTGCTAAAGCATATAGTTAGGGCTGGACCAGGTGATCCTGAATCCTCCCTTAGTTATGCTGCAATAGACGTAGGCTGCCGGGGATTCCCATGATGCATTGAGTTTTTCCTTTCCACTCACCTTTCTCACTCACTATGTGTTAATAGACCTCTCTTCACTGAATCATACCTGTTATTAATCTCTGTCTCTCTTCCACAGCATGTCTTTATCCTGTCTTCCTTCTCTCAACCAATCACAGCAGATGGCCCCGCCCCTCCCTGAGCCTGGTTCTGTCGGAGGTTTCTTCCTGTTAAAAGGGAGTTTTTCCTTCCCACTGTCGCCAAAGTGCTTGCTCATAGGGGGTCATATGATTGATGGGTTTTTCTCTGTATGTATTATTGTAGGGTCTACCTTACAATATAAAGTACATTGAGCCGACTGTTGTTGTGATTTTGGGCTGTATAAATTAGAGATGGAACGATCCGATATTACGTATCGGTATTGGTCCGATACTGATCTTAATTACTGGATTGCATATCGAAGAGAAATAAAAAAATGTAATCTGATACATTAAATATCACAAAAGCACCTCACAAACTTGCGACATGGTGTAACCCAGGTCACATGATAGAGCTACTGTGGCGTGCAGGCTCCAAATGCTCAACCAGACCGCTGACAGGTCTGGTTGAGCATTTGGAGCCTCGCTACGTGCTTCCAAACCAGCATTTCATCTCCGAGAAAGTTCCCCAGAGAAGTAAAGCAAGTGTGTAAGTTCATCTCTGAATGTTTGTAAAGCATTCCCACGTTAAGCTTAACAACCAATATATGGAGCGACTGCTTCTTCTCTCCCTCCCTCTCCTGCTGCTACCTCAATCATGTAACTGATCAATGATCAGCTGATCGGCTTTTCTCTCTTGTTTGTTTATTGCCCACTTTGCACCAGAAAGAGGAAACCAGCGGCTGAACAACAGCAGCACATTTAAGCTTGATAAGCTGTTGTTAGAATTTATTTAATATTACTTTCTACACCAGGATCCTTTTCTACGTAGCTGACGGCTGGTAACTGTGCAGGGGCGGATCTAGCAAAGTTATGCTAGGGGGGCAGGTAGGGTATTAACAGGGAAAGGGGGGCACAAAGAAATACTTTTCTTTCTTATTCTTATTTAAAATGTGTAGCTTTTATTAAATAATTATCTGAATCTTACAACCAAAGTTTTCATCTGATGTAAAATGTATAGAAGTCCATTACTGTATATAGTAACTATTAAGTCTAATATACCCTAGTAAGCTACAGTACTTTTTCCTTTGGAAAGGTACCATCTGTGCAGTCTGCAATTCTGTTGAAGAAAGATCTTGAATCTATTTAATTACTGTAGAAAAATAATTGATTTCTGTGCATTTGTTTTACACATGCATTAAATTAAGTCGATTACGTTGATTAAGCATCACAAGGAGGAGGGTGGTTCACTATTTTCTTTTGCTGGGAGTTGGCAACCCTATTACTTAGGTTGTTTAATATTTCTGCTAAGTGCTCTTTAAAATACCAGAATAGGGAGGATGATGTAGGTTTAAGTTTATTAGATTGATCAGTTTTGCTGAATTATGGAATTTTTTGCATACAAGTATAACAGAATAGCTTTAGTTTAGTTTAGTTTTTTTTTAACTTGAGTATGAACTTATACAAAATGCAGCAAGATATTTAAAAAAAAAGTTTTATTGATTATAAAATATGCTATTTCGGATTTATATCAGTATCAGCAGATATCCAAATTTATGATATCGGTATCGGACATAAAAAAGTGGTATTAAGAATAAGAATAAGAATAACTTTATTTATCCCGAGGGAAATTCTTTTGTCATGTACATGCTCAAAGCAGCAGGAGAGACAGAGGAACAGATGAATAAGATATACAATATATACAATAAGAATAGTAGTATACAGTAATATACAGTAGGATAGTGCAAGACATAGTATAAAATAACTCTAACGAAGTACTATATAAATATATCCTGGAGAATAAATAACTTAACTATCAGTGCAGGCGATTCTAGAAAGTGACAAAGTATTGTGCAATAGAATAAAGGGAGTAGCAGCGTATGATGGGGGGATGAAACAAATATTCAATAAGGTACTGTTGGGTAATATTGCACGGTCTGGAAGGGAACAGAATTACATTGGTAATAGTCTCAGGAAAATCACCTACAGAGTGAGTAAGAGTTGTACAGTCTTATTGCCGCCGGCACAAAGGATTTACTGTGGCGGTCAGTTCTGCATTTCGGGGCAAATGGTCTGTATTTGTATAGCGCTTTTCCAGTCCCTAAGGACCCCAAAGCGCTTTACACGTTCAGTCATCCACCCATTCACACACTGGTGATGGCAAGCTACATTGTAGCCACAGCCACCCTGGGGCGCACTGACAGAGGCGAGGCTGCCGGACACTGGCGCCACCGGGCCCTCTGACCACCAGCAGTAGGCAACAGGTGAAGTGTCTTGCCCAAGGACACAACGACCGAAACTGTCCGAGCCGGGGCCGTGCATGGGGTGGGAGGGGTTGTCCATGATAGAAAGAAGCTTTTTTAGCATTCTCCTCTCTGACACCCAGGACAGAGCCAGCCTTTTTAATCAGTTTGTTCAGCCTGTTGGCATCAGCTATCTTCACCCCACTTCCCCAGCACACAGCTGCAAAGAACACGATGCTCTCCAACACCGAGTGATGGTCAGCATTTTCCTACCAACATTGAAGGACCTGAGTCGCCTCAGTAGGAAAAGCCAACTCTGCCCTTTTTTGAAGATAGCATTGGTGTTCTTGGTCCAGTCCATTTTACAGTCCAAGTGTACCACCAGGTACCAGTAGTCATCAATGATCTCCACATCAGCCCCTCTGATGGTAGCAGGGTTAGGAGGAGGAGCCTGCTTCCTAAAGTCCATAATCAGTTCTTTTGTCTTTGTGATGTTAATGTTATTGTGCCATCTCTAGTATGAATAAAACTGAATTGAATTCAAACCTGACTGAAAGTCTTCAAATAAGCCATTCCTCGGCAGATGATCTGTTAGCTGTTTGACAACTACTCTTTCAAGGATTTTTGATATGAAAGGAAGGTTGGAGATTGGCCTATAATTAGCTAAGACTGCTGGGTCTAGAGATGCTTTTTATTTTTTTTTCTCCAGGTTAAATGATGATCTTCTAAATTTGTGACACGCCATTTCCTCTCCCGCTTAACAAGATAATCGACCTCTGTTGGAGTAGCGTTCAGGTAGCTGCTCTGCTGTATGGGCATTGAAGATGATAACAGTGGGTGGATTATACTCTTAAACTTAGTTACAGCGCTTTCAGAAAGACATCTACTGTGATAAAGTCTACTCTCCACTGCTGTGTAATCAATTATTGTAAATGTAAATGTTATCAGGAAATGATCAGACAGCAGAGGGTTTTCAGGAAACACTGTTAAATGTTCAGTTTCTATGCCATATGTTAAAACAAGATCTAGAGTGTGATTAAAGTGGTGGGTGGGTTCTTTTACATTTTGACAGAAGCCAATTGAGTCTGATAACAGATTAAATGCCATGTTGAGGCTGTCATTTTTAGCATCTACATGGATGTTAAAATCACCCACAATAATTATTTTATCTGAGCTGAGCACTAAATCAGATAAAAAGTCTGAGAAATCAGAGAGAAACTCTGTGTAAGGCCCAGGTGGACGATAGATGATAACAAGTAAGACTGGTTTCTGAGTTTTACAGCTGGGTTGGACGAGGCTAAGCATCAGGCTTTCAAATGAATTAAAAGTCTGTCTTGGTCTTTGGTTGATTAATAGGCTGGTGTGAAAAATTGCTGCCACACCGCCCCCTCGGCCTGTGCTTCGAGGTTTCTGGTAGTTAGAATGACTCGGGGGTGTTGATTCATTTAAACTAACATAATCATCCTGCTGCAACCAGGTTTCTGTAAGGCAGAGTAAATCGATTTGTTGATCAATTATTAAGTCATGTACTAACAGAGACTTGGAGGAGAGAGACCTAATATTTAATAATCCACATTTCACTGTTTTACTCTTTGGTTCAGATGTGGATACTGTATTGTTTTTGTTTAAGTCATTTTTTTCTAACAAAAGTTGATGTGAAGGATGGATGATCCCCTCAAATTACAGCGCTGCACCACGAGGTTCCAGTTTACCAACATTTGATGAAATGGGGCACAGTATCTGACAGGGAGAGGACAGAGACCTCTGTCAGTTATGTGTTAGCCCTGTGATAGACTGGCCTGTCCAGGGTGTGCTCGGCCTTGTGAATCGTGATTAGATGCAGATTATGAAACAATTTTTAAGATTTCATGTTGATCTGACTAATTTATAATTTCTGTGTTATTGATTAAGTGCTCAGCTGTAGTTTTGGTTCTCTGGTCATCCATCTCTTTGACCAGCGTACCCGTAATGTACAAACCAATCACAGTGGAGCATTCCTCTGCAGGCAACCTGGCATGAGCACTATAAGCTCTCCGTGGTGACCGGTCAACAACATGCAGGATTTCAGCAGCTGTGTTTCAGAACAAGTCTATCTGGTGGGGCTAGTGAAAGCACTTCAACAATGGACAGAAGAAGCTTTCTTAAAAAGAAAAATGTGGAAATGACAAGGTTTAGATAAAGTGAGAGGAGGTGGAAAAGAATTTTCCATCTGCATGAGAAGATCGCTGCCTCAGAATCAGGTCTCCCATGTCTGACACACTGTTTTCTTTCTCTTATCCAGATTAGGGTGGAGTGGGGCTCCAAACCCGAGCTGGGCTTTAAAATCTCTTTTTATTTTAATTTATTTAACCTTTCTTTATACACGTAGTCCCGTTGAGACGTAATGAGTCATTTCCTCTTTTAGACATTTTATGATCTGAAGACTATAAAATGTGCGTATAACAGCAAAATGCAAGCTTCAGATAAAACAAAAGCTTAATGTGAGTCTACTGATTATGAGCACAGAGCAGTAAAAAACATTTGAAATGATATTTTTTGACTGAAATAAATGATTATATTTCTCACCGTGTTTCTGAAACATCCACCTGCGCTCAGCTTTACTTCCTCCTGCACCCGGAATACTGTCAGGCTCCACCTTTACCTGGAAGCACCTGAGTGATACCAGGACTGAGTAAATAAGCCTGTGATCATTTTCAAAGCAACAGCTGGAAAATCAGAATTAGTGCTGTGTGTCATGATTATATATAACAGCAGTAATAGGTTTAAACTTTGGGATGTGATGGTAAAGTGCTCAGCTGTAGTTATTAAGACTTCATGATAAGCAGTTTGTGACCTTTGTGTCATACAGCACGACATCACCACTCACATTATTGTCAGTAAAAGCAGTCTGGGGGGGGTGAGTGAGGCCACAGTCAGTGAGTTTAACACACGTGACCAAAGCGTTTTTGTACTGGAAATTTATGGATCACAGACAACCAGGACTGCAGTGGGCCCTCACTGACTTAGCTGAACCTCTTCACTCCAGATCGCTGCCATTAGTTTGTACATTAATACATGGTGAACATATTATTCTGTATCCATGTATTCAGAGATCAAAGACAGTTTATTTACTTACAGCAATCTTATTGTTAATAATAAAATAAACATCAGAAACTTTGATAAACATGTAGATACTTCAGTCAGTGATGCATGTATAATGAAGTCACCACTGTAAAAGCATTATTAATGTTTGAAAGATCAACTTTTTGATTCCTCCCTTTCTGTCTGCTCCTCTCAGCTCTTCACACACTGAACAAACTTTAACTTCAAATATAGATTTCTGAACTCACCGAGTCTCCGCTGAGCTCCTCACAGCATCACCACCAAGTCAAAAAATAACTTTTAAAAGTCTTTTGTACTTTCAGACTCCTCCCCTTCTATTTCTTCTGGAAAAACCTGTTACCAGATCGGATCACATCATCTCACCTGTTGAACAGGAAGTAAGTCCCAGACATTTCACACAATCTACTCTAAAATGTCATTGGCCAAAGGTGATAAATGTATACAGGAAATAAAACCTACATGTGCAGGTATGAATCAGCACTTTTTTTCTGCTTTGCAAACTCACCTGTCGAGTTCCTGTCACACCTGAATGTGGCCCAACCCACTGACAGGCTCTGCTGAAGTATTGTCCTTTTCTATGACAGAGGTCAAAAGCACCTGCTGTGGTGATTAAATATTGAACTAAAAGTCATCAGAAAGTAAAGCCTGGTGTGGTTCCTGCTGCCACGTGTGTGATCCTGAAACACAAACTTCTTCTTCTTATTCAGCTGCTGATCTGAAAATGATCTCTGAACAGTTTCTGAGATGTTTTTTTTTTGTTTTTTAATATTTTATTTTAATTTTTTCAGCATAGAAAACCCCATCAGCGAAGAAATGCAGCTCAAGCGCTGAGATAATAGGACAAGAAATAGCACAATAATAATAATCAATAGAGAAAGAAAAAGAAAGAAAGAAAGAAAACATTAAAATTAGAAACTACCAGTATCCATAATGAATAAAATGTCATGAATATGTAATAAATAGGGAAATTGCAGTGCCATGGTACATGTTTATACAACGTGAGCTTTCTCAAGGTGAGTACAAAACGGAGTCCAGGATTTTGAGAAAACATTTGCTGCAGGTGTTTGCAGGTATCGAACTTTTTCCAATTGAATGACTGATAACATGTCATTGAGCCAGACACTGAAGGAGGGAGGAGCAGAGGACTTCCATTCCTTTAGAATAAGTCTTTTAGCAATCATCATTCTGAGATCAATTGGCACCCGCACAGTCGTAGGGATAGTTCTGGAACATACACAGCCAAAAACTGCAATTTCTGGATTGGGTGAGATGGAAATCCCATAAGTTTTAGAGTACCAATCAAACATTTTGGACCAGAAATTGGTCAACGAGGGGCGATGCCAGAAAGCGTGAGCCAATGTGCTCTCTGATATTTTACATCTGTCACATATGGGGGAAGTTGAAGGATAAATTTTGTGTAGCCGAACCTTGGAGTAATGTAGCCGATGGACAATTTTAAATTGTATTAATTGATGCCTGCTGTTAACAGAGCAGGAATGAATTTTTGATAAGCATTTGTCCCACATTGGTTCTGATATTTCTATGCCCAGTTCCTCCCTCCAAGCGTCTCTTATCCTCGTAGTCTGCACTTCAATGCTGTCATCAAACAAATGTACAATTGTAGAAGTCAAATGTTTGGAGTAAGGAGGGCTCAGGAGCACCTTAAAAAGGTTATGTTCATATGGAACGTCTTGGTAGTTCTTCGTATTGGATTGGATAAAATGCCTGATTTGTAGGTAATGGTGAAAATGTGAATGCGGTAAATTGAACTTTTGCTTAAGCTGATTAAATGATGCAAATTTTCCATCTATATAAAGATCTTTGAATTTGATTACGCCCTTCTCCTTCCAAACATAGTAGGATTTATCATCCCAAGGAGGCAAAAAGGCATGGTTATCACATATTGGTGCCTGCACAGAGGAGTGTGGCAGTTCAAAAAAACCTCTAATTTGGTTTAAAATCCACACAGATTGTTTCAGAACAAACCCCAGTTTCTTAAGACTCTCCGCCCTCCCTACTTTTGAGAAAAGCAGGGCCTCTAGAGAGGAGTCCCTTACAATGTCAGCCTCCATTTTAACCCAAAGGGGGATGTTGGAATTACCAAGATCTGGGGATGTCTAGTGCCAGAAGGTCAAGGCTCTTAGATTTGCAGCCCAGTAATAATGTTTAAATATTGGTAAACTCAGACCTCCCTCCAATTTGGATTTTTGTAGATGTAGTTTTGAAATCCTAGGATTCTTGTTGTTCCATATGTAAGAAGTAATAATTGAGTCCAACTCCTTAAGGTAAGAGGAAGTGAGATAAATAAGAAGATTTTGGCAAAGATACAGAAATCTAGGAAGAGAGACCATTTTTATGGAATTTATACGACCCACCATAGATAGGGGAAGAATTTTCCATGACTCGATATTATGCTTTAATGTTGATAAAAATTCAGCAAAGTTCAAGCTAAAAATTAATTTGGAATCTTTAGGAACAGTTAATCCAAGGTATGTGAAATGGTCGTTAACTATTTTGAATGGAACATTACAAAGAAAACTTGGCAAACAGGTTTTAGATAAAGGCATAAGTTCACTTTTAACCCAGTTAATTGTATATCCTGAAATTTTGCCAAATGAGGTGACCAAATTAAGAAGAGATGGTACAGATTCTTTTGCATTACGCAGGTATAATAGTACATCGTCTGCGTACAAACTAATAACAGTTTCAACCCCTCCGACCAAGAGCCCTTGTATTTTTGGATGCGCTCTTATCTTAATCGTGAGGGGCTCTAATGCCAGAGCAAACAGAGCAGGGGACAGCCCTGCCGAACACAGCGCTGCAGAGGAAATGGCGCCGACCTCTCTCCATTTGTGAGAACTGAACAGATTGGATTTGCGTATACTAATTTTACCCAAGATATAAATATTTCACCAAACCCAAACTTCCATAATGACTCGAACATATAAAACCACTCAACCTGATCAAAGGCTTTGTGTGCATCAAGAGCTAAAATTGCTGCTCCTCCCGAACTACCATGGTCAGAATAGATGGTGTTGAGAAGACGCCTAACATTGAAAAAAGAAAGTCTGCCAGGGATAAATCTCGTTTGATCAGGGTGAATAATGGAGGTCAAGTACTTGTTCAGTCAAAGGAGTTGCAAAGAAACGCGTCTGGACTTCTTTAAGTTGCTTGAAGACGTTTCACCTCTCATCCGAGAAGCTTCTTCAGTTCTAAGGTCAAATGGCCGAGAGTCCCAGATTTAAACCAAGTGGGAGTATCCCCCCAAAGAGGGACAAAGGACCCCCTGGTGAGCCTCTAATCACATGAGCCAAGGTGTGAAAGTGGGTGTGGGACCTAATCAGCCAGGGTTTCAGGTGTGCTCATTGTGAAACCTGGCCCCACCTTGTCATGTGAATTCCTGAGGTCAGATGGCCCAGGATGTGAGTGGGCATTAAAGCGTCTGGGAAGGGAACTCAAAACTGGGTTATAAATGGCAGACAGTTGGTGTCGTAAACCACCGCCTCTGTTCAAAGATGGTCGCTCACGGTGGACATAGATGGTCTCTTTCACTCCTCTTTCAAACCATCTGTCCTCTCTGTCCAAAATGTGAACATTGGCATCCTCGAAAGAGTGACCTTTATCCTTTAGATGCAGATGGACTGCTGAGTCTTGTCCTGTGGAGGTGGCTCTTCTATGTTGTGCCATGCGCTTGTGAAGTGGCTGTTTGGTCTCTCCAATGTAGAGGTCTGGGCATTCCTCGCTGCACTGTACAGCATACACCACGTTGTTAAGTCTGTGTTTTGGAGTTTTGTCTTTCGGGTGAACCAGTTTCTGTCTGAGTGTGTTGCTGGGTCTGAAGTACACTGGGATGTCGTGCTTGGAGAAGACTCTCCTGAGTTTCTCTGATACACCGGCTACATAGGGGATGACAACGTTGTTGCGTCTGTCTTTCTTATCCTCCCTCGCTGGTGTCTGATCTTCTTTTCTGTGCCTCTTTGCTGACTTTATGAACGCCCAGTTAGGATAACCGCATGTTTTGAGTGCTTCCTTTACGTGTGTGTGTTCCTTCTTTTTCCCTCAGGCTTAGAGGGAACATGTTCTGCCCGGTGGTGTAGGGTCCTGATTACTCCAAGTTTGTGTTCCAGAGGGTGATGGGAGTCAAAGAGGAGGTACTGGTCCGTGTGTGTGGGCTTCCGGTAAACTTCGATGTTGAGGTTGCCATTCTCTCCAATGTGCACGGCGCAGTCCAGGAAAGGCAAACAGTTATCCTGTGTGTCTTCCCTGGTGAACTTGATGTTTTTATCCACGGCGTTAATGTGCGCAGTGAAGGATTCCACTTCTTGTGTCTTGATTTTGACCCAGGTGTCATCTACATATCTGTACCAGTGGCTGGGTACTCTTCCTTTGAAAGAGCCAAGAGCCTTCCTTTCTACTTCCTCCATGTAAAGGTTTGCTACAATAGGTGACACGGGGGAGCCCATGGCACAGCCATGTTTTTGTCTGTAGAAGCCTTCGTTGTATTTGAAGTATGTTGTGGTAAGGCAGAGGTCTAACAGTGTGCAGATCTGATCGGGTGTGAAGTTGGTCCTGTCTTCCAAGGAGCTGTCTTCTTGTAGGCGTTTTCTGACAGTCTCCACTGCCTCTGTGGTGGGTATGCAAGTGAAGAGAGAGACTACATCAGAGGACACCATGGTTTCATCTGGATCCAGGGTAAGTTTCTCGACCTTGTCGGTGAAGTCGGTGGAGTTCTTGATGTGGTGTGGGGTGTTCCCCACGAGAGGTGCAAGGATGGTAGCAAGGTGTTTCGCAATGTTGTAAGTGGCTGAGTTTATGCTACTGACTATGGGTCTGAGTGGGACCCCTTCCTTGTGGATTTTAGGAAGTCCATAAATGCAGGGTATGGCATCCCCTGGATAAAGCCGGTGATATGTGAGGCGGTCAATGATTTTGTCCTTTTCAAGGTCTTGAAGGCAAGCTATAACTTTCTTTTTGTAGCTGCTTGTGGGGTCTCGCTTTAAAGCTTCGTAGGTGTTGTTGTCACTGAGGAGAGTAGTGATCTTTGTGTGGTAATCTGTTGTGTTTAGAACCACGGTGCACCTTCCCTTATCTGCTGGTAATATCGTGATGTTGTGGTCTTTGCTCAGGGAAGCGACGGCCTTCTTTTCTTGTAATGTGAGGTTAGACGGAGGGACTTTCGCACTGGAGAGGGTGGCTGAGACTTTCATCCTGATTTGCTCTGCTTCTGTCTGTGATAATTTATTAATCCGTATGGCAGTTTCTGTGGCTGTGATGAGGTCCACTATGGGCAACTGTTGCGGCGAAATGGCGAAATTGAGTCCTTTGGCTAAAACCCTCTTTTCAGGTTCAGTGAGATTCCGGTCTAAAAAGTTCTTTACCCATTTCTCCCTACTGTCTTCAGGTGTGTTTTCTTCTCTGGGTTGTGTGGGTTCAGACTGAGGAGTGTGGGTTTTTGAAAGCAAAGTTTGAAATTTCCTGCGTTGTCTTTCTTTTCCTTTAGAGTGTTGGGCCCGCTGAGCCTTGTCAACAAACTTGTATACCTCTTCTAAGATTGGAGAGGGTAGAAGGGTTTCCAGTTCCTGCAGAGTCTGGCTGATCTTGATCTGGAGGGCATCTATAGTGAAATGGACCTGTCTTATCCTTTCACTTAAAAGGTGATTTTGTGCTCTCTGTAGAATCAAGTCTGCTCTGTGTCCCCTGACAGTGGATCCAAGGCGCAAGCTCCTAGGAACAACTCTGCTTTGTCTGCATCTTAGGTTGAAGCGAAGGTGGTTCCTATAATCCGCCAGTTTCCTAGATTCCCTTTCATACTCCCGTACCAGTTGAAGGGTGTTCCTCCCAAAATGTACGGCAATATGTCTGTGAAGGTTCTCAGTCATCCAGGTCATCGTAGTCAAAGTCGTAGTTCAGTCTAGTTGCTAAAATTTTGGTTATCACCTTTCGATCAAAATTTTGAACAGCAATTGGCCTGAAGTTAGCAGGATCAGAGTCATCTCTGCCTTTCTTCAAGATTAACTAAATATTTGCTTCGTACAGAGTTTGGGGTAGTACGCCCTTGTTTATAGAATCACGCATCATCCTAAGCAAGAATGGAGTGAGACCATCACAAAATTTCTTATAAAAATCTATGCCAAAACCGTCAGGGCCTGAAGCCTTCCCAGATGCAAATGACTTAATAGCAGCTACCACTTCTTGCAATGTAAAGTCCGAATCAAGTTGATCTCTGGCAGCTTCATTTAGCCTGGGCAGACTGAGAGAATCAAAAAAGTCATTTAAAGCAGACTGTGTTACATTCAACTGGGAAGAGTACAATTCCTGAGAGAACTCTCTGAAGGGCTTATTAATTTCTGTGGGATTTGTTAGAAAAGCACCCGATTTGGATCTTATTTTGTGAATTGCTCTCGAAGCTTGTGTTCCTTTTAGTTGTTGCACTAGCAGTTTACTGGGTTTGTCTCCTATCTCAAAATGTTTATGTTTCAGCTTCAGTAGTAGATTGGTAACCTGGTCACTCATAATTGCATTGTATTTGTATTTGAGTTTTAATATTTCTCTGTAATCCTCAGGTGATTTAGAGTTCTGGTAAGCCCTTTCTAGACGAGGAATAGCACTATTAATTTCAAAAAGTCGCTTCATCTTCTCCTTTTTGAGGGCTGAGCTATAGGAAATAATTTCACCACACATTACGACTTTTAATGGTTCCCAGAGTGTTGAATCAGAGACCTCTCCGTTGTCATTTGAGTCAAGAAAATCCTTGAGTTTGGGTGTAATATATTTAATAAAATTTTCGTCACTGAGAAGGGTTGGGTTGAAACGCCAGGAATAGTTTTCTTTAGGCCAGGGGTCCCCAATCTCAGTCCATGAGGGCCGGTGTCCCTGCAGGTTTTAGATGTGTCCTTGATCCATCACAGCTGATTTAAATCGATAAAGTTCTCCAGAGGCCTGGTAATGAACTAATCATGTGATTCAGGTGTGTTGACCCAGGGTGAGATCTAAAACCCGCAGGGACACCGGCCCTCGTGGAGTGAGATTGGGGACCCCTGCTTTAGGGAGACTAAGACTCAATGATATAGATGTGGGACTGTGATCAGAAATCAAAATATTATGATATCTGGAATTTGAAATTTGTGAAATAAGACTTGAACTGACCAAAAAATAATCAATTCGACTGTAGGATTTGTGGACGCCAGAGTAATCTCCTGCTATTACTATATTTGCGTCAGTATCATCCAGTAGCAAGTCAAACACCTTTCTGAAAAACATAGGCTCATCTGTATTTGGACCGTAAATATTGAGTAGGGTTAATGGGAGTGAAGCTATCATCCCTGAAACCATTATGTATCGTCCCTGAGGATCGTTGATTACAGATTTTAGTTGAAATGGGACATTTTTCTTAAATAGTATGGCTACCCCCCTGGCATGTGATGTAAAGGATGACTGATATGTTTGAGATATCCTGTTACATTTTAAAACATGCCGCATTGTAGATTTTATGTGGGTTTCTTGCACAAAAATTACAACTGCACATAGAGATTTCAAATGTTTAAACACTTTACCCCTTTTGACAACTGAACCAAGCCCTCCAACATTCCATGATACAAGCTGCAAATCCCTGTTTCCCATTTGTATACTAGCCTGTGACCTAGCCATTATAGTGAGGAAAAATGAGAAAAAGAAAATGATAAGGTGTGACATTGTTCATACAAAATGACCGAAAATCATAAAGTAATCATAGTAATCATAGTAATGAAGCTAGTGCACCTGAGCTGTAGTACAAGAACAAATCAAAACATACCCCACCCCTTCCCCAAAAAACGCGTCCCCCGGAACCTGACGCATAACATCCCCTCATCACTTCAAAGGGAGCTGCCCGGCAAATGGCAAGATATCTTCACAGCCACCACTCAGAATAAAAACATAAAAGTGCTGTGTATTACCACCACCATGTAATAGGAAAAGCAAACATCATTCGCTGAGAAAATGTTACACCAGTAAGGATGTCTCATCTGAAGTTGTTGGTATAATGTTGTACTTGAAAGTCCAAAGCCAGTTCTCAGCAGGGTGTCTTTTAAAGTTAGAAGTCTTAATATTGCTCAGTCATTTCTGCAGTCAGAACCACTACAGTTACCTTACACTGAGACCTTAATTTCTCATAGTCGACCCGTGTCCTTTAATGCAACGTGTCGCCTCATCTGCGTCGTTGAAGGTTGACGGTGCTTGTCCGTCACGCCAGTATACATAGAGCCTTGCCGAGTGCTTGATTCCATCACTGCGCAGGGTTTGCATCACACCATCAAAAGTGCGATGCTGATTCATCACTTCGCTGGTGTAGTCTGGAAATATCATCACCTTGTTTCCTTTATACTCGCAGCCTTTTTGCATCCTGCAGAGACGCAGGATCAGCTCTTTCTCCTGAAAATGATGAATGCGGGTCAGGATAGTGCTTGTAGTGAGCGGTGTACACGATCAACTTTTATCGGACGCGGAAAGTGCTCCTTTCCCAGCAACTCCGGGATAAGCCCAGAAACAAAGTCAGTGGGCATACTTTTTTCCTCGTCCTCAGGTATGCCGACAATTTTGATATTGTGTCTGCGAGAGCAGGCCTCTAAGTCCTGGAGTTTGGTTTTGAGTTGATTGGCGTGCTGAGTTAGGTCCGAACATTTGGCTTCGAGCGCTTCTATGCACTCATCCAAGGCACACCTCGCTTGTTCTTGACTTTCCATGCGGTTTTTCATCTCTTTCTGCTCCGAGAGGAGTGACTGAAATCTAGCCTCAAAAGTATCAAACCGCTCATGAATCTTCCCCATTATAGACGTGGCCATTTCCCAACACATCTCCTTGCACAGGGTGTAGGTTCAGTCTTCGTGGGGGCCAGCCTCTGGTTTGGTAGGGCTACTAGTGCTAGCATTAGCCCCGCTAGCGGTGTTGCTAACATAGCCCTCGATGGTTTTATTGTTGCTCGGAGGGTTCGTTTTCGGTCTCCTTGCGCAAAAATGGACAGCGTAGATCAGCCTGGAAATATTCACCCGCAGAAAAGTATCCGGCTGTGTAAGAATTTATGGTGGTGTTCAGTAAAAATTTGAGTTTTGGTGGAGAGCCCCGAAAAACACGTCTACATCCTACCGCTGCTCACTAGCGCCCCCCAGTTTCTGAGATGTTTGAATGTTTGCTCTTTATTTATGATATAGAAGTCATGTTGGTCGTGACTGGTGTGATACTGGTACGACAATGTCTCTGTTACTCAGTGATGTTCCTCCCCTGAGGGTAGCAGCACAGCAGGTTTTCCTTTTGAGAGTGTGTTTGTGTCTGATGAATCGGAGTGTAACTAAAGCTGGGACTCAAATTTGTCTTTGTTTTCACTGATAAAATTTGCCTGCTTCACTTCCTCTTGTCATGGATCACTGCTGTGGTTTCGAGCAGAAGAGCCCGGGGTCGCTGTAGTGCCGTGTGCTGACAATCAGGATGTTTTATGGACGTTACTGAAACCAGACTAGTGTGTGAAAAATATTCTTCATTAGAAAGAAGGAAGAGAAGGCAGGCTCAGACTTGCTAAGGTTTGCAGCTCAGGTTCAGTTCCATTTGATTGATTCCTGTGATGTTAAAAAGCTGCTGGATTTACTGAAGAGCCTCAGAGTCAGTTTGTGCCTGAAAGCTGTGAACAGGAGGGTTTTTGTGGCCATGAAAGAGTTTCTGTTCTGTTAGTTTCCACATGCCGGTTGTTGTGTGCTAAAAACAACGGCCACCAGGCCAAAGCAATGGTTTTGACTCGATAACCCCACCCCCTGGGTGTGCTGGGTGAGATTGACAGATAAAATTATTTCATGGTGAGACCTGAAGGAGTCAACTGTGCCAAAATGAATGAATTAAATACACCATTAAATAATTAATTAAATATGGCAATAATTAATTAAAATGTGAAATAAATAAATAATTAATTAAATGTGTCAAAAATATTTAATTAATTATTGCCACATTTAATTAATTATTTAATGGTGTATTTAATTCATTCATTATGGCAGTCCTGGCGTTCCATAGCAGCACCACACGGTCTGTCCTGAAACTCTAAACAACCTCTCCAAAAGTTGATTCTGTTCATCTGGACGTAGCGTTTTGTAGGAGAAACATCAGTGGTTGTTGATCAATGGTCATGAGAATTTGCATAATTAAGATTAAGGAACTGACCTCCCAGCCCATTGTTCCTTCAGTGGGCTGGTTTCAGTCATTATGCAGATGTACTGTTTATAAGATTGAAACCTGCAGTCAGCTGAGACTGAAGAAGTCACTTGGATGATAGACGAAACGTTTCTCCCACAAAACGCTACATCCAGATAAACAGAATCAACTTTTGGAGATTTACTTTCCTGGATGATTGAGCATGCATCAAGATGTTCTAAACAACCTCGTGCTGGGTTACTGCTCCTCAGTGATGCTGGACTTTACTGAAGCACAGCAGAACTGAACTCACAGCCACAGCGTTTCACACTCGGCTGCTCAGCACATCATGTGTGAAAGACAACAATGAAAACCAGAAGCCAAGACACCGCTCCTCCAGCACCCTGGCACAGTTTTAGTCTGAGGAGTGTGATCTAGACGTTTTTGGTAACAACAATTACAATTAGATCCACGTATAGTTTTCAAGTCAGATGTAATCAGAATCCTGTGAATTTTACAAGTGATTTTATTGTTAGGTTGAATTTCTCACCTTAAAAATTGTTTTCTTCGCTGCCGGCGTAGCTCAATGCGTTGGTGACCACATGCCGTAGGGCTGAGAGCAGCCGGCCTGGGTTTGAATCCGACCCGTGGCCCTTCTCCTCTCTCTCTCCCTCTGCTTTCCTTACTGCACTGTGTCTGTCAATAAAGCTGGAAAAGGCCAAAAACCCCAAGATATATATTCATATATATTTTTCTTTAGTTGCGGGACAAAAAGTAACTTGATATAGATTAATATACCACATGTTTCTACATTTTTACAACGTAAAATATAAACAGAAGCTAAATTACAGAAATTGACAGAGACAAAGACTTCATTCCAGCTTCTTCAGTTTATCTGCCGTTAATAAAAACAGGAATATTCTCTTTAAATATTAAAGTTGCTTGAAGACGTTTCACCTCTCATCCGAGAAGCTTCTTCAGTTCTAAGGTCAAATGGCCGAGAGTCCCAGATTTAAACCCAGTGGGAGTATCCCCCCAAAGAGGGACAAAGGACCCCCTGGTGATCCTCTAATCACATGAGCCAAGGTGTGAAAGTGGGTGTGGGACCTAATCAGCCAGGGTTTCGGGTGAGCTCATTGTGAAACCTGGCCCCACCCTATCATGTGAATTCCTGAGGTCAGATGGCCCAGGATGTGAGTGGGCGTTAAGGCGTCTGGGAAGGGATCTCAAAACTGGATTATAGATGGCAGACAATTGGTGTCGTAAACCACCGCCTCTGTTCAAAGATGGTCGCTCACAGTGGACATAGATGGCCTCTTTCACTCCTCTTTCAAACCATCTGTCCTCTCTGTCCAAAATGTGAACATTGGCATCCTCGAAAGAGTGACCTTTGTCCTTAAGATGCAGATGGACTGCTGAGTCTTGTCCTGTGGAGGTGGCTCTTCTATGTTGTGCCATGCGCTTGTGAAGTGGCTGTTTGGTCTCTCCAATGTAGAGGTCTGGGCATTCCTCGCTGCACTGTACAGCATACACCACGTTGTTAAGTCTGTGTTTTGGAGTTTTGTCTTTGGGGTGAACCAGTTTCTGTCTGAGTGTGTTGCTGGGTCTGAAGTACACTGGGATGTCGTGCTTGGAGAAAACTCTCCTGAGTTTGGGTGGTGTAGGGTCCTGATTACTCCAAGTTTGTGTTTGAGTAATCAGGACCCTACACCACCGGGCAGAACATGTTCCCTCTAAGCCTGAAGGGAAAAAGAAGGAACACACACACGTAAAGGAAGCACTCAAAACATGCGGTTATCCCAACTGGGCGTTCATGAAGTCAGCAAAGATGCACAGAAAAGAAGATCAGACACCAGCGAGGGAGGATAAGAAAGACAGACGCAACAACGTTGTCATCCCCTATGTAGCCGGTGTATCAGAGAAACTCAGGAGAGTTTTCTCCAAGCACGACATCCCAGTGTACTTCAGACCCAGCAACACACTCAGACAGAAACTGGTTCACCCCAAAGACAAAACTCCAAAACACAGACTTAACAACGTGGTGTATGCTGTACAGTGCAGCGAGGAATGCCCAGACCTCTACATTGGAGAGACCAAACAGCCACTTCACAAGCGCATGGCACAACATAGAAGAGCCACCTCCACAGGACAAGACTCAGCAGTCCATCTGCATCTAAAGGATAAAGGTCACTCTTTCGAGGATGCCAATGTTCACATTTTGGACAGAGAGGACAGATGGTTTGAAAGAGGAGTGAAAGAGGCCATTTATGTCCACTGTGAGCTACCGTATTTACGGCACTATAAGGCGCATGTAAAATCCTTAAATCTTCACAAAAATCGACAGTGCGCCTTATGTATGAATTTTGGTTTGTGCTTACTGACCTCGAGCCGATTTTATGTGCTACACGATGCTCAAAAATCTTTCAAAAAAATTTTTACTGCCTCTTTTCGGAGCATTACGGTTATTGTTGCAAGGAGCCTCGCGGAGTAATACGTACTGTGCTTCAACACAACATTACTGTGCTGTGTGTGTATAATGACTTCAAAATGGTACCCGCGAAGAGACACGCTTACGAAGCAGATTTTAAACTCCGAACAATCAGTTATGCAGTAGAAAATGGAAATAGAGCAGCTGCGAGACAATTCGGCATTAATGAGTTGATGGTGCGCAAGTGGAGGAAGCAAGAAGATGACCTAAAACAAGTAAAGAAGACCAAAAGGAGTTTCCGAGGGAACAAGGCGCGATGGCCGCAGTTAGAGGACAAAATTGAACAGTGGGTAATTGAACAGAGAACAGCAGGTAGAAGTGTCTCTACAGTCTCTATTCGACTCAAGGCAACAGCGGCAGCACGTGACATGCAGATTAACGACTTTCGAGGGGGACCTTCTTGGTGCTTCCGTTTTATGAAAAGGCATAATCTCTCAATCCGCACAAGAACTACTGTCTCACAGCAACTGCCAAACGATTACAAAGAAAAGTTGGCCATTTTCCGCACCTACTGCCAGAATCAGATCACTGAAAAAAAGATCCGGCCAGAACACATCACTAACATGGACGAGGTCCCCCTCACCTTTGACATCCCCGTGAACCGTACTGTCGAGAAAACAGGGACCAGTGCGGTATCTATACGCACCACAGGGAACGAGACGTCATCCTTCACTGTAGTTCTGGGCTGCCAAGCTAATGGACAGAAACTACCACCCATGGTCATTTTCAAGAGGAAGACTTTGCCAAAAGAAAAGTTTCCAGCCGGCGTCATCGTCAAGGCTAACTCAAAGGGCTGGATGGACGAGGAGAAGATGAGCGAGTGGCTGAGGGAAGTTTATGTCAAGAGACCGGATGGCTTTTTCCACAAATCTCCGTCTCTTTTGATCTACGACTCCATGCACGCCCATCTCACTGAGGCTGTCAAAACCCAAGTGAAGCAAACTAATTCGGAGCTTGCCATCATTCCGGGTGGTTTAGCCAAAGAACTCCAACCACTAGATATTGGTGTCAACAGGTCGTTCAAAGTTAAATTACGAGCTGCGTGGGAGCATTGGATGACAGAAGGCGAACACACATTCACCAAGACAGGGAGGCAACGCCGAGCGAGTTACGCCTCTGTCTGCCAATGGATCGTGGATGCTTGGGCTAAGGTATCAGTCCGAGCTTTCACGAAGGCTGGAATAATCACTGAACAGCTAAGTAACAGCAACGAGACTGATTCAGATAATGATGAGAGGAATCCGGGCATGCTTGATGCTGAAATTGCCCAACTGTTTAACTCAGACACTGAAGGTGAAGAGTTTGATGGATTTATGGAAGTGTGTTGCTCAATATTTAATGTTTTACAGCTTAACAATGTTAATAGTTACTGTGAATGAGTTGGTTAAAGTTTAACTCATCTGATTGTTTTATTTTGCTGGATGCACTTTAAACGCCTTTTAATCCTCCTTTTTTGTTTGTCTTAATGCGCCTTATAATACAGTGCGCCTTATAGTGCGGAAAATATGGTACTGTAATTCATTATTATCAGGAAGTCCTAAAAACTCCCTGAAAAGCCTTCAGTTAATCCAAAATGCTGCAGCAAGAGTACTGACAGGGACTAGAAAGAGAGAGCAGATTTCTCCTGTATTGGCTTCCCTTCATTGGCTTCCTGTTAAATCCAGAATTCAAAATCCTGCTCCTCACATACAAGGTCTTAAATAATCAGGCCCCATCTTATCTTAATGACCTTGTAGTACCATATCACCCTATTAGAGCACTTCGCTCTCACACTGCAGACTTACTTGCTGTTCCTAGAGTATTTAAAAGTAGAATGGGAGGCAGAGCCTTCAGTTTTCAGGCCCCTCTTCTGTGGAACCAGCTTCCAGTTTGGATTCAGGAGACAGACACTATCTCTACTTTCAAGATTAGGCTTCAAACTTTCCTTTTTGCTAAAGCATATAGTTAGGGCTGGACCAGGTGACCCTGAATCCTCCCTTAGTTACGCTGCAATAGATGTAGGCTGCCGGGGATTCCCATGATGCATCGAGTTTTTCCTTTCCAGTCACCTTTGTCACTCACTATGTGTTAATAGCCTCTCTGCACTGAATCATATCTGTTATTAATCTCTGTCTCTCTTCCACAGCATGTCTTTATCCTGTTTTCCTTCTCTCACCCCAACCAATCACAGAAGATGGCCCCGCCCCTCCCTGAGCCTGGTTCTGCTGGAGGTTTCTTCCTGTTAAAAGGGAGTTTTTCCTTCCCACTGTCGCCAAAGTGCTTGCTCATAGGGGGTCATATGATTGTTGGGTTTTTCTCTGTATGTATTATTGTAGGGTCTACCTTACAATATAAAGCGCCTTGACGAGACTGTTGTTGTGATTTTGCGCTGTATAAATAAAGTTGAATTGAATTGAATTTAAAGTTGAACATAATTCACTTTGCAGACGTGTCCGGCTACTTCTCCACATCTTCCCCAATACACCACGTCACCACACTGCTTTCAGATCTGGGTGGAGGTGATAATAAATACAATTCATTAACAAAATCAGAGCTGTTCAAATACTGACACTCAGTTACAAGAGCTGGACACAACCACCCACTTCACTGTGGCTGTATAGATTTTTGCTGGCTGTTAGGAACAATGCATGCTTCAAGCAACGTGACACTACAAAGCATTGGGACACACGCCTGAATCGGAGTCAGGCGTGCTGCCTGCTTTACAAACATTTGTAAAGAGTTCAGTGAGCGTGGTGCTGTAACAGGATGCCGTTGCTGCAACAAGTTCATTTGTTTCTTTCCCTCTGACAGAATGCACGATCAAAGTACGAGGTTTTATGGGCACATTGTTCCAGCAGGAGCAGGTAGTGTAGAACAGCCGCCAACGCTCTGCAGTGACACACACGTAATTCTACCAAACTCATTATTTAAAACAAGAAAAAAGAAGCTGTTATTCCATGTCACATTAATACTGTGTAAGGTCTTATTCTCCTATCTTATCGAGAGTTAAACTAGAGATTATGTTGACCATGTGACCTGTGAGTATATTTATTAAAGTAGTCCACTAATATGCTAACATGTAAGATCACGTTTGTGCTCCAACTCAGCTCTAAACTACAGTCCTGTAAACGAGGCGTGGCTGTGATGTCATCACGTGTCGCAGGCAGACTACCACACCCCTGACAAGCTCTCTGTGGTATTTCCTGTTTCAGTGCGTGTCTATAGGACCACAACACAACCTGATACTGATTACAGAAACATATTCTCACTCCCTCTAAGTGTTTTTAACATGTTTGACATGATACAGGAGGCTTCACAGTACCCAACAGCCTCAAATAAAAGTGCGGAACTATATAAGGCATTCATCACTCATAGCTCAGTTACTGAACACAACACAGACGTTCTACAAACACACACAGGTGTAAAGTGTCTCTGTGAACTGTTGGGCTTTAAGCTCTGCTCTGTTTTTGCCCTCTGGTGTCATGTCCAGCTCTTTTCTAATGAAAACTGTTCCAGTAAAAATCATTTATGGGTGTCAAACTGTGCTGGATGGTTAAATCTTACTGATTAAATTTAAAACTGATGAAGACGTTAATCACAATTATGAAAACCTCTTAGAAGCAGCATTCACACAGTGGGCGTAGCTGTCACCTGCAGACACTCTGTGCAGCCACACCCCCAAACTGCTCCATCACTGTTTTTACATTTTGCTCCACGAACTCAGGACAAGAAAAAACAGTCTGTGTTTACTGAAGGTTGTGCTGTTATATTATTATAATATATATCTTGCTTCAGTCATGCTGACATGCTAACTTTCATGTTTTATGCTGAACCCAACCGTGTTCTTGTCTGATCTCTGTAATAATCTGTAAATTATGATGATTAAATATTTGAATACAGTTCACCTGCACACACCTGTTCGCCTGGTTCAGGAAACACGCCCACAGCACCTGCTGATAGTCTAAGAGGAACAGCTGCTCTGTGAAACCAAGCAGAGAAACTGATTTCTAATCAGCCTGTGCAACATCAGCACTTCATGCCTTACTTAACTTTAACTTTTAGATGTGTATTTTTAACTTCTTCTTCTTTTATTGTAAAACCACACCTGCAACTTATCAGCATAATAATATGTCCCTTTTTCCCTCTAAAGAGGAGTGGTTCTTTGCAAGGTGAGCAAATAAACAGACAAATTATAGAAATCAGTGACGATACCTAGCCCTACTTTAGACTATAAATAGCCCGTACACGGAGGTCCTATGGAGTCCTTTCCTCCACAGAACCAAAATGGGTCAGCCCTGAAAAAAGTATCTGAGAGGCGTTAAACCTATTCATAATGTTTGTTATTAAATATGCCATGCGTGTCACCTACCTTCGTGTGAGACATGTGCAATTACCCTCCTTTGGCAGATAGGCAGGTGGTGTGGTTATGTTGGGTGCCACTGAAAACAAAGAGCTCAGAACATAACAGTTAGCATCGTTATAGTTGATATGCAAAGCAATCAAACCGTGTCAACCTTTGGACTCTTTAAACATCTAGTTTTCAATCAGTAACACTGCAATAGCAGTTACTGCAGACGTTCAGCGACAGTCTGGCAGCGTCAATGAGACAGTCGTATTGCTATACTGTGCAAAACCAACGCTGTAAATGATTGAGGTAAAAAGTAATATAACAAGATCAGACCTAATAAATACGTTGGTCAACTATTTTAAACACTGTTAATATTGACCTAGCTCTCTTGATTTAAAGGTTTTTTGTTTGTTTTAATATCACTGCCTTTCCCTTAGATTTTTAACATTTATGTAAAACAGTGATTCAGGAACTTTAGATCTAAATGTCCCCGTGAGAGGCCATCATTGGCTCACAAGTGAGTGACATCATCTGTTCTGCATAAGATTCTTAGGAGCTCATCAGTAGGGTCCCTGGTTCTGGTGTCCTTCCAACATAGATTGTGGGATCTAAGATGAGTTTGGAATTCTGCCATCTGGGGCCTTGAAGTCCAACTCGTCCCCCTTGTGGTGCCATTCTGGATTCTGCAATCCAGTAGTGTATGCCTACTCGTCTTCTTGGATGCCCCTTCTGCCAATAAAGAAATCCCGTCAAGGCCTTCCAGGCCTTCCAAATGGCTCGTACACAGGCCACTGACACTACACTACTCCCCACTGACACTACTCCCCAGATGCATCTGGGGAGTAGTGTCACAACTTAATGTCTGTTGCTGTAGTTGTGCTTGATGCCTTGTGTGATATTGGGGTTTTGTGGTACTCTCTATCTTCTCTTCATCATCTTATCCCACTTGAGAGAGAAACAGCCTTCACTTTCAAAATGTCCATCTCACAAATGTTTGCTTTTTTCTTCTTTAAGCATTTCCGTTAATGTTCCATTAAACCTCCCTCTCATTGGTTGTTTGAGTGTTTCAGTGTTTCCCCTCCTTGCTTGCTCTTTCTCCTTTTGTTCTTCTGTTTGTGTCCTTGATTGCATCGTTGTAGCCAACTTCGAAATAACAGTTATTCCTCCATCTGTCATAGGAGGAATGTCTGTTAATAATAATACTCCTGATGATAAGGACGGTGCATTAGTACAGTATTGTCTTTGTCTGTCACTTATTTCTAGCCTTTGGGTTTCATCCTCTTCTCCCTGGTGTCTCAGTTCAAGTTCTTTTCACTGAATGACTGACCTCTCCTGTATATCTTCCAAGAGAGCCAGTATTCTCTTACTTGGGATGAATAAAGAACAAAATACAAAAACACAAGAAAACTAAGGGGGCTGGGTCAAAATGACCCAGGACCATGACTGTTTGACTTAAAAACGACGCTGTGTCACAGCCTTCGCTCAGGAGACCCAAATGAACAAAGAGCACCACACCCAGGCAGTAAACACTTTTATTGTGTGTCATGTAACCTAAGTGCTAATATAATTGGTTAAACAGCGGTGGGTGGTTTAGACTCCGGTTTCTGGCTCATATTACGCCCTGTGGCGCAAACTTCTCACTATAATATGAAGGCAGGGTGGCTGTAGCTCAGGTGGTAGAGCAAGGCAGCTACTAACCGGAAGGTTAGTGGTTCGATCCCCAGTCCACATGCCAAATATCCTTGGGCAAGATACTAATCCGATGTTGCTTTTCCAAGACCCCACTTCACCATGGCAACCATCACGTGTCTACCAGTCAGGTGTGGAGAGAAAGAGAGTGTAATAATAATCAAAGTCAATATTACATTAAAAACTTCTATGTAGATAGTTAAACCAGTAATGCAGCTGACCAGACCTCCCACTAATAAAGATTTATCTCATCTTTATTTAAAAAGAGCATGCTGGAATCTTCATGTTTATGTGGTCAATAAGAAAGCTTATATTTTTAATTAAACATGTATTATTTTGATATCTCTGATAATATAATATCTGTATTTAGGAAGAGTTCTTAATTTTGTACTAACTGGTGTCTGCTGTAACCACTTAAGTTGGGAATATTTTTTAATTCTAATTTTGAAAATAATTGTGATTTAGGTTTAATCAAATCAAATTTCACATTTTATTTGTCACACACACAACCATACACAGTACGACATGTGGTGAAATGCTTATTGCTGTGCAATGCCCGACCACGACAGTAAGAATTGAAGGTAAGATTTACAGATTTACAGATTACCACAAAAATGTACAGATTTTAACTTAGAAATATACGGTAAAAATGTGCAAATAACAGTTTACGTAAGAAATTATGAATTAAAAGAAATTATAAATTATAAAAAGTGTGCAAAAATCCAGAGTGCGTGTGGTGATGTGATGTTTGTGAGAGAGTCCAGTCCAATGACTGTAGAAAACATGGACAATGCGACAGCACCTCCTCTCTGTGGAGTGTGCAGCGATGAGATCATCTGCACACTCTACAGAGGCCCAGAGTTACTGTTAATATCAGAAATATCATGCTGTCCTTTGAGATTTTAACATAAGACTGTGAGTGTAATGGATCTAAAACTGTTTAAATCTTCAGAGCCCTCTACAGCCTGGTAACATGGAGACTTTAAAAACAGCAGCAGAACGTTTCAGTAGTGTAGTCTAATTTGATCTTTTCATTTAATAATAGAGTCCATATTATATCAACAGCTACAGTCACCTGGGAGAGAAACTAGTGAGGGAGACCATCAGGACCAAGCTGGGTTTCTGGGTCCAGAGGTTTGGAGAAACTTCTTCCCTTTCTTTCATCACAGCTGTCCTGTGCCAGAAGTTCTGTTGACCCACTGAGAGAGGCTTCATTTAAGAAACACCAGGAAGACTGAAGCTCATCGCATTGATCAAGCAGGATTCATGATCTTCACCAGCAGCTCCCTCACAGGGAAATCTTCAGCACTCCTCTGTAGGCCCGCCCCAGGAGATGGATAAACCCAGCATTTCATGAACACTGTGATGGAGACCTTTGGTTTGTGTAATGTTATAAATACTCGGATACTCCCCAGAGGCTCCGGACTTTTACATAAAGATATTATATTCAGTCCTGTAGAAAGTTATATATTTAAAAATATATGATCCTCTCTGGTTACTCTGGTATGAATAACTCTGAATCACTTTATGGTAAATAACACATTATCTGCAAAAAACTGTGAAAGAATTCCAGATGACAAGTTTGTAGTTCAACATACAAGTGACGACCTTTGACCTTCATCAGGTTTTATTTAATTGTGTCAGAGAAACTCAAACGTGCTCTTCATGCAGCTGAGTACATCAAGTGTTTAAAACGGAAGCTGTGCAGGTCTGAGATCAGCAGCTCTCTGAAACACCAAACTGAGGTCCTGTTAATGCTGATATATAGTGACACAGTTACATGAGTGATTAATCCTTTTGTTTTTTTGTCTTTCACTTTATCAATAAAGCTGCAGCTTTCACTACAGCACATGCGGTACTTTAAATTTGTACTGTTTTCATCAGTTCATTTTGCAGTTAACATGTGAACATGTTTGATGATCTGTCTGCTGTCACTGGGTGGTGCTGAGGTCTGAATCTGAGGGCAGCTCCTGTAATCACAAAGAGAACAGAACCATCACAAACTCAAATATAAAGTTTCTCTCAAATCTGAAATAAAGCTGATCCTTCTGTCCTCACACACTCAGGATCTGAAGTTCTTCTCTTACATTTTTTCATTCTACAGTTTAATCCACAGTTACAGATTAATGAGGAGTTACTGAAGTACAAGCTTTTTTTAAATTTGGTGTTACTGTCTTTACAGATGTGGTAAGAGACTGAAAACATGCCAAAGATTTGAGGTTTGAAGATATTTAATAATCAGCTCTGCACAGGAGCTGAAGCAGAGTGCAGCCTGGCCCCGCCCCTCCCTGAGCCTGGTTCTGCCGGAGGTTTCTTCCTGTTAAAAGGGAGTTTTTCCTTCCCACTGTCGCCAAAGTGCTTGCTCATAGGGGGTCATATGATTGTTGGGTTTTTCTCTGTATGTGTTATTGTAGGGTCTACTGTACAATATAAAGCACCTTATTTATTATTTATTAGTATTATTGATTTATTGATTAGCAATCAAATATCTCAGTGAATACAGAATAAAGATTACCACAAAGCAAGAAAGCACAAGACAAGGCTAATCAAAAGGTATTGGCTGAAGCATTTGCTTATTACGCCAACCCTTTTAACAAAAGATCTTTTTGTTGCAGCTCCTGTACACAGGGCTCGAAGTAACGAATAAAACAAAGCAAAGCAAAAACAAACAAACAAACAAACAAAACAAAACAAAAAAACCTTGAGGCGACTGTTGCTGTGATTTGGCGCTGTGTAAATAAAATTTAATTTAATTGAAAAAATCCATGGTTCTGCGGATATATTTGTAATTTTTGACTCTAATAAGTTTTATACTTATCTCTCATAGTTGTCTCTACCTTAGATTATAATGTGTTTCAGGCAAAGTTACTCTAACCCAGTTTTAGCCTCAGACCTTCCTGACTGATGTTAACAAATGCTAATGTTAGCCTCTGATTTCAGATTGCTAAAGTAGAAACTGAATCCTTCCCTACAAAAACAAGGTGAGTTTAATATTATGACTGATTTTTCAAGGCAGACGTAAAGCATAAAAGAAAACAATAATTTTTTGTTTGTATTTCTTTATTTTCTGTGTTTTATTTATTTATTTAATGGGGAAAAGTCTTGTCAGCCTTGTGCTGTGGGCTGCGGTCATCCATCTGAGCTGTTCTAAGAAACCAGAACTTCAGGAACAGCTTCTTTAGATCGGTTCAGTTTTAGTCATATTTATACTTAACAGTCAGAAGATTTTGTTTCAAGCCAGTTTATGTTGTAAGGTAAAGACCCTACAGTGTTAATCTAGGACAAATATTCACTCTGATTTATAGATGAAGTGAATCCAACATGTGTATACCATATCACGACTGGACAGACTCGGATGTAAACTGCAGCTTAACTGTTGGCTGAGGCAAAACAACCACACGGCAGTGATTCTAACTTGAAGGTACTCTAGATCTTGTTAAATGTTTGTCAGGTATTGTCATGGTCCTCGCTGGGTGACCCTGTTTTAGGCAACATGTTTTGTTTCTGTTTTCGCTCTTTCTCTCTCTCCTCTGTGGTGGTGCTCTTTGTGGGCTCCCGGCACTGGCCCACGCACCTGTGCTCATCATCGCACCTGATTCCAGTAATCATGAATGCTTCTTAAAGATAAAGATAAAGAAGAACTTTATTGTCATTGTAGTTATACAACAAAATTTGTTTGGTAGCGCACAGAGGCCAGCAGCAATAAAACAAGAAGCAGCATAGTAGCATAATAACCGCAGTAAAAGTATAAATATAAAGTAAAAAGAAGGCACTTATTATCTTAGTGTCTAAGATAATAAGTATAACAGTATTTACAGTGTGGTAATTTAGTGCAAACATTAAACATTAATGCCCAATAAATGACTTTGTACATTAGCAGCAGACATAACATGGGGTAAAGGAGAGAGAGGGAGAGTTAGCTATGGTGTGTTGGGGGAGGGGTGACACAGGCTGCAGCTCTGGGGGAAAAGCTGTTCTTTAGTCTGTGCAAGTTCTGATTGCCCCATATCTCTTCCCTGATGGGAGGGGTACAAAAAGTCTGTGACCTGGATGGGTTGGGTCCTTGATGATGCAGCTAGCTTGCTTCTGTAAACAGCTAGCATAGACCGTGTCGAGATTCAGGAGTTTGGTTCCAATGATCCCCTGGGCAGTTTGACGGTCCGGGTCAGAGCTTGATGGTTTGCTGCAGTGCAGCTGAAGCACCACACTGTGATGCAGTGACAGAGGATGCTCTCTGCTGTGCTCCTGTAAAAGTTTACTAAGAGCTGGGTTGGTACATTTGCTTTTTTAAGTTTTCTTAGGAAGAAAAGTCTCTGCTGTGCTTTCTTCACTAAGTGGGATGTGTTAATAGTCCATGTGAGATCTTTTGTTATGTGTAGGCCCAGGAATTTAATGTCATTCACCCTCTCAACTTCCTCACCATTTATGTGGAGGGGTGGTCGTGTTGTTTTCTTGGCCCTTCTGTAGTCTACAACGATCTCCTTTGTTTTGGCAGTGTTCAGAACCAGGTCGTTGTTTCCACACCATTTGATTAGATGTTGGGCGTCCTCTCTGTAGTGAGACTTGTTGTTGTCTGATATCCTTCCCACTATCGTAGTGTCATCAGCAAACTTCACTATGGTGTTACGGGTTAGGGTTATGATGGCGGATCTACGCTATTCTTCGCTGGATCGTTGAGCCATCAGCATCAGTCAACCTGCTGTCTGCAAATTAGAATCTGTGAGTTACCACGTGCTTTGTTACTAATTGGATTCTCTGTGTGTATAGATCTCCCCTGGACCTGACCCTGTAAAGACTGAGTGAGTGTGTGAACGAGAGAAGTGACTGAGGAGAGGACTTGGAGTTGTAAAAAGAGTGGAGCATGTTTTTGGACCCTTATCCTTTGCCTGCGGACCCTGGAGCCCTGGACCCCGTTACCCCAACACTTTGTATATGTTATCACCTGGTGTTTGTCCACTGTAAATAAACTCACTGTCTTCTTTTGCAAAAGGATTCCTGGTCTGCGCCCATTTCAAACCGTTGTCAGGTATCCTCTTTGAAGAAAACACAGGAGGAATGCTGACCCACATCCACCCATCTACATTAAAGGGATGGCTGTGGAGCGTGTGAGCAGCTTCAAATTTCTGGGCGTCCACATCTACGAGGATCTCATCTGGACGATCAACTGCTCCAAGCTGGTCAAGAAGGCTCACCAGCGCCTCTTCTTCCTGAGGACTCTGAGGAAGAACCACCTGTCCTCAGACATCCTGGTGAACTTCTATCGCTGCACCATCAAGAGCATCCTGACCAACTGTATAACAGTCTGGTACGGAAACTGCTCTGCCTTGGACCAGAAGGCGTTGCAGAGGGTTGTGAAAACTGCCCAGCGCATCGCCTGAGCACCACTTCCTGCCATAAATGACATCTACAGGAAAAGGGCTGGGAAAATCATCAAAGACCCCAGTCACCCAGCACATGGACTCTTCACCCTCCTGGCCTCTGGGAGGCGCTACAGGAGCCTCCGGACTAAGACCACCAGGTACTGGAACAGCTGTCAGACTCCTGAACTCTGCCTCCTGACATCTGACCCACATTAATCTCACAGACTGAACATACACACACCCACAACCACCCATAACTGAACACACACACAATGGACAAAAACAACAAATGGACCACTGGACCCTCATACACACAATAACAACATGGACTGAACCACCGCTCACAACCACCAGCACTTTATATAGACTCTGTAGAAATTATCCACATATTTCTTATCTTATCTTAACTGCACTACTGTAAATGCTGAATAGACAATCATTCTGTACAATATGATAATTATAATTCTACAACTGTTTATAACTTGTATATTTCATATTGCACCTACTACAGCCTGTACATACTTATATAGGGATGCTGCCTGGGCTAAGGCCAGAAAAACTAAATCCGAAGCGGACTGGCTGATTTTTAGACAGTTCAGAAACTGTTCAACTTCCTTAATTAAAAAGGCCAAGTCAGAATTCTATCTTTCAAAAACTACTAAACATTTGAAGGATCCTAATAAATTCTGGAAAATAATAAAATCTTCTTATGGGGACATAACTACAAATGAGATGCCAGCCTTTGTTGTAAAAGACTCCTGCACTTTAACAGAGAAATGTGACATTCTAAACTGCTTTAATGAGCATTTTGTTTCTTCAGGATCTCTATTTGAATCTTTATATCCAGATTTAAAACAGCTTAATCAACAAGAGGCTCTCTCTGCAACCGCTCAAACTGAATCTGTGGTCCAACCCTTCAGTTTTTCTCCGCTAAATATTTTTGAGGTCCACAGGGCTTTAAATCTGTTGGATCTAAATAAATTTGCAGGACCAGATCAACTTGATCCCTATTTTCTTAAGTTGGCTGCAGATTTTATAGCAGAACCGATAACTTACATTTTTAATCTTAGCCTCTCGAACAGTGAGGTCCCTGTAATATGGAAATCTGCCTATGTTCTCCCTTTGCTGAAAGGTGATGCTTTAGATGTTAATAACTACAGGCCCATATCTAAATTGTGTGTTCTAGCAAAAGTTCTAGAAAAGTTCATTAGTGAACAACTGAAAGACTTTTTGGACAAAAATTCAGTTCTTTCTCAACATCAGTCAGGATTCAGAAAACAACACAGCACAATAACTGCTGCTATTAAAGTGGTTAATAACGTCATTGATTCAATGGACTGCAAAAAATACTGTGCTGCTCTTTTTCTTGACTTGTCAAAGGCTTTTGATACAGTTGACCATGCTATTTTATTACATAGACTAAACAATATTGGTCTATCTGTAAATGCTGTAAGTTGGTTTTCAAATTACTTGTCAGCAAGAAAACAGTCTGTAAATGCTGCTGGGTCTTCTTCCTCTTTTCTCCCAGTATCCAAAGGAGTTCCGCAGGGCTCCATATTAGGGCCATTGCTATTTTCTCTTTACATAAACAACCTTTGTGATAATTTGTCAAATGCAGCATTTCATCTTTATGCAGATGATACAATTATTTATTGTTCATCTCCTTCAGTATCACAAACCCTGCAATTTCTGCAGTCTGCCTTTGATGTCGTTCAGTCCCATTTAACTCAACTTAAGTTGGTGTTAAACCCAGAGAAATCCAAGTTCATGTTATTCTCAAATGCCAAAGAGTTGTTAGCTACGTCTCCTAAGATTAAAACAATTCAAGGAACTGAAATTGAAATGGTCACATCTTACGAGTATCTAGGGATCATTATAGATCAGAATTTGTCATTTAAAACTCACATTCAAAGGCTTGTGTCGAAGTTAAAACTAAAGCTAAGTTACTTTTTTAGAAACCAATCCTGTTTCTCCCTCCAAGTGAGAAAACACTTGATTCATGCAACTTTTTTACCTTTATTAGATTACGGTCACCTGCTTTTTATGAGTGCACCTGCCCACTACCTAAAGAGGTTGGATACTGTGTACCATACGTTTTATTACTGGCTATGGAAATAGTGTACATCATTGTTCTTTGTATGCTGCTGCTAAATGTCCATCTTTGCATATTCGCAGACTCTCCCATTGGTTGATCTTTATCTATAAATCTCCCCTTGGGCTGGTTCCATTATTTATGTTTTTATATGTGTAAAAACCACAACCAATACAGCCTTCATTCTCACAATATCATACAATTGATTGTCCCAAAAATTAGAACAGAATTGGGGGAAAAGGCTTTTAAATACGCTGCCCCTGCTTCCTGGAATAATCTGCAGAAGGAACTGAAATTATCAGAATTGGTTACCTTGGGAGAGTTTAAGTCTGTCTTAAAGGAACAAGAGAATAACTCTTTTACTCAGTGTGATTGTTTTTAATGTACTCTTAATTTGATCTGTTATTGTATATTTTACACATGGTGGTATGGGATATTGTATTTGTCTTAAATGTATATACTTATGTGGTATGTGTATTTTGACTTTTGTTGCCATGATGCCAGGTCTCTTTTGGAAATGAGATTTTTAATCTCAATGAAATTTTTTTTACCTGGATAAATAAAGGACTAATAAAATAGTTATAGCATATTCATAACATACCTTCGTACCGTGTACATTGTAACATACCTATAATAGACCCATATTTTGTACCCTTTCTTTTATTTCTGTAATATATCTATATTATTGTTAATATATATATTGTAATATATCTATATCATGGCTAAAGCACTTTCTGGATGGATGCAAACTGCATTTCGTTGCCTGTACTTGTGACATGTGCAATGACAATAAAGTTTAATTCTATTCTATTCTACTTTGAAGTCACTTGAATGCCTGAAAAATGTCCTGGCAGAAAGTTACCAGGACATTTTCTCTATTTTATGGAATTTTTATTTTACGGTGCACTACAGTGTTTACAGACAGGGTTCACTTTGGCATTTGGAACCACACTCCATAAGAACATATTTGGTTTCATGCTGTTGTACATCAGTGGTCCCTTTGAACCTTCAAGAAATATTAAACAACCTGATGTTCTTTCAGACAGAGGCTCATCTTGGATATAATGTTGGTACAGTACAGTGCTGTTCCAATGCATTGTGCAGTGAATTAGCTGTTCTGACAACATCTGAATGTTTCATGTAACACTATAAAAGAAAAATCACATTTTTCACTTGCAAACTCCAAACCAACACTAAATTATACTGAGTCATACAAAGATAATCTTGCAGGAAGCTTAAAAGCTTGATCGAGTCTCACTCTTTTCTTCACACGTGGGCTGATTTCATGTTAGTTCACACTCACTTTTGACATGAGACAAAGTCTGAGTAAAGTTCACCAAATACAAACTACACATACATGACAACCATCGGTCCTATTGTAAATATGTGAAGGTACCATTATGATTAGCAGTGCAAACTGACAAAAATACAGGAAAAGCTATGTAATTCTAAAAATACACAATATGTACATGATCCTAATGAACCATTTCACATTGGAGGTCAACAAGCAAAGCACAGGTGACTTCAACACTTTCACATTTATGTCGCTGCTTCATGAATAGCTGATATGAAAGCAAAAAGTTTGTATTGTGAATGGGGTCATGTTCATTCAAAAGGCTAAATGAGGGTTAGCACAATTTGACAGCAACTTTAATTAAAGAAGTAAAAATAAAACACAAGATGTGTAATTGGGCCTCTAAAGCAATAGAAAAACACCATTCAGCTGCTCAGGACAGAACAGAAAATACCCTTCATGTTAACCCAAGGACAAAACTTTTAAAGCACTCGCTTCAACAACGTAACAAGACCCTCAGACCCCTTTAACTCTCTAGCTGCCCCAGAACCACTTATCAAGGTCATTGAATGCCTTGTATTCTTTGTTCCTACGCAAATAATCACAAGTCAGGCATGCGTGTTCTACCGGAAATTGGACCTTCTTTACTTTAAAGTGTCGCCTCCACTCAAAGTACTTGAGGTACATTTCCTCATTATTGTCCAGAAGCAGCAGGTAATCAGCCAGGTCCTTGGGTGAGCTGAAGTCATCGACATGAATGAAGGCGTCTCCCTGGACAATCTTCTCATAGTTCTGCCTGGTCGGGCCCAGAACCACTGGCACTGTTCCTACTGAGAGTGGGTTGAATAGTTTCTCAGTAATGTAATCTTTGTGGACGGAGTTCTCAAAGGACAGATAGAACTTGCAGCTGGTGATGGTTGGCATGAGGTCATTGTCAGAAATGTGCTTTCCAAAGGCTCGTCCATATGCATGGACCTTAACATGTTTCTGCAGCTCATTGAAATATTTCACACGGTCGTGCTGTGGGTTCCAGTTGCTCACTATCCAGCAGACCAGCTTGTTTTTACTGGGTGGTACAAAATTCTCCTCCCCCTCTGCTGGTACGATGGTCCCAGAAGGCACTCCAATGTTTGCATCCTGACGATAGTTGAGAGTCAGATTGAACAGCTTCTCTATCCCAGACAGTTTGGATGAATGTGTCGGCGACTCAAAGTTCATCCATATCCACTTCTGAAAAGATGGCCGCTGCAGCTGCGGCAGATTGGACAGGTCACCCCTGATGTCTCTGTGATGGATGATGACCCCATGTGACTTATAGTAGAGGTTCCTGTCTGCTGTGATGAAGCAGTTATCAATTTCAAAGAGAGAGCTGCAGATGCTGAGGTCAAACTTACTGCCAAAGGGCCAGAGCCAGATCAGCACAATGGTGGCATTCTTCTCACTATTGGGGGGGATGAGGTTCTTCACCTGATCTGACTCTACAGGACCTGATAACCAGCCTTCATAAGGTTTAAAATAAATCAGTAACAGAGTCACAAAGCATCCCAGTACAAGTATACTGAGGAGAAGGGGTCGCAGGACTCCAGTGAAAGATCCAGATGCCATACTGTGTTCTAAAAAGGACAGACCACAGAGAACAAATTTAGTAATGTCATGGTCAGCAGGACACAACAGAATGCCTTTAAATACCCATAATTTTCATTGTACGTATACAATGAAAATAAAGGGCTATTCTATTCTATCTCACAGAAGAAAAAAAGGGAAAACCCCACAATGAATTTTACAGCCCACATTGATACCTGCTCACTCTTTCTCCACCCCATCCTACTGGACATCACATCTTCACTTTTTGGGCATCCAGCCAAGTTGTTGACACCTAATCATCTGGTGTCCACCCACACCTTGTGTCTCTATCTGACTTACAAGATTTGACCCAAAGTCTAAACTTTAAAATCACTTCATTACATTTTCTATGTTATTCTTAAAATAAATAATTCACATCACATTTAAACATTTAATCACATATGGATATAATTCACTTAATGTTTCATTCTCTTTACGTAATTTTACCACAGTCAGACTCGTCTTTAGCACATTTTCACATGAACATTTATTATAAGATAATACCTTACACACACACACACACGCACGCACGCACGCACGCACGCACATTTCAACTCTTATTCTCATTTTTATATCGACCCAACAGTATTTTGATGTATCTTTGAATAAAAATGCTTTTTTATTAGGAAAGTCCGGGGGGGACTTCATGTCATGGGAAGGCTGTGTGCAGGCAGGATAAGAGAAATGATAGACCCAAAAGTGCAGACTCAAAACAAACATTTATTTGTAAATGGCGTCCTTCTGGGTCGATCATCATTGCCGTTTTTGCTACAGAGTTCTCATTGCTTCGAATCACGTGTCCATACCACCTCAGGCGGGACTCGAGCATCTTTTCCTTAATTGGGGCTACACCTAGTCGCTTCCGTATCTCTTTGTTCATAACACAGTCCCGTCTTGTAATTCCCAGGCTCCATCGGAGCATGCGCGTTTCCATGGTGTTTAGGGCCTGCTCATGTGTGGTCAATGCGGGCCAACATGCGGAACCATACAGGGCTACTGGGCGGACCACCATTTTGTAGATTGTTCCCTTGAGTCGATCTGGCATTCTTCTGTCACAAAGGACACCACTGACCTGTCGCCATTTTAACCAGGCTGCATTTATTCATGCTCAGACATCGGAGGTTATATTTCCATCGTAACTGATGACTGAGCCCAAGTAGCGGAACTCTTCTGTCTTCTTCCAGGTATTCGGACTTTTTCGTATTGAGCCGCATACCATATTCATCGAGCTGGGTCTTCCAGAGTTGCGTCGTCGTTTGGGTCTCTTCTCTGTCTTTGCTGGCGAGGAATACGTCATCGGCAAAGAGGAGAGACCATGGATGAGGTAACTGGAGGTCGGCCGTGATGGTATCCATACATAGAATGAAGAGGAGGGGTGACAGAGCTGATCCTTGGTGGACCACTGTATCCATTTGACGTACGCCTCAGGGACACCATGAGATCTTAGGGAGTGCCACATGAGGTCATGGGGTACCCTGTCGAAAGCCTTTTCAAGGTCTAGGAAGGCCATGTGTACCGTCTTCTTCTTTTCCCTGTGCTTCTCCAGCAGGAGGTGGGCAGCGTGTATGGCGTCAGTTGTTCCACATCCCTTTACGAAACCGCATTGGTTGGGGGTGACGTTGACAATTTCCCGAAGACGTGCATCGATGACTCTTTCGAATATTTTCATCGTGTGACATAGTAGGCGAATAGGACGATAATTTGAGCATTCGGCTACATCCCCTTTGTTCTTCCATATGGGTATGGTAATGCTGGTCGTCCAGGCCTTCAGGACTTACCCTGTGCTGACGATGTTGTTAAACAGTTCTGTCAGGATGGCCATTCCCGGTCGCCCGAGAAGCTTCCAGACTTCGGTTGGGATATCGTCTGGTCCGGTTGTTTTTCCATTTTTCATCTTCTTGATGGCCGTTTCCACTTCAACGGGTGTAATAGGCGGGACTGGTCCGGGTACTGGGTCGGTGCTTATAACTGGAGGGTGGGGGAATTCTTTGTTACTGATCTCTGAGAAGTAGTTGCTCCAATGCCTTAGTATGGTTGGCGGATCTCGGAGGACCTGATGATTATTGTCTTGGATGCATTTGACTTGACCAATATCTTGCGCTAAGCGGTGGCGCGCCTTCGCGAGGTGGTAGATCTTGTTCACTCCTTCTGGTGTATTCAGGTCGGCGTATAGTTGGTCGTAGTGGGCTGATCGCGCTTTTACTACTGCTCTCTTTGCTGCCGATTTGCTAGTTTTGTACTGCTGGAGAATCAGAGTCTGCCAGTGTTTGACGCCATTTCTTAAAAGCGGCCTTCTTTTGCTTGACAATCTTCTGCACTTCTTCATCCCACCACCAGGTCTGTTTCTCAATAAAGCATTTCCCTGGTTTGGTCTCTCCCAGCACATCGTTGGCAGTCCTTCGGATCTGTTCGGTGGCACTATCCCACAGTGCACTCGCTGATTGGCCGGGGTCGGTGGTCAGCTGGTTAAGTCCCATCTTGAATTGGTCTTTGCTCTTGGGCAGCTTCCACCATTTGATGCGGGCTGGTCAGGTTGTTGGAGGGCGCCGATGCTGTCCAATATCTAGGTGCATATCTAGCACTAGCAGCCGGTGTTGTGGGGCAACATTGTCGGATGGAATGACCTTTGCATTTGAGATAAGGTTTATACTGCTTCGGCGAGTGAGCCAGTAATCAATCTGTGTGAACCGTCCTCCACTGGCGTAAGTTATCAGGTGAGACGGGCGCTTTTTGAAGTAGTGTCACGGCCGTGTGGTGTTGGAGGGAAAAGGACCCAAAATGCAGGCAGGTGACTAATTATGCAAGTGACGTTTATTTACAAGTAATGAAGGGACGGAACAGGCAGTGAAGAATGACAAATGACTGGAAAAACCTAAACTGGGAAAACTAAATAACAAACCTGAGATCATAAGAAACGGGATGCAGGGCAGAGAGACGCAGACAGAGGAACAGAACACCATGGAACGCAGACGAGCCGACAACAAGCACAGACCGACACCCACTATATATGCACACACAAACAAGGAGACCAGGTAATGACATACAGGTGGGAGCTGATTCTAATACACAAGAAGACCTGAGGATACAAGCTGAACACAATGACAACAGACACAGACCTTCAGAGTAAAACAGGAAACACATACACGTAATGACACAGACTCAGAGACGCAGACTAAACACAGAGACCTACTACACTAAGGGAATACACAAGCAGGGAAGACACCAAACAGAGGGAACACAACTAACCCCTAAGAAACCCAAAACAACAGTCATAATACAAAACTATCAAAAGTAAAAGTACATAACCAAAAACACTGGGTCACCGACCCAGGACCATGACAAGTAGGTGTTCGCTACAATGAGGTCGTGGGCTTCGGCAAAATCCAGGATTCTGCAGCCTTCTTCGTTTCGCGTACCGTATCCTTGTCCACCGTGATGTTGTTCATAGCCATCTCTTCTGGCCCCCACATGACCATTCAGGTCACCGCCTATGACCAAGCATTCTTCTGGCCGGACTGAGCGTAGATGGTCTTCAAGTTGTACCCAAAATTCATCTTTGGACTCATCTGAGCACCCCACTCATGTCAATTGAAATAGACTCTTTCCGGAGTCTATTTCAATTGACATGAGATGATCGAAATGAGAACACATAAAGGTACAAAACTGAAAACACTGGGTCAACGATCCAGGTACCCTAACACTTCAGTCTCTTTTACCCCAGGTCACATGACACAATTCAGGGTCGAGGGGGGCTGGAGTTACCCTGGAGAGTGTGAGATTATTATATTATCATATGCCATGTTATACCCCTAATTAAAGATTGTGAAATTATTACGTAGTTTTAGTTTGCATTATTCTCCTGAAGAGGTGATAACTATTAGATTTATTAGACTGATTTGTATTACATTAGACTGCTGATTTATGGTGAATGGATGACATTGTTTTATGATGCATTATACTGTTGAGTTATAAGAAATACTGTTTTCATGGCCTTATTTGTCTGATTAGAAGAGAACAGAGCATACCGTAGAGGTTTTCTGCCCCATCTCATCAGGAGGAGATAAAACAGGAGCCAAGGCCGTAACTTAGGTGCCGTAAGAGAGAAAGAATGTGAATGCTTAGTTTGGAGGGGGGCTGAAGCTATAAGAATGTGAGAAACGGTTAGCCACGTTGAGATCAGGCGGACACCCTCCCGCGCTCATCTCCCCTCCGGATGGTTTATGGTCAAAGTGTTGTATGGAATAAAGAGATTGTTGATTGAGCATTTATACACCAAGTGTTGTTCTTCCTTCAGCCCAAAGATCAAAGAACTGAGATTTAACAAGAGTTAAAAGCAGCCCATATTCTTTCAGGTCGCATAAAATGTTTAGTGTGGCTGCTCTCCCAGGTGTTACATTAAAGTTTAGCATCTAGACATGAAAAACAGGATTAGCAAGGTTTGACGCACTTAGAAGTTAGCAGCACGATAGCTCGCAGATTTCCAATTAACTCCTGAACTGTTTGCTCAATTGAAACAATCCCAACAGTTTGTGAAAGCAGTGACTCTGCACTTTTCAGTGATATTAGGGTCATTACTGTATTCCAGGCACAGTTACAATTTTATTTATTGTGTTTGTTTTTGCTGTGTTCTTTTCTGTGTTATTTGTCAAAATTTGTGTGTGGTACCCTTCCTGGGATTACTTAATGACAGCATCACTGAAAAAGCACAACTTGAATTTTTGATTGCCCCAATGGTTCAATCAGAATCACAATCTGAATACTTTATTGATCCCTCGGGGAAACTATGTTGGTTACAGTGCTCCAGTACAAACAGTAACAAAAACAGACAATACAAGAAGTAAGAAATAGCACAATATATACATACATATAAGTCACTTACTGATAAATATCTGAATAAGAAAGAAAGAAAGAAAGAAGAGCATGTGCAAAAAGGGTGTAGCTATTGCAGTTACAGTAATTTGACCTAAACGTTTAACCTAAAACTGATGGCACTGTGTTTTAATGGGTTAATGAAGTTGCCTAGCTGGTAACAGTGTCCACCTGCTGGTGTTAGTAAAATATAATCACATTAGCACATCAAGCACGAAGAAAAAGTGTTAACTGTTTCCACTTAACAAAAGTTGATATGAGCGTCCCTGACAGCCAGAGTTAATGCAAACATATGACAACATATCTCCACTCAGGGGAAGGTCTGAGCTCATCCACCCATTGCCAGTAATCAGTTGCTGTGGAGTTTCGATGGCTCACTGTGGGCTGTAGTTACCTCATAAAGTTTTAAACACTGAGCTTCTATAAAACTCCACCGAGGCTGCAATTAAAAAAATATACACTAAAACTTTAAACATTAACTTCATCAAGTACTCGATTATAAACCATCAGACTGTCATGCATTCATAACAGTACAGAGACAGCTGACTGTCAGCAGAAGCTGCGTCTTTCAGTCAGTGTTTAACATCTGTAGATTTTTCTAATGTTACCTTTTTCTCTTGGTAAAACCAAATAATGCTCGTGTTTGTGCGATGCTGCCATCTCCACCTTTTTGAACACACTTTGTTGTTAACACAGCGTGAGGGCCAAACGTGTCATCAATGTGATAATAATCTGTTTCTCTGATAATTTACAAACTACAAAATCATTTGTATTTGTTAAATGTATGTATTTTTTATTAATTGTATGAACATAGTATGGATCTATGTGTTTAACATTAGAGCCCATATCTTTGAGTCCTATATCTGAAATGGGATAAGTTGTCGGGAGGTGGGTTGGGGTCGGGCATGTTAGGATACAGGAAGATGCCACCTGTTTATTGATGTACTACTACTTTTTTTTTTGTTCCACTGACAATTGAGTGACCAAGTTACTTTGAACAATTTAAGACCATTTTACAAGTAATATGGTGAGAATTTTGTATTAATGTGGCTGGTCTACCTAGTTTAAGAGAGACTATTTGTTTTACGGTTTATAAATCAACAAGAACACTTCTGTCATTGCAGTACAGCAACTAACCTGTAGATGGAGTTATGCTCCAAGTCTTAATCCATAGAGTTTGGGCTTGTATACTGCATTTGGATTTTTATTTATGTTTTTGATATCCCAGTGCAGGGTCCAGGCGTTGCTACAGCAGTGTACCGTAGCTGTTCTGTGTCTCTAATGAAGAGAAAGGTATCCTATGAAATTTATCACTGACAGGTTGTCTTTGTGTGACCTGGTTTGAAAATATTTAATCCACCAGACGAGGTTTAAAAATCTCCAAAGATCAGAAATGTTTCACAACAAAATACAACACGGTTTCAAATAAGACGAGAGCTTAATGTGAGTCTACTGATTATGAGCACAGAGCAGTAAAAAACATTTGAAATGGCATTTTTAAATGAGATAAAAGATTCTATTTCTCACTGTGTTTCTGACTTTGTTTTCTCTAAAACATCCACCTGCGCTCAGCTTTACTTCCTCCTGCACCCGGAATACTGTCAGGCTCCACCTTTACCTGGAAGCACCTGACTGATACCAGGACTGAGTAAATAAGCCTGTGATCATTTTCAAAGCATCAGCTGGAAAATCAGAATTAGTGCTGTGTGTCATGATTGTATGTAACAGCAGTAATAGGTTTAAACTTTGGGATGTGATGATAAAGTGCTCAGCTGTAGTTATTAAGACTTCATGATAAGCAGTTTGTGACCTTTGTGTCATACAGCACGACATCACCACTCACATTATTGTCAGTAAAAGCAGTCCGGGGGGGGTGAGTGAGGCCACAGTCAGTGAGTTTAACACACGTGACCAAAGCGTTTTTGTACTGGAAATTTATGGATCACAGACAACCAGGACTGCAGTGGGCCCTCACTGACTTAGCTGAACCTCTTCACTCCAGATCGCTGCCATTAGTTTGTACATTAATACATGGTGAACATATTATTCTGTATCCATGTATTCAGAGATCAAAGACAGTTTATTTACTTACAGCAATGTGTCTTATTGTTAATAATAAAATAAACATCAGAAACTTTGACAAACATGTAGATATAAAGTCACCACTGTAAAAGCATCATTAATATTTGAAAGATCAACTTTTTGATTCCTCCCTTTCTGTCTGCTCCTCTCAGCTCTTCACACACTGAACAAACTTTAACTTGAAATATAGATTTCTGAACTCACCGAGTCTCCGCTGAGCTCCTCACAGATCACCACCAAGTCAAAAAATAACTTTTAAAAGTCTTTTGTACTTTCAGACTCCTCCCCTTCTATTTCTTCTGGAAAAACCTGTTACCAGATCGGATCACATCATCTCACCTGTTGAACAGGAAGTAAGTCCCAGACAGGTAACCATTTACACAATCTATTCTAAAATGTCATTGGCCAAAGGTGATAAATGTATACAGGAAATAAAACCTACATGTGCAGGTATGAATCAGCACTGCTTTTCTGCTTTGCAAACTCACCTGTCGAGTTCCTGTCACACCTGAATGTGGCCCAACCCACTGACAGGCTCTGCTGAAGTATTGTCCTTTTCTATGACAGAGGTCAAAAGCACCTGCTGTGGTGATTAAATATTGAACTAAAAGTCATCAGAAAGTAAAGCCTGGTGTGGTTCCTGCTGCCACGTGTGTGATCCTGAAACACAAACTTCTTCTTCTTATTCAGCTGCTGATCTGAAAATGATCTCTGAACAGTTTCTGAGATGTTTGAATGTTTGCTCTTTATTTATGATATAGAAGTCATGTTGGTCGTGACTGGTGTGATACTGGTACGACAATGTCTCTGTTACTCAGTGATGTTCCTCCCCTGAGGGTAGCAGCACAGCAGGTTTTCCTTTTGAGAGTGTGTTTGTGTCTGATGAATCGGAGTGTAACTAAAGCTGGGACTCAAATTTGTCTTTGTTTTCACTGATAAAATTTGCCTGCTTCACTTCCTCTTGTCATGGATCACTGCTGTGGTTTCGAGCAGAAGAGCCCGGGGTCGCTGTAGTGCCGTGTGCTGACAATCAGGATGTTTTATGGACGTTACTGAAACCAGACTAGTGTGTGAAAAATATTCTTCATTAGAAAGAAGGAAGAGAAGGCAGGCTCAGACTTGCTAAGGTTTGCAGCTCAGGTTCAGTTCCATTTGATTGATATCGTTGTGATTGTATTTGACAGTAAAGACTTCCTGTAAATTTAAAAAGCTGCTGGATTACTGAAGAGGCTCAGAGTCAGTTTGTGCCTGAAAGCTGTGAACAGGAGGGTTTTTGTGGCCGGCCTCAGGCCATGAAAGGGTTTCTCTGTCAGAAGTAGAATATTTAAATTAGTTACACAAATGTAAATGACAGCGTCACAGCATTTACTTTGCAAATTTACATGAACTGTGAAAGAGATGATCATTAGGAGGATCTTCAGGGTGAGACTACACCTCTGATTTCATAATGTGGAACAGCAGTTAATAACAGAAAACCTCTACAAACACAGACAGGTGTCAAGTGTTTCTGTAAACTGCTGGGCTTTAAGCTCTGCGCTGGTTTTGCCCTCTGGTGTCATGTCCAGCTCTCTTCTAATGAAAACTGTTCTGTATCCGGTAAAAATCATTTGTGGGTGTCAAACTGTACTGGATGGTTAAATCTTGCTGATTACATTTGAAACTGATGAAGACGTTAATCACAACTATGAAAACCTCTTAGAAGCAGCATTCACACAGTGGGCGTAGCTGTCACCTGCAGACACTACAAACTGCTCCATCACTGGTGCCCAGGGGTTTCCTATTCGCCCTGATTCCCTCTCGTGTATTTATGGTCTGTGTCCCTGTGTCCAGTGTCGTGATCTCCCTCTTGCTGTGTCCTGTCCATGTAGTATCTGTCCTTAGCCTTCCCCGTTCTGTTATGTATCAATAAATCCAGCAATAAAACTGTTGTTAAAGCTCAATCTTGCCTGTGAGTCTGCACTTTGTGAGACAATCAAAGCAAAGTTGTTTCTTTTCTGAACTGAAGGCTCCCATTCTACTTTTAAATACTGTAGGAATAACAAGTACGCCTGCAGTATGAGAGCGAAGTGCTCTAATAGTCAACCGTATGACTATATAATGATGCGCCCATGCAGAGTTACTGCCACAGAGTCAAACATGGCCATGTGAGAATGTGTTCAGCACATACAGAGTTACCTAGCATTGATTACAATAATAAGATTCCACACAGAGTACAAAGAAAACCTGTAAACACAGCACAACAGTCTGCATGTTCTTCCCTGGAAAATGACTCTGTTTGCTACAAGCAGGCCTCTCCTTTCGATAGTCTGCTTCAAGCTTTGTCAAAAAAACAACCCACTGCTTCAGAAGCTCTGTGTCCAGGCTTGGTTCGTCAGAGTCATGTGACCAGTGACGTCTGAATTCAGCACATCACTGCTTCAGAGCCTGATTCAGTGGTTTATAATGAAGTGAATCATTTGCAGAAATTTGTGCCCTGTTGTGGTGATTTTGTGTGAGAGATGGCGAACCAGTGTGTGACATGATGACCGACATGGAGCCAGCGAGGGAGAGACGACACCTGGCTTCTTCATTAATAAAAACCAGTTCAGAAGCAATGCTACCCTCAGGTCTAAAACCTAACAAATACACTATATGTATATAAAGTTATAGTTATAATTACATAAGTTTACATAGTCTATTATATATAAAAGTATATGTCTAGTGTTTAATTCGTGGATGCAGGGACCTCACAGCACAAGCATACTGCCAACCTAATACAAGACTGTTTACAGTATTATATATAGTGTTTTTTTCATCTATTGATAAAAGATATCAAGAAGTCACAAGCAAAGGGAGAACATAGCACATGTTTAAACAAGGAAGGTTTATTCATCAAAATGATTTATTAATAGAATAGAATAGAATAATTAAACACACGCAACATAAACGATAACCCAGTATCACACAGAAAAATGATATTAAACAGAAGCTATCAGCTCAGCTCTGTAGAGTGGGCAAATGGCCACCAGAGAGGACTGTGTTGAAAAGCTTCACTGTTTTTCAGAAAGCTTCATTTGGCCATCACTTCGACCTGGTCTGGTTACCATGCAGGCCAAGCTGATAATCTGGCTGCAAGGGTCCTGTTGAACAGCAGGTGATTGCACTGATTTGCAGGTGACAAGAAGAGGAGAGATAGAGACTCCAGCTCTACCCAACATCTGCCATTGGACAAGGCACTATGGAGGGCCAGGAGTGACAAAATCAATTAATTAATTACGCTATTAAATAGTTATTGAATGTTTCATTAACTAATTAAATTTGGAATTAATTAATTAAATAAATAAATATTCCAATAATTAATTAAATGCCCATCCATTTCATTTAAAACATTTAATAAATTATTTATTTATTTCAAATTCTATTTAATTAATGACACATTTAATTTGTTAATTATATATTAAATTACTTCATTACTGATGTATTTATTTAATTCATTTTGGCGCTTATGACCCTGCTATGGAATGCCAGGACTGGCATAATGAATTAATTAAATACACATTAAATAGTTAATTAAATGTGTCAATAATTTATTAAATAAATATTTATAAAACATTTAATTAATTAATTATTGACACATTTAATTAATTACTGACATATTTAAATAATTATTGACAGTTTTAATTAATTATTTAATGATTTATTTATTTAATACATTTTGGCACTATTGTCCCCTTCATGTCTCACCTTGAAATCATTTTATCTGTCAGCCTCACCCATCAAACAAAAGGGGCGGGGTTAATGCTGCCACTGCAGCATACCTAACATTACGTTAACCGGTTTGTTTACATATTCCACTCTCCGTGTTCCACACGTTCCATTTGCAGATTCTCATTTTCACTGAATGACACATTTAATTAATTCTTTATTTATTTCACATTTTAATTAATTCCTGACACATTTAAATAATTATTTAATGATGTATTCAATTAATTCATTTTGACACAGTTGACTCCTTCAGGTCTTGCCATGAAATAATTTTATCTGTCAACCTCACCCATCAAACCCGATCGTCAAAACCATTGCTTTGGCCTGGCGGCCATTGTTTTTAGCACACAACAATCAGCATGTGGAAACTAACAGAACTGTACTTTGAAAAACCCTGTTCATGTGTCACCAAATATACTTTAAATATTTTTTTGCCAAGAATGCAGTGGCTTAATCTTCAGATGTCTGGTCGGTTTGTCAAGATAGAGCCTCTTTGCAAAAGTGCTTCGATGATTTCGGAGATATCTGCCCAGCCCAGTCTCACGGCAAAGCGTGGGACAGACCTGCTCGCCTCGAAAGCAATCGAGCTGTTATTACTGCCGACAAAGCGCAGGTCCCGGTACACAGCTGCCATAACCCCCGCTGTACACTGACTTCATTTAGTGAGGTTATATTTATCAGGTTTTTATTTCCTGATGTTCATATGTGTCATCCTTTTTTCAGTCGCCAATTCTGAATTAAAACTAACATTAAAAACATATTTAAGGAGGAGAGAGAGCAAATAAATCCGATTAACACCTCATCTTTGTGTTTTTGTTCAATAATCAGTGTGACCTGCGTATACATGAAAAACTTTATGAACACTGTTGTAAAAGAGGCGAACTCTTCAATTTCTCACAGCTCAAAGTGGAATGAAAGTGAATGGTTGAGCAGGTGTTTGTGATGTGTATTCTTTTTTATCTGCATTCCATCTACTGAACAAAATATGGGAAAGATCATAGAGGAGCTCACGGCTCTTAAAAGAAAGATATATCTGGAGAACAGTGATGGACATTAGAAAGAGTGCAAAATGGATGCAGTTCGTTCGACCTAAACCAGTTACCTACATCTATAATGCGGCTACAACCCCACCCTCAAGGGTGCCGGCTGCCGCCAAGGAGAACAACAACATTCTTCCAGGAGATATGATATGGAGAACAAACTGACTCTGCCCTATTTCTCAAGGCCACCTGCGTAGGCTGCGGACTGTTGATCTTTGCCTAACAGGCGAAAGGACACTTTCTCAGGCTGAACTCAGGACACATGCACACGCACACATGCACACTGATACTGATATGCACTCACCACACTCCCTTCCCCCGGATCCAATGCCTCCTCCCATGTTTACCCCCCCGATGGAGACCACGGCTCAGCTGGAGGCGCGAGGACTTGCAGCATCCGCGACCACTGTGTATATTGGTGTACCCCCACCCTTATGTTGCTTGTCTGTGTTTCATGGCGTTACAGTGTGATGATATCTGTGCTTCTTTATGTGCTATGGAGTTTTTTGTGTTTGCCCCTCATGCTGACTCACTTGTTGGAAGTCATCATGGGCAGAACCCTTTTTTTTCTCCTGACTTTGCCCCTATATGTTACATATTTCACTGTCTATCCCTTTTTGTTGCTGCCTAGCCTGACCTGTCTCCCCAATGTAAGTTTGTATATTGTATGTATTGTCTGTATGGTCGACTAGGTCTGTCATTTCAGCTACAGGCAACTGCACCTGACAAATAAAGCGTATCCTTATCCTTATTTCCATCAGCGTTAAGGACTCAGCAGCAGATTAGAATCAAGTATAATAACATTTATACATTTAATAAATCACCAAATTAATACACACGTGTTCCCGTGATGGTATGACGCATAGTTTGCTCCTCATTCAGTGATTTTAGTACAGCAGGCTGCTCATTTAAAACACATTCCCCCATTTTAAACACTTAAAATATGCTATAAATAAAAGCTTATGATTTATGATCAAAACATCAAACCTGCTCCGAAAGTTTGAGTTTGTGTTCTCTCGCTGCTGTTTAGAGAGTAAAGATTAGATATAAAAACAAACTTCAAACATAGAGTCAGTCTATGTGTCAGGGTTCATCAATTACCTGGAGTGCTATACTCTCCACCAGCACCTGTGCTCCTGATTTAAGGCCTTGTTGGAGTGCTGTTCCTCGCTTACACATGGCCAGTGTTGGGCAAGTTACTTTGAAAAAGTAATTAATTATAGTTATTAGTTACTTCTTCAAAAAAGTAACTGAGTTAGTAACTGAGTTACAATATTCTAAAAGTAATTAATTACTTGAAAAGTAACTATTGCGTTACTTTAAAAAGAACATTTAACCCTCTGGGGTCCAGGGTATAATTGGCCATTTTTTACTACTTTTGATGTTTCCTCTACATTTCACCTTTAAAAACTATTTACTTTGCCTTGTTTGGTATCATCAGCACAACCTCACGTGTCTGAATTTACAGTTATGTTTTAATTTTGATATACTGTATTAACACAATTGATCTAAAATCAGAGTAGAAAAAGTTATATTTTTACTGTAACAACCATAAACATCTTTAATGAATCATATTTCATAACTTAAAATGCAAATATTAATTGCCAATTTTAAAATCCTATGCACAAGTTTTGCAAACAACAAAGTTATTTGCATCCATTTACCTTTTACCTTGATTTTTTAAATAACCATTTCAAACTATTTACAGAACAATCAGCTGTTCTTCAATAAGATGCCACACAAATTATTTGTGCCACTCCAAAAAAATAATTTCTGTCCACTATAAAGGAGAACATCACAGCCTGATACCTGCAGGTCTGACAGCAGCAGGTGTATCACTCCTGTTTCTACCTGGAGACAGCAGTCGCCTCATTGTTCTGACACACAACACAAAACTATCCACAACACTACACACTAACTACACAAGACAACACATGAACTACACACTCCAAACACGCTAAACGTCACAAATCTCTCACATCTCAAAACTCTCTCTCTCTTTTTTTCTGCTCTCTCTCTCTCTCTCTCTCTCTCTCTTTCTCGCCGTCACTCCTAAAACTTCCCGTTTTTGTTTTTTTGCTCATGAGCAGAGAGTGCTTGCTAGCGCTAACGTGACGAAACTATTGAGGAAAAAACGCCGCCTATATGTTGTTTATCATGACTCTGGTTTTACGTGGCCTATCGACACAATTTATAAAATGGTATATATCACCTTGTTGCTTTGTCTTTAAGTGGTCATGTGACTGGCTTACCACGACTACTTTATTCTTCCTCAGTCAAACAGCAGCACTCATGCGATTGTTTTGCCCCCTTAGCTCCAGGTGTTGTGCTAGACAGTGATCGTGATTGCCGTCCACGGGAGCGCGCAGCTGCTTAAAGCTGTAGCGTCCAGATTACTTATAGCTACTTCCATGCAACTGATATAAGATGCAGTAAGTTGAACACAGCTTCAACCGTCTGTTTGTTGAAAAATAGTAACGGACCGCGTTTTCTTGTTAGTAACTGTAACGCCGTTGTAACGATAGGAATAGTAATTAGCGTAGTCTTAGTACAAAGACTACGCTTACAAAATTATGAACATAGTAATAAATCCGGTCAATTTCTAGCAAACCAGCTAAAAATAAATAAAGAAAAAACAACTATATGTGCTGTTCAAGATTCATCTGGGAACACAATATATGACCCGAAACAAATAAACAACATTTTCAAGGATTTTTATAAAACGTTGTATTCACCACAAATAAACCCATCTGAAAAGGAAATTGATCAGTTTTTAGACAACATAACTCTCCCAAAATTATTAGACTCTCAAGCAATGGCACTGGATTCGCCACTGACATCAGGTGAACTCCAGGAAGCCCTGATAAGTATGCCCAATAATAAGGCTCCAGGTCCAGACGGCTTTCCTGCAGAATTCTACAAAGAATTCTGGACGATTCTAGCACCAGTTTTTTACAGAACGTTGTTGGAAATCAAAGAAAATGGCAGATTTCCATCAAATATGAATTCTGCAAACATTAATCTCCTGCTAAAACCAGGCAAAGACCCTGTATATCCCTCAAGCTATCGTCCAATATCCCTTATAAATGTAGACCTTAAAATAATCTGCAAAGCTCTCTCAAAGAGACTAGAGAAAATAACCCCCCTCTTAATTCATCCTGACCAAACTGGTTTCATAAAAGGTAGGCACTCATCAACAAATACACGTAGATTACTTAATTTGATAGACTACTCATACAGTAAAAACCTTGAAACTACAATATTTTCTTTAGATGCAGAAAAAGCGTTTGACAGAGTTAACTGGAAATTTCTCTTTACAACTTTACACAAATTTGGTTTTGGATCTTCTTTCATCAGCTGGTTAAAAATATTATATAATTCCCCAACAGCTTGTGTCAGAACAAATGACCAGACATCCTCCAGCTTCTGTCTCCTGAGGGGCACCAGACAGGGATGCCCACTCTCCCCTTCACTGTTTGCAATTTTTATCGAACCACTAGCAGCAGCAATTAGACACAATACAGTAATTAAGGGCATAAAATGCAAGAATGTGGAACATAAAATCAGCCTTTATGCGGATGATGTGTTACTCTTTCTCTAAAAAATTCACAAACCAATATCTCTGGGGTGATTGAATTGATAAACTCTTTTGCAAGAATATCAGATTACTCAATTAACTGGTCAAAATCTACAGTCCTTCCGATTAATTGCTCCTTCCATAATTCCTCTTCTACTCCACTGCAATCGGGAAATATAAAATATTTAGGTATTAATGTTTCTCCCAAGTGTTGGGATTCAGAGATTCTTTTACTGCTATCATATAATCTGCCTTATAATAATTACATTAATAACATGTTTTACAGCATTATTTTATCAGTAATATTTCTTACAGGGTTATATTGAAGATGTTTGTCACCACATTGTTTATTCTATACACATTGCTTATCTGTGCTTGTTCAGAGTTGGTGTTCCATTCAGGAGGGTTGCAAGCTTCACTGACGCGATGTTCAGGTGATACATGTTGAGGGAGGATGAGAACATAGCAGGTTAATTGCATGCAGGCTTACATTATACATATTAATCTAGTAGCAGGCCTGAGCGAAGGCCCAAGTGTCTTCTGCTTCTCTTAGAGACCTGCGGCAGTTCTGTCTACTTAGTGATTGGTGACGAGGGTCCATAATTAGCCACTAGAGACCCTGAGGTTTGAAGTTTATTACCTTAAAAGGCGAGTGTTATAGAATAGAGAAGTTATATGTCTGCTTAGAGCTATTAAAATGTACAAGATGTACTCATGTCTGTCAACAATGTATTTTTGACTTGTACTTGACGTGTACGTGGGGGCGTACATTTTCTGTTCTATAAAACCCCCATTCAGTGTATTCTTGTCAGAAGAGGACATATGCTGATGCTTCTTCTCCTGTGTAATAAACTCATAGTTTGATTGCACTTTTCTGGAGCCTCCGTCGTTTGTTGTCTGGTCTGCAGTTGATTGATCTCGCTTCACAAGCTTGCAGGCTTACTAAATTAAACCATATCCCACTTTTAAAGAAAGTAGAAGGTGATCTGGCTAGGTGGAAATGTCTACCCATATCACTCATGGGAAGGGTTGCCGCTATAAAAATGATGGTCTTACCAAAAATAAATTATTTATTCTCAATGATCCCAACTAAACCGCCACAAGATTGGTTCAGATCTCTAGATTCATACATGTCCAAATTCCTTTGGAAAAATAAGCCCCCACGTATAAGCTTAAAAACACTACAAAAGACCAAGGATAAAGGAGGATTAGAACTACCTAACTTTCAGCACTACTTCTTAGCCAACAGGCTTCAGTTTATCTCAGAATGGCAAAAACATACCCTCTTAGATGAACCTTGGCTAGATGTAGAACAAGCACTTTGCAATAATCTAGAGATTTCAGACCTACCATTTATCAGCTCAAACATCCAACGACATGAATGCTTCAAAAGCATCAACATCAGCTCCTCTCTGACAGCATGGTGGGAGTTTCTAAAATTGACGGAGTCTTCATTAATCCCATGCAAACATACACCTATCTGGAACAACCCTGACATATTACAAAACAATAATATGATAAACTTTTCAGATTGGAGTGGTAAAGGAATCAAATATTTAGAACATATACTAGAAGGAACAGAATTTATTTCATTTGACAGACTAGTTACACAATATGGGATCAACAAGAAAAGATTTTTAGAATATCAACAAATTAAATCCATAATAAAAAAGAAATTTAAACCGGGTCAAGTTGAACTACAAACACCACCAAGTGTGGTTCAGTTTCTTACTCTTAAAACCCCAAAATTACTATGCAAAATATACAGAATGCTTTCTAAAATAGATGAATCAATATCACTTCCTATTGCAAAATGGGAAGCAGATTTATCAGTTAACTTAGACCAAAACTTCTGGTCTCAGATTTGCTTAAAAACCTTTCATCTAATTAGAAATCCCAGTCTTCAATTAATTCAATACAAAATACTACATAGAGTGCACTATACAGGTCATCGGATGTTCAAGATGGGCTTTACGTCTACCAACAACTGCTCACACTGCCAAACCAATTCACTGGACAATTATATCCACTCTCTTTGGTTCTGTCCACCAGTTCAGAAGTTTTGGCGCGAGATATGTGAAGACTTATCAAAGTGTCTGAAATGTAACATTCAAACTTCCCCTTTAGTATGTTTGTTGGGCAGCTTAGATAATGTCACTTCAGAAAAGAATATAGCCCATATGGTTTTCACTGCCCTATGCATAGCCAAGAAAACAGTCCTCATGAACTGGAAAAATAAAAATAATCTTAATTCTAACCAATATAGAAATTATCTATTAGATTACATTAGTCTTGATACAGCCTCTGCCACCACATCAGATCAATTGCTCTGGGCTCCTTTGATCAGCGCCATCACCTAGTGGGGATGAGGGGTCATAGTTTGGTCCCACCTTCACTGTTGTGATTGGTGTGGGGGTAGGGACAGGCTTAGGGCGTCGGGGGGTTCCCCGGGAGCATCTTCCTTGGGGGGCTCAACCTGGGGTAGCAGTCATGGCCTATTAAGGGCTCTGTTGGCTCTTAGGTGACGGTTTCCTCGTGGCTGCGTGCAGCGGGGCTAGGGGAGGGTCTGTGCTGACGGACGTGGGTTACTGACCTGGTAGCCTGGCTGCCCCTGGGTGGGTCTGGGACGGGCGTGAGGCTCTGGGGGCGCTCCGTCTCTGGGCTGGGGCCCTGGCCGGGCCTCGGGCGCTTGGGTCCTAGTTGGTGTGTTGCCGGGGTTGTGGGCGGGTGGGTGTATGGGGGCCCAGCCCTGGCGCAGGGTGCCGCCAGTGCATTGAACCACCTGGGGGCTCTTCAACTGGTGGGGGAGGTGGTCACATCTTGCAGGAGCTTTCCTCTCTTCAGGAACTCTCTCTGCAGGAGGGGGAGATACAGGAGAGGTGGAGGAAGATCTCAGCCTGGGCGTCTATTGTCTTGTGTAGTCTGGAAGATGAGTGGATGACGGGGTGGGTGCAGTTTTCTCTGTGGTGGGGTCGGGTGGACAGTCCCGGGCTCTGTGGGGCCGGGCGGCGCTGCTGCACTGGGCCCCAGTCCGGATGGGCCTGGGCCCCCTTTCCCTGGCGGGTTGCGGAGTATGGGGGTGCCTACTGGGGTCAGCGGGGGAGCTGGCCCCAGGGAGGGGTCACTTGCCCCTCCCTTCCTTCCCTCCCCATCTCCAGCTGCCTCCCTCTTCCCGCTCCACCACAATCACCCACACATGCAGGGCCTTGGGGTAGGGATGTGTCACCAGGGTGCAGAGGAGGCATCCCCCCCCTTCTGTTCCCTTCTGGCTGCCTCTGCCTCAATTTTATCTCACAACTTAGACATTCACATTACTCACACTCTCATTACACATACATATAGGATCTTGGGGGTGGGCACACTACACGGATTCCAAATTGCCATCAGGGTGTACACCTCACCCCTGGCGTCGTTGCCCACCTCTCAATTTTAAATACATGTAGACATTGAGGGCTAGCAGGAGGGGCTATGCGCTTACCTGCTGCTCTCTGGCAGGTAGCTTCATGCCCTCCTGGGTTTTAAATGCACCTTAGAACACACATACAGTCAGGTCCATAAATATTGGGACATCGACACAATTCTAACATTTTTGGCTCCATACACCACCACAATGGATTCCAAATGAAACGAACAAGACATGCTTTAACTGCAGAGTGTCAGCTTTTATTTCAGGGTATTTACATCCAAATCAGGTGAACGGTGTAGGAATTACAACAGTTTGCAAATGTGCCTCCCACTTCTTGAGGGACCAAAAGCAATGGGACAGAATAAGAACTATAAATCAAACATTCATTTTTTAATACTTGGTTGCAAATCCTTTACAGTCAATCACAGCCTTAAGTCTGGAACACATAGACATCACCAGACGCCGGGTTTCATCCCTGGTGATGCTCTGCCAGGCCTCTACTGCAACAGTCTTCAGTTCCTGCTTGTTCTTGGGGCATTTTCCCTTCAGTTTTGTCTTCAGCAAGTGAAATACATGCTCAATCGGATTCAGGTCAGGTGATTGACTTGGCCATTGCAAAACAGTCCACTTCTTTCCCTTCAAAAACTCTTTGGTTGCTTTTGCAGTATGCTTTGGGTTGTTGTCCATCTGCACTGTGAAGCGCCGTCCAATGAGTTTTGAAGCATTTGTCTGAATATGAGCAGATAATATTGCCCGAAACACTTCAGAATTCATTGTGCTGCTTTTGTCCGCAATCACATCATCAATAAATACAAGAGAACCAGTTCCACTGGCAGCCATACATGCCCACGCCATGACACTTCCACCCCAATGCTTCACTGATGAGGTGGTATGCTTAGGATCATGAGCAGTTCCTTTCCTTCTCCATACTCTTCTCTTCCCATCACTCTGGTACAAGTTGATGTTGGTCTCATCTGTCCATAGGATGTTGTTCCAGAACTGCGACGGCTTTTTCAGATGTTGTTTGGCAAACTCTAATCTGGCCTGCCTGTTTTTGGGGCTCACCAAAGGTTTACATCTTGTGGTGAACCCTCTGTATTCACACTGGTGGAGTCTTCTCTTGATTGTTGACTCTGACGCACATACACCTGCCTCCTAGAGAGTGTTCTTGATCTGGCCAACTGTTGTGAAGGGTGTTTTCTTCACCAGGGAAAGGATTCTTTGGTCATCCACCACAGTTGTGTTCCGTGGTCTTCCTAGTCTTTTGGTGTTGCTGAGTTCACCAGTGCGTTCCTTCTTTTTGGGAATGTTCTAAACAGTTGTTTTGGCCACGCCTGATGTTTTTGCAATCTCTCTGATGGGTTTGTTTTGTTTTTTCAGCCTAATGATGGCTTGCTTCACTGGTAGTGACAGCTCTTTGGATCTCATCCTGGCAGTTGACAGCAACAGGTTCAAAAAGCAAACAGCACACTTGAAATGAACTCTGGACCTTTTATTTGTTCATTGTAATTGGGGTAATGAGGGAATAACACACGCAGTTTCCCCCTCCAGGGGCAAGGGTACCTAGACCCGGTTCTTAGAGTACGCTTGGGGAGTGTGATTGTGTGTACAGCGTCTCTTTATGTCTGTCTCCACGTTGATTGAGTGTGGAGTAATTGCTTATGAGAGCATGAGGGTGGGAATGGATGTTTGTATCTGTGTGTGCCTGTATGTCTGTGTCTATATGACAGGTTGGGTATCAGACGCCACCTCTCTGGGGACATCTCAGGCCCTCCAAGGTATGGAGGCCTATCTCCCCCCACCACTTCCCCTGCCGGTGGCAGACGCCCTCAGACATCGGTGCGTTGGTGGTTCTTTGTGTCCGGGGATGGGCGCCCAGGTACACACCAGCTCACTCCTTGGCAGCTGCTTATCGGGGCCTGGAGCCTGGGGCTCGCTCGGGCAACTTCGGAGGTGGGGTGCCCTCGCCCTCTCGGCCTGGGGCTCGGTCACTCAGGCACAGCTGGCTGCCGGCGGAGCTCACGGGCACGTCACTGCAACCCCCCCTGGCTTCTGCTCCGCTGAGTGACCCCTCATCTGGGACTCTCCTCAGCTCTTTCTGGGATAGTGGTGCGGCTGCCCCTCTGTTGGTCTTCCTTGGTCTCTTGTGTTCTGGGGGCCTCTGGATGTCTGGAGTTTTGATCTCCTCCATACCTGCTTCATGCCCTGGAGGACGGGGCAGTGGCCCCCCACACCCTCTAGCAGATCATTACATGAAGGAACCTTTTTAAAAAAAAAACAAGCGCGTCCATGCTCACAGGTGTACACACAGGTGATCACACACACAAACTACACCCTTTTTGGCTCCTACCTCAAAGCACACTGTGCGCTGTCGATCTCACGTGCTGCACAATAATGTTTAATATTTAGTATTTACTGTCATATTCTCATATATCATTGTGATGTTGTTTATTACTTGTTTTCTTCTGCTTGCTTTCTTTTTTCTTTCTCAACAGGTGATCCAGGTGATCGATATATGTATTTTTTGTCTGCTTATTTTGTTGGTTTTTGTTTTTTGCCCTTTTTCCCCGTCCCTCTTCTCAGTTGTTTTTCTTTCCCTCTTTCTTTCCCCTCTTTCTTTCCCCCAATCAAGTCTGTCCTGGATTCAGCAAATGAAAATAAAATAAATGATAAAAGGTGAATCAAATGGACCATTACAGCAAGGCTGGGATGGTCAATTTGGTAAAGTAAATCCGTTGGGCATCTTTCTTCGCCTTTAGACAATAATTCTGATGGCAAAAGAGCCAAACGGGACAGGCAAAAAAAAAAAAAAAAGGAATAGTAATTAGTTAGATTACTCCTTACTGAAAAAAGTACTTGTAACGCCATTATTCCCATCACTGCACATGACATGAAAAAAATTACACATGATTTTTAAGAAAAAAAGATGAAAAAAAGTATCTTAAGTACTTTTGCTAAAAATTTGCTACACATTGCTTACATATCATCTGTTTCATAAAGTCTAATAAGCTTCATACAGTTAAGCACAATCACTACATGACTGAAGCACAAGCTTCATCTCTCTATTAATAAAAATGTACATGTATGCCTGAATAAAAACAATCAGGCGAGATGTTGGAACACTTTTATTTTTATATTAGTAAACACTCAAAATTTACAACAGACAGCTGCTCGGGTTTGGAAGAAAATTGAACAAATATTTAAAATATAATCTGATAATTTTTGAAGCAGCCTTCAGGATCTTCCTGAATTTAAATATTTTTTATATTAGATTTAACTCAGAACCAGCTAATCTGACCAAACCAATTTACTCAGGAGCAAATAAAGCACTGAAATAAACCAAATATTAACATTTAGAAGTTATCTAAGTTATATATCATGTTTAACCTGAGTAGCGAAAGACCACGGGGGGTCTAAAAATGATGTGCCGGGAGTTTGCAGTTCTCACCGGCTCTAGTGAGCCTTGACCTCCCGGTCTGCTATCGAGCTGGTGGGTAACAGACGCCTCCGAAGACGTCGGAGCACTTTTGCAAATATGTGATATCTTGATCAATCTTGATAAATATTTACTCTGTAAGAGTAAATAGGACCTCCAACCCACGCAAGACACAGGACCACAGATTTATGGAACAAAAGTTAGCTTGATGTAAATGTCTTGATCAGTTCCATTTGGCTTTTCATTAAAGTCGGAATACCTTTAAGTAAAATAAATAACTCAAATAAACCACAAAAATAATTTAAACAACCAAAATCAATGTAAAAACCAGAAAAAATACAACATTTCAACACCCCCAAGGAAAAGGAATAAACCAGGAAATGTGGTACCACAGCACTATTTACTGGTTGTCAACCTTCAGTTCCCTTATGAAGTTAGTTCCACTCAGTTATTAGTTTATCTCGGTCCAAGAACAAAAAACAACCTGAGTGTCAGGTGGATAAAAGTAGCAAAGAAATTAATAAGGTGCTCTCAGGTGGACTTCCTTTTGTTTTTTTTGTTCCTTGTTCCTACCGCCCTAATGATACGGCAACCATCCTGACACGCAGAAGGCATCCACAACAGCAATGGCATCCTGGACCACGATGGGGCAGTTCCTCACATGGCACAGAAAGAATTTCCCTCAAAAAAACAAAACAAACAAAAAAACAGTCAGAATAATTCAAAAAGTGCAAAGAACACTCCGACTCCTCTGAGGTATGTACTCATTTGTGGTGCGTTCAAGGGGAGCCCAGAAATTAAATTGCCAGACGAGAAACTACGGTCCATTCAAGGAAACCTGCATTTCTGAGTGCTATAATTCTAATCAGGGTTACACCTGCAGTGTGAGAGCGAAGTGCTTTAATGATATGGTGATATGGTACTATAATGTCATTAATATAAGATGGGACCTGATTATTTGGCTTCAGTGTGGATGGCAGGCCGTCCTCATCTCAGATCTTTCTTTTTTGATTGTTGAGAATTATTCGCCCGTCTTTTGGAACTATGCCTCTCTGATGGCAACACACTAATTACCTACGATCGGCTAACCCTGTTAAAACTTCGACCCCCTTACTAAGGGCTGGACCCTTACTAGAACTTAGGAGATGCTACTTTGCTGCATATTTACTAGTGGTGCAACGGATCAAAAATCTCATGGTTCGGATCGGATCATGGTTTTAAGTCACGGATCAGATCAATTTTTGGATCAGCAAAAAAAGAAAAAAGACAAAAATTGAACATTTACTTATTTACTTATTGAAGTATTTTTTGCCTGTTAAAAACATTCAACTCTAGACTCATTCCACGCAATTATTTAAAAAAAAATGGTACAATATAGGGCAGTACAGGGCTTTGTATCTACCACTCAATTCAATTCAATTTTATTTATAAAGCGCCAAATCACAACAACAGTCGCCTCAAGGTGCTTTATATTGTAAGGTAGACCCTACAATAATACATACCGCTCATTATATCGCACTCGGCTGTGATATAATGAGCTGTCACGGTCACGTAGCTTTCCGTTGCCCTGGAGGTCCACCCATTTGTAGTAGTTTGAGCAACAGAATATGCCTGGGACAGTTCACCCATAACTTAAATCTTTTCCTGCTCATACATGCTTGGAACGATCTTGCCACTAAAGTGGACGCACAACGGGATATCATAGCGTGGCTCAAGCACATTCATTATAGTTTAAACCCCTTGTTTTGCACAACAGAATACAGCTTCCTGTCTGCAGCTAAACACCCCAATAGCTTCTGTAATAGCTTTAGCCCGGTCGGACTGGGCAGCAAAGGGCTGCTTAAATACCGCAAACTCCTCTGCTCCTCCACTTGGACCGCTAGAGCGGGCCATAACTATCGCTTGACAGACCCACCACGCACACCATGCACATGCTTTTTTTCTTCTTTTACGAATCTTCGGATCACGTGCGTGCCAAACCGTGGAGTGGGATCGGTTCGGATTACGGATCAACCGTGATCCGTTGCACCACTAATATTTACCCTTCCACTGGTGCACATCCTCTGCCTCTACCTTCCCTGCCTAAGAGGCGTTATAGGAAGCGAGGCAAACCGAGTGGGTTCCGTGTTCGCTTTAAGGTCTACCTTAAGGCACATGCCTATCCCATGTCTCCATTTGGGACCAGCTGTCCTACAGACTGATTAGCCACCATTGGAATTGTCCAGTAGGATGACAATCTTACCCAGCTTGCACAGTGGTTTGTTCGCCTGCTCGGACATGGATTGGGACTTCTAGAGATGGCGTACAACACAGGTACTTAAGCCGGCTGAGACGCACTTCTAGCAGGGACTTGGCAACAACGACTCGGATGGCTCTTCTTAGCACAAGGCCTAAACGATCTTTTTCTCACCTTGCGGTTGGATTCCTTTTCTTTCTCTGAACTTCTTCCCCCGGATGGTATTTTCTTCAGCTCATCGAGATCCTTGGGGAGAGGTGGTGGCCTAGCCTCAGTTTTTAAAAATAATTTTAAAGTCAGACAACTGCCTTCTCCCACCTTTTCTAGCTTTGAAGTACAATTATTGGAGCTGGCTGCCCCCCCATGACTCTTTGTGCTGTAATCTACCAATCACCCAAATATAATAAGTCTTTTATCTGTGAATTTGCTGACCTTTTAGGTTCTTTTTTCTTAAATTATGATCCTAATCTTCCTCGCACGGATTCTCAGCAGAGACAAAAAACTAAGACGGCCTGACAGAGCTCCCAGGGAAAGCAGCTGAGGGAGGCTGAGAGAGTTCAGAGCTCTCAGCTGTTGAAGGTGGTGGCTGGACAGGTGGTTGAGGTGCAAAACAGAGCAAGTAAACGAGCTAGTGACTGAACAGGGGCCTAAGCTGGTGACAAAACTGGAGCCTGAACTGGTGACAAAACTGGAGCCTGAACTGGTGACAAAACTGGAGCCTGCATGAATAACTGAGCTAAAGACTGAGCCATAGACAGAAGTTGAAGTTTTTGTGACTGTAATAATGATGGTTGTAGTGGTGAATTAACTGTTGACTGACCTAATTCTACTGAGCCTTCAGAACATGGGAAAAACTGCTGGACTGGATCACTATAACCTCCAGCTGAAACAAAAAAGGGTGCAGGCACCTGCTGGAGCTGGACACCACAGACTGGGATGTGCTTACACATCCCAGTGTGGGGGGACTGTGGAGAAGGCAAATGAACTCAACAACAGGTTGGACCAGCACACAACCCCCCGACCCTCACCCTCACCTTTACTACAGAGCCCTCTCCCTACTCTCCTACCCCCTTGATTCCCTCCTATGTCACTATGACATCCCCCTCCTCCAACCCCTCTCTCAACAGAATGACACCTTCCCAACCCCTCCTTCCAATTGAATCCCAGTGTTACAGTGGATCAGGTCAGGAGACAATTGAGGAAGCTTCTCCCCAGGAAGGCAGACAAGGTGTGTCCTAGGATGCTAAAGGCATGTGCTGCTGAACTCGGGGAGCCGCTACAACGAGTCTTCAATCTCAGTCTGCGACTGGGGACAGTGCCCACCCTCTGGAAGACATCCTGCATTGTCCCGGTCCCCAAAAAGAACCAGCCCGATGAGCTGAATGACTTCCGACTGGTGGCACTGACGTCAAATCATATGAAGACTTTATGGTAAATGGTAAATGGCCTGTATTTGTATAGCGCTTTACTTAGTCCCTATGGACCCCAAAGCTCTTTACACTACATCCAGTCATCCACCCATTCACACACACTGGTGATGGCTAGCTACATTATGGCCACAGCTGCCCTGGGGCACACTGACAGAGGCGAGGCTGCCGGACACTGGTGCCACCGGGCCCTTTAGAGTGACTCCTCCTCAACCTCCTCCGATCACAGGTACAACATGTCCAGGACCCACTATAGTTTGCCTAAAAGGCGGATGTTGGAGTGGAGGATGCCATCCTGTACCTCCTACACAGAGCCCACTTACACCTGGACAAGGGAAAAGGCGAGGTCAGGATCCTGTTTCTTGACTTTTCGAGTGCTATAATAATTCAATCCAATTTACTTATATCGCGCCAAATCACAACAACAGTCGACTCAAGGTGCTTTATATTTTACAGTAGATCGTACAATAATACATACAGAGAAAAAGCCAACAATCATATGTTCCCCTATGAGCAAGCACTTTGGTGACAGTGGGAAGGAAAAACTCCCTTTTAACAGGAAGAAACCTCCGGCAGAACCAGGCTCAGGGAGGGGCGGGGCCATCTGCTGCGACCGGTTGGGGTGAGAAAAGGAAAACTGGATAAAGACATGCTGTGGAAGAGAGACAGAGATTAATAACAGATATGATTCAATGCAGAGAGGTCTATTAACACATAGTGAGTGAGAAAGGTGACTGGAAAGGAAAAACTCAATGCATCATGGGAATCCCCCAGCAGCCTACGTCTATTGCAACATAACTAAGGGAGGATTCAGGGTCACCTGGTCCAGCCCTAACTATATGCTTTAGCAAAAAGGAAAGTTTGAAGCCTAATCTTAAAAGTAGAGATAGTGTCTGTCTCCTGAATCCAAACTGGAAGCTGGTTCAACAGAAGAGGGGCCTGAAAACTGAAGGCTCTGCCTCCCATTCTACTTTTAAATACTCTAGGAACAACAAGTAAGCCTGCAGTGTGAGAGCGAAGTGCTCTAATAGGGTGATATGGTACTACAAGGTCATTAAGATAAGATGGGGCCTGATTATTTAAGACCTTGTATGTGAGGAGCAGGATTTTGAATTCTGGATTTAACAGGAAGCCAATGAAGGGAAGCCAATACAGGAGAAATATGCTCTCTCTTTCTAGTCCCTGTCAGGACTCTTGCTGCAGCATTTTGGATTAACTGAAGGCTTTTCAGGGAGTTTTTAGGACTTCCTGATAATAATGAATTACAGTAGTCCAGCCTGGAAGTAATAAATGCATGAACTAGTTTTTCAGCGTCACTCTGAGACAGGATATTTCTAACTTTAGAGATGTTGCACAAATCGAAGAAAGCAGTCTTACATATTTGTTTAATATGTGCATTGAAGGACATGTCCTGGTCAAAAATGACTCCAAGGATCCTCACGGCATTACTGGAGGCCAGAATAAGAATCTGGTTAGATACCATATTTCTAAGATTCTCAGGGATGAGTAAAATAACCTCAATTTTATCTGAAGTAAGAAGCAGAAAGTTAGCGGCCATCCAGGTCTTTATGTCTTTAAGACATTCCTGCAGTTTAACTCATTGGTGTGTGTTATGATCCAATGTTGTCAGTGTTTTGTTTTATGCATGACTCCTCCCACCAGAGGTGGACACCTGGACGTGCCTGCTGAGTAGTTGGGTGGAGTCTCTTCCTGTCCTTGGATTGGATAATTGGCTAATCACCTCCAGTATTTAACTACCAGATGACAGCCACCTGGCCCTCTCTCTACTAGCCTCCACCATCCAACAAAGTGCATGTGTTTTTGAGTCGTTATTTTGATAGAGTGTCTGTACCCAGTGATTTGCAAGTATAAGCGTGTGTGTGTGTGGTGTTAGTATCTTAGTTTTGTAAATAGCTGTAAATAGATTTGTAAAATAGCAATTGTGTATTTTGTTCACCTTGTATATATTGTTCACTGCAGCAGCCTAGTAGGCGTGAGAAGCCATTTTTGTTGATTAAGTTTTCTCCTGTTTTTTGTTAGAAAGTTAGGTAAGTGAATTGTCTTTTGGTTGGTTTTCATTTTGTGTAGAAAAGCATAGGGACCATTAGAGAGTTGTTTGTTATTTTTGGCACTGCTCACTGCTGAAGCAGATAAATGGCTGCTTAGCACTTTAAAAGATACTACTGTTTGTGTTCTTGCTTTGGTGGAGCGGGAGTGGGCCAATTTCTTATTGCGTTCAATACACGCCTAGACTAAGAACGTAACGTGTGTTATCTGGCTTCATGGACAGATAGAGCTGGGTGTTATCTGCATAGCAGTGAAAATTTATGCTATGTCTTCTAATGATACTGCCTAAGGGAAGCATGTATAATGTAAACAGAATTGCTCCCAGCACTTAAACCCTGAGGAACACCATAATTGACCTCAGTGTGTGAAGAGGACTCTCCATTTACATGAACAAATTGGAGTCTATTAGATAGATATGATACAAACCACTGCAGTGCAGTACCTGTAATACCTACAGCGTGCTCTAATCGCTCTAATAAGATATTATGGTCGACAGTATCGAACGCTGCACTGAGGTCTAGCAGGACAAGCACAGAGATGAGTCCACTGTCAGAGGCCATAAGAAGATCATTTGTAACCTTCACTAAAGCTGTTTCTGTGCTGTGATGAGCTCTGAAACCTGACTGAACTCTTCAAATAAGCCATTCCTCTGCAGGTGATCTGTTAGCTGTTTGACAACTACTCTTTCAAGGATGTTTGATATGAAAGAAGGTTGGAGATTGGCCTATAATTAGCTAAGACAGCTGGGTCTAGAGATGCTTTTTAAGTAAGGGTTTAACTACAGCCAGCTTGAAGGCCTGTGGTACATAGCTGATTATTAGAGATAGGTTGATCATATTTAAGATTGAAGCATTAATTAATGGCAGGACTTCTTTGAGCAGTTTTGTAGGAATGGGGTCTAAAAGACACATTGATGGTTTGGAAATGGAAATGTTATCGGGAAATAATCAGACAGGAGAGGGTTTTCAGGAAACACTGTTAAATGTTCAGTTTCTATGTCATATGTTAAACAAGATCTACAGGGTGGGCCATTTATATGGATACACCGTAATAAAATGGGAATGGTTGGTGATATTAAAGTCCTGTTTGTGGCACATTAGTATATGTGAGGGGGCAAACTCCTCAAGATGGGTGGTGACCATGGTGGCCATTTAGAAGTCAGCCATCTTGGATACAACTTTTGTTTTTTCAATAGGAAGAGGGCCATGTCACACATCAAACTTATTGGTAATGTCACAAGAAAAACAATGGTGTGCTTGGTTTCAACGTAACTTTATTCTTTATTCGATGCCTACGACCTGGGTCAAGTTTTTAGCAAAGACAGGGATCAATCGCACCAGGGAGCAAATCTATCCCCATCGTCTGTATGACTGCGGGATAGATTTGCTCCCTGGTGCCCCTTGCCCACTAGCCGGGTCTATAGCACCTCGAAGCCTGAGCACGAGTCTATTGAGCGCTACATTATGGACTCCCTGGCAGCTGACATCATCCACCATTCCACCTCTTCCTTGGGCGCAGGCTTTTTCTTTGTAGAAAAGAAGGACAAAACCTTATGTCCTTGCATTGATTACCAGGGACTAAATAAAATCATGGTCAAAAACAAATATCCTCTACCTCTGCTTGCCTCAGCCTGTGAACTCCTTCAAGGAGCCACCATTTTCACCAACTCGACCTCAATAATGCTTATCACCTGGTCCGCATCCGTGAGGGGGACGAGTGGAAGACAGCTTTCAATACCCATCCTGGCCATTTTGAGTACCTGGTAATGCCGTTACGAATCACCAATGCCCCAGCTGTCTTCCAGGCTTGTGTTCTGCGAGATTTTCTGAACCACTTCGTGTTTATTTATCTCGATGATATTGTGACTTTCTCCAGGTCCAGAGCATGAGAGCATGTGAGACTGGTGTTGCGCCGTCTACTGGAGAATCAGCTGTTTTGCAAAGTGCAAAAGTGCGAGTTTCTGGCCTCAACTGTCTCTTTTCTGGGTTTCATAGTTGAACAGGGCTGAGTGCAAGCAGACCCAGTGAAAGTCAAAGCTGTGCTGGAGTGGCCTGTTCCCGGAACCCGGAAGAAGTAACAAAGTTTTCTTAGATTTGCCAACTTTTACAGACATTTAATCCTCGATTTCAGTAGGGTAGCATTGCCTCTCACACAACTCACATTACCCAGACAGCCTTTCCTGTGGTTTCCAGCAGCTCAACAAGTATTTGACCGTCTCAAACACCTGTTCGCTTCGGCCTTTATCCACATACAGGCTGACCTCACCCTGCTATTCATGGTGGAAGTGGATGCTTCTGATTCGGGAGTTGGGGCGTTACTCTCTCAGTGCATAGAAAGTAAATTACACCCCTGTGACTTTTTCTCCTGTCGTCTCTCTCAGGTTGAAAAGAATTACGACGTGGGTGACCCGGAGCTTCTTGCCATCAAGCTGGTGCTGGACGAGTGGTGGCACTGGCTGGAGGGGAGCGAACATCCTGTTGTTGTTTGGACAGACCACAAGAACCTCGCCTACCTACAAGCAGTTAAGTGCCTGAACGCCCGACAAGCCAGGTGGGCATTGTTTTTGCACAATTTAACCTTACAATAGGTCCCGGAACACAAAACCGGACGCCTTGTCACGCCAGTTTGCTCCAGACACTGCCCCTTAGGAGAAAGAGAGGCCCATTCTGCCTGCCTCCTGCATTGTGGGGACCCTCAGCTGAGGTATTTAACCGTGTGTCCGGATGGCAGTTGACGCTGGATTGTACTTGAAGCTCGGTAGTAAAGTGTGCTCGTTATTGGTGACGTAACTTTAGCTGGCTAGCCTTCTCATCTCTTATCGTCGTTCCTCTTTTAGGAGGAAGAGGTACGGAGCGGAGGGTTGGAGAGAAGGAGCTCGCTAGGATTATCACTCGGAAGGAGAAGCACACTAGGATTACCACTGGGGAGACTCACCTGCACCACCACTGGGAATTTGGAGAAAACCACTGTTGGACTATTGCACTTCTTTTCATGTTTGAGACTGTTTTTGAGCACTGTAATTAAACACACTGTCTGCTTTGCATCCAGAGCTCCGCGACTGAGTCCATATTTCCCATTACCCTTCACACCCACACATGCAATGCCTTGGGGTGCAGGTGTGTCACCAGGGGGCAGGGGAGGAATTCCACTTCTGGCCACTTATGCGTCAATTTTATTCCACAAATTAGACATCCACATTACTCACACTCTCATAACACATACATATAGGACCTTGGGGGTGGGCACGCTATACGGCGTCCAGATGACGGTCTGCGTAAACAACCTCACCTCTGGCGCCGGTGCCCACCTCTCAATTTTAAATGCATGTAGACATTGAGGGTTCTCGGGAGGGACCGTGCTGATGCATGCTTTTCTCTGGCAGCAGCACCATGCCCTCCCGTGTTTTAAATGTGCTTTAAAAGAGCACGCAGCAACGCTACACATGAGTGGGCAGAGGCAGTTATGTGGTGTGGGAATTATATAATTTTTATACTTCTATATCATTTTTATTCAGCTTTGATTAGTGGCATTTTTTGAAAACATTTATTAAACATGTAGTTTTAATCATGTTATTACACATACTGCAAATGTGCGCATAAAAAAGTTGCCATTCTGTGTTTGAGGGGTACAAGGGTAGAGGTGAGACATATTTTTGCTTGTAACTGCCTTTTGTACCAGCATAGGCAACAGTTTTTGCAGAATGTGCTCCTGATGTTCCAGAGATAAGCGAGAAGAAGAACATCAACAGGAAACATCTGGTGTGGAGGTGGTGAAAGCGTCTCTTTAAGTGTGTTAAAGGTTGTCAACCAAGAAGTGTGGTGACTGTCATTAACTGTAACTTATGCATTTTATGTATCTGCCTGACGCAAGAAGGGGCGTGAACCCTGACATTTAAAAACCATTTGAAGTGTGCTTTCTAGTGGAGATCTATGCTGATAATGTCGTGGTGTGTATCTTCCCACACGTGTGTTTAATAAAATCATTATTTTGACTCACTTGGACCAGTGGTCGTTTGTCTCACACCTCAATCAAAGAATTCGGGACAGTGGTCTTCACATGGGGTATGGGGTCTAGGGTCTGTTCGCCATCAGGGGCGGGGGCTGGTAGCAGGAGTTGGCCGTCTAGTTGAGGTCTGAGATGCGGGGCCTCACTGCTGCTGCAGGACCAGGGATGGTCTGCTTGTCTCCACCCCGGGGAAAAGGGCAACATCTCCTGAGTCTAGGGGTGGATTCCCCCTCTGGGGGTGAGGATACCTGGACCTGGTGCATAGAGTATGTTTGAGGAGTGTGATTGTGTGTACAGTGTCTATTTGTGTCTGTTTCCATGTTGGGTGAGTGCTGAGTATTTGTATATGCGTGCATGAGGGTGGGAATGCATGTTTGTGTCTGTTTGTGCCTGTTTGTCTGTGCCTATATATATCAGGTCAGGTCTTAGACTCCACCTCTCTGGGAACATCAGGTATGGGAGCCTATGTCCCCTCACCACACTCCCTGCCGGTGGCTGATGCCCATGGACGTTGGTGGATTGGTGGTTCTTGGTGTCCGGGGCTGGGCGATCAGGTATGTACTGGCTCACTCAGGGTGACTGCTTGATGGGGCCGGGTGCCCGTGGCTCAGTCGGACCCCTTTCAGGAGCTGGGGTACCATCATCTTTGGGAATTATATAATTTTTATATCATGTTTATTCTTTTATATCTTTTTATTAAGCTTTGAGCAGTGGCAGTTGATGAAAACAGTTATTCAGGTTATTAAACATACAGTTTTAATCATGTTATTACACACATTGCATATGTGCTCATGATAGAGTTAAGCACTCAGTCCTGTGAAGGTCAGAAGCTTCATTCAGCGTGATGTCTGAACTGATATATTGTAGGAATGACTTGGAGTGCTGTGAATGAATGCACAACATGCTTACACACACACAGACATTAAGTACAATTTCTACGGTAAAGGTGAAGTATATCTTGCTTTGTCTTTGCTTAGCAACAAGTGACGCAGAAGGTGTTAAAGATAAGTATGCCATGAATAAGTCTACAGGAAACATCTGGAGAAGTCAGACAACCATATAGGGCAGAATGTTGTTGAACACGGAAACTTGTTTAACTGTCATTAATTGTAACCTGTGCATGTGATATTCTTTCTGACGCGAGAAGGGGCATCAACGCTGACATAATAAACCATTTTGAATTTATGCTGTGACAGAGATCTGTGTTGACAATATTGAGCTGTGTATTTTCCCACACGTGTTTAATAAAATAATTGTTTGGACCAGTGGTCGTTTGTCTCTCACCTCAATCACGAGTCGGGACAGTTTTGGTGCCGTGAACCCGGATTGAGGAGGGACGTTGTTTGGTGGTTCGGACGAAGGAGGTCGAGGTCCAGTGGTGGTCAAACGGACGGACAGGAGCCAGCAGGTCGAATGAGTGGCGGGCCCTTAATAGAAAGGTAAGGCACCGCCTGTTGATTAAAGAAAATATCCAAAAGGTGCTGAATTGGAAATTAAGCTAAATTAAATGTCCACTCAGTAGATTTTCTGGTGAAATGTCCGTGGTGATTTTGGGTAATTTGTGATAAATAAAAAGCAAAACTTTGGGAAATATTTGATTGATAAAAATTATTGTGATTACTGCTGGGGTAAATTTTAAGTTGATGTAATGTGTGTTTAAGTGATGCCTTATGTGTGATAGTATGACGTCAGCCAAGAAAAGAGATTAGATTAGGGATTTCATTCCCAGATTGATTAACAGGGTTAGACTCGGGCACCAGATAATTTAACTGTGGAGTTCATAGTGGTGCTTTTAAATTTAAGTAAATTAATCTAGGACAGGAGTTTGACTCCGAGGAGCGCGGTTGCTCAGCGTGTGACAGCGACCCCTGGTGGCGGACTCGTTACCAGGCCTGGCGGTGTCCAGTTAGTCCCGGTAGTTTCCCGCGGGATTTCTGGAACCCGTTAAAAACTAAGTGGTCAAGCACCACTTTTTTACCGCGCTGTTTAAGTGAAGAGCTAGGCTCGGGTGGAACCATTTCAACGTGGTTGACAGGTAAACTTTAAGTAAAGCTTCAGCTGCCAGCAGGATTCTGGGGTGCTGATGAAATGGGGTTTCTGGTCAAGCCGTGGGGACCGCTTTTAAATTAATATAGGGCTTACAAATTTGACCGTTATCAGTGAGGGCATTCCCGAAACGGGTCGATTGGCCAGCAAGGTTAGACCTGGGCTTAGAGGCTTTTAAATTAGTCAGAATTTAATTGTACCGGTACTCAGGTTTTGAAGATGTGATATGGAAATGTTGAATAATTTATCTTGGCATCTGGTGTCTTTTGTTGTGTTTATACACGTCTGAGCATATAAATAAGTGTAAACTGGTTGTTTGGAGTGCATGGTAATGAGTGGGTGTGGTGTGTGAAAGTGATTTGATACAGAAGCTGAGTGAATGAGGATAAAACTGTGTGAAAAGTGCTGTGTGAAATATGCTGGTGAAAAGCTGAAAGATTCAATTCAATTCAATTCAATTTTATTTATATAGCGCCAAATCACAACAAAAGTCGCCTCAAGGCGCTTTATATTGTACAGTAGATAGCACAATAAAGATGTAATGGTGTGTTGTTGAACTGTGTTAAATTGTGGTGAATTTTTGAAGTGTTTGAAGTTTGAAACTTGTGAAGTGTTGAAGCGCTGAAGTGGGTGGTTCTGATGAATTTTGTTATTGTTTATTGAAGAAAAGATCATAATAGAGCTTTTGTTGATTCTGCTGGAGATTGTGTGTAATATTTTAATTATATTGAATAAACGCTGTAGTCTTGTGTTGGCGATCATAAGTGGTGAGTACGGGCGCCGCAATATTTCATGAGGAGTTTTATTAAGAGAACTCCTGTAAAATAGAAGGTTGTTGATTTCTTGCTAAATATATAATTGAAAAGGAATAACTGTGTGATTGTGGTTGATATTTTCATTTGGCCCAAAGAAGGCAGAAGTGTGTGTGGTTTATTTTTCACATTTTATTTTATTTTAGAAAACAGGGGTGTGTGGTTTGATTTATTCCTTCTCCGTATTAAGGGTGGAGAAGCGCGTGCACAGGGGATTTATTTATATTTTAAGCTTTGCAACTGGCTGATGGAGTGATTGTGAGAAGGAACTTTTGCTGGCTTGGTGTGGTTAAATTGCTGGAGTTTTGTTTTTTGATAAATTTTATGTGTGAGTGCATGGGTGTGTGAGAGAGAGAGTGTGTGCAGGTGCAAAGCGGCTGTTAGACATAAGAGGAAGTGAAGGTTAAGCAGTCAAGGCGCCTCTGACTGCAACAAGGGAAGTACAGCGAGGGAACCCAGAGGGAGGAGTTCAAGAGCGGCCATTTTGTGAGGGTGAGGTTAAATTCAAAATTGCTGGCAGCGCGAAGGCGACCCCCATGGGGGGAAAGAAGTACAAGCCACTTAAGGAGCAGGTGAAACAATTAAAGAAAGCTATCAAAATCACATCCCAGGGAACTCCTAGGGAGATTGCCCGTGAGTGCCAAGTCATCGAAGATGAGGTAAAGAAATTATGTGGGAGTCAACAAAAAACTTTGGAAGACAAAGTACCTCTCCATCTGATCTTCAAGGATGAAGGTGGGAAATGTGAGAAGAGAATGAAAGAATTGGAAGAGGAGCCCGTGGGCCGCTTTGTGAGCAGAAGAGTAAAAGCAGAAAAGAAGCTGATGAAGGAAAAACATGGTAAGTATTGTAAATTCATGATTATGTGCCAGGGGGTGTCTCAGTGGATGAAAGAGGAAGTGGATGAGACTGGACCAACGCCGGCAAAAGAGGGACTGAAGGGAGCCACGGCTGAATTGACATCAATGTCTGGATATCCCAGCCTGACACAACTGCCTAGTGCCCCGCCTCCCCCGTACACTTTTCCAATTTTGACTTTGGAGAGTGGTACTGCGTGGGGGCCAGGAGGAAGAACAGGAACAGTGAAGGGAGGAATTGTGGATTTTCAGGATGACGGCAGGCAATCAACTCCCACCCGGCAGGCAGAGGGAGCTACATCAGGGGTGACACCGCCCCAACCAGCAGCAGGGACATCAGGGGTGACCACGCCCCAACTAGTAGTTGGGACATCACAAGGCAGCATCACGACACAGAGTGTGACCTTGCTTCCTCCTTCACACTTTAGCTCAGAAGGAGCTTTGGAAGAAGCTCAACCTGAGGCTTCTAAGAGTGCAGACCAGGCGACAGCAGAACGTGTCAGCCAGGAAGTGGCAGCCCAGGATTCATGGACCTCAGAGGAGGATGAGCCTCGACTGGAGCTTAAGAGCTTGACAGTCAAGGTGAAGCAAAAGGCCTGTCAGAGGCCAAACGTCGTTGACCTTAAGGAAAACCTGTGGCAGGGGGCGGTTGTAGGAAAAGTGCACACCAACCGGGAAGCCCTGACAAAGCTAGAAGAGAAAGTGAAGGAACTAGAAGGGAGGATAGTGGAAGAAGGGCTAGAGAGGTTGGAGGAAGAGATTAAGATGTCAGCAGCGAAGCGACGGAAACCACAAGTAGCGTTGACCCTGGGGGCTAAAGGCACCTCAGCGAAGTCTGATGTTGACCTGGCCCCCAGGAAGCATCGCTCTGGAAGGATTTTTGTGGGAGGAAGAGAGGAGAGACAGTCGATCTTTGAAAAGAACCAGAGGCGGAGCATTGCACAGGGACAGACTGAGGAGGCGGATTTCGATTCAGAAGACGAGTCGCAGCTCTCTATGCCTTTGCTGATGGGACCAAAGGGAGGACCAGTGTATCAGCCATATAACATCAGAGATCTGGAGGCACTGGTGAAGCAACTACCCCAGATCACAGAGGGAGGAGCCGCTTGGCTAAGGAAGCTGCAGAGTCTAACAGAGGGAGAAGAGTTGGCCTTAGGAGATTTCAGAGCAGTAGGTGGACGAGCCATGAGAGGAGGAGGCCTAGCCGATGTGGAACAAATAGCAGGAACTACGTGTGCAGCAAATGACGTCCCCTATGACAGGGTGCACAATGCTTTCGCTGATGCGGTGCGCGACAAGTACCCGACTCCCAACACTGGGACCACACCTAAAATAGTGTGGAGCCCAGAACACACTCCTAGAGAATTTATAGAGCGTGCAAAAGAACAGTGGATTACGCAGACTGGAGAACATCCTGGACAGGGGGGAAAACATAGGTCGTGGTTTCCCTCAGTGGTGTTAGCAGGTCTACCAGAACGAGTGAGAGCTGACCTAGAAAAGAACCCAGACTTTGCGGTCGCAAATTCCACAAAATGGGAGAGAGATGTGATACATAGACTTCAGCTGGAGCAGGATGAGGCGACCAACAAGAAAAAGGAGTTAGAGGAGGCGCAGGGGCATCTGCTGAAACTGCAGCTGGCTGAGGCCAGAGACAAAGTAAAGGAAAAGAAAAAAGAAAGTAAGGAGGGAGCTAAGAAAATGCTGGTGGCAAAGCCTCAGGGCGATCCTGGGCCTGACTGGCCAGATCTGAACCCAAATCTGTATCCTGATGACCGATGGCCTGCCAATGGACCAAGGCAAGGACGACCCGCGAGGAATTGGGGGGCCGGCATGTCACAGAGAGGGCGTGATGGATATGGAAGGGGAGGACCAAGGGGTCATGGTCTGGGGGGACCTATGCTGGACCCCAACACGTGCCTAAGGTGTGGAGGACAAGGATACTGGATTCGCAACTGTCCTACACTGAGGCAACAAGAGCAATATTATTCAACCCAGGCACGTGGAGCTCCCCAAGGCAGAGCAGCCCAAAGAATGGGATATCAAGCTCCCCACCCAGGCATGGCTCCTGTGGCCCAGTATCCAATGGCTGATTGGGGCTGGGAGGAGGAGCAGTACTGATGGGACCCACAGAGACCCGACAGCATGGGAATGGCAGATCCTATGTTGTCGATGACCGTGGAAGGCACAGAAATGACCTTCCTGGTGGACACTGGAGCGACTTACTCAACGCTGAGACAAAGACCAAGCAGTGCAACACTTTCCAATCACACGGTGAGTGTGGTGGGTTTCTCTGGGGTTCCAATGACTCTGCCAGTAACCGATCCACCCCTGACAGAGCTGGGAAAACAGACGTTGAAGCGCAGATATATGGTGTCCCCTCACGTGCCTGTGAATCTGATGGGCAGGGACCTGCTCATTAAACTAGGAGCCACTATCATGTGTTCGGCTGATGGACTAATAGTTACACTTCCGGGAGGAAAACAGTTCCCGTGCCTGGGGACACATTCAAAGAACCAGTATTTGTTACAAGACTGTGAACAATCGACAGCTGACATATACTGGGGCCGGTTGGTGGAATTCTAAGACAATACCAGCTGTGGAAACCTTGGATCATGAACCTGGCCGTCTACTCCCCTCCCCATGATCCATACCACGTCACTCTCTATTATGACAGGGACGATGATGAAATCTACAGGGACCAATTCCAGTCTGAACTTGAAGGTCAGACTTGGAATGTGCGTTCTCATAACATCTATGTGGGCCCAGAAGGCGTCGCGACAGCAGTAAAATTCACCGAAGAACAACGGCATTGGTTCAATATGGGACCTGATTCAGCGCCTCATATTACATTGGCGGTCCATGAGGGTCATCAGGCAAAGGAGGTGAGAATGATAGTCAGGAGAGCGCTGGACGAAGCCTGTTGGCGAGCCACACAGATCCCAGATGTTTGGTATTCGCCAAAATGCAAAATTTACCGTATCACTTGCCTGTCAAATGACGCGGTGATATTGGAGCATGAGCAGGTTTCCAGAACCCATGGAAGAGAAAGAACAGACCATGCTGATGCAGTGGCTGCACTAGCAACTCTTCCTGACACTCTTTGGTCAGCAGGACCCACAGATGTGGGCCTGGCAACTTGCTCGCCTGTTTTATTTCAGCTCAAGTCTGAAGCACCAATCTGGAAACCGCAGTACAGACACAAACCAGAAGCAGAGGAGGGGATTGCAGAAACCATTGAAGGGCTACTGAAAGTAGGAGTGCTTGAGCCCTCACAATCCTACTGGAATACACCTATTTTGCCAGTAGAGAAGCATGGGACAGGAAAGTACAGAACGCACATGACCTAAGGGCCATAAATGCCGTTCTCCGTACTGACACTGTGCCTGTTCCAAATCCTTACACAGTACTAACAGCACTAACACCAGATCAAAAGTGGTTCATGTGCATTGACCTAGCTAATGCATTTTTCTGTCTCCCATTACATGAGTCTCTTAGGGACATTTTTTCATTCACATACAAGAGGCAATTATTCAGATACACACAAGGGTTTGCATTGTCTCCTGGGATTTTCAACCAAGTGTTGAAAGAGGCTCTGTCACCATGTCACCTACCAGAGGGGTGCACACTGGTGCAGTATGTTGATGACCTACTCATTGCGGCTCCATCAGCTTCAGCATGTACAGCAGCCTCGCTCACCATACTGAACAGACTCGCTGAGTGCGGGTTCAAAGTAAGTAAAGAAAAGTTTCAGTTGGTCCGACCAGAAGTAACCTTTCTGGGCCGTGTCATTGCTCACAAATCAGTGGGGTTGCTTAACACACACAGAGATCAGATTCTGACACATCCAAAACCGCACACGGTTAAAGGGCTGCTTTCATTTTTAGGTCTGACAGGATACAGCCGGCAGTTCATACCAAATTATGCGGGCAAAACAGCTCCTTTGAGAGATCTAGTGAAAAAGGTGTCCTTAACCTTAAGGCTGAACTGTCATGGACATCGGCCACTGAGTCGGCGTTTATCTCACTGAAACAAGACCTGTCAAGATCGACTGATCTTGCCATACCCAATTATGATGAACCATTCTATCTTGATGTTTCTGAAACACACGGGGTAGTTAATGGGGTGTTGTTTCAGAAAAGACGGGGAGGGAGAGATGTACTTATGTACGTCAGCATCAGACCGAATCCATTAGAGACAAGACACCCTGTATGCACACAACATGTAGTTGGGGTGGCAAAAATCATACAAAAAACAACACATATAATGAGGGAACATCCATTGAGAGTACTGACCACACACAGTGTAGTGACATATGTTAACTCACTATGACACCATTGACACAGCAGAGATTGAGTAAAGTCTTAGATGCTCCAAATCTGACATTCACACATGAAGGAATCAATATGGCAGATTTAATGGGGTCGGGGGAACTGCACGACTGCACCAAGAGAGCAGAAGTTGAAGAGAAAATCAGAGAAGATCTGAAGGCGGAACCCATTCCTGGAGCTGAAGACTGGTTTACAGATGGATGCTGTCACAGAGATGAGGAAGGACTGAAAGCAGGCTATGCTGTAGTCTGCAGAAATGGGACTGAATTTGAAGTAAAAGAGGCCAGGAGAATTGGAAAGCAGCAGTCGGCTCAGAGAGCAGAAGTAATTGCATTAAGCCGAGCCCTGAGACTTGCTAAAGGAAAAAGAGTGAACATATATACAGATTCAGCTTATGCCTTTGGAGCAGCTCATGTGCAGCTTGCCCAATGGAGAAGAGCAGGATTCCGGACAGCAGGAAATGCACCAATCTGCCACAAGAAGAAAATGGAGGAACTTGAACAGGCCTTGGAAGACCCAGAAGAGGTGAGTATTATAAAATGTAAAGGTCACTCTCAAGGGACAAGCATGGTGGCCAAAGGAAATCAGAAAGCAGATGAAGCTGCAAAAGAGGCAGGATATAAAGGACCAAGGCAGATGGTGCAAATAAGTGTAGAGGAGGAATCAGGAGTCAACATGATGGATGAGGCCAGAAAGGTGCAAGAGGAGGCATCCCCAGAGGAGAAGGGGGTATGGAAGAACCGAGGAGCGTGGGAGAAAGAAGGTCTGTGCAGAGGACCCGATGGACGACCTGTGCTGACTGCAAAACTGGCAAAACAGAAGATCACCGAAGCCCATGGGCTCGGTCATGTGGGTGTGGCCCAGATGGAGAGACATCTGTGCCATTGGTGGCACTCATTTTTGAAAGACATGATTAAGGAGAAAGCTTACAATCCAAAGCCAGTAATAAAGCCAGAAGCAGGTAATTTTCCCATTCCGGAGAAACCAGGAGAAGAGATTGTCATCGACTTCACTGACATGATCGACGTGGGTCCAGGAGGAGTCAGGTATTTATTGGTGTGTGTAGATGCCCTGACCGGCTGGCCAGAGGCATGGGCTACAAAGAGGGAGGATGCTAAAAGTGTGATTAAGTGTTTGATCAATCATTACATCCCCAGACATGGGTTTCCTAAACGAATTCGGTCAGATAATGGGACCCATTTCAAAAACAAAGATTTGGCAGAAGTAGAAGAGATGCTGGGGGTGCAACACAGGTTTGAGACAGTGTATCATCCTCAGTCCCAAGGAAAAGTAGAAAGAATGAACCTAAATTTGAAAAACAAAATAGCCAAAATTTGTGCACAGACGGGGCTAAATTGGGTTGCAGCCCTGCATTAATGATCATAAGGTGTTCTGTTAACCAATCCACAGGTTTCACACCGTACAAGTTGTTGACAGGACGACAGTTTCCAGCACCCTGGACAGCGATCCCGGTTGAAGAAAGCATAAAAACTAATAGAACTCATGCAGAATATTGGAAAGAATTAAAAGCTCTTGTCTCAAGTTTCACACAACAGGTTGCAGCAGGAGTGAAAACGGTGGACAGGTCCGTCCCCGACGCCAAAGTGTGGCTGAAGGTCATTAAGCGAAAGTGGAAAGAGCCCAGGTGGACGGGGCCATATGAAGTGACGGCTCCGACCACAACGGCGGTCCAATTGAAGGGGAGAGGCGAGACCTGGTATCATTGGTCTCAGTGTGCAGTAGCAGACGAGACCTTGGTGGAGGAAAGCTCATCTCCAAATAACACGGGTTGTAAAAAAGAAACAGAGGCAGAATAAATCCTCTCACCCGTGCAACGACCAACCTGTAATCCACCTGGAAGGCATTAAAACCCGATTCTTTGATCCCCATGATAGAACAGAGAAAACCCGACTCATAGTGGTCAAAACATTTATAATTCTTTTTATTCAATCATCTTCCGGAAGAGAGAGTGCCCTGCACAGCCCAAACGCCAGTTGCAGGATCTCTAACATTAGAATCATAAAATGTGTCTCATATAGGTGTTATTTTGGTACTTTACACGTCACACAGTTTCGATACAAACACTCCTTATATGGTACAAGTTCCTCTTTTCTGTCTGGCTACCTGTATATATTAATATGCATTAGAAGATGTCATGGTTCGTATTTTGAGGTGGGGGACAAACGACTGCAAAGTCCCAGTAGATGTCAAAATAGTGATTTTATTATACACATATACATGTGGGGAAGATGAGCATTATCACATTTCCAAAGCTGATCTCCCCCGAACAAAAACAAGGAGTGGTATATATAACAGTTGATGACGAATAATATGCGTCAAAACAGTTGGATTTACTGGAAATCTAAGTATCAATTCTCGTAATCCAAGAACACTCCAGTACATCGGACCTTTAACACCCTTCACTCCCTACTCCAGATGTTCTCTGTTATTGCTAAACGGTCACGTACACCGGACAAGTCACGTAGCAGTTTTGAGCAAAACAAGTTGAGAAACTGTGTGTGTATGTACAGGCCCCACCATGTGTGTCTTATCCTCCGTGACCCTCCTCCGAGTCATCTGTTGCCGGGCAGACTCCACACCGCAGCAGATTACTGGGCCCACAGATCTCTATGCTCTATGCTGTGATTTTATTATCTGTGATGTGTTGTATTCTAAGCAGATATGGGATCATCTTAACTTTACCTTAACTTTCTCACTTCCCTGCAACTTCAAACCCTCAATTAACAACTCTCTAATAAACAATATGGATAACATGAAGACAGTTAAACCTGCAATGAAAGATTACTATGCCATCAATATGTGATTAGGCTCCCCCTAAAATACAGACTCGAAATAGAGACTTTAATGTAACATCGACAGCTTCAAAAATGCTCTGATGAAATGATAACTAATGCAACATGAATAGTAACAGCAAAATAATTTCCTAATCTCCACAAAGACATAGCATAAATTTTCACTGCTATGCTGATGACACCCAGCTCTATCTGTCCATGAAGCCAGGTAACACACACCAATTAGTTAAACTGCAGGAATGTCTTAAAGACATAAAGACCTGGATGGCCGCTAACTTTCTGCTTCTTAATTCAGATCAAACTGAGGTTATTGTACTCGGCCCTGAAAATCTTAGAAATATGGTATCTAACCAGATTCTTACTCTGGATGGCATTACCTTGGCCTCCAGTAACACTGTGAGGAACCTTGGAGTCATTTTTGACCAGGACATGTCCTTCAATGCACATATTAAACAAATATGTAAGACTGCTTTCTTCCATTTGTGCAACATCTCTAAAATTAGAAATATCCTGTCTCAGAGTGACGCTGAAAAAGTAGTTCATGCATTTATTACTTCCAGGCTGGACTACTGTAATTCCTTATTATCAGGATGTCCTAAAAACTCCCTGAAAAGCCTTCAGTTAATCCAAAATGCTGCAGCAAGAGTCCTGACAGGGACTAGAAAGAGAGAGCAGATTTCTCCTGTATTGGCTTCCCTTCATTGGCTTCCTGTTAAATCCAGAATTCAAAATCCTGCTCCTCACATACAAGGTCTTAAATAATCAGGCCCCATCTTATCTTAATGACCTTGTAGTACCATATCACCCTATTAGAGCACTTCGCTCTCACACTGCAGGCTTACTTGTTGTTCCTAGAGTATTTAAAAGTAGAATGGGAGGCAGAGGCTTCAGTTTTCAGGCCCCTCTTCTGTGGAACCAGCTTCCAGTTTGGATTCAGGAGACAGACACTATCTCTACTTTCAAGATTAGGCTTAAAACTTTCCTTTTTGCTAAAGCATATAGTTAGGGCTGGACCAGGTGACCCTGAATCCTCCCTTAGTTATGCTGCAATAGACGTAGGCTGCCGGGGATTCCCATGATGCATTGAGTTTTTCCTTTCCAGTCACCTTTCTCACTCACTATGTGTTAATAGACCTCTCTGCATCGAATCATATCTGTTATTAATCTCTGTCTCTCTTCCACAGCATGTCTTTATCCTGTCTTCCTTCTCTCACCCCAACCAATCACAGCAGATGGCCCCGCCCCTCCCTGAGCCTGATTCTGCTGGAGGTTTCTTCCTGTTAAAAGGGAGTTTTTCCTTCCCACTGTCACCAAAGTGCTTGCTCATAGGGGGTCATATGATTGTTGGGTTTTTCTCTGTGTTTATTATTGTGCTATCTACTGTACAATATAAAGCGCCTTGAGGCGACTTTTGTTGTGATTTGTTGCTATATAAATAAAATTGAATTGAATTGAATTGAATTGAATATGCTTGTATAGCTCTACGCTAACTTCCTGTTTTTCTGTCTGGCTGAGCACTTAGTTTGTGAATCAAAAGTGGCCTTGCTTTACAAACCTTCATTATTAAAGTACATAAAACAATATAATCAGAAAATAAGCACTAAGAATATATTAATTACATGACAGTTCTCCCCTTTTTCGTGTTTCCTAAGAAACACAACGTAATTCCTAATTTATCCCATTAAGTTTACTTGCATGTTAAAAAGGCTAAAATATAACAAAAGAGATTATGCTAAACAAAATGAAACCTTTCAATTGCCCAACCCTATCTGTCCCCTCAACGGGTTGTATGTTTTCAGTGTTTCCTTATTATTTTGTCATAATTACTTCTATCCACGACAAATAAATCAAGCTCCAAGACAGCACCTTTGAAATGTGAAATGTCCTAAATCTACTTCCTACACCCCCTTTGTACCCAGAACCCCAATTTAAACCCACTTCTGACTCCCCTCAGTGCTCACTGTAAACTCCAAACACATACAATTAGCTTTTTCTGGTAAAAGGTCCTAGATTATTTTGTCAATCTTTGGAAACATCCTCTATAGAGTAAAACCCGTTTCATGTTTAAAACTTAGTCCTTAGCCCTTTAATGGGTAGCACATATCCGGCCTGAACACTATATTTGGGCAATATACATAACATAGAAATCCTACAAACTATTCAATCTAAACAACAAATTTTTCTGAAACTGGGCTATTCTCTGTGCTCTGTGCTTCTTTTGAGTCCCCCTTTCTGATGGTTGGCTTCTGGATTCTCGCCAACCCCTCCATGGTTTCGCTCTGGTTCTGGAATCTTCTCCTGTAAAGGATAGAAAACAAAACGCCTCTCTCTGCTACACCTCAATAATCTACTGTGTTCATCTATTGTTCCCTTAATTATTCAAAGTTGGTTCAAAATATCATGTTCTGGGCTCTATCCTTTATATTAACTTTACTTAATCTTTACTTAATCTTAATTTACTTAATCTCAATGTTCTTTATGTGTGTGAACAACACTTTTAATTTTATTAAACACAACCAGGCTACACCCCCGTTCTCTGCGGCCTGCTGGAGCGGGGGGGCTAGGAGGAGGAGTTGGCCGTCCGACTGGGGTCTGGAATGTGGGGCCTCCCTGCTGCTGCGGAGTCGGGGCGGTCTGCTTCTCCCCACCGCAGGGAAAAGGGTAACACCACCTGGGTCTGGGCGCAGTTTCCCCCTCCAGGGGCAAGGGTACCTAGACCTGGGGCTTAGAGTACGCTTGGGGAGTGTGATTGTGTGTACAGTGTCTCTTTATGTCTGTCTCCACGTTGGTTGAGTGTGGAGTAATTGCCTATGAGAGCATGAGGGTGGGAATGGATGTTTGTATTTGAGTGTGCCTGTATGTCTGTGTCTATATGTCAGGTTGGGTATCAGACGCCACCTCTCTGGGGACATCTCAGGCCCTCCAAGGTTTGGAGGCCTATCTCCCCCCACCACTTCCCCTGCCGGTGGCGGACGCCCTCAGACATCGGTGCGTTGGTGGTTCTTTGTGTCCGGGGGTGGGCGCCCAGGTACCCACCGGCTCACTCCTTGGCGGCTGCTTATCGGGGCCTGGAGCCTGGGGCTCGCTCGGGCCACTTCGGAGATGGGGTGCCCTCGGCCTCTCGGCCCGGGGCTCGGTCAGGCGCAGCTGGCTGCCGGCGGAGCTCACGGGCACGTCACTGCAACCCCCCCTGGCTTCTGCTCCGCGGCTGCTGAGTGACCCCTCATCTGGGACTCTCCTCAGCTCTTTCTGGGACAGTGGCGCAGCTGCCCCTCTGTTGGTCTTCCTTGGTCTCTTGTGTTCTGGGGGCCTCTGGATGTCTGGAGTTTTGATCTCCTCCATACCTGCTTCATGCCCTGGAGGACGGGGCAGTGGCCCCCCACACCCTCTAGCAGATCATTACATGAAGGAACCTTTTTAAAAAAAAAACAAGCGCGTCCATGCTCACAGGTGTACACACAGGTGATCACACACACAAACTACACCCTTTTTGGCTCCTACCTCAAAGCACACTGTGCGCTGTCGATCTCACGTGCTGCACAATAATGTTTAATATTTAGTATTTACTGTCATATTCTCATATATCATTGTGATGTTGTTTATTACTTGTTTTCTTCTGCTTGCTTTCTTTTTTCTTTCTCAACAGGTGATCCAGGTGATCGATATATGTATTTTTTGTCTGCTTATTCTGTTGGTTTTTGTTTTTTGCCCTTTTCCCCGTCCCTCTTCTCAGTTTTTTTTCTTTCCCTCTTTCTTTCTCCCCTTTCTTTCCACCAGTCAAGTCTGTCCCGTATTCAGCAAGTGAAAATAAAATAAACAATAAAAGGTGAATCAAATGGACCATTACGGCAAGGCTGGGATGGTCCATTTGGTAAAGTAAATCCGTTGGGCATCTTTCTTCGCCTTTAGACAATAATTCTGATGGAAAAAGAACCAAATGGGACAGAGGGAGAAAAAAAAAAAAACACACCCAGGGTAAGATATACACCATCACCATATTAGCATAAATCTCCACTAGAAAGCACACTCCAAAATTTTGTCTATCAGGGTTTACGCCCCTTTTTGCTTCAAGCAGATACATAACATGCAAAAGTTACAGTTAATGACAGTTAGACAGGTTTCCGTTATCTGCAACATTTTTGTTTCAACCGTCTCACCCCCACACGTTTCCTGTTAATTTATTCATGGCATGCTTATCTTTAAGACCTTCTGCATCACTAGTTACTAAGCAAAGACAAAGCAAAATGTGTTCCACCTTTACCCTAGAAAATAAATCTATGTGATGTTTGTGTATGTAAGCATGTTAAGCATTGTGGGAATAAAGAAATTATTTTACTGCTACAATATATCCTTCATCATTAACATTGCATTAAAATGTTCATTAAAGCTACTGGTATCAGATTAACATTTTTATTACAGGTGCAGCCATAATCATTGTATACACACATTGCATGTTGTGTTCATTGAAAGAGTTGATGCTCAGTCTATCTTAAGCTTCGTTGGGCGGGATGTCCCTACGATATATTGTGTAAGTAACTTGGAGCAACAGAAGGTTGAACAGCATACACGCTTACAAACACATATGATTTAAACATAGGCCAGGCCGAAGGCCTGGAATTCATTTAGCTTCTAACTGCATTTGAGCTTGCCTAGTAACAAGTGACAGAAGAAGAGTCAAGAAAGTGTAAGTCCCCAGGGACTATTTGAAGGGTGAAGTGAATTACCATGTATGGAAGAATGTGATAGAAAGAGGAACGTCTCTGTCTGTTTTTAGCTTTTTAATTGATCATTTGCTGTAACTGATGCATATTATGTTCCTTTCTGACGCTGAAGGGGCTGAACACTGACAAATTAAAACCATTTTGAATTGAGTTGTTTGGCGGAGATCTATGCTGATGTTTTGCAGTGTACATCTTCCCACGCGTGTACTCAATAAAGTCATTGTTTGACTGAACTCTTCTGGGCCAGTGTTGGTTTGTTCTTATCCTCAATATTTAGAATCGGGACAGTTTTGGTGCCGTGAATCTGGATATTGAGGAGAGACGTTTTGGAGGTGTTGACGGCGAAATCCGAGGCCAGAGGGTGGTCAGACGGACGGACACAATCCAGTGGTTTGACTGAGTGGACTGGGCCCTGGTATAAAAGGTAGGCACATGCCTACTGAGTTTCTCTAAAGTGTGCTGAATTGGAAAATAACATTCAAAGGCTACTCAGTCAATCACTGATGAATGTCTGTTTTGATTTTTGAGGAACTCTTGAAAAGAAAGTGAAAGTTTGAACAAATGATAATGAAACTGAGAATAACAGTACTGATTTAAAGGTCACATGCTATTTCATGGTAATAGAGAAAGAAAATAATGTGTATATGAGAAAATATAGGTTAATAGGTAATTGGTCATTTCTTGGTGGGATTTAAGTCCCTATTGAATATAAAGCCGGGCTTGGACATCCATAAAATCACTTGTGTGGGCTTTTGTGTGGTGTTTTCAGATTTTAAAACTATCCTAGAACGGAAGTTTAAACTTCTAAGACTGCATCAAGTTCAGAGGTGGAAATCTTCTACCTTTTACAGACGTGTAAAAAGACCCTCTATGAGGGATTATTTCAGGTAGCGATGCCAAGACCTGGGACCTTGGTTTAAAAATAGCTACTGATATTTACCAGTTTGTTGTCCGGGACGATTTCATGCAGTTTTTGGGCAGCAGAAACTGGGTTTCAGCCGTTTAATCTTAATCTTAATCTAAAACTTCGGCTAAAAGTCTTGGGTGTGAGACGCCCAGAATAGACCTTAGGGAGGAATTTGGGTTGGTTATCGGTTTTAAATTGACTTAGATCTTGTCATGGTTCGTATTTTGAGGAAAGGACAAACGGCTGCAGAGTCCCAGTAGATGTCAAAATAGTGATTTTATTAAACACATATATATGTGGGGAAGATGAGCATTATCACACTTCCAAAGCCGATCTCCCCAGAACAACAGATGAACAGTTGTATTTATAACAGTTGATGACGAGCATTATGCGTCAAAACAGTTGGATTTACTGGAAATCTAAGTATCAATTCTCGTAATCCAAGAACATTCCAGTACATCGGACCCTTGACACCCTTTACTCCTTACACCAGATGTTTCTTGTTTATTAAACGGTCACGTACACCGGACAAGTCACGTAGCAGTTTTGAGCAAAACAAGTTGAGAAACTGTGTGTGTATGTACAGGCCCCACTATGTGTGTCTTATCCTCCGTGAACCTCCGAGTCACCTGTTGCCGGGCAGACTCCACTGCAGCAGGCCGTGCTGGGCCCACAGGCCTCTATGCTCTAACCTGTGATGTTATGATATGTGATGTGTTGTATTGTAAGCAGATATGGAATCATCTTAACTTTACCTTAACTTTCTCACTTCCCCATAACTTCAAACCCTCAATTAACAACTCTCTAACAAGCAATATGGATAACATGAATACAGTTAAACCTGCAATGAAGGATCATCATGTGATTATGACAACACCTGAAATACAGACTTTGATGTAACATCAACAGCTTCAAAAATGCTCTGATGAAATGATAATGATAAATGATCAGTGATGCAACAGAAACAATAATGGTTATGAATAAAAAATCTCCTCATTTCCACACTCCTCCTCTTTGGCCTTTGAAAAAGGCCAACACTCCTCTCATTGTCTCACTCCTCGGGCAACTCAGCCACCTCCTCTTCGAGTGAAATGATGCTCTGCGATCCTCCTCTTCTTTCTCCAACTTCCCAGGTAGACTACTGGTTAGTTGTTGCACTGGTGAGAGAATGTATTCTGCCTCTGTTTCACCCGTGTTGGTTGAAGATGAGCTTGTCTCCGCCAAGCTCTCATCCGCTACTGCACATTGACCCCAATGCAACCAGGTCTCCTTCAACTGGACCGCTGTTGTGGTACGAGCCGTCACTCTTGGAGCTTGGCACGCTCCCTTCATCCCTCAGGTTCTCATGTTCCAACGCTGCTGAAGGTTTAAGGCAGAGCACGTCGTACACCTTAGTTGTCTTCCTCAATGTCAACGATGAGTCTCTCATTTTATTTAAAATTTTGCTCTGGGCAGTCTCCTCTCGATCTCCTGGAACTTCAGTCGCACAGCTCCCTATGCGATGTCTGCTGTGATGAAGATGATCTCTGATCCTCCTTAAGCCTCCATCCTGTAGGCGCCCCTCCTCACTCGCTTCTCGTCATGGCACCTGCAGATTAAAAATCGACCCTCCTCTTGCACATGGCTTCCGCCATGTGTCAGCTCCCCACTGAGACATGTACAAGAATGTTACATATTCTCTCTAAAACAATCTCCAGGGTTTCCCACTTGGAGCAGCCATACTCCAACCTGTAACCCTGTGTAAAATCATTAGTCAGCAGCTACATGTTAAGCTTGTTTAACTCCCAGCTCCACCTCGAACCTGTATCCTGGAAGACAAATCTGTTAAATCACTTCACATTTGCAACCAACTATAGATCATGATAGTAATAAAGTATTTGGCAAAACAGACAAGTATCATGTGCAGGTTTTCTCCAATCATTAAATCACTATTATTACCATAATTTGTCCCCAATCACCAATCATCCCCATTTATTCCACAATTTAATAGGTGACTTTCCTTAAGCAATGTCACTCCACTTTTTATCACTATGAGCTCAGTAGTGGCCAGCTAGTGAGCCCCCTATTAAACTATTCCATAAACACTGCATCTCTTATTTTTTGTCATGTCACTTGTCTGTTCTCTACCGAATCCTCCACATGCACCCCTAACAAAAAGCAAAACAAACATTAGCAACACACATGGACCATCTCGGTGGTCAGGTGTCGGCCATCCACATTCCAGAGGTTCTGTAAAAAGACCATCAGAATCAGAATCAGAATACTTTACTGATCCCTGAGGGAAGTATTTAAAGTCAAGCCATCCATAGCTGTGGAAACAAGTGACACTAGTTTCAACCCAGAATGTTTCTCACAATACATTCACTTCCCTGTAGTATTCAACATTTTCCCAACCACACCGTGTAATAGCATCATCCAACCTGGAGTAGAGAAACCCATTGTTCTGTTGTAAATCACATGATCAAATCACATCATTAACTCTCTGCTCTCTCGGTGGCACTCTCTGAAAAGAAATGTAAATGTTAACGCTGCGCACAAGCCCATGAATAACACACCCCTGTTAGATTCTCAAACACAGAAAGTGGCATCTAAAAGGTTAAATCGTCACACAACCTAGGATGCTGCTGTCATCATCCTGCTCCTGTAAAAAGAAACACACATAAATTCATCCACCCTTTCGTCCTGTCTAGGTGGAGGTTAACCTTGAGTCGTGGTCAAGTCTTGTCAGCTTTTGTCAGCTTTTACCAGTCAGTCAGTTTGTTTGTTTTTTATTACCATTCATTCATACATTCATTCATCCATTCTTTCTTTCTTTGCTGATAGAAGAAACCTTCGCCACATTTGATTTCCCCCCTCAGCAAAATGACGTCATTTCAAAAAGAAAAACAACTTTAAATGGATTACCTCGCTGAATCCTCTTTTGTCAGGGACTTCCTTTCTAATTGTCCCAGATAAGTGACTTTCTCCAGAGCCCATTTTAATGTGGAGAAACTCACTTGCAACAATTTTCTTGACGACGTGTAGCGCTTTTAATTCCCGACGTGCAGATCTGCTTAAAGAAAAGAAATCAGTGCACTGTGCAAAAAATAAAAATAAAATGAAGAATAAACAAAAGATACAGAAGCCCGGTCTTAGGACTTGTCACCGAATATTCTTTCTCTTTTAGGTGAAAAAACACCAAATCTAAAACTTGGTGCCATTTTAAAACCTCCCCCATACTTCAGAAACAAAAACAAAACAAAACAAAAGATCTGCTAGTTTCACTCATTTAAACTCTGGCTGCAGGATTCAATTCACCCCTGCTATCATGTTCCCCAAAATAATACTAATTCAGTTGTCTATGTATCAGTTGTCAACCCCCTCAATAAACCAGACAGGATAATGGTAACAGTATTGCCTACTTAAAATTGTATTTGATCCTAATGAGCTTCATTCCGTGTGTGTGTGTTTATGTTAGTAAGGTTAATATATTTTCTATTTTTATGTACCTTCCCCCCTTTTTCTGAAACCAAATTCCGTTCACTCCAAATTTTGTTTCAGAAACACCTAAATGAAAAACTCTGTCATAGTCAGACACAGCTAAACCCCCAATGCTAGCAGGTTACCATAGGCAACCACGCTGTGTGTTATTAACCCCTTCTACAAATATCCTCTTTGGATGTGTAACACTTTATGTATGCTTCTGCATTCTCTGTAGTGCATATCATGTGTATGTGTGGTGTTGTCTTTCCATTTACTCTAACAGTAAATTTGCATACCTCAGTGCTTGTCTTCCTCCCCCTTTTGTGGTGGCCTGGACACTTTGTCAATCCTCCACTTCCAGGCAGTCGTCTGTCTCCCTGGATTCTCTAACCCCAATTTGATTCCCCACACTAAAACAGCATTCCTCTGTCCTCACCTGCTCCATTCTCTCCATTCTCCTCCCCCACTTTTCAGTCCAATAGCATGCAGTCTTCTTCAGCTTTGTCCCCTGTACGCTCCCACTGTCTCTTTCATTGCCATCTCGCTCCAAACACGGCAAATGTCAAGCTCAGACAGACTTCTCATAGGTCCTTCACACACAGTGAGGTTGCAGCCTGTTGGAAACGCATCTCCATCCATCCAGTCTAGATGGTGGATCTTCTCTTTCTGATGCCGTTTGCCCATCGCACTGCTAGACCTCTCTGCTCAGGACTCTGGTATTGTCCCTTGGACTTCTGTCCACTGTAAATGTCCATGCTTGTGCTTCAGGAACTGCACTCTGTGTCTTCAGGGAGAGATTAGCTTCCTTGGAGCTCGCTTGTTCAGGATGAAGACGAGAAGCTGCAAAACAATTCAGCCAAAAAGTCTGGCTGGGTGTTTCTATTTTTTGTTTCTAATGATTTTAACCTATAATTTACTGCCGACTGCTGCCCGTGGAGAATTGATCCAGGTCCGTTCCCCACCTGTAAACGACAGACTGAGATGCTTTCATTATTTACTGTGACTCCAGATGTTTTATTCACTCCTAAAGCAACACATCTCCACTTATTTGGTTTTGAATTCTACTGACTTTAAACCCCAAATGTCAAATTTATTTGGTCTTAACCGCAAACACAAAGAGTCTTCTTGATGTTGTTATTATTTATTTTCATCCACACCACTCCAAATTATGTTTCCATTTGTGTCCACCAGGGGAATAAGATGACCTCTACTATCTCTGCTTCCCCAGTTGGAGACAATTTCTCACTCACAGTTCCACACTTTTTCAGGCTTTTGTTGCACAGGCTGCACTTCCTCTGTTTCCATCTCTTTTCTTTTTTACTTTCTTTTACCCCATTGTTTTACACCCACACATTAACCTGTGAACTCACTACTCTATCCTCATTTTCATTTCACCCCAACAGCTCTCATGCAGTCAGCAAACAAATCCTCCATTCATCCTTGAGTTCTTGATCACCTTTAAATGTCTCCGTTAATTTTATCAATTTATTTATCATTACCTTAACACTAATCCACTGTTTTAGTTTTCTTTATTTATTTTCACTAGGATTCCTTGGCTGTTATTACTTCACAGAAAATTCAACAAATCCACTTCCTCTCCCTCCTCTGTCATCCAGGAATTCACACACATGCACAGGCTGGTCACTCAGCCCCCACCTTTTCTTTCTCTCTCATACACACACATTTTACTCCTCGTTCACTCCGCCTGTGAACCCCGCCTCTCGAGGGTGGCTCACACACACTTCATGCTTCTCGCAGACCCATCCAAACTTTCTGTGAGACACTTCTTTCTCTGCTTATTCTGGACCACGCCCTAAACGGCACACAGAGCGGCTGCCATCCACTCTTATACACCTCACAAATTTTCAAACTGCGCCACGGACTCAACACCGCAGTTTCTCTCCCTCAAAAGAATATAAAACCAAATTCAACCCCCCAATTGACTTCACAGTTTACAATAACTCGGGACACGGCTTCCTACCGCGATTTCTACACACCACAAACACACTATTTTGTTTACTCGTCATACACTCAGCTTCTGTATTAAATCAGTTTCACAGCACACCCAGTTATAATCAGTATAAGCAATTTACACAGCTAATTTACACTTTATTTTATATACACAGGCCTGTATGAACATGAGAAAAAAACAAAAAGACACCAGATGCCAGGACAAGTTATTCAACCGTTCCTTATTCTTGTCCTTATCCTTATTTTATCCTTATTCCTGTCACTTATTCCTATTAAAACCTCTGTAGCATCACACCTAACTTTTTGACTAATTTAAAACCTTCTAAGGCCAGGTCCAACCTTGCTGATCAATCCCGCCGCTTCGGGAACGCCGTCGCCGACAGCGGTCAAATTTCTAAGCCCTAATTAATTTATAACCGCTTCCCGCAGCTTGACAGAGAGCTCCACATCCGGCGTCTAGTATCACACTTGCGCCTTCAGCTATACTTAAAGCTCAGCAGTCAGCTCACGTTTAAATGGTTACGGCCGGGTCCAACCCTTCAGCCAAACAGCGCAGTAAAAAAGTGATCCCTGACCACTTTGGTTTTTAACGGGTGTCCGAAGTCCCGCGGGTACCACCCGGGCTAAAAATAACCATGCGTCCACGGTTATTGGTCGCTGCCACATGCTGAACAACTGCGCTCCTCGGAGTCCAACTCCGGTCCTAGACTAATTTAAATACTCTTTTAAAAGCATCACTGTGGGCTCCAAGCTCCAACCATTTATTTTATCAACCGTTTATTATCTGATGCCCGGATCTAATCCTAGTAATCAATGCGGGAGTAAAATCCCTTGGCCAAAATGCCCTAATCTAACCTAATCTAAACCTTGTTTGACTGGTGTCACAGTCAACAAATATAACCCAGTAACTTAACCACGTATCATATTAACTTAAGAACACCACTTATTAACTTAAAATTCACCCCAAAATTAACAGCAACAAATTTTGTCAGTCCAATATTCCCCAAACTTTTATCACTAATTACCCAAAATTACCACGGACAATTCCCCAGAAGTTCCACTGAGTGAACATTTAATTTAGGTTAATTCCCAAATTCAGCACCTTTTAATCAACAGGTGGTGCTTACCTTATTAAGGGCCCCCGTCACTCAGTCGACCTGCCGGACTCCTGTCCGTCTATTTGACACCACCGGACCTCAGCCAAACCACCAACCAAAGTCCCCCCTCAAACCGGGTTTTCGGCACCAAAACTGTCATGGTTCGTATTTTGAGGAAAGGACAAACGGCTGCAGAGTCCCAGTAGATGTCAAAATAGTGATTTTATTAAACACATATATATGTGGGGAAGATGAGCATTATCACACTTCCAAAGCCGATCTCCCCAGAACAACAGATGAACAGTTGTATTTATAACAGTTGATGACGAGCATTATGCGTCAAAGCAGTTGGATTTACTGGAAATCTAAGTATCAATTCTCGTAATCCAAGAACATTCCAGTACATCGGACCCTTGACACCCTTTACTCCTTACACCAGATGTTTCTTGTTTATTAAACGGTCACGTACACCGGACAAGTCACGTAGCAGTTTTGAGCAAAACAAGTTGAGAAACTGTGTGTGTATGTACAGGCCCCACTATGTGTGTCTTATCCTCCGTGAACCTCCGAGTCACCTGTTGCCGGGCAGACTCCACTGCAGCAGGCCGTGCTGGGCCCACAGGCCTCTATGCTCTAACCTGTGATGTTATGATATGTGATGTGTTGTATTGTAAGCAGATATGGAATCATCTTAACTTTACCTTAACTTTCTCACTTCCCCATAACTTCAAACCCTCAATTAACAACTCTCTAACAAGCAATATAGATAACATGAATACAGTTAAACCTGCAATGAAGGATCATCATGTGATTATGACAACACCTGAAATACAGACTTTGATGTAACATCAACAGCTTCAAAAATGCTCTGATGAAATGATAATGATAAATGATCAGTGATGCAACAGAAACAATAATGGTTATGAATAAAAAATCTCCTCATTTCCACAATCTTTAGGCAAATCAGTGAATAGAGATTCAAGAAAAGGAAAGAAGCCACGTGGGCCAAGACAACGGCAGTGAGTATTCCAGAACTTAGGAGAGTCCAAAATGCAGGAGACCAAAAGGAAGGAAGTGAACTTCAAGGACAGCCCAGATGACCCAGAACTGTCTATACCCCTGATAGTGGGCCCAAAACACGAGCCAGTCTACCGAGCGTTAGGGATGGGTATCGAAAACCGGTTCTTGTTGAGAACCGGTTCCCACTGTTTCAATTCCTTGGAATTGTTTGCAATTTTTGCAAATGATTCCCTTATCGATTCCAGTCGCCCCGAATGACATCACCACGTTGCGGAGCGTCATTTACCTGGCAGGAAACATGGCGCCTAAGCGGGTCAAACGCTCAAAAGTTTGGTCATACTTTACGAGAACGGATGACAACAGGGCAACTTGCAATACTTGCAAAGTACAGGGCTCGCAAAATTGCTAGCCCGACTTCCCGGAGCTAGCAGATCGCGCTAATATAATATGCACTGTTAGTTGATTATTTACCTGCCGCATTAACGGGAGAGGACGTGCAAACGTTACCGCTGCTGCTGGATTGAGATTCACGAGTCCGGAGCGGAATTAAAAACACGACATTCATTTAAGGTTATCGCGTGTTTTGTGAGCAAATGCTTTTGCATATTCGTAGTGTTTCCTTCATTTAAGGGAGGAAACACTAGGATAGATCTCTTAAGATCTGGGTTTGTAAGGCCATGTTACTCCCAAATTTCTATCTTGTTCAAAGAGAAGATATAAAACAAAGTTCTAAGCTAATCGACCTTAGTGTTCTCCTTTTTTGAAAAGAATCGAGAAGAGAATCGATAAGAGAATCGATAAAGAATCGAATCGTTAAACAGAATCGAAAATGGAATCGGAATCGTGAAAATCTTATCAATACCCATCCCTACCGAGCGTACAAGGTCAGAGACTTGGAAGCACTGGTTAAACAGCTTCCACCCATAACAGAGGGAGGAGCAGCTTGGCTAAGGAAATTGAGGACCCTGACTGAGGGAGAAGAACTGGCCATAGGAGACTTTCGGGCAATTGGGGGCAGATGCATGCTGGGTGGGGGTCTAGCAGACGTGGAGGAGATCGCTGACACCACCCACTACGCGAATAATGTGCCATATTCCAGTGTGGAAAATAAACTAGCGGACGCAGTTCGTGAAAAATACATGACCCCAAACTCTGGGTCCATACCAAAGATAATTTGGGACCCCAAACACACACCCAGGGAATTTTTAGAAAGAGCCAAACAACAATGGATGTCAGAAACAGGCATACACCCAGGCCAGGAAGGAGAACACAGGGCGTGGTTTTGTGCAGCGGTGCTGAAGGGGCTGCCTGAAAAAGTGACAACTGATTTAGAGAAGAACCCAGATTTTGCAGTAGCAGACTCTACTCAGTGGGAGAGACACGTGGTGCAGCGACTGCAGCTGGAGCAGGACGAGGCGAACAAACAGAAAAAGGAGCTAGAGGAGGCACAGGCGCAGCTGTTGAAACTCCAGTTGACTGAAGCTCGAGAGAAACACAATTCTAAGAAAAAGGAGGTCAGAGAAGCAAACAAAACAATGATGGTGGCAAAGCCCCAACCTGATCCCGCGCCTGAATGGCCAGATCTTGACCCAAACCTGTATCCTGATGACCGCTGGCCCGCCAATGCACCAAGGCAGAGATGATCGGAAGAGAATTGGGAGATCGCTACATCGCAGAGAGGGCGTGGTGGATACAGAAGGGGAGGACCAAGGGCTCGTGGTTCGGGGAATCCCAGTACCGCATCTTGGAATGCCTGTTATAGATGTGGAGGTGAAGGACACTGGGCTCGGAACTGCCGCGGACCGGCCCAAAGAGACTACCGACCCCAGGCACGTGGACCTCCCAGGGGCAGAGGTGTCTACAGAGGAGCACACAAAGCTCCGAACCCAAGTGCAGCGCCAGTCGCCCAATATCCAGTGGCGGATTGGGGCTGGGAGGAGCAGTACTGACGGGACCCACAGAGACCAGACGTCATGGAAATGGCAGATCCCATGTTGTCAATGACCGTGGAAGGTGCAGAATTGACCTTTCTCGTGAACACTGGGGCAACTTACTCAACACTGAGATCTACACCAAACAGTGCAACACTCTCCAACCACACGGTGAGTGTGGTGGGTTTCTCTGGGGTTCCAATGACTCTGCCACTAACCGATCCGGCGCTGACCAAGCTGGGCAAACAGACTTTGAAACACAGATATGTGGTATCTCCACAAGTGCCTGTAAATCTGATGGGCAGGGATTTGCTCGTGAAACTGGGAGCCACTATCATGTGTTCTGCAGATGGACTAACTGTGACTCTGCCAGGAGGAACGCAGCTCCCGTGCCTGGGAACACATTCAAAAAACCAATACTTGGTGCAAAACTGTGAACAAGCTACAGCCGATATTTACTGGGGACGGCTAGTAGAAGGCATTCTGAGACAATATCAACCCTGGATCATGAGTCTGGCCGTTTACTCCCCGCTATGAGTGGCCGTACAAGCCAAAATTCATTCTTTCACTCTCACATACATACATTCTTCTTTCACACACATATTTTTACTCTCACATACATATATTCTTCTTTCACATACATATACTTTCACTCTCACATAGTTTTATTTTAGTTTTTATATTTAGATATTTTTATTCTCATGTTTACACATATTTAACACACACATTGCAATATTGTGCTCTCTTATACATGTATTTTAATGTACATATTTACAAATTTTCACTCTAACATACATGCATTTTCATTTATGCATTCCTAGATTTTGCTCTCATTTACATGCATTCAATATGTATTTAATCTCACAAATGATATATGTATGTAAGAAGAGAATGCATGCATGTCTGAAGAAAATATATGTATGCAAGAGAATAATGTATGTGAATGAAAGAGTATAGTGGAAACGGAAGGAGTTTAATGGAAACGGAAGGCTGGGTGTCTGTACCGCTGTGATTGGCTGAGAAGCACGCGCGGGTCACTTTCAAGTGTCTGACAGCATGGAGGGGGGAGAAGAAACTCGAGTTCTTCAGCAAGCTATCGGGGTGTTAAGAAATATTTTATTTTATCTCCTGAAACGGTCACATCGTTGTCCTCGTCACTTGATCGAGATGAGACGGGCTCAACTGCACCCAGTGTTACCCACAGCACAGTGGAAAATGAGATGAAGGAACTTTTTAGACCAGCACACACCCGGGTAGCTTCAACGAGCCAAGTAGCTACACGGAGTTCGATTTTAGTGGGGCAGTCTTTTATGGCGTTATTTTTGTGCCACTATTCTGAGCGCACGTAAAAAAAAAAGTTTGCAGGTGCAAGTGTTGCATTTTGAGGAGAAATTTATTTTGAGCGAAGAAAAGTTGAATTTGAGTGAACAAAATTCATTGCTGCGTGCAAAAAATGTATTTCAGTGTTTGCTATTATCCATACACACACACAATAGCAGCTCCTCTCGCTCAGTTTTTGTATTTGCGCTGGCTCGCAATGTGTTGCTCGCGCTCTCAACATTTCTGCCCGTGCGTGCTCAACTCTTTCTGTACACCGTTATATTTGTGCCACAAAACCAGCCAATCACAGACTTGGGTGAAAAATATCTGATTGGCTGTTCTGGTCTCCAATCAGCTCGAAATGACGAAATGCCAGATTCCATTTCGTCCAAAACTCAAACGAGGCAGTGGCGGAGGAACACAGAGTGGCGGAGTTTGAAATATTACTCTTTCTGGGTCACAAAATAAACTTTTAAGATATTTTCATGCGAGAATGGTGCTGTGTAAACTTCAAATACCCGCTCGATTCATCAAGACATCACATATTTCCATAAGTGCTCTAATGTTTTCGGAGATGCCTGTTACCCACCAGCTGACCGCATAGCTGGACTGGCCATTGGGCATACCGGACATTTGCCTGGTGGGCCGATGGTGATTTTTCATTTATATGTTTGTTTGTTTTTGTAAAAGGTATAAACAATGAAAGGTGGTGGATTAGGCAATTGGTCATGATCAACTCTGGGCTGGACCAATTACAATACATCCGTATTGAGAGGAAAAGGAACGCGATTAGTCCCGTACTTCAGCTAGAATGAAAAAAAGACAAAGCTGGAGTTATTCTGTCTTTACGTTGCACAGCTGCCTCTTCTCCTCTCATTCTCTCCCCCTCCCTCTCCAGTTGCTACTTCAATCATGAAACTGATCAATGATCAGCTGATCGTCTCTCTTGTTTGTTTATCTCCCACTTTGCGCCAGAAACAGGAAACCAGCGGATGTTGCGCTAAACAACAACAGCACGTTCAAGTTTGATCAGCTGTTGTTAGAATTTATTTAATATTAATTTCTAGTATCAGCTGATGTTTGCTGGAGCCACAGCTGTAAAAGCTGCTGGTCATGGTATCGGTTTGGGAACATGAAGGTGATACAAATCATACATATATACCAACAAGACAGTGTACATCACTGTCACAACAGCGTTTGTTTTAGTTCAAAGCCTTTATGGTTTTTTCTATAATACCTGGTGGTGTAGTCGGTGATTTTTTTGTCAGTTGAGCTTTATATATTATGTTTAACCCGAGTGACCACCCGGTCAGCTGGTGGGTAACAGGCATCTCCGAAAACGTTAGGGTTAGGGGTTTAAAAGCCACAGAGACCCGGTGTTTAGAAAAAATGCCACTACAGGTTTTTGCTTAGGCAGCGGTTGTCCTTCTCTCCTGGATCGGCTGGAGCTTTCTCTTGGTGCCTTCCCAGCTTTGACAAACAGTCCAGCTGGGATAACCACATTTACTCAGGGCCTTCTTGATGTGCTGTTCTTCTGCTTCCCTGGCCGCTGTGTCAGTGGGGATGGTGTTCGCTCTGTGTTGTAGCGTCCTGATGACACCCAGTCTATGGTCCAGTGGATGATGAGAGTCAAACCTTAAATACTAATCTGTATGTGTAGCTTTACGGTACACGTCAGCTTTTGACTGGTTTCAGTCATTATTCAAATGTACTGTTTATAAGATTGTTTATAATTGGATGAGTGACAAAATATTTTTCTCACTGAAAACGTCCAGATAAACAGAATCAACTTTTGGAGATTTACTTACCTGGATGATTGAGCATGCATCAAGACATTTGAATGTTCTTTATACAGGCACATGTTGTACATAGTGTGTGCTTTACATTTTACAGTGATTTACTGGGATATTTGTTGCCTGATGTTCACCAGGAATGGAGAAATGGAACAAATGGGATATGTTTTTACTGTTGTTGGCCCATCACTGTTTTTGTAATGAAGTGAGTAAATCTTCAATATTATTTATTTGCTTGGTTATTTTAGGAGATTTTCTGAGTGGGGGAGAGAGGACTCGTCATCCAACTTCAAAGAAAACATCCAGGTAAAGTGACATGGATCAGTGGATAAACTTCTCTCCGCTTTCAAAGGAGATACTCTTAGAGAGAGACTATATGAGCCATCCTTAAATGATAGTGCTTTCAAATACACAACCATTTTTAACCTCCTCAGACCCGAACTCTTCCACAGCATGCATTTTTAATTTCTCTTTGATATTTGGGCTGATTGGGACCTGATGAATGTAAAAACAAAGAATTACCTTTTTTTTTTACCTAATTTTTGTTTCTAAGAAAAATGAGCCACATATGAGGATATTCGTTTAAAATTTCGATAGAACAGTAGCAGTATAATGTGCTCGTAAGTGGATATCAGGCCCTTGTAGAGCAAAATGGAGTATTTTGATCTGAATAACCCAAAATGTGATGTCCACATATGTGGACGCCAGGTCCTAGGAGGTTAAAGGAGAAAAATGAACATCCAACTTTGACAATAATACAAATAAAGCATGTGTGTTTTCAAACTGTCCCTCAGATGGGCAGGATATCACTATTGGACTGTCTAACCTGCCAACTTCAAGAAAGGACTGAGACAAGCCACAAAAGAATAGAGCAGCATTGAATGTCCACCACACATTAGCATGTTCCTGCAACATTCAGCATCTGATCCTTGTTATTTTTGTGTGCTTCTGCTTTTGATAAGTAACTAACTACAGTCACTCTAAACATATGCCATCATTTCTAACGGCCTGATTACTTCCTGTCAGTTATTTTAGAAACAATGCGGTCACCTGACCTAACACTGTTTCTTTGTGTTTCTCTTAATGTTGAAGTATCAAATGTCAAACAACTGGAGAGGAAACTACACCAGTGTACTGGGATGTTTCACCAACACGTGCCAGACGCTGTCCCTGCCTTTCATGACAACATCACCAGAGACAGACCCGCCCACCTCAGGACCTCACCAAGTCACGCATTGATCATGATGATTATGAAGATGTCATTGAGCGGAATTAAGACTATACAAATCCACCACCAAGATGTTTTGATGATTTCTAGCTATTAATGAATATTGAGAGCCTGTTTGTGTGTTTTGTCTGTTTTGTTCTGGTTCTCAGTGGTTTCTAAACTTTTTTTGCTGGGCCCCCTTTTGTTTTACAAGAAAATCTTTCTTGTGTAATAATATTCAACATTGCAATACATTTTTCAAAAATGACTCCTGACTCCTCCCTGGGTGGACTCAAGGGCTGATAGGGTGCCAGGCGATCACGATGGAGTACGACCATCCTGTTCCGTTTGAACAGCCGCACCCTGTAGACCAGCCTCTCTAGAACAGTGCAGGGTCCAACCCACTGGCTCACCAGTTTGGGGGAAAGCCCTTTCTTCCTCTCCGGGCTGTAGACCCACATATGCTGACCTGGCGACAGTCCTTCCCCCTTGCAGCGGGTATCATAAGCTCGCCTGCATGTCGGAGAGCCTGCCTGGTTAACTGGTGCACCTCCTGTAGCCAGGCCAGGAGGTTGTGGAGGTAGTCCAATTCAGGCGGTAGGCCATTAGGACCAGGGGAAGGTGTTGATCCCAGTCGCGCTGCTGGTGGGAGGTCAGAATAGCAAGCTGGGTGGCCAGGGTGTGGTTGAAGCGTTCCACCAACCCATCGCTTTGGGGGTGCAGTGGCGTTGTCCGGGTCTTCCTGATACCCAGCCGCTGACAGACCTCCTTGAACACTGCAGTCTCGAAATTCCGGCCCTGGTCGCTGTGCAGTTCTCTGGGACCCCGAACCGGCAGAACATCTCGTTGACCAGACACTCAGCGGTGGTAACAGCACCCTGGTCTGGGACAGTAGAACCGAGACCGAAGTCGCTGCAGAGTCTTGGTAACTCCAAAGTGTCCCTCCCCCGCCGCACCATGGACCAGCTGGAGGACCCTGGACCGCAACTGCTGAGGTACCAAGAGCTATGGTCCATGGCCTCCAGACCCTCGGTATCCCCTGCGGCGGACTCAACCTGAAGACTGCTACAGTGCCCACCCGGAACAGAGTCATCCTCGTGGCCGCCCTGTGGTGACGCGATCACTGAAGTCATGCCCTCCCGGTCCTCCAGGCGTTGGCAGTACCTGCACTGTTTTTCCTCACAAGGGTGTCTGGAGAGGGCATCTGCATTAGTGTGGAGACGTCCCACATGGTGACAAACCTCAAAGTGGTAATCTTGCAACGTCTCCAACCACGGGGCTAGCAGTCCCTCCGGTTCTTTAAAGCTGACCAGCCAAGTGAGGGATGCATGGTCTGTGCGCAGGAGGAACTTCTACCCATAGAGGTAGGGTCTGAAATGGCGGAGACCCAGGATGACGGCCAGCAGCTCTCAACGGGTGACACAATAGTTCCTCTCCGGTCAACTGAGTGAGCAGCTGTAGTAGGAGATGACCCGCTCCCCCTCCGGGCCTTCCTGTGATAGTACAGCCCCCACACCCGTGTTGCTGGCATCAGGTAGGCTAGCACCGGCGCCTCAACCAGTGCAGATTGGAGCCGATCAAACGCCACAGCGCAGTCCTCACTTCAGTGGAACTCCCAGCCCTTCTGTGTGAGCCAGTGCAGGGGGTTTGCGATGGTAGTCCTTGACGAAACGCCGGTAGTATGATGCCAGGCCAAGGAAGCTCTGCAACTCAGCAGTGTTGCCTGGAATGGGCCAGTCCTTCACAGCAGCCACCTTCGCAGGGTCAGTGGAAACTCCTGCTCCGCTGACAACGTGACCCAACAAAGTCGTCTCCTTTCGGAAGAGGTGGCGCCTTCTCCCCACACAGCGGAAACTGATTCTGTCGGGGAGACCTACCTTGGCTCATGTGCAGGTGAAGCCAAACGCAAGATATGCTTCATCATATTGTGGCATGCAGAGGAATCTTAACAAGGAAGCTCGACACAAAGACTGAGCTTGCTGTTTTACCCCAAGCTGGTAGGGGGAGCTCTTTATGAAACACTTGCTGGTGCTACACTACACTGGGTCAATAACAGCATAACAGAACTCACTTATTGTACTGCATTCTTTCTATAAAACAATAACTGTCAGTGACTTTGTACCACAGTATAAACACAACATTTAAGGTAACAGTTAAAAGTAACATAACCATGAACAATAAACCAAGAACATCTAAACAGCAGCACATGTCCTAAGGCATGATGGGAGAAAACTAGCTGCTCCCCCAACACGCCACAATATTTTCTAGTCTTTGGCTTGGCTTGGAAGAAAGTCATATTTGGCGATGCTTCATCTTCTGCTTTGTCTGAGAGCCCCGTCAACAACCTGTCCATTATGCTAGCAGTGTCCAAGTGTTCTTTTTTTAAGGGAGGGGGGGATCATACCGGCACGCCCCACACTTCATCATATTCATCATACCTCTGGTCTAAGTGGTCATCAAAGTAGAAAACACAACTGAACAATGTTCAATAATATTGCACTAATATTACACATCTCCCAACAACAATACATATTTCAAACTTTTTTGATTGTTGCGGTGAACAGACGTGACTTTTAAAACCACATGCAGTGTGTGACCATGATTGGCACGCTGTTCACTGAGACCATGAACGCCCCTTCTTTGAAGCATTCCTCTGCTTCTTCTTCTTCTTGTCATCAAAATGGAAGCAGAAAGAGCACGGGCTGTTTTGATCTACTGAAAGGAAAAAGCAGAACATCTGCGCTGAAAGCAGTCAGCTGAAATCATTAAGACAGGAACAATAATTCAATGTAATGTCTCTGGTAGTTTAGCCTGTTACAAGTGTTGACACAAGCTCAGTACAATTAACGCACAGTGTCAGGGAACTCCAGTGTGGGAACTAGGGGCTTTAAGTTTGTAGTTATTTACCTTTCATCCATCCATAGATTCATTTAATTCAGGAAAAGGTTTGTGAAAGCTGGCTAGATGCATTTGGTGTCTTTAACTGAATAATGATGATGAGATAGCCTTTATTTGTCATTTTCAGTTGCCCACAACCGAGATGACAGACCTTGTCGACCGTACATACAATACACATCACATTGGGGAGACAGATCAGGCGATAAGATAAGATAAGATAAGATAAGATAAGATAAGATAAGATAAGATAAGATAAGATAAAACTTTATTAATCCCTCAGGTGGGTTCCTCTGGGAAATTCGGTTTCCAAAAGCACAGCACCGACAGAAGTTACAGAACGTGAGCAGAATATTATACACACATATAAATACAGAGACATATATAAATAAAATATACGAAAGGGATAAATAGAATAAATAGGAATAAGGAATAAGAATACAAGGCAAGTAGAATAAATACGAATAAGAATACAAGGGAAATTGCACATTTCAAATGTTGAAGTCTATTGCACTGTTGACTATTAACAAAAAGTATTGCACAAAAAGTATTGCACAGTGAAGTGAAGAGGCACTACAGCTTAGTTGTTCCCTCTCCTTTGTCCTCCTGTCTCCCCTCCCTCTCCCCTCCAGAGAGGAGTTAAACAGTTTGATGGCGTGTGAGATAAAGGAGTTTTTAAGTCTGTTGGTTCTTGTCTTTGGGAGAAGCAACCTGTCACTGAACAGACTCCTCTGGTTGTTTATGGCCGTGTGCAGAGGATGCCCAGCATTGTCCATAATGTCCAGGAGTTTTTTTAGTGTCCTTTTCTCTGCCACTGTCACCAGAGTGTCCAGCTTCATGCCGACCACAGAGCCAGCCTTCCTGATCAGTTTTTCCAGCCTGGATGAGTCCTTCTTTGCTGTGCTGCTCCCCCAGCACACCACAGCATAGAAAAGTACTCCAGCAACCACTGACTGATAAAACATCCTCAGGAGCTTCCTGCAGATGTTAAAAGAGCTCAGCCTTCTGAGGACGTACAGTCGGCTTTGGGCTTTTTTATATTCCATTCAATTCAATTCAGTTTTATTTATATAGCGCCAAATCACAACAAAAGTCGCCTCAAGGCGCTTTATATTGTACAGTAGATAGCACAATATTAAATACAGAGAAAAACCCAACAATCATATCATATGACCCCCTATGAGCAAGCACTTTGGCGACAGTGGGAAGGAAAAACTCCCTTTTAACAGGAAGAAACCTCCGGCAGAACCAGGCTCAGGGAGGGGCGGGGCCATCTGCTACGACCGGTTGGGGTGAAAGAAGGAAGACAGGATAAAGACATGCTGTGGAAGAGAGACAGAGATTAATAACAGATATGATTCGATGCAGAGAGGTCTATTAACACATAGTGAGTGAGAAGGTGACTGGAAAGGAAAAACTCGATGCATCATGGGAATCCCCGGCAGCCTACGTCTATTGCAGCATAACTAAGGGAGGATTCAGGGTCACCTGGTCCAGCCCTAACTATATGCTTTAGCAAAAAGGAAAGTTTTAAGCCTAATCTTGAAAGTAGAGATAGTGTCTGTCTCCCGAATCCAAACTGGAAGCTGGTTCCACAGAAGAGGGGCCTGAAAACTGAAGGCTCTGCCTCCCATTCTACTTTTAAATACCCTAGGGACAACAAGTAATAATAATAATAATGCAATGGATTTATATAGCGCTTTTCAAGGCACCCAAAGCGCTTTACAATGACATTATTCATTCACTCTCACAGTCACACACTGGTGGAGGCAAGCTAAAAATCAAAAAAAAAATCACTTTTATTGTCACATCACATGTGCAGGTACACTGGTACAGTACATGTGAGTGAAATTCTTGTGTGCGAGCTTCACAAGCAACAGAGTTGTGCAAAATACAATAATGTAAAACAAGCAAAATATAAAAATGGCTAATCTAAAAAGTAATAAATATATGTACAACATGTAAAGGTATATACATTACTGAATGTGTATACTAAATATGTTTTTCTACGTGTGTGTGTTTGAGTGTGTATATAGTATGTATATACATGTTTTACAAATGAAATAAAGTAAACAATAAAATAAGATATATAAAATATACAGAGGTTGGTATGTGCAAAACAGTGGTATTTATATACAGTATGGAGTGCATAATGTTGAAGTTCCAGTAGTGAGGGTGAGGTGTCTATGAAGTGTTCAGCAGTCTGATGGCCTGATGGAAAAAGCTGTCTCTCAGTCTGCTGGTACGGGACCGGATGCTGCAGAACCTCCTTCCTGATGGTAGTAGTCTGAACAGTTTATGGCTGGGGTGACTGGAGTCCTTGATGATCCTCCCCGCTTTCCTCAGGCACCGCTTCCTGTAGATGTCTTGGAGGGAGGGAAGCTCACCTCCAATTATCCGTTCAGCACACCGCACCACTCTCTGGAGAGCTTTGCGGTTGTGAGCGGTGCTGTTGCCGTACCAGGTGGTGATGCATCCAGTGAGGATGCTCTCAATGGCACAGCGATAGAAGGTCCTGAGGATGCGGGGGCTCATGCCGAATCTTTTCAGTCTCCTGAGAAAGAAGAGGCGCTGCTGCGCCTTCTTCACTGTTTTGTTTATGTGTACTGACCACGTAAGATCCTCAGCCAGATGTACACCAAGGAAGCGGAAGCTGCTCACTCTCTCCACAGCGGCGCCGTTGATGGTGATGGGGGTGTGTACTCCTCTGCACCTCCGGAAGTCCACTATCAACTCCTTTGTCTTTGCGACGTTGAGGGTGAGATGGTTGTCTTGACACCAGTGGGTCAGGGCGCTGCCCTCCTCCCTGTAGGCCGTCTCATCATCGTTGGTAATAAGACCCACCACTGTAGTGTCGTCCGCAAACTTCACAATGATGTTGGAGTTTCTAGTGGCCGTGCAGTCGTAGGTGTAGAGTGAGTACAGGAGAGGGCTCAGTACACACCCCTGTGGAGCACCAGTGTTCAGTGTGATGGGGGATGAGGTGGTGCTGCCCAGTCTGACCACTTGGCGTCTGTCAGACAGGAAGTTAAGGATCCAGCTGCAGAGGGAGCTGCTCAGTCCTAGATCCTGCAGTTTCCTGTCCAGCTTCGAGGGAACGATGGTGTTGAATGCTGAGCTGTAATCTACAAACAGCATTCTCACATACGTGTCTCTCTTCTCCAGGTGTGACAGGGCAGCATGGAGTGTCAGGGCTATGGCATCATCAGTGGACCTGTTGTGGCGGTATGCGAACTGTAGAGGGTCCAGTGAGTCGGGTAGTGCAGAGCAGATGAAGTTCCTGACCAGCTTCTCGAAGCATTTGCTCACGATGGGGGTCAGGGCTACGGGTCGCCAGTCGTTCAATGAGGAGATGGTGGAGGATTTGGGTACAGGGACGATGGTGGCCATTTTGAAGCAGGCTGGGACTACAGACAGAGAGAGGGAAAGGTTGAAGATGTGTGTAAACGCGCATGACTTGAGGACGCGGCCGGGAATCCCGTCCGCACCAGTAGCTTTGCGTGCGTTCACCCTCCTGAAGCACTTCCGCACATCCTCCTCAGACACAGTGTGCGCACTGACGTCATCCGCGGTGCGCACACTGTCCGGTCTCGTGGTGTTCGCTGTGTCGAATCTAGCGTAGAATACGTTCAGATCCTCACACAGAGAGGCCGTGGTCTGCGGTGTGCTGGTTTTCCCTCTAAAGTCTGTGATCGTGTTTAGTCCCTGCCACATACTCCGAGGGTTGTCAAAATGTTGCTCCACCTTGTCCCTGTACTCACGTTTGGCTGCTTTGATCGTCTTCGGGAGTTGGTAATGTGCGTGTTTGTAGTCCGATGTGTTCGCGGAGGCAAAAGCGGTGCTCCGTGCCGCCAGTGCTGTGCGAACATCTCCGTTAATCCAGGGTTTTTGATTTGGGAAGGATTTAACTGTTCTGGATGGGACGACATCTTCCACGCTACGGTTGTAGCCACAGCTGCCCTGCGGCCCTGTGGCAGACTCAACCTGAAGGCCTGCAGAGCGAGAGCGAAGTGCTCTAATAGGGTGATATGGTACTACAATGTCATTAAGATAAGATGGGGCCTGATTATTTAAGACCTTGTAAGTGAGGAGCAGGATTTTGAATTCAATTCTGGATTTAACAGGAAGCCAATGAAGGGAAGCCAAAACAGGAGAAATCTGCTCTCTCTTTCTAGTCCCTGTCAGGACTCTTGCTGCAGCATTTTGGATTAGCTGAAGACTTTTCAGCGAGTTTTTAGGACTTCCTGATAATAAAGAATTACAGTAGTCCAGCCTGGAAGTAATGAAGGCATGAACTAGTTTTTCAGCGTCACTCTGAGACAGGATATTTCTAACTTTAGAGATGTTGCGCAAATGGAAGAAAGCGGTCTTACATATTTGTTTAATATGTGCCTTGAAGGACATGTCCTGGTCAAAAATGACTCCAAGGTTCCTCACAGCATTACTGGAGGCCAAGGTAATGCCATCCAGAGTAAGAATCTGGTTAGATACCATATTTCTAAGATTTTCAGGGCCGAGTACAATAACCTCAGTTTGATCTGAATTAAGAAGCAGAAAGTTAGCGGCCATCCAGGCAATGTTCCCTCTAATTTTTCATGTGTCTGAGCGAACACACAAACTCCCTGAGCGGTCCCTTGGACCACTGTGAGCAACAGCAGACGTGTGCACTGTGGTCACGCCAGCATCGAATCCATCCAAGTTACATGGTTTTTTAAAATAATCAAATTACAGCATTTACATTTATGTTAGACTACTTTTAATTAACTGCTTTAGCTCACTTATAACTGAAAATTTAAAAAATCTTGTTCATGACCTGTGTAGTATGTTAACACTATTGGAAGTAAAAATAACTTGAACTCCAATTTTGAAAACACAACTTTTTTTCTTTTTTTCATAAAGCTCTGACTTGTATTATGAGTCTGTGGTCTGTGAGAGAGTCCTGTAACTCTCTGTCTGCCAAATACAGTATATAATGACCAATGTTGGGCAATTAATTATATAGTTACTTCTTCAAAAAAGTAACTCAGTTTGGCAAACAACAAAGTTTTTTGCAGCTATTTTTTTTAATGCAGCCAGGGCGTTTTTAAATAAACATTTCAAACTATTTACAGAACAATCAGGTGTTCTGCATCAAATCTGATGCCACACAAATTATTTGTGCCACTCCAAAAAATAATTTGTGTCCACTATGAGATAAAGGAGAACAACAGCCTGATACCTGCAGGCCTGACAACAGGAGATGTATCACTCCTGTAACACCTGTAACATTCAGTAGTCGCCTCATTGTTCTGACACACACAACAAAACTACTGACTACACTACACACTAACTACACACTAACTACACAAGATTTGTGCTAAACATCTCAAATCTCTCACATCTCAAAACACGCCGTCACTCCTAAAACTTCCTCCCGTTTCTTAACAACTAGATGCCACGTTGCCATATCATTTTTTGATTGGTCGACATGGTACTTTTTTCGACCAATAAGAAAGTGTGGGGGTTGGTTTTGTTTTTGCGCACTCTCCGCCTGTGTTGGTTTTCCTTATAAAACGCCGTTTTTACCGTTTCTTCCCGCAGTAAATATAAACAACGATAGTATTCAGGAAGAAAACCAAACATTGCAGATATTTTTATCATAACTCTGGTTTTACGTGGCCTATCAACACAATTTAAAAACTGGTATAAAGTCCACACTTTTCCCTTTTTCAATTGTTCCGTCTGTCCTGCTCACTTCTCCAATGGTTGTACACGTTGTCATTAACGTGGCTTCACTCCACATCAGCCACGCCGCTTTGCCAGCTAAAACACCGGTGTCGGCACATAAGGACGCTGTCATAGCCTGTCAACGACGTTGATTGGCTGCGTATATACGAATGTGAATCGCATCATTGGCTGGACTATGGGATAAGGTGGCATCGTTCTAATCCCATACGGGAGCAGCCAGTCACTTACTGACTAACACTGCAAAACAGAATTGTTAAAGTTTTAATTTTGATTTCAATTCAGGTTAGATTTTTTTTTTGTGCGCAACACAGATTTTCTGTGCGCAGAGACCGTGCCAGCAGTGCGCAATTGCGCACGTGCGCAGCTTAGAGGGAAAATTGCATCCAGGTCTTTATGTCTTTAAGACATTCCTGCAGTTTAACTAATTGGTGTGTGTTATCTGGCTTCATGGACAGATAGAGCGGCGTATCATCTGCATAGCAGGGAAAATTTATGCTATGTCTTCTAATGATGCTGCCTAGGGGAAGCATGTATAATGTAAATAGAATTGGTCCTAGCACTGAACCCTGAGGAACACCATAATAGACCTTAGTGTGTGAAGAGGACTCTCCATTTACTTGAACAAATTGGAGTCTATTAGATAGATATGATACAAACCACTGCAGCGCAGTACCTGTAATACCTACAGCATGTTCCAATCGCTCTAATAGGATATTATGATCAACAGTATCGAACGCTGCACTGAGGTCTAGCAGGACAAGCACAGAGATGAGTCCACTGTCAGAGGCCATATGAAGATCATTTGTAACCTTCACTAAAACTGTTTCTGTGCTGTGATGAGCTCTGAAACCTGACTGAAACTCTTCAAATAAGCCATTCCTCTGCAGATGATCTGTTAGCTGTTTGACAACTACTCTTTCAAGGATGTTTGATATGAAAGGAAGGTTGGAGATTGGCCTATAATTAGCTAAGACAGCTGGGTCTAGAGATGCTTTTTAAGTAAGGGTTTAACTACAGCCACCTTGAAGGCCTGTGGTACATAGCTGATTATTAGAGATAGGTTGATTATATTTAAGATTGAAGAATTAATTAATGGCAGGACTTCTTTGAGCAGTGTTGTAGGAATGGGGTCTAAAAGACACGTTGATGGTTTGGAGGAAGTAATTATTGAAGTTAACTCAGAAAGATCGATTGGAGAAAAAGAGTCTAACTTAACATCAATGGTACTAAAAGTAGCTGTAGATAATATTACATCTGTGGGATGATTATTGGTAATTTTTTCTCTAATGATTAAAATTTTATTTCTGAAGAAGTTCATGAAGTCATTACTAGTTAGTGTTAAAGGGATGGTTGGCTCAGTAGAGCTCTGACTTTTTGTCAGCCTGGCTACAGTGCTGAAGAGAAACCTGGGGTTGTTCTTATTTTCTTCAATCAGTGACGAATAGTAAGAAGTTCTGGCTCTGCGGAGGGCTTTCTTATAAAGCAGCAAACTATTTCTCCAGGCTAAATGATGATCCTCTCAATTTGTGACACGCCATTTCCTCTCCAGCTTACGAGTTATCTGCTTTAGGCTACGTGTTTGAGAATTATACCACGGAGTCAGGGACTTCTGATTTGAGGCCTTAGTTTTCACAGGAGCTACAGTATCCAGAGTCGTACGTAGTGAGGAGGTAAAATTATTAACAAGATGATCGACCTCTGTTGGAGCAGCGTTCAGATAGCTGCCCTGCTCTATGTTGGTACAGGGCATTGAAGATGATAACAGTGGGTGGATTATATTCTTAAACTTAGTTACAGCACTTTCAGAAAGACATCTACTTTGATAAAGTCTACTCTCCATTGCTGTGTAATCAATCATTGTAAATGTAAATGTTATCAGGAAATGATCAGACAGCAGAGGGTTTTCAGGAAACACTGTTAAATGTTCAGTTTCTATGCCATATGTTAAAACAAGATCTAGAGTGTGATTAAAGTGGTGGGTGGGTTCTTTTACATTTTGACAGAAGCCAATTGAGTCTAATAACAGATTAAATGCAATGTTGAGGCTGTCATTTTTAGCATCTACATGGATGTTAAAATCACCCACAATAATTATTTTATCTGAGCTGAGCACTAAATCAGATAAAAAGTCTGAGAAATCAGAGAGAAACTCTGTGTAAGGCCCAGGTGGACGATAGATGATAACAAGTAAGACTGGTTTCTGAGTTTTACAGCTGGGGTGGACGAGGCTAAGCATCAGGCTTTCAAATGAATTAAAAGTCTGTCTGGGTCTTTGGTTGATTAATAGGCTGGTGTGAAAAATTGCTGCCACACCGCCCCCTCGGCCTGTGCTTCGAGGTTTCTGGTAGTTAGAATGACTCGGGGGTGTTGATTCATTTAAACTAACATAATCATCCTGCTGCAACCAGGTTTCTGTAAGGCAGAGTAAATCGATTTGTTGATCAATTATTAAGTCATGTAATAACAGAGACTTGGAGGAGAGAGACCTAATATTTAATAATCCACATTTCACTGTTTTACTCTTTGGTTCAGATGTGGATTCTGTATTGTTCTTTCTTTGTGATTTTTTATGTTTAAGTTGTTTGTTGTTGGTTTTTAGTTTGTTTTTTGTCTTTTTGGGAGCTGACACAGTCTCAATGGAGATGGGTTTTTGGGGGGGTAGCAGGAGGAGAGAAGCTGCAGAGAGGCGTGTAAGACTGCAACTCTGCTTCCTGGTCCCAACTCTGGATAGTCAGATTTTGGGGGGTTTAATAAATTGGTCCATATTTCTAGAAATGAGAGCTGCTCCATCCAAAGTGGGATGGATGCCGTCTCTCCTAACAAGACCAGGTTTCCTCCAGAAAGTTTGCCAATTATCTATGAAGCCCACATCGTTTCTGGGACACCACTCAGACAGCCAGCAATTTAAGGAGAACATGCGGCTAAACATGTCACTCCTGGTCTGATTGGGGAGGGGACCAGAGAAAACTACAGAGTCCCACATTGTTTTGGCAAAGTTACACACCGATTCAATATTGATTTTAGTGACCTCCGATTGGCGTAACCGGGTGTCATTACTGCCAACGTGAATTATGATCTTACTGTATTTACGTTTACCCTTAGCCAGCAGTTTTAAATTTCCTTCAATGTCGCCTGCTCTGGCCCCTGGAAGACAATTGACTATGGTTGCCGGTGTCTCTAGCTTCACATGTCTGAGAGCAGAATCACCAATTACCAGAGTTTGACCCCCGGCGGGTGTGTCGCCGAGTGGGGAAAAACGGTTAGACACATGAACAGGTTGGTGGTGTACCTGGGGCTTCTGTTTAAGACTATGCTTCCTCCTCACCGTCACCCAACCGCCCTCGTTCCCCAGCTGCTTGGGGTCTGCCGGGGGAGAGCTAGCGGGGCCTACGCTATCGTCGGCTGCACCAGCTACAGGGGCCTGGCTAGCTACGGGTGAATGAAGGGTGCGAAGCCAAGTCTCCAATTCAGTAATCCTGGCCTCCAGAGCTGCAAATATGCTACATTTGTTACAGGTATCATTACTGCTAAAGGAGGCCGAGGAGTAACTAAACATCTGACACAATGAGCAGGAAAGTGCAACAGGGACAGGTGAAGTAGCCATGGTGCTAACGAGTCGGCTACGAGCTAAGCTAAGCTAGCGAAACAGTAAAGAGACAGTGAGTGAATACTTTGGCTATAAATTAGGTAGTGAGCACACAGAAAGGGTGATTCAGATGAAGCACGTTAAGATTATACTATGAAAAAGGGATGTATCAAAAGATTTCAATTAAATTGCTAAGCAGAAAAGCTACTCAGAAACACCACTGTGTTTGAGCAGGAACAGGAAGTGATACTCTACCACAAAGCGAGCGAAACACCAAGTGACCATACAGGTGCTCTATGTTGCATGACCAGTCCAGTTTGTTGTCCACCCACAGCCCGAGGTACTTGTACTTGTTGACCACCTCCACCTCCTTCCCCCCCAATCTGAACCGGCAGTGGACCTTCTCTGGACCTCCCGAAGTCCACAACCAGTTCCTTGGTCTTTGAGGTGTTGAGTTGCAGGTGGTTAGTGTGACTCCATGTGACGAAATTCCTCACCAGACTTCTGTACTCCTCTTCCTGATTATCCCAGATACACCCCATGATTGCCGTGTCGTCTGCAAACTTCTGAATATGGCATAATTCAGAGTTGTAGCAGAAGTCAGAGGTGTACAGGGTGAAGAGAAGAGGGGACAGCACAGTTCCCTGTGGTGCTCCTGTGCTGCTGACCACAGTGTCAGACATGATGTCCGAGGTAAAGGTAGCAAAGGGAAAAAAGAAATGTGTAACACAAAAGGATAATCCAGGAATGCACAGATATCAACACACCATAACACAATAAAACACAAACAAGCAACATGGGAGAGTGTTCCAGTGTGTACAGCTGGATCTGGGACCACTGCAATCTTCGATTGCACCTCCAGCTGATACGTTGTCCATATCGGATGGGAGGTAAGCATGGGAGAAGGCGTTGGATTTGGGGGAGTGAGGGTGATAGTGAGGGCGTATCAGTATCAGTATACATGTTTCGTGTGTGTGTGTGTATCCCGTGTTCAGCTGAGAGGTGTCACCACGCCCGGTTAAGTGTAGGTGAACAGTCTCCAGTGGACCCAGGTGGCCTTGAAGGAGGGACAAAGAGTTCTGACAACAATCCTGTTATCATGGAGAATTTTGCTGTTCCAGTCAGCTTCGACCTTGGCAGGCCTTCAGCTGGTGCCAGTGGGATAGTGTCACGAAATTAATATATTGTTAGTGCTTATTTAGTGCTTATTGTTACTTGTTTTTAATATAGTTTGCTTCCAGTCTAAAAAGGGCCAACTCTGAGTAGAATCTGAGCCAAAAGTACTGACAGGAAACTGCATGCTTTTGCAGAGAACAGGAAGCGTGCAGACAGAAAGTGAAACTAAGCAGAGTTGTTGTGATTGAAACTGTGTGTGTGATGTATAGCAGAGATATATATACGGATGTAGCTTCTAATGCTTTCAGACCTGAGCGTGTGTGTTTGTGTGTTCAGGCCTCCTCCATTTCCGGAAATGTAAAAATAAAGATCTTTTTTGTGAGCTTGACCACTCTGAGTCCAGTCTTTCTCTGTCGCCAAAAGAATTCAAAAGAACGGAATTTAATAATAGCTGCATGAGTGAAGATGGTGAATGTTTGGGTTTAGTGCGAACAACTGCATCCAATTTTTACAGTTGGTCTAATGTCCATCACTGGTCACCAATTCTCTCAATTCCCGTTCTTGTTCTCCAAGATCTTATCCATATTGCGTTCACGCAGTCTGAGTACTCAGCCCTGCCTGTCGTCTGTCATGTCGGCCAGCCTTATGAGATTTTGAACAGTTGTAGCCGCTTCTTGTTCTTTGATAAGCCAGGTCCCAGCCAGCTCCAATCAGCCAGAACTCTGTTATCGTGGTTCCGAATTGGTAGATGTTGCTCAGTGTCCTCCATCGAGAATATCACCAGAGACGCGATGAAAACGACCGAACACCAGCAGCAAACGTCTCCGAAGGACAATCGGGCTCTCCCAAGCCCAGGAAGGTGTCAATTTCGTTACGGGACCAGTTGATCAAATCCATAATTCTTCAGGTTTTAGAGAACAAGACTGAGAGACTCTTTGAGGGTTAAAGTTAGACAAGACTAACTTGGTTCACTTTATGACTGGGCTGTATGTGGGGTTATATCATGTTATTTGGGCAGGAGTACCTGTCCCTTGTTAGGCTTAGAAAGTTTCTCCAAGAGTTTCTCCATAAGCAGAGCTTCTAGCTCTTCGAGCTTCTAGCACATCTCTGGCTGTGCAGGCTGACAGGTTTACCCCACACTGGTTGTGAGTTTGTAACTACCCCCACTAGTTCTTTTGGACTGCACTTAACTTGGGAGGAAGGGGTGGGTCTGCCATGACTAGATGAATAACAATTATCTGTGATACATAAATTTCATAATACATGCATATATCTATATCAATTAAACCTGGCCTGAGGGCCGCCATTTTTTAAATTCAGTTATTTCTCTTAGAAATGTTGGATCTAAATTCAAGATTCTTTATTTGTCACATGCATAGTTATAAAAGTACAACACGCAGTGAAATGTATCTTGACACTCTCCTTGACTGTGTAAAAGGGGAGAGAAGAACATTATATACATTAAGTGATTATATACATGGGGGACACTATGTGCATTAAGTGCCATTGTGTGCAGCAAGTGGATGAATTATGTACAAAGTGGCATTTTTTGGAGTAAGTATTATGTGCAGTAGTAGCATTGTATGTAGCAAGCAGGTGAATTCTGTACATTAAATGAATTAAATAAGAATAGACAATCTGAATATTTTTAAAAATAGACAATCTGAACATTTTATAAAATTAAAAATGGTGGTGTGGAATCTTCCGATGGTGTGAAACACTCACGCACACAGAGGGCTGTTGAGTCCCAGATCCCTCAGCTTTGTGAACAGTCTGCTGGGCACTATTGTGTAGAACGCTGAACTGTAATCAACAAACAGCAGTCTCACATAGTTACCCTGTTTCCTGTCCACGTGGCTGAGAGTGGTGTGCAGGACATGGGCGATGGCATCCTCTGTGGATCTGTTGGGTCGGTAGGCGAACTGGAGCAGATCTATGGTGTCTGGGATGGAGGAGGAGATGATGTTCTTCACTTCATCTTCACAGAAACAGTCCCTTCGCCATAGTCAGCTAGTAAAATTAGAGCCTCTCTTGTACTTCTCCATCAATCGTTTAAACTACTTTCTTCCATCATAACTGATTGCACACTACCTGTCTTCCTCTCCACTGTCTTGTCTAAATGTCACGGTCGGACAGTCCTCCCCGGGCGACCTGGATTTTGGTGTGTGTTCTCTCCCTGTTTCTCCTCTCTCCCAGCCGTGGGGTTTGTTTACGGAAGTTCGCGCTTCTGGGGAGGGCGTGGCTCGGACAGCCTTCCACCCGGAAGCTCCTCTGCGCGTCTGTCACCTCACCTGTGCTTGATCGCTCTGCCAGCTGCTTCTAATCTCCTGGTTGGCTGAAGATCTAGATCGGCTTCCCTCACTAGGCCAGAACACCTCGCCTGTCTTCTCACTTCAGGAGCTCCTGGAGGAGCCGAGAGGAGATGTTACACTGTCTCAAGTCATTCCAGTCATGGTACGTGGTCGCCGCCCATCAGGCAGCCAAAGAGCTCACCTGTCGCATAAAGGCAATGAAACAGTAGGAGAAATTAAAACTCACTCTGTGTAGAGTGAGTAAAGACCTGCTCGCTGGCAGAAAAGCACCATCGGTATGTGACTCCTTCCACATTAGTCAGTCAAGTCCTGTCAAGTGTCCATGATGATGCTGTCCATCAGGGCCAAAACAGAACTCTGTATCTAGATAGGCAGAGATCTTTCTGGATCAACACGGAGTATGATATCTGTGAGTATTTCCAGTGTTGCAAATGCTATGTTATCAATAAGACACTTGACAATGAAGGAAGAGCCCCTTTGAGAAAGTATTCAAACTACCAGCCCTCCTAAGTTTGTGTGCATGGACTTCTGGCCCACGTAAGACTACAAAAGCAAGAGTGTGGATGTTTTAGTAGTGACTGATCACTTCACAATGATGCCCCACGCTTTCAAGTGTTCAGCTCAAAAACAAGTTTCACATCAGTTATAGGAAGATATTTTTGTGTCTATGGATTCCCCCAAATAAGATTGGGGTGCCAGTTTTGAGAGCAAGTTGATTCAAGAATTGCTGCAGATATCTGGTGTACAAAATTCAAGAACAATGCCCTATCACCCTATGGGTCATGGCCACACTGGAAGGTTTAACAGAACCTTGGGAAATAGGATCAGAGCCTTATCACCAAGGGAGGAACACAAGTGGCCACAAATGCTACAGACACTAACTTTTGCCCACAGCTGAAGCAGATGATGACAATGGCAGCAGGGTTTGCAGTGTGCCTGTTAAGGAAAAATCACAACTAAGTACCAGTTATCCTGGAAGTCAGCCAGTCAGTGAGGTTGGGAACTTCATGAAACCTGGCAGTGTGTCCCCAAGTAATGCAGTAGATCAGATTAGAACAAGGGTGGGCCTAATGGTGAACCCTGTGAATACACTGATTCAAAACATGACACAAAGGAACATACAAACAGGCAATGTGGTCAGTGGATTTGCCAGGAATTTATTTCTGTGAGGACTACTTGGTTCATATGTTAGTTAGATGAGCTTCATGTTAGATGTTAACATATATTTTGAGATCACAGTTTGATTGTTTCAAGCTAAGGGTAACATTCATTAAGTAGTAGCTGTCATTGTATTGTTTATTCAAGATTTCTTTTCCATCTAAACATTAGGGGGTCTCGCCAGCTTCCTTTTATTTACTCTCCCAATAAGTTGGGAGACACTTATTGCATGTATCAATGGAGAGTAAATTTGCAGATCACTGACAGTTACAAATTGTTATTTATGATGCTCAGTTGCACACCCTTACTTAAGGAGTTTTAAGAAGTGTAGTGGAGGAGTATGTAGCTGAGATATAATATATTATTTAAATGGAACTTTTGTAATACTAAGGTTCCACATGTCAGTTGTAGTGGGGCATTAATCAGTGGGACACCTCTAGTAAATATGTTGCATGTGTGGGGGTTCCCAGCCAGAGTTGCATGGAATCCACACTGCTAAGGCACATTCTCTGTAGCTCCTCTCCCTGTACTAAAGTATAACTTCAAATTTGCTGTATTTTGCTTTACTCAGTATTAGTTCTTAGGGCTAACGGTCCAGCCATGATTTGTCATGTGATACATTATGAGGCATCTCGTTACAAAAAAGAAAGGACTACACTTTATTAACATTTGCTCATTTGTCCATATCTTTATTTTGACACGGTCAGACATATACAATTAACCACAACATTTAGCAAAACACAACTGTTCTCAGGTGGATTATTTTTAACATGTTACTGCACGTCTCTGGTACTCAATGCATCATGGGAATCTCCCAGCAGCCCACACCTATTACCCCGTAACCAAGGGAGGAGTCAGGGTCACCTCACCCAGCCCTAACTATATATATTTAGCAAAAAGGAAAGTTTGAAGCCTAATCTTAAAAGTAGAGAAAAAGTCTTTGTATGTGAGGAGCAGGATTTTGAATTCTGGATTTAACAGGGAGCCAATGAAGGGAAGCCAATACAAGAGAAATCTGCTCTCTCTTTATAGTCCCTGTCAGGACTCTTGCGTGAAATCTGTATTAAGAGACGCTGAGTGCTGAGTTGTAATGTATTGTTTGCTGAATTCACTGTTTTGACCATATTTGAACGTAATATCTACTGATACTGAGCTGCCTCAGTGTAGTGCAATCTCAAGAGTTCGACGTCTCAGTTCTAAGTATGTGCACTTACCATTCTGATTAGCAATGAAAACGCAAACTGACAAAAATATAGGAAAAGCTATGTAATTTGAAAATTACACAATATATACATGATCCTAACGAACCATTTCACATTGGAGGTCAGTAAATACTGCACGGGCGACTTCATCGTGTTTACGTTTATGTCGCCCCCTCCACTCCACCTGGCCACTTCATGAATAGCTGATATTAAAACAACAAACTTGTATTGTGAATGGGGTTGTATTATTTCAAAAGGCACAAACAGGATTGGTACAACTAGAATTCAAAGAAAGAAAAAGAACAAGCTATATATCTTATTGGGCCTCTAAAGCAATAGAAAAACACCATTCAGCTGCTCAGGACAGAACAGAAAATACCCTTCATGTTAACCCAAGGACAAAACTTTTAAAGCACTCGCTTCAACAACGTGACAAGACCCTCAGACCCCTTTAACTCTCTAGCTGCCCCAGAACCACTTATCAAGGTCATTGAGTGCCTTGTATTCTTTGTTCCTACGCAAATAATCACAAGTCATGCATGTATATTCTGCTGGAAACTGGAACTGCTTTACTTTAAAGTGTCGCCTCCACTCAAAGTACTTGAGGTACATTTCCTCATTCTTGTCCAGAAGCAGCAGGTAATCAGCCAGGTCCTTGGGTGAGCTGAAGTCATCGACATGAATGAAGGCGTCTCCCTGGATAATCTTCTCATAGTTCTGCCTGGTCGGGCCCAGAACCACTGGCACTGTTCCTACTGAGAGTGGGTTGAAGGGTTTCTCAGTAATGTAATCCTTGTGGACGGAGTTCTCAAAGGACAGATAGAACTTGCAGCTGGTGATGGTTGGCATGAAGTCATTGTCAGAAATGTGCTTCCCAAACGCTCGTCCATATGCATGGACCTTAACATGTTTCTGCAGCTCATTGAAATATTTCACTCGCACATGCCCTGGGTTCCAGTGGCTCACTATCCAGCAGACCAGCTTGTTTTTACTGGGTGGTACAAAATTCTCCTCCCCCTGTGCTGGTAGCATGGCACCATAAGGTGCTAAAATGGTTGAATCCAGGCGATGGCTGAGAGTCAGATTGAACAGCTTCTCTATTCCAGGCAGCTTTGCTGAATGTGTCGGCGACTCATAGTTGAACCATATCCACTTCTGGAAAAATGGTCGCGGCAGCTGCGGCAGATTGGACAGGTCATGCTTGATGTCTCTGTGATGGATGATGACTCCATGTGACTTATTGTAGAGGTTCCTGTCTGCTGTGAGGAAGCAGTTATCAATTTTATAGAGAGAGCTGCAGATGCTCAAGTTGAACTTACTGCCAAAGGGCCAGAGCCACATCAGCACAATGGTGGGATTTTTATCACTCTTGGTGGAGATGAGGTTCTTCACGTGTTCTGACACTGACTCTACAGGAACTGATAACCAGCTTGTATAAGGTTTAAAATACATCAGAAACAGAGTCACAAAGACTCCCAGTACAAGTATACCGAGGAGAAGGGGTCGCAGGACTCCGTTAGAAGATCCAGATGCCATACTGTGTTCTAAAAAGGACAGACCACAGAGAACAAACTCAGTAATGTCATGGTCAGCAGGACACAACATCAAGACTGATCACCTTATCATGTTCACTTAGTGGTATGAATATATACAGTTGTGTGTTTAGTGCAGTAGTTTACATAATAAATGAAAGTGTTAAGCCTTCTACACAATATTGCAATACAAATTTGGTGGATTTTACTGAATGCTGAAATCCAAGCAAGAGAAGAGATTGTGGGGATTTGAGGAAATTGCCCCTACACCAGATCCATCTGTGACTCTATGCTCATAAGAAAAATGAAAGGAGGTAGCAGCTATCCTTCTCTTTGTTCTTTGCAAAATAATAATGGTTTTTAATTTAAACTCATCCATCTGTTCTCTTCTTCTTATCCTTGTCAGGGTCACCTGGGGTTTGGTGAGTGGTTAGTAGGGGTGTGGATTCTATCCCAGCTACTACCTGTTTATCACAGGCCTAACACAGAAAGACAGACTGTTGACATGAAGAGAGAAAGTGCTCTCAATTATGGAGACAGCCAAAGGGTTTATTTATGTTTGATGTGTGTTTTACATGTGTGTGGCTGTTAATAAAGTTGGCGCTCTCTAGGGGGCATGAGCGTTCATCCAAAACGGCCGAAGGCTGATGTGTTTTTATTCCTCCCTAAGTATCGTCGGTGAAGTTTGCCATGCACGTCAGATTTTCCTGCGCATTTTCACATCTCTGCTAACAGGTTATGGTCCCAGAGAGCTAAGAAATTTTCCAAAAAAGAGTCCATGTGGTTTTTTTTGCCACCAAGAGAAACATCGCAACGTACAGCGTGCTTGGTGAGGATTAGCATACCATGCTAGCACCATGAGCCGACGAGCCGCTGAGTCAAATAGCCGTTGGGCTCGGCTAGTTTTTGATGGAGACGAAAAGAATTACGAACTGTGGGAGACAAAATTTTTGGGCCACCTTCGTTTGCAAGGATTAAGAGACATTATTTTGAAGCAGCCTACTGACGCTGAGGGAGAAGAAGACAGAGCAAAGAATGCAGAGGCCTACGCAGAGCTGATCCAGTTTCTGGATGACAAAAGTTTGTCTCTTGTTATTCAAGAAGCAGCGGATGATGGAGGGAAGGCGCTGGGGATTCTAAGAAACTATTACGCAGGTAAAGGGAAGCCTCGTATAATTAGCCTGTATACAGAACTCACTTTGCTCCAAAAGTCCAGCAGTGAGAGTGTGACGGACTATGTGATACGAGCAGAGACAGTAATCACAGCCCTGAGAAATGCTGGAGAAACATTGAGTGATGGGTTTTTGGTAGCAATGGTTTTGAAGGGACTGCCAGAATCATTCAAATCGTTTGCTATCCATGTCAAACAAAGTGAAGTTGAAGTGACTTTTGCTGAATTTTTTTTTTTGACACTGTAGTTTTTATTGATAGTTTTGTCACAGTTTAAACACAGACATGTATTACATTACAGGAGAAATAACCATACAAGCACACAGTCAAAACAAACAAAACTAAAGCGAACAAAAGGTGTGGGTGCCAATTCTAATCAACTACCATATGCATACCTGCCTTTACTCCGCAGCATACATACTCCAGCTTATATACATACTTTTATACATGCATGCATCAATGGATATACAAAGTTATAGACCTTAAATGTTTTGTTCATTCATTAATTTTCCTTGGTGCCATATAATGTCCAGTTCTCCCACTTAGCAACGAAAATATCTTCCTTTAATCTGAGAATGTAAGTCATTTTTTCCATTGCATAGATTTCCCCAACAACATTTAACCAGCCTTTTGAAGAAGGTGGATCCAGTTTGTACCAGTTTCTTGTTATAGCTTTCTTTGCAGCTATCAATAGGATTTTTGTCAAATACAAGTCGTCGTACATACTCCCTAATATTCCCAAGATATACAGTTTTAAAATTGTGTGGTAATTGATAGCCCAAGATATTGCCTATTACAAGAGTCACGTTCTTCCAAAAATTATGCAGTTTCAGGCACTCCCAAAACATGGTAAATGGCCTGAAAATTAATTAATTAATTAATTAAATCATACAGGGAGGCCCCTGTATGATTTAATTACGCAATCCAGCATGCCATAAGACGTACGCGAACTTCGTACTTCCTTTGAAAAGTAATCTCTGAGTTGCAGGTACTGGTAAAAACCTTTTTTCTCTAGACTATACCGATCTTTTAAATCTTGGAAACTCATCAAATGGCCATCTTTCATTATTGTACAAATCGCTGTTATTCCTTTTTGTTCCCACTTCCTGAATCCTGAGTCGTGAGCACTTGGTATAACACCAACAACATAGGCAGCCCAGTTTAACATCTTAACCTCCCTTTCCAACTTACTTTGTTTAACTAGGCCAAACCATATCTCTAGAGTGTGGGATGTTATAGGATCAAGGAAATGCTGTAAAGTTTTCTTAAGTTGCTCATTTCCAAGAAATGTCTGGACTGGGACATCCTGTACTTTTATTTCAATATCTTTCCATTTAGCATTAAAGTTCTGATCACACCACTTTATCGCTGGTCTGGTTTGGGCCGCATGGTAATAATCTTTTAGATTGGGGAGTCCCACACCACCTTGCTTCCTAGATAGTTGTAATGTTGTGTATTTTATTCTAGGCCTTTTACCATTCCATACAAATCTAGAGATGAGCCTATCCCAGTCCTTGAATTTTTCCACTGGGATCTTAACTGGCAGATATTGGAAAAGGTACAGTAGCCGTGGGAGGACACTCATTTTTATTGTTGTGATTCTTGCACTAAAGTCTAGTGTAAGAGTTGACCATCGGTTTAGATCGTGTTTAATTTGAGTGGTCAGTCTATCATAATTTGTTTTAAAAAGGTCACTCAATTGTTTAGTCACAGTTACACCCAAGTATTTTATTTGTTTTGCAGTCCAGTTCAGTTTAAACTTATTTTTAACCTCTTCGGATGGCAAATAATTGAAAGCCAGTATCTGAGTTTTGGTCACATTAATTTTGTACCCCGAATGTTCAGCAAAGATATTAATTACATTAAACATCGGAATTAAAGTTTGGTTTGGATTTTCTAGGTAGAGTATGATATCATCTGCAAATAAGCTGATGATGTGGTCTTCCCCTTTAATATTTATTCCTCTCACTTCCTCACTTTGTCGATGGCCTGTGCCAGGGGTTCAATATATAGAGCGAAGAGAAGAGGTGAGAGGCAACAACCCTGGCGGGTACCCCTCTCGAGAGAGATTTGCTCCGTTAGGCTGCCATTGATTCTAATTCGAGCCGTAGGAGATTGGTAAATAGATTTGATGCACATCACAGCACCGTCATTAAAACCAAACCTTTCAAGCACGGCATATAGGAAGTTCCAATCTACACTGTCGAAAGCCTTCTCTGCATCCAGGCTTACTAGGGCCACACTGCCCTTTTTTGTTTGTATCGAATTAACTATCTGGAGGGTCCTTCTTATACTATCTTGAGTTCTACGTCCTGAGATAAAGCCAGTTTGGTCTTCATTAATTAAATCTGTCATAATTGCTCCATATCGCTTAGCAATTATAGATGTGTATATTTTGTAGTCCACATTAAGTACCGATATGGGTCTGTAATTGTTACAATATTCGGTGTCTTTTCCCTCTTTAGGGATTACTGAGATAATCACCTCACTCCATGAGGGAGGGGTTACACCCTCCGCAAGGGTATGATTGAATGATGATTGAAGCATTGGTATCAACTCCTCCTTAAAGTTCTTGTACCACTCTGAGGGAAACCCATCGGCCCCCGGTGATTTATTAGCTTTAAGTCTTGAAATTGCTCTAGATATTTCTACATGACGGATGGGGGCAGTTAGTTTGCTGTTTTGCTGCGTACCAATACGTGGTAAGTCTAGGGAGTTAAGAAAAGCAGTTTTTTCGTCTTTATTTGAGGAACATGGTTGTTTATACAAGTTTTCATAATATTTCCTAAATGTTTCTTCTATTGCTTCCTGGCTATACTGCAAGTTATTTGTAGATGGGTCCCTAATCTTGTGAATTGTTTTAGCAGCTTGCTGCTGTCTAAGACGCCGTGCTAACAGTCTAGCTGCCTTTGGGCCGTTCTTATAATAATCCTGTTTCAAAAATCTAAGTTTTTTTTCCACTTCTTCAGTCAATATATTGTCAATTTCCTTTTTTAGTGTTTTGATTCTGTCTTGGAGCTGAACATTCCGAGTTGTTCGGTATAATATTTCTGTGTTTTTCAATTCCTCCACCTGGCTTAGGTACAGGGCCTTCCTCATTTGGTGTTGTTTTGAAGTTATGGCAATAAGCTTCCCTCTGAGTACAGCTTTGAATGCATCCCAAAACACAGTTGGGCTAATTTCTTCTGTGGAATTTTCCTCTATGTATTGCTTTATATCTTTCTTGATTTGGTCTTTCATTTCTTTTTTATTCAGACAGCTCAGATTTAACCTCCAACAGGTGTTTCTACGCCTACTATTTAGATTTAGCTTTAAATGAATGGCACAATGATCAGAAATATCTGCCACTCCAATTGTGCATTCAGTTACTCTGTGTAGATCCCATCTGTTCATTAAGACATAGTCAATTCTTGAGTAAGTGTTGTGAGTCTTTGAGTAGTGTGTATACTCCTTATCCAGCGGGTGATGTTCCCTCCATACATCTACCATTCCCTGCTCTTTCATAAAGGTATTAACCATTCTCGCCAGGCTGTTTTTGCTTCTATTTGTGCTTGTTGTATCAATTCTATGATCGAATACCACATTAAAGTCTCCTGCACACAGCACTGTCCCTTCAGATTCTGACATGACTGTAGTAAGTAGAGTCTTCACATTTTGTTGGTTGCTCTCAGGGGGAATATAGAGATTGATTAGTGTCACCGCCTCCCCTTCTAGTTTACCTCTTACAATAATGTATCTCCCGTCACTGTCCCGAATTTCTTTAGAACATTCAAAATTAATTGAATTTTTAATAAGTATTGCTACCCCCCTTTTACGACTTTTCTTGCAAGTACTATAGTAAGAATTTCTGTACCCAAATTTCTTTAATTTATCATGCTCTTCCTGCGACAGATGTGTTTCCTGTAGATATATTACATTGGCATTAAGCTTTCTCATTTTAAGTATCACTTTACTTCTTTTAATTGTGTTATTCATCCCATTGACATTCATTGACACCAGCGTTATATTCCTCATCTTTTCACTGTTAAGTTTAGTTTTATTTTTGGCTTATCACTATCATAGCATCCCACACTAACTCTAAGAACTTGGAACAAGATAACAAGAAACTTAAGAGAAACTGAAAATACGTATTTCTTACCCACAGCGTCCCTGTGGTTCGGGGGGTATATCCTTTTCAGATTAGGGGCCCCTGTGAGATCCAACCTAGGTTCCTAAAAAAAAATAGAAAAAAAAAAAGAAAACCTACCACTTTCCGGTCTACCTTGCCTTGAAAAGCAACAAAGTAATGAACCTTTAGGTTCTGAATTCTACTGTTCAATCATTTCCACCGGATTCAAATGTTTGTATCCTCACTTATAAGTTCTCGGTGTTAGATCGCTGCCATCCTAATGCGTTTTCCAGTCGCTCCTCCAGCATCGCGCTTTCCCCGCTCCGCTGCGGCACCTCCACCTGTATTCCTCTCCTCCTTAGCTCCTCCGCCGCCGCCTGGCCGCTGTCGTATGTCCTGACGCCGCTCTCCCAGTGGATCCTGATTCTGGTCAGAGGCGTCTGGAAGCGAATTCCTCTCTCTTTTAAGGCTTTCTTAATTCCAGCGTATTCCTTCCTCTTTTGAATCACGTCGGTAGCGTAGTCATGATCAAAGAAAAGCTGCTGAGGAAATTGATGTATAACTTTTTTCTTCCACGCTGCCTTCAGCACCATCTCCTTGGTTGAGAACTGAAGAAAATTAACCACCACCGATCGCGGAGGTTTTTCTGGTCCAGGTTTTGGCACCAGAGCTCTGTGCGCCCGCTGAATATTTAGAGCAGAATCCGGCGGGAGCGAAAGCTCAGCTCTCAACAAGTCTTCCACAAACTGCAGCACAGAGTTTCCTTCAGAGCCCTCTTTTAGGCCAAAAATGCGAATGTTGTTCCGTCGGCTACAGCCTTCCAAGTCAGCCAGTTTCATCTGAATATTCCGTTGTTGCTGGAGCGACTGGATTAGAGCGTCTTTTGCGGCCAAATTCCACCTTTCCATCTCTTCCAGTCTTTTCACAGCTTCTTCGAGTCTGGTCTCATGACTAGCTAGCTCATTCGCCATTTCTGCCAGTTTTATATTAATGTCTTTCTTGAAGCTGTCGAATTCGTCCTTCATTTCTTGTTTGATGTCTTTCTTAAACGTGGCAAACTCAGTTTTAAACTCAGCTTTAAGTGAGTGAATTTCCCTAATAATGTCCTGAAAGCCTGCGTGGGGGTGGCTAGCTACATCTCCTTCCATCTGCTCGCCTTGCACGCTGTTCTCGGACATGTCTGCGTTGCCTCCTCTTGCCAGCTCCACTTGTTTCACAAAATCCTTAATATTTCCTTGTCTTTTTGACCTTCTTCCACCTTTCATGGCATTTTTTACACGGTTTGATGGTGGAAATATTCGAATTCTGGTTTTCTTTCGAGTTTTGACCGGGAGCTGCAAGCTTATGCTGCCATCTTCTTTACGTCCCCCTAGTGGTCCCCCGACTTTTGCTGAATTTAAAACTAAACTGCAAAGCTATGGAGACACAGAGAACATGCGCGCTGCAGCGTCAGATGACAGCATCGTGAAAGCACGTCCACAACCGAGCGACAAACCCACTTTTGAAAATTCGAATGACCGTGGAGCCGGCAACACAGACATAGTGTGTTTCAGATGTGGACTAAAGGGACACAAAGCCAGGACGTGTCAGCGCAAGCAGTGGTGTAGAGAGTGTAAAAGCACCACTCATCGGGACTCAACCTGCAGACGGAAACGGCGGCAGGACAATGCACGGAAAGTTTCCGAGGAGTCAGGCAGCAAAGACTACGCATTCCAGATAAGCAGCGAGGATGCAGAGTTCCAGTCAGAGCATGGCGTCAACAAAAAGGGTCTGATGGTGGACACAGGGGCAACTTCGCATATTGTTACAGATATAACAAAGTTCAGAAAATTCGGCGACAGTTTCCAGCCCAAGACACACTACGTAGAGTTGGCTAACGGCACTAAGTGCACTGGAGTTGCAGAGCAAAGGGGGGAGGAAGAGTTTTGCTTGATGGACAGCAGGGGGCAGTGCCACAAAACAACCTTGAAACAGGCACTGTACATCCCATCATATCCACAAGACATCTTCTCTGTGAAAGCAGCTACCTCCAATGGAGCACCTGTGATCTTCAAGCAAGGAAAAGACACTCTGACATATTGAGAGAAGCCAATTGAGTCTAATAACAGATTAAATGCCATGTTGAGGCTGTCATTGTTAGCATCTACATGGATGTTAAAATCACCCACAATAATTATTTTATCTGAGCTGAGCACTACATCAGATAAAAAGTCTGAGAAATCAGAGAGAAACTCTGTGTAAGGCCCAGGTGGACGATAGATGATAACAAGTAAGACTGGTTTCTGAGTTTTACAGCTGGGGTGGACGAGGCTAAGCATCAGGCTTTCAAATGAATTAAAAGTCTGTCTGGGTCTTTGGTTGATTAATAGGCTGGTGTGAAAAATTGCTGCCACACCGCCCCCTCGGCCTGTGCTTCGAGGTTTCTGGTAGTTAGAATGACTCGGGGGTGTTGATTCATTTAAACTAACATAATCATCCTGCTGCAACCAGGTTTCTGTAAGGCAGAGTAAATCGATTTGTTGATCAATTATTAAGTCATGTACTAACAGAGACTTGGAGGAGAGAGACCTAATATTTAATAATCCACATTTCACTGTTTTACTCTTTGGTTCAGATGTGGATACTGTATTGTTTTTGTTTAAGTCATTTTTTCTAACAAAAGTTGATGTGAAGGATGGATGATCCCCTCAAATTACAGCGCAACACCACGAGGTTTCAGTTTACCAACGTTTCATGAAATGGGGCACAGTATCTGACAGGGAGAGGACAGAGACCTCTGTCAGTTATGTGCAGTGTTGGGTGTAATGCATTACTAAGTAACGCGTTACTGTAATTAAATTACTTTTCCACTGAAAAAGTAGAGTAACTAATCGCTGTTCATTTTTAGGTATTTTAATTACAGTTACTTACAATGTACTTGCGTTACATTGTAAAATAATTAAACTCGCTGAATATCATTATTTAATTTCATTAATCTATCTTCTAAACGTAGAAGTAAACTCTGCCGCTTTAACATCGCTGTAGTGCAGCTGCACGTCATTTCGCGCCAGTTTGCTACATAGTCGTATTCTACAGCGGAAGATGTCGGACTCGGCTGAAGCGTGTGGCTGTTTTATGAAGTGGACATATTCCCGTCTCTTCACTTTTCTGAAACAAGCAGACAAGAACATTACAGTAATATGTAAGCTATGTGCTGGGGAGAAAAAACTATCAGCTGCTGTTAATAGCGCGAGTAATCTACTGAAGCGCCTGACACAGAGCATAGACGAACACTTCTGAGGGATCCTTGTTCATCATCCATGGATAACACCGTGGCAACTCCTGCTAAGCAGGCAAAACCTGATTTTACTTCAGCAGCACAGAAAGCGTCTGAAGGTGAGCTTAAAAAATGTTTGCAGGCTACATTGTGGAAGAGATGCTACCGCTGCGTACTGTAGAGTCTTTGTCTTTAAAAAAAATTATTTATTATTTTAAGAGTTTAATTTCTGTTTGTCCACTCAAGGTTTAAAGGGATTTTAAGAAGTATTTAGTTAAATTACTTATTTAGTAATTAAGTTACTTTTCTGACACAGTAATTAGATAAGTATTTTAAATACAATATTGACTAAGTAATTAGTAATTAATTACTTTTTTAAAGTAACTTACCCAACACTGGTTATGTGTTAGCCCTGTGATAGACTGGCATGTCCAGGGTGTGCTCCTCGGCCTTGTGAATCGTGACTAGATGCAGATCATGAAACAATTTTTCATGATTTCATGTTGATCAGACTAATTTATAATTTCTGTGTTATTGATTAAGTGCTCAGCTGTAGTTTTGGTTCTCTGATCATCCATCTCTTTGATCAGTGTACCCGTAATGTACGAACCAATCACAGTAGAGCATTCCTCTGCAGGCAACCTGGCATGAGCACTATCCGGTCTTTAAATGATGACATGACGAATCCTGCTTCCGGGCCTAAAGTAGTCTGCGTTTAATATGGCTTCTGTGTTGTTAACATGTTTAATGTTTTGTATTTTCTCCTATTTAATCTCAAAAAGCTCCTAAAAACAGTCAGTGATCACTGTCGGCCTCCCTCGGCCTTTATTACCTCTAATCATTTTAAAGCTCAGTTTTTAAACCCTTACGATGTAACTACAGCTCAGCCCATGCAGCAGTATATTAATGACTAACCTGGTATTGTGGATGGATTATCTCAGTTGTTCTCCTGACTGAAGTTTGGTCCGTTTACAGCATCCTGCCATGCAATTGCATTTGTCTCTAACCATCAGGAACCCTCACGTTAACTTTTATCGAGTAGAAAAAAGTTAGCATGTTTATATTAAGCTCACATAGACGTGTCGCTAGTGATCACGTAGCACATCATTATATACCAGCTAGCCCAACTTCAGTAACCCTACAAACGTCACTGCTGTTTAGTTTTCTGTCTTCATTTATGTTGGAAGTGATAGCAGAGCTGTACGTTTGAATTTGTTTCCAAAATCTCTCAGTCAGGACAGGCTATATTGTATTTAGATGGAAGCTAGCGAGCTAACTTCCTGCTAATTTCTAACTCCGTTAAATGTCATAAATTCCGTTTTCATAGATGCCTGGATGTTAAACTCAATTGTTACACCTGGTAAAGCAGCAACGCTGATCATTTTATTACAGATGAAAGACTTCAGACAGTTTTTCAACTCTCAGTGATGCCGCAGTGATCGTTTGATTTATGGACCTGCAGCGGAGTTTGAGCCCAGACACGGCTAGAGTGACGTCAGACTTAAAGACCGGATAAGCTCTACGTGGTGACCGGTCAACAACATGCAGGATTTCAGCAGCTGCGTTTCAGAACAAGTCTATCTGGTGGGGCTAGTGAAAGCACTTCAACAATGGACAGAAGAAGCTTTCTTAAAAAGAAAAATGTGGAAATGACAAGGTTTAGATAAAGTGAGAGGAGGTGGAAAAGAATTTTCCATCTGCATGAGAAGATCGCTGCCTCAGAATCAGGTCTCCCATGTCTGACACACTGTTTTCTTTCTCTTATCCAGATTAGGGTGGAGTGGGGCTCCAAACCCGAGCTGGGCTTTAAAATCTCTTTTTATTTTAATTTATTTAACCTTTCTTTATACACGTAGTCCCGTTGAGATGTAATGAGTCATTTCCTCTTTTAGACATTTTATGATCTAAAGACCATAAAATGTGCGTATAACAGCAAAATGCAAGCTTCAAATAAAACAAAAGCTTAATGTGAGTCTACTGATTATGAGCACAGAGCAGTAAAAAACATTTGAAATGATATTTTTTGACTGAAATAAATGATTCTATTTCTCACTGTGTTTCTGACTTCGTTTTCATGAAAACATCCACCTGCGCTCAGCTTTACTTCCTCCTGCACCCGGAATACTGTCAGGCTCCACCTTTACCTGGAAGCACCTGACTGATACCAGGACTGAGTAAATAAGCCTGTGATCATTTTCAAAGCAACAGCTGGAAAATCAGAATTAGTGCTGTGTGTCATGATTATATATAACAGCAGTAATAGGTTTAAACTTTGGGATGTGATGGTAAAGTGCTCAGCTGTAGTTATTAAGACTTCATGATAAGCAGTTTGTGACCTTTGTGTCATACAGCACGACATCACCACTCACATTATTGTCAGTAAAAGCAGTCCGGGGGGGGTGAGTGAGGCCACAGTCAGTGAGTTTAACACACGTGACCAAAGCATTTTTGTACTAGAAATTTATGGATCACAGACAACCAGGACTGCAGTGGGCCCTCACTGACTTAGCTGAACCTCTTCACTCCAGATCGCTGCCATTAGTTTGTACATTAATACATGGTGAACATATTATTCTGTATCCATGTATTCAGAGATCAAAGACAGTTTATTTACTTACAGCAATGTGTCTTATTGTTAATAATAAAATAAACATCAGAAACTTTGATAAACATGTAGATACTTCAGTCAGTGATGCATGTATAATGAAGTCACCACTGTAAAAGCATTATTAATGTTTGAAAGATCAACTTTTTGATTCCTCCCTTTCTGTCTGCTCCTCTCAGCTCTTCACACACTGAACAAACTTTAACTTCAAATATAGATTTCTGAACTCACCGAGTCTCAGCTGAGCTCCTCACAGCATCACCACCAAGTCAAAAAATAACTTTTTAAAAGTCTTTTGTACTTTCAGACTCCTCCCCTTCTGTTTCTTCTGGAAAAACCTGTTACCAGATCGGATCACATCATCTCACCTGTTGAACAGGAAGTAAGTCCCAGACAGGTAACCATTTACACAATCTACTCTAAAATGTCATTGGCCAAATAATAATGGATTGCATTTATATAGCGCTTTTCGAGAACCTCAAAGCGCTTTACAATTCATTCACTCTCACATTCACACACTGGTGGAGGCAGCTACAGTTGTAGCCACAGCTGCCCTGGGGCAGACTGACAGAAGCAAGGCTGCCATATCGCGCCATCGGCCCCTCTGGCCAACGCCAGAATGTGGCCCAACCCACTGACAGGCTCTGCTGAAGTATTGTCCTTTTCTATGACAGAGGTCAAAAGCACCTGCTGTGATGATTAAATCTCGTGGTTTGGGACTTGGGACATTGCGGTGCTCCTTGGGTGAGAGCTGCAAAATATGAGCTGAGTATGGGTGAAACTTATTTTAGTGGCACTAGGTCAACTGTAGCAGTGCACCTGGAGTCACCAACGATTCAACTGGCTCTGGTTGCTAGTTTAAATCGATATGAAGTATTACCCAAATTACAAGGTTCCCTTGTTCTGTATAATCTTTCACTTTCACTTAAGAAAAAGCAGTATTTGTTGTTAACATCTGCAAAGTACGAAAATGCTTTTAAATGTAATATGAAACGAAGGTTAATGATGATTGTTTTACTTTTACTTATATCCGGAGATGTGCAACCAAATCCTGGACCTGAATTGAAAAGTGTCCAGACCCCTGCTGATTTTAAATCTCAGCCAGGGTTAAAATGTGTTCATCTAAACGTACGCAGTTTATTACACAAGACGGACCTGGTCAGAATTTGGGCGAAATCAACAAACGCGGATATTGTGATTATCTCCGAAACTTGGTTGTCCAAATCTATTACAGATGATGACATCAACATAACGGGATACAATCTTTATCGCACAGATAGGCCTAGGAAAGGTGGAGGCATAGCAATTTATGTTAAATCAAGATATGAAGTATCCATTGTTTTATCTGTATCTATTCCTAAACAAATGGAATTCTTGGCTTTGGATATTAAAATAGTAGAGTCTCTTACTATAACAGTTGTTGGGTGCTATAGGCCTCCGTCTGCTGTAAAGGAAACTTTATTATCTCTAAAGCATCTTCTGTCCAAATTAAAATACAACGAACTTCTAATGGCAGGAGACTTGAACTGGGACTGGCTGAATATAGTTTCTGATGATTTTAAATCTTTCTGTGACTCTGTTCATCTTAGCCAGTTGGTCAATCTACCTACAAGGCCAAATATAAAGAGTCCTGACAAATCTACTTTGATTGATCTAATTCTAACAAATGTCCCTCATAAGTTTATGTCTCTAGGCGTGTTTTGTAATGATTTAAGCGATCACTGTGTAGTTGCTACCTGTAGGAACACTAAAATCCCTAAATGTAAACCGCGTATCATCTGTAAAAGAAATTTTAAAATATTTAATGAGCAAGCGTTTCATTATGACTTGTCTATGGTAAACTGGGAATACTTGAGTCTGATACCAGACATCCATCTGGCTTGGGCTTATTTTAAAGAAATTTTTATGAAGATTTTAAATAAGCATGCACCTGCCAGAAAATTTAGGGTCAAGGGACGGGAGAACCCTTGGTTTTCATCGGAATTATCAGAGTCTATCCATCAGCGTAATGTGGCATGGGCAAAAGCTAGGAAAAACGATTCCCTGACTGACTGGTTAGACTTCAGGAAATTAAGAAACAAATGCACGACACTTATCAAGAAGGCTAAATCAGAATATTATTTATCTGTTACCTCAGAAAATCTCAATAACCCTCAGAAATTTTGGAAAGTAATTAAGTCCTTATCTATAAATAAAACATCACAGGCTCTTCCAAAATTCATTCTAAAAGATTCTGTCCCAGTTTATGACAGAACTGAGGTCTTAAACAGCTTTAACAAGCACTTCACTTAATAGAGCCCTATTTTCTGAAAATAGCAGCTGATTACATTGCACAACCTCTTACGTTCCTTTTTAATCTTTCAATCCAAAATAAAGAAATTCCACTTGTTTGGAAGTCTGCTTTTGTTACGCCAATATTAAAAGGAGGCGACCCGGCCATTTTGACTAACTACAGGCCAATATCAAACTTGTGTGTTTTGGCAAAAGTCCTTGAGTCTCTCGTCAGTGAGCAATTAAAAGAGTTCTTGTACTCTAACGAAGTTCTTTCAAAACTACAATCTGGGTTTAGAAAACAGCATAGTGCTGTCACGGCTGCCACAAAAGTGATAAATGACATACTTGTTGCTCTTGATAAAAAACAGCACTGTGCTTCTCTCTTTATTGACCTGTCAAAAGCCTTCGACACTGTGGATCACGCCATTTTAAAACATAGGCTTCTTTCTTTGGGGCTGTCTAGACATGTTGTCTCCTGGTTCACTAATTATTTGAGTGACAGGACTCAATGCATTAAATGTGAAAATCTGTGCTCAGAACTTCTGAATATTCACACTGGGGTGCCACAGGGCTCAATTTTAGGACCTCTGCTGTTCATCATGTATATAAATGATTTGGGACAACATGTGTCCAATGCTAGTATGCATTTCTATGCTGATGATACAGTTATTTATTCCTTTGGCTCAAACCTTGAAAAAGCAATAGAATCCTTGCAGAAAGCTTTTGACGTGATTCAGCACACACTTCTGGGGCTGAAATTGGTTCTCAATGCTGAAAATACAAAGCTAATGTTGTTTTCAAACATGAAGAGATTTCCTCAAACTGTCCCTTTGGTGTCCACTCTTGAGGGAAACCTCATAGAAGTGGTGCATACGTATAAATATCTTGGCTTTCTAATTGATGATTCTCTGACCTTTAAACCTCACATAGACAATCTTGTGAAAAAACTCAAATTAAAATTGGGATTTTTCTTTCGAAACAAATTTTGCTTTTCTTTTGAGACAAAAAAGCGTCTTGTAAATGCTACATTTTTATCTGTTTTAGATTATGGTGATCTGTTGTACATGAATGCTTCTGCCCAGTGTCTTTATAAGATTGACTCAGTATATCATGCCTCCTTACGGTTTATTACAAACTGTAGGGCCTTGACCCATTGTTGTGATCTGTACGCTCGAGTGGGATGGCCTTCGTTGTCCTCCAGGAGGTTTGCTCACTGGTGCATCTTTATTTATAAGGCCCTGCTTGGACAAATGCCCACCTACATTTGCGATCTGCTCACACGGAGAAGTACTGTTTCTTACAGTCTGCGTTCAAGCGATCTTTTTTTGCTCAATGTTCCATTTGCCAGAACTGAACTGGGAAAGAGGGCTTTTACTTATGCTGCCCCTTTCACATGGAACACGATGCAAAAAGATTGGAAGATAGCAGATCTTATTTCATTAAATGCTTTTAAGTCTAGATTGAGAGAGCCAGAGAAAATTGTTTTTAAAATGTAATTGTTATTTATAATATGTATGTAACTTTGTAATTTCAACGTGTTGTCGCCTCTTGGCCAGGACTCCCTTGAAAAAGAGGTTTTTAATCTCAATGGGATTTTTCCTGGTTAAATAAAGGTTAAATAAAATTGAACTAAAAGTCATCCGAAAGTAAAGCCTGGTGTGGTTCCTGCTGCCACGTGTGTGATCCTGAAACACAAACTTCTTCTTCTTATTCAGCTGCTGATCTGAAAATGATCTCTGAACAGTTTCTGAGATGTTTGAATGTTTGCTCTTTATTTATGATATAGAAGTCATGTTGGTCGTGACTGGTGTGATACTGGTACGACAATGTCTCTGTTACTCAGTGATGTTCCTCCCCTGAGGGTAGCAGCAGAGCAGGTTTTCCTTTTTTGAGTGGGTGTGTCAGATGAATCAGAGTGTAACTAAAGTTGGGGGTTTTCACTCTGGTAAAACCTGTCCAGAAGGGGCGTCACATCAGCTGCAAGACTGTTTTGAAAACAGACTGGAGTGTGTGTCAACTTCTGTGTCAACAGCGTCACTGTGGACAAACGTCTCCGGGTGTATTCCAACCAGAAACCCTGGATGACTAAACAGGTCCAGGTCCTGCTGAAGCAACGACACATCGCTTTCAGATCTGGTGATGGTATGCGATACGTTACAGCCAGATCTGATCTGAAAAGAGGCATCAGAGAGGCCAAGGTAATAATAATAATAATAATAATAATAATAATAATAATAACTTTATTTGTAAAGCGCTTTCAATCAAAGTGCTGTACAACTATTTGAAACTACAAAGATAAATAAAATAAAAGCGATACATAGCAATACAGGTAAAAGACACAATACAAGTTAAAAACAGTAAAAATTTAAAAACTAAAAACCATAGAATTAAGACATGTAAGATAGGGTGAACAAATGTGTCTTCAACTTAGTTTTAAAAACCTCCACAGAGCATGCCTGCCTAATATCTTGAGGGAGGTTGTTCCACAGAAACGGGGCACGAAAAGAAAAAGCACGCTCTCCAACTGTCTTTTTTCTGGCTCTAGGAACCTTTAGAAGGCCAGAGTCCTGAGATCGGAGAGCACGGGATGAAACATAAAGGTGTAAAAGGTCGGAGACGTATGAAGGTGCCAATCCATTTAAAGCCTTGTAGGTGAGCAGCAGGACCTTAAAATCTGACAAGGTAGCCAACGAAGAGATTTCAGTACAGGGGTAATGTGCTCAAACTTCCCAGGTCCTGTTAAAATGCGAGCAGCTTAATTTTGCACCATCTGTAGACCTCTAAAACTTTTATTTGGTAGCCCAGAAAGAAGAGCGTTACAATAATCAATACGTGAGGACACAAATGCATGGACAAGAACCTCTGCAGTGTCACTTGATAAAACTTGTCTGATTCTGGCGATGTTCCTCAAATGATAAAAGGCGGTCTGGTACCACTTTACAATAAGACTCCCCTTATAGATGGCTAATAAATAGATTATAGCAATGTTATTAATTAATCTGTAAATGCTTTATAAACCATTATTAATGGTTTATTATGCATTAATTAAGGGTGAGAAAGAGAAACACCTGACTGGTTTCTTGCCAAAAAGTGAGCCAAATGTGTTCACCTATATATTTCATCTAGAGTTGGTATATGAAACATTTCATACTAAGTTACTATCTTGTAAGCGCAATAAGCATTTGTAAATATATTTTTAGCATATAATATTGTACTTTATAAATGCATTATAAATATCCACACTGTCAATTGGAGCTAAAGTGCAAAACATGTCACCATTTATTAATGACTAATAAACATTTATAAATGCCAAAAGAGAGCCTTGATGTAAAGTTTAAAACATGTCACCATTTATTTATGACCAACAAACATTTGTAAAAGTATAACTGGGCCTTATAATAAAAAGTATAAAGCACCAACAGTTATTTAGCATTGCTAAACTTACATACAAGCGTTTTAAAGATAGCTAAAACTATATTAAGGAAACAAATCCTATCCCTAAATTCACCACTGGCATAAAACAAAGGAAAATTATAACAAAAAAGCTTTAACTGAAACTTCACAGCTGTATTATTTACTGCATACACATTTAGACAAATCAAACGATAAAAAAGTAACAATAAAATAAACTAACAGTTAAACCTCTTAGTTATGTGGAAACTCAACACATATGTGAACAGATCTTTGAAAAATGGTTGGTTTTGCACATCTTGTCTTCAGTTGAAAATGCTCAAAACAAACAATATCACTTAGAACAAATTAGGGTTTCAGACAGATTTCCCTCTTTGAATTGGAAGCAAAGTACCAGCGGCCTTCATACTTTCTATTTTGTTTTTCACTTCATCACTGCCTTGAATTGCAGCCTCACATCGGTTAGCAAAAGCCAGTACTGTCTCTCCACCAGGCCTGTTGGACAGTAGCTCCTGGTAAACATCCGCATCCCAGATCCCAATCGGATGGCCAACACCTCCGCCCAGCCACCCCCGTCCTTCGGCACCCATAAGGCAAGGGAGCCCAGGCCTATCCAGATTGGGGCCTACGGCAGCAGGACCGCCCAGCCCCACAGAACCCGGGGCAGCCCACCCGACCCCACCGCAGAGGAAACTGTACCCACCCTGACATTCAATCATCTCCCAGACTGCACGAGACAGTAGACACCCAGGTATTCTCCACCTCTCTTCAGGTCGGGTCTTACACTCCACCTCTCTGGGAACACCCAGGCCCTCCAAAGTGTGGAGGCCTATCTCCCCTCACCACACTCCCTGCCAGTAACTGATGCCCTCAGGGGTTGGTGCATTGGTGGTTCTTGGTGTCCGGGGCTGGGCGCTCAGGTATGCACCAGCTCACTCCCGGTGGCTACTTGTCAGGGCCTGGTGCCTGTTGCTCGGTCAGGCCTCTTCCGGGGCGGGGGGGCCCTCGGGCCTCCGGCCTCTGGTCCTGCGGCTCGGTTCACTCTGGCACAGCTGGCTGCCAGCAGAGCCGACAGGCACGCCAGTGCAGCCCCCTCTGGCTTCTGCTCCGTGGCTACTGGGTGACCCCTCGTCTGGGGATCTCCTCAGCCCTTCCCAGGAGGGTGGCACGGCTGCCCCTCCCGTGGTCCTCCTTGGGCTCTCGCACTCTGGGGCCTCTGGATGTCTGGAGCCTGGATCTCTTCCATGCCTGCTTCATGCCCTGGGGGACGGGGCTATGGCCCTCCACACCCTCTAGCAGACCGTTACATGGAGAAACCTTTTGAATACAAGCGCGCTGATCCACACAGGTGTGCACACGGGTGTTCACTGTTCGTAGACATAAACTACACCTTTCTTGGCTGCTACCTCAAAGCACAATGTGAGCTGTCCGTCCTGCATGCTGCACAACAACATTCAATATTTAGTATTTACTGCTGTTTACACTTAGCTAGATTGACGCGATGGTGTTGTGTTTAGTATGTTGCTTTGTTTTTTTTTTGTTGCTTGTTTTCTCTTCTTTTTCTCTCAACAGGTGATCCAGGAGATTTTTTTCTTTCTGTTTTTAAGTGCCCTTTCTCACTGTCCCTCTTCCCCTCTGTTTTTCTTTTCCTTCCTCTTTCTTTCTCCCTTTCCTATCCCCCAGTCGTGTCTGTCCCGTCTGTAACAACTGAAAATAAAATAAATAATAACAACAAAGGTTGATCAAATGGACCAATACGGCAAGGCCGTGATTATCCATTTGGCAAAATAAATCCATTGGGTATCCTTGTTGGTCTTCAGACAGCAATTCTGACGGCTAAAGAACCAAATGGGACAGACAAAAAAAAGAAAAAAAAGGAAATGTCTTGAGGAGGGATTTGTATCACTGCACAATGTCAGTTGGTGTTTGAACTGAAAACAAAGCAAATAATTAGAAAAGCAAATGATATATATATATATATATATATATATACATACATACATACATACATACACATATATATATATATGTATATATATGTATGTATATATATGGATATGGTCCCTCAAGAAGTGGGAGGCACATTTGCAAACTGTTGTAATTCCTACACCGTTCACCTGATTTGGATGTAAATACCCTCAAATAAAAGCTGACACTCTGCAGTTAAAGCATGTCTTGTTCGTTTCATTTGGAATCCATTGTGGTGGTGTATGGAGCCAAAAATGTTAGAATTGTGTCGATGTCCCAATATTTATGGACCTGACTGTATATATATATGTATGTATGTATGTATATGTAGCCAAGTGAACTAATACTACGCATGGAAAGGGTTTAAAAAGAGGGGATTGTGTTTTTGACTGGTTGCCTGTCTACCAGAGGTCTGTTGTAGAGTTGTCATGGTGATGACTAGACCTCGCGTTTTGGGGGTATACTGTCCCTTTTAGAGCCGCCGTAAGCCAGAGCACGCATGCACTCAAGTTTGCGTCACACACTGAGCGGGAGCACTGGAGAGTTAGAGACTGCAAAAGATTCTGTGGCTAGCTACACAAGAGAGTTCTTAACGCGCAACAGGTGTATGTTTAATGGTCACGTTCTGTGAAAGGGACTGAAGAGCGGGTTGACGTGAGTAGTGACAGTGTCCTAACAGATTTCAAAGCTGTTAAGTTTATACTGTTATTCACTTTGCATAACTCTGTATGTTTCTGTTTGATTCAGAGGGGAGATCACTTGCTGTGTGATTCCTGCGTGTGTACTTGTCCTAGCACAGTAGCTGTGCGGATAAACCGAAGTGAGTTCATGATGTTCTCCCATAGAAATGTATGTTTAAAAAGACAGTTTGCAGTGTACTTTATTGCCTGTTGAACTGCGAAGTTGTGGGATGTAAACAATGTGTTTATTTGTTCTGTTTTCTCTTTTTTGTTGTATTTGTTTCTTGACAGGTCACTACTGTTGTCTATACTTTTTGAATTTAACGTGTACATATGATAGTTACTGTTGTCTCAGACCCTGAAAGACAGTTTTAGGCTGAGCCAGTGGAATAGTTAAATTTTGCGTTTCACTCAAAACTACAGAATTAAAACTGTGCTCCTCCGAGTACAGTCGGAGAATAAAAAAAGCCCACAAAAGAGTATTTCCTGTGTCCTGTCTCATTCCCCATGACCGGGCCACACATATATAAATCTATATATCTATCTATATATATATAGATAGATATATAGATATAGATATATATGTGTGTGTGTGTGTGTGTGTGTGTGTGTGTGTGTGTGTGTGTGTGTGTGTGATGACGTTTTTAAAAATTTCTCCAAATTATCAGTCCAAACCTTATATTAAGATGGGGTAGCAAACACGGAGTAGTTTTTAGAAAAATGTAAAATCATAATACTATCGTTTATGAGACGTTTATAGTATCCTCTACTGAACAGTCTTCTCTACCAAAATCTTTTGCTCACCACGCTGCCGGAGCTTCTTCTGCTCCTTCTTGTATTTCTTGACTCTTAAATGCTTTTTCTTGTATTTCTGCTTTCGTTTCTTTGGGGATGAAAATGAGGATGACAACACAGACGATACAGATGAAGATGTGGAAGATGAATCTAAGTTTTCAGAAGCCTTCGAGGAAAATGGATCATTGAATGGTTCATCTTTAGGTGGCTCTGCAAGATGCAAACAAGAAAATGGCTGGTTTTAGAAACAATAATAATAATGGATTGCATTTATATAGCGCTTTTCAAGACTCTCAAAGCACTTTACAATTCCACTATTCATTCACTCTCCCATTCACACACTACAGGCAAGCTACAGTTGTAGCTACAGCTGCCCTGGGGCAGACTGACAGAAGCGAGGCTGCCATATCGCTGCAGTAGGCAGCAGGTGAAGTGTCTTGCCCAAGGACACAATGACCGAGACTGTCGAACCTGCCATTACCACACTATTAAAATATGTGAACAAAAGTCAGCCATAATAAAATTGTTTATGAGAGAAATGACAACAGAGAAGAATAAAAACTGATACAAAGTAATGGCATAACCTATATGCTAATTAGTGAATGACATCTAAATGTTGTTAACTTTGTTTTGGAAAGATTATGATAAATGAATGATAACTAGTTCTAGTTGGAGCTATGATCTTATGAACTATGAAAAGAAATCAATCAAGTTAGACCTGGCTGAACTGAATTTGGAACCAGATCTCTTTAGGAATGAACTGGCACAACACTTAAAGTTAACTGACTAAAATCTTTTAATCAACACAATGGCAATAAGGGAACTTCACTGGGATTTATAAATTATCTAATGTTTATTTGAAGACTGTAAAATAAAAATAATGCTTATGGAACAAGTCTAGTTTCATACTTGTAAAGGATGATAGCTGACTTTGGAGGAAATCTCTCTCTCCTTCCAGTTCTTTAATTCTCATCTTTTGCGTCTCCAGTTTCTCTCGCTCCTTATTAAGCAGGGCAGTTGCAGTAGGGGCAGGATTAGAAGAAGATCTAAAGAACAAACAATTATTAAATTACTACACTAAAGAAATTTCTAATCTAAACTTGGGGAAACTCAAACAAAATAATGATTAAAAACGGTTGCAACTTGAATTTATAAAAAGCCACTTTGTAAAAAAGTCATCATATATACACCTATGATGGTTCAGATATTTCTAAAACAAGGCCGATAATCCTTATTTGTACTGCCTTACTGGGGTGTTTAATATAAATTTAATCATGCACATAAACAAAACAAAAAAATTAAAAATATACAACTAAGTGATATCAGACGTTTGGAATAATCAATAATAATAGAGCTATTCACATGTTATGTGATGTTAGTTAGCCACTGTAGCTAGCAGCCAAGTGGCTTGGTAGCTAGGTAGCTAGCATTATACTCAGCGCCGTTGGCTTAGTGCAATCTAGATCATCCAGTCTCTGCTTTTTGTATCTCTTCGAACTTGTGCTAACTGTGCAGGTCGTAGAGGCACACAAATTTTTATCTTCTGCTCCATCCATGGCACAGCAACTTGAACGAGCGCCTTCAGTGTGTCTGTTCGTGCCCCTTTGGCTTGACCTTCCAAAGCGCTCCACTGGCTGTCACGCTCTGATAGGAGGGACTTTCCTTAATAAGGTTAACTGTGATTGGATGTTTGTATAAGCTCCTCTGCGTTTGAATAAAGTTTGTTTTCCCTCCCTTTGGCGGCAGATCTTCTTTTCTTTTTTTCTTTTCTTTTTTTTAACCATGAATCCAGCCAGTGGATCTAACAAAGTCAGAGATACATTATAACAGGTGAGACAATCCACTTTTTGCGTGGGACTATTTTTGATTATAGGGCTTGTTTTATATAGCATATAAAGTTCTTTAACTCTGAACCGATTTGCACTAGACTCCCTTAGAGTATTTTACGGTGTTTCGAAGTGATAATAAAATAAATTATTCATTTTTTCCACCAGAATGTCTTTGGGAATGAGATTGCGCACCAGAATAGAAGGAAAACAAACTAAATATAAGGCACTGAGGCTCATTAAATGGCTGCAGAAGAAACACCTGCTAAAAAAGAAGCTTAGATGCCCTGTTTGTCACCATAAGATGAAAATGATTTCCGTGGTGACGAAAGACCAATATATGTGGTATGTATAATGCATGATAATGTAGTGCATGTAGTAAATATAACAAAAATATTTCCATGTTATCAATGCAAGAGTCAGCATTAACCCCTTTTCATTATTATTATTTTCTTCATACTGAATTTTGTGATTATATTTTCAATTAATGCTCTTGTTTAAGGGTCTATTTCTTTACTTAACTCATTGGTATGTTCTCAGGTGCTGCAAAAGAGCAAGTCATAGGAAAGTTTCCAGAACAATCAGAACTGGCTCCCTCTTTGAGAAATCAAAATCATCTCTTTTGGATGAAGTTCATTTACAGGTATATGTAGATGTAGACATGAATAGCAATGCACCTTTCCAATCCAATCCAATCCAATTTTATTTATAACGCACTTTAAAATACCCAGCACAGGAACAAAGTGCTGTACAGAAAATAAGTTAAAACAATAGAATAACAGAAACAGCAAAAATAAATAAATAAAACACATAATACATAAAATTAAAACAGCCCTATATTAAAACAAAAACAAGATAAAACAGAATCGAATCACCTAAAAACAACTGAAATAAAAATTAAATAAAAACCAACATCTCACGTGGTGTCAAAGGCCAGGGTAAAGAGGTGGGTTTTCAAGAGTGATTTAAAAACAGGTAAAGAAGTGGCCTGTCTAATCTCTAAAGGAAGCTCGTTCCACAGTTTTGGAGCTGCTACAGCAAAAGCTCGATCTCCTCTAAGTTTACGCCCAGTCCTGCGTACATTCAGGAGCAGCTGATCAGCTGACCTGAGAGAGCGGGTGGGTGTATAAGGCTGTAGCAGCTCAGAGAGATAAGATGGGGCGAGGCCATGGAGAGCTTTAAAAGCAAATAAAAGAATTTTAAAATGAATCCTAAAAGAAATGGGCAGCCAGTGAAGTGAAGCTAAAACAGGGGAAATGTGCTCAAACTTTCGAGTGCCAGTTAAAAGACGAGCTGCGGCATTTTGCACCCTCTGTAGATGACTAATATATGACGCGCTGACCCCAATATAAAGTGCATTACAGTAATCCAGCCGAGTGCTAACAAAGGCGTGGATCACTGTCTCAAAGTGCTGCCGTGAAAGAATTGGCTTTATTTTTGCCAGCTGCCTGAGGTGAAAGAAGCTAGATTTTACCACTGCCTTAATTTGATTATTAAACTTCAGATCACAGTCCACTTTGACCCCCAGGTTTGTGACAGTTGGCTTAACGTACTGGGCCAGGGAATCTAAATACACATTGGGGGTCTCAGTGGGGCTACCAAAAACCATCACCTCTGTCTTTTTATCATTGAATTTTAAAAAGTTGACAGACATCCAAGCCTTAATGTCATCGAGACACTGGAGTAATGGCTGTGTGAGGTATCTGCCTTTTTTCTTTAGAGGGACATAGATCTGACAGTCATCAGCATAAAAGTGGAAAGCAATGCCGTGCTTTCTCAGTACAGAACCAAGAGGAAGCAGATATAAAGAGAAGAGGAGGGGGCCTAGAACTGAGCCCTGTGGGACACCACACAAGAGGGGAGCGGAGGACGACACATAGTCACCGAGACTGACACAGAAAGTTCGCCCCGCCAAGTAAGACCTGAACCACTCCAGTGCTGTGCCCCTAATGCCCACCCAGTGCTCCAAACGAGAGAATAAAATGGCGTGATCCACTGTATCAAACGCAGCTGTCAAATCTAAAAATATGTCATTAAAAACTTTTAAAAGGGCTGATTCAGTGCTATGAAAGGGTTTAACACCAGATTGGAAAACCTCTAACACATTTTGCTTTTCCAGGAAGGTCATTATTTGGCTGTAAACTACCTTTTCAAGAATTTTGGAGAGAAAAGGTAGTTTGGAGATAGGCCTGTAATTTGCACGAACTGTAGGATCAAGAGCAGGTTTTTTAATCAGGGGTTTGACTACAGCATGTTTAAAATCTTTAGGGACAACACCTGACATCAGACTATGGTTTACCAGCTCAAGAACCAAAGGACCAACTGTAGGTAACACCTCTTTTAAAAGTCGAGGAGGGACAGCATCATTTGGAGACCCTGCAGGCTTAAGACGACCAACAGTCTCCTTTACAAAGGACAGAGTCACAGGCTCAAACCTGTCAAAGACAGCAGAGCAGGAAACAGAGACTGAGAGGTCATGAGCACAAGGAGAGATTTGAGCCCTTGTGGAGGAGACCTTCTCAATAAAAAAGTGTAAAAAGTTTTCACAGGCTTCTGATGAGGGCTCGATACAATCAGTATATGGTGCACTAAGAACAAAGTTAATAGTTTTAAATAAAACGCGCGGGTTGTGACAGTTTGACAAAATAATGTCAGATAAGTGTTTTCTTTTGGCATCTTTTACAGTTCTTTGATATTGACGCCAACAGTCCTTCAGCATCTGGAATGACACTTGTAGTTTGTCCTTTTTCCACTTGCGCTCAGCTCGACGGCAGTCGCGTCTGACAGCTCGGGTCATGTCGTTCAGCCAGGGCTCAGATTTAGCTTTAGGCAGTCTGGTTTTTAATGGAGCCACAGTGTCCAAAGCAGTCCGACAGGTGGAATAAAACCATGAGCTCAGTTCCTCAGTCTGGCTGCATAAAAAATCCGGGATCTGACAGATCTGGTCAAAGACTGTTGAAAAGTGTTCAGCAGTGGAGGAGTTAGAAACACGACAGCGCTGAGCAGCAGCGCGAGGTTTAACTGAGGCACAGGCAAGAGGAACTTCAAACATCACAGGACTGTGGTCAGAAAACACAGCATCACAAATCTCTATGTTAAAAAAAGAAAAACCATGAGATAAAACAAGATCAAGTGTGTGTCCACGTTCATGTGTGGGACCTGTCACACATTGCACCAGATTAAACGAATCAATAAGGTTTAAAAAGCCCTTCGCCATGGGCATATCAGGACAACACACGTGAATATTAAAATCCCCAACAATAAGAACACAATCATATTTTGGCATGAATTCAGCCAAGAAGTCAGCAAAGTCACTCACAAAGTCCTTATTGTATTTTGGAGGCCGATAAACCACCGCACACAACACTGTGTGGGAGCAGCCCAACTCAAACACAGACAGTTCGAAGCTGGTGAACGACGGGGTTGATAGCTGCTTACATTTGAAATGACTTTTAAAGATCGTAGCTATTCCTCCTCCTCGGCCCAACATACGCGGGGAATTAAAATAGCAGCAATCGCCAGGTAGAAGATCTGAGAAGATGCTGCACTCACCGGCACTCAGCCACATCTCGCACACACAGAGAAAATCCAGTCCTCGGGATGTGAAAAAATCCTTCAGGATAAACATTTTGTTCGCTAGGGACCTAGCATTTCATAACTGAACACCAATTCAAGACATGTATAATAAAATTAGGGCCTCAGTAAGTAATAATTGTCTCAATTTCTGTCACAGATTTTCACAAGGGCTGAGGCTAAGATATGATCGATGATGAAGTGGCTGGCAGCTCCAGAACACTAAGTATCATGGCAAGACACATTCGACATGTTTGTATACGTGCAATTAAAAGACACAGAATAAACAATGGACACCGTCTTGGTGGTGACAGAGAATTTGTGGTTATAGATGAAAGCTGTCTCCGTCATCAGCGAGAGGTTGGTAAACTCTCAGACAGGTTTCTTAGAATCAATGCAGATCTGAACGTGTCCTCTAAACATGGAAACCTTTACCATTACAAGTAAGAAATTAGTTTTCAATGTAGTAACTATATTATTAGTGCAACAAATAAAAAAAAATCAGTTAATAAATATATATTTACTATAATAATTACTATAATTACTCGAATATTTTAACATTTGAGTAAGAATTAAAATATTTAAACAAAAACATACTTTTATTCAAAAAGGAAATTAAAATACAGAAAACAGGTATTCAGCCAAAATCTTGGCCATCCTGTTAGGTAGTGAAATTAAATTCCAATTTACTTTAATAACAGGAATATGACTAAAATTTTAAGAAGCAACCATCTTTTTGAATGTTTCTTTGTAAATATTCTGCTTAATTTTATTCTTCTTGTTTTCAGTATGCGCGTAGACGCTTTGGAAATGCATGTAAGACAAAAGACAAAAGGCAAAGACTTGTGTTAAAACTTGTTGAAAAACGATCAAGGCGCCACCTTGTTCCTCTGATCAGACAGCATGTTAAGTTGGGTAGTGCCATTATCAGTGATGAGTGGAGAGCCTACAAGAATGTTTTGACAAACATGGGGTACAGACGTTACACTGTAAATCACAGCAGGTGGTTTGTAGATCCTCAATCTGGCAGTAGCACACAACATATCGAAAGGGCTTGGATGACCATCAAAGGACATGTCCGTAGACTAAGAGGAAATGGTACTGAGAAGTCATTGGAGGAACACCTCATGGTTCTTGAGTGGTCATCTTGGCTTGGTTCACAACACCCTGATGGACCACTGGGACGCTTATTCAAGGACATGCAAAAAATATTTCCAGTCTGAACCAGTCTGGCATGAACTGTTTTTGGAGGGGGTGACTATTTGGTGTTTTAAAAAACATGTTTAATGTTACATCAGAATCGTGTTTATTGGCCATGTATATGTGCAGACACATACAAGGAATTTGGTTCCGGTAGATGGTGACTCTCAAGCACAGCAATGTAAATCACACACACACGTGTCTATATATACATTACACATGCATACACATACATACACAAAGCTGTGTAAACCAACTATAAATAACTAATCTAAACTTATATACATAAAATACAGAAATGAAATGAGGTGGAATGAATACCACAGAATGTGCATAAGGTGCAGTTGCAGTCTGCTAGTGGGAGCAGTGTGACAGGTCAACTGTTTAGGAGGGAGATGGCGAGGGGAAAGAAACTGTTCCTGTGTCGGGTGGTCCTGGTCTGCAGGCTTCTGTACCGTCTGCCAGAGAGCAGCAGGTCAAAAAGTCTGTGTCCAGGGTGTGAGGGGTCTGTGATGATTATCCCTGCCCGTTTCCTGGTTCTTGAGAGGTACAGGTCCTGGATGGAGGGCAGGGGGGCGCCGATGATCCTTTCTGCTGCCCGTACAGTCCGCTGCAGTCTGCTCCTGTCCTGTTTAGTGGCTGCACCATACCAGACTGTGATGGAGGAGCACAGGACAGACTCAATGACTGCAGTGTAGAACTCTGCACCAGAGTACCAGCCGCTCTACTTCCTGCCGATATGCAGACTCATCACCATCCTGAATGAGCCCAATGATGGTGGTGTCATCTGCAAACTTTAGGAGTTTAACAGCCGAGTTCTTGGAGGTGCAGTCATTGGTGAATAGGGAGAACAATAGTGGTGAGAGGACACATCCTTGAGGGGCACCAATACTGAGGGACCGAGTTTCAGAGGTGATCTCCCCCAGCCTCACTTGCTGCTTTCTGTCTGTCAGGAAGCTTGTGATCCACTGACAGATAGCTGGTGACACGCTGAGCTGGGAGAGTTTGGAGGAGAGAAGTTCAGGCACGATGGTGTTAAAAGCCGAACTAAAGTCCACAAACAGGACCCTGGCATAAGTTCCCGGGCGGTCGAGGTGTTGCAGGATGTAATGCAGCCCCATGTTCACTGCATCATCCACCGACCTGTTTGCCCGGTAGGCAAACTGCAGAGGGTCCAGCTGGTGGCCTGTAATGTCCTTCAGATGGGCTAACACCAGTCGTTCAAAGGATTTCATGACCACAATTCAATTCAATTCAATTCAATTTTATTTATATAGCGCCAAATCACAACAAAAGTCGCCTCAAGGCGCTTTATATTGTACAGTAGATAGCACAATAATAAATACAGAGAAAAACCCAACAATCATACGACCCCCTATGAGCAAGCACTTTGGCGACAGTGGGAAGGAAAAACTCCCTTTTAACAGGAAGAAACCTCCGGCAGAACCAGGCTCAGGGAGGGGCGGCCATCTGCTGCGACCGGTTGGGGTGAGAGAAGGAAAACAGGATAAAGACATGCTGTGGAAGAGAGACAGAGATTAATAACAGATATGATTTGATGCAGAGAGGTCTATTAACACATAGTGAGTGAGAAAGGTGACTAGAAAGGAAAAACTCAATGCATCATGGGAATCCCCGGGCAGCCTACGTCTATTGCAGCATAACTAAGGGAGGATTCAGGGTCACCTGGTCCAGCCCTAACTATATGCTTTAGCAAAAAGGAAAGTTTTAAACCTAATCTTGAAAGTAGAGATAGTGTCTGTTTCCTGAATCCAAACTGGAAGCTGGTTCCACAGAAGAGGGGCCTGAAAACTGAAGGCTCTGCCTCCCATTCTACTTTTAAATACTCTAGGGACAACAAGTAAGCCTGCAGTGTGAGAGCGAAGTGCTCTAATAGGGTGATATGGCACTACAAGGTCATTAAGATAAGATGGGGCCTGATTATTTAAGACCTTGTATGTGAGGAGCAGGATTTTGAATTCAATTCTGGATTTAACAGGAAGCCAATGAAGGGAAGCCAATACAGGAGAAATATGCTCTCTCTTTCTAGTCCCTGTCAGTACTCTTGCTGCAGCATTTTGGATTAGCTGAAGACTTTTCAGTGAGTTTTTAGGACATCCTGATAATAATGAATTACAGTAGTCCAGCCTGGAAGTAATAAATGCATGAGCTAGTTTTTCAGCATCACTCTGAGACAGGATATTTCTAATTTTAGAGATGTTGCGCAAATGGAAGAAAGCAGTCTTACATATTTGTTTAATATGTGCGTTGAAGGACATGTCCTGGTCAAAAATGACTCCAAGGTTCCTCACAGTGTTACTGGAGGCCAAGGTAATGCCATCCAGAGTAAGAATCTGGTCAGATACCATATTTCTAAGATTTTCAGGGCCGAGTACAATAACCTCAGTTTGATCTGAATTAAGAAGCAGAAAGTTAGCGGCCATCCAGGTCTTTATGTCTTTAAGACATTCCTGCAGTTTAACTAATTGGTGTGTGTTACCTGGCTTCATGGATAGATAGAGCTGCGTGTCATCTGCATAGCAGTGAAAATTTATGCTATGTCTTCTAATGATGCTGCCTAGGGGAAGCATGTATAATGTAAATAGAATTGGTCCTAGCACTGAACCCTGAGGAACACCATAATTGACCTTAGTGTGTGAAGAGGACTCTCCATTTACTTGAACAAATTGGAGTCTATTAGATAGATATGATACAAACCACTGCAGCACAGTACCTGTAATACCTACAGCATGTTCTAATCGCTCTAATAGGATATTATGATCAACAGTATCAAACGCTGCACTAAGGTCTAGCAGGACAAGCACAGAGATGAGTCCACTGTCAGAGGCCATAAGAAGATCATTTGTAACCTTCACTAAAGCTGTTTCTGTGCTGTGATGAGCTCTGAAACCTGACTGAAGCTCTTCAGATAAGCCATTCCTCTGCAGATGATCTGTCAGCTGTTTGACAACTACTCTTTCAAGGATGTTTGATATGAAAGGAAGGTTGGAGATTGGCCTATAATTAGCTAAGACAGCTGGGTCTAGAGATGGCTTTTTAAGTAAAGGTTTAACTACGGCCAGCTTGAAGGCCTGTGGTACATAGCCGATTATTAGAGATAAGTTGATCATATTTAAGATTGAAGAATTAATTAATGGCAGGACTTCTTTGAGCAGTTTTGTAGGAATGGGGTCTAAAAGACACGTTGATGGTTTGGAGGAATTAATTATTGAAGTTAACTCAGAAAGATCGATTGGAGAAAAAGAGTCTAACTTAACATCGATGGTACTAAAAGTAGCTGTAGATGATATTACATCTGTGGGATGATTATTGGTAATTTTTTCTCTAATGATAAAAATTTTATTTGTGAAGAAGTTCATGAAGTCATTACTAGTTAACGTTAAAGGGATTGTTGGCTCAATAGAGCTCTGACTGTTTGTCAGCCTGGCTACAGTGCTGAAGAGAAACCTGGGGTTGTTCTTATTTTCTTCAATCAGTGACGAATAGTAAGATGTTCTGGCTTTGCGGAGGGCTTTCTTATAAAGCAGCAAACTATTTCTCCAGGCTAAATGATGATCCTCTAAATTTGTGACACGCCATTTCCTCTCCAGCTTACGAGTTATCTGCTTTAGGCTACGTGTTTGAGAATTATACCACGGAGTCAGGTACTTCTGATTTGAGGCCTTAGTTTTCACAGGAGCTACAGTATCCAGAGTCGTACGTAGTGAGGAGGTAAAATTATTAACAAGATAATCGACCTCTGTTGGAGTAGCGTTCAGATAGCTGCTCTGCTCTATGTTGGTACAGGGCATTGAAGATGATAACAGTGGGTGGATTATATTCTTAAACTTAGTTACAGCACTTTCAGAAAGACATCTACTTTGATAAAGTCTACTCTCCACTGCTGTGTAATCAATTATTGTAAATGTGAATGTTATCAGGAAATGATCAGACAGCAGAGGGTTTTCAGGAAACACTGTTAAATGTTCAGTTTCTATGCCATATGTTAAAACAAGATCTAGAGTGTGATTAAAGTGGTGGGTGGGTTCTTTTACATTTTGACAGAAGCCAATTGAGTCTAATAACAGATTAAATGCAATGTTGAGGCTGTCATTTTTAGCATCTACATGGATGTTAAAATCACCCACAATAATTATTTTATCTGAGCTGAGCACTAAATCAGATAAAAAGTCTGAGAAATCAGAGAGAAACTCTGTGTAAGGCCCAGGTGGACGATAGATAATAACAAGTAAGACTGGTTTGTGAGTTTTACAGCTGGGGTGGACGAGGCTAAGCATCACGCTTTCAAATGAATTAAAAGTCTGTCTTGGTCTTTCGTAAATTAACCACAGACGTCAGGGTGACAGGTCTGTAGTCATTCAGTCCTGTGATGGTGGGTTTCTTGGGAACAGGGATGATGGTGGAGCGTTTGAAGCAGGAGGGAACTTCACACAGCTCCAGGGATCTGTTGAAGATGCGCGTAAAGATGGGAGCCAGCTGATCAGCACAGGTCTTGAGGCAGGAGGGTGAGACACTGTCTGGTCCGGGGGCTTTCCTGGGCTTCTGTTTCTGAAATAGTCGGCTCACGTCCTCAGTGTGTATTCTGAGTTTTAGGGAGGAGGAAAGGGGGGTGAGAGGTGTGATGGAGGTCGTTGAGTCTGGATTGGAGAGGGTGATGGTGGTCGTTGAGTCTGAAATGGGGAGGGTGGTGGTGGTCGTTGAGTCTGGATTGGAGAGGTGTGATGGAGGTCGTTGAGTCTGGATTGGAGAGGTGTGATGGAGGTCGTTGAGTCTGGATTGGAGAGGTGTGATGGAGGTCGTTGAGTCTGGATTGGAGAGGTGTGATGGAGGTCGTTGAGTCTGGATTGGAGAGGTGTGATGGTGGTCGTTGAGTCTGAAATGGGGAGGGTGGTGGTGGTCGTTGAGTCTGGATTGGAGAGGTGTGATGGTGGTCGTTGAGTCTGAAATGGGGAGGGTGGTGGTGGTCGTTGAGTCTGGATTGGAGAGGTGTGATGGTGGTCGTTGAGTCTGAAATGGGGAGGGTGGTGGTGGTCGTTGAGTCTGGATTGGAGAGGTGTGATGGTGGTCGTTAAGTCTGAAATGGGGAGGGTGGTGGTGGTCGTTGAGTCTGGATTGGAGAGGTGTGATGGAGGTCGTTGAGTCTGGATTGGAGAGGTGTGATGGAGGTCGTTGAGTCTGGATTGGAGAGGTGTGATGGTGGTCGTTGAGTCTGAAATGGGGAGGGTGGTGGTGGTCGTTGAGTCTGGATTGGAGAGGTGTGATGGTGGTCGTTGAGTCTGAAATGGGGAGGGTGGTGGTGGTCGTTGAGTCTGGATTGGAGAGGTGTGATGGTGGTCGTTAAGTCTGAAATGGGGAGGGTGGTGGTGGTCGTTGAGTCTGGATTGGAGAGGTGTGATGGAGGTCGTTGAGTCTGGATTGGAGAGGTGTGATGGAGGTCGTTGAGTCTGGATTGGAGAGGTGTGATGGAGGTCGTTGAGTCTGGATTGGAGAGGTGTGATGGTGGTCGTTGAGTCTGAAATGGGGAGGGTGGTGGTGGTCGTTGAGTCTGGATTGGAGAGGTGTGATGGTGGTCGTTGAGTCTGAAATGGGGAGGGTGGTGGTGGTCGTTGAGTCTGGATTGGAGAGGTGTGATGGTGGTCGTTGAGTCTGAAATGGGGAGGGTGGTGGTGGTCGTTGAGTCTGGATTGGAGAGGTGTGATGGAGGTCGTTGAGTCTGGATTGGAGAGGTGTGATGGAGGTCGTTGAGTCTGGATTGGAGAGGTGTGATGGAGGTCGTTGAGTCTGGATTGGAGAGGTGTGATGGTGGTCGTTGAGTCTGAAATGGGGAGGGTGGTGGTGGTCGTTGAGTCTGGATTGGAGAGGTGTGATGGTGGTCGTTGAGTCTGAAATGGGGAGGGTGGTGGTGGTCGTTGAGTCTGGATTGGAGAGGTGTGATGGTGGTCGTTGAGTCTGAAATGGGGAGGGTGGTGGTGGTCGTTGAGTCTGGATTGGAGAGGTGTGATGGAGGTCGTTGAGTCTGGATTGGAGAGGTGTGATGGAGGTCGTTGAGTCTGGATTGGAGAGGTGTGATGGAGGTCGTTGAGTCTGGATTGGAGAGGTGTGATGGTGGTCGTTGAGTCTGAAATGGGGAGGGTGGTGGTGGTCGTTGAGTCTGGATTGGAGAGGTGTGATGGTGGTCGTTGAGTCTGAAATGGGGAGGGTGGTGGTGGTCGTTGAGTCTGGATTGGAGAGGTGTGATGGTGGTCGTTGAGTCTGAAATGGGGAGGGTGGTGGTGGTCGTTGAGTCTGGATTGGAGAGGTGTGATGGTGGTCGTTGAGTCTGAAATGGGGAGGGTGGTGGTGGTCGTTGAGTCTGGATTGGAGAGGTGTGATGGTGGTCGTTGAGTCTGAAATGGGGAGGGTGGTGGTGGTCGTTGAGTCTGGATTGGAGAGGTGTGATGGTGGTCGTTGAGTCTGGATTGGAGAGGTGTGATGGAAGTCGTTGAGTCTGGATTGGAAAGGGTGGGGGTGGTCGTTGGGTCTGGATTGGGGAGGGTGAGGTGGTCGTTGGGTCTGGATTGGGGAGGGTGAGGGTGAAGGGGGGAAAGGAGGAAGGTGTGTTGGGGGTCAGTGTCTGAAGCAATGTCTCTGGCGAGGGGAGGGTGAGGCGTGGGAGTCTGTCCGTCTCAAACCTGCAGTAGAAAGTGTTTAACTCGTTGGCCAGGTCTTTGTTTGCTTCAGTGGGTGGGGGGCGTCTGTAGCTGGTGATTTCCTGCAGGCCCCTCCACACTGACGCAGGGTCGTTGGCTGAGAGCCGTTCTTCCAGCTTCTGGGAGTAGATCCTTTTAGCTGCTTTGATCTCCTTGGTCAGTGCGTTCCTGGCTTGCTTGTACAGGGCCCTGTCACCACTTCTGTAGGCGTCCTCCTTGGCCTTACGAAGATGTTGGAGTTTAGGGGTGAACCATGGTTTATTGTTGTTGTATGTGCAAAAGGTCTTTGTTGGCACACACACGTCTTCACAAAACCTGATGTATGATGTCACAGTGTCCGTCAGCTCATCCAGGTTATCAGATGCAGCTTCAAAAACAGTCCAATCAGTGCAGTCAAAACAGTCCTGCAGTTCCTGCTTTGCTGCGTTAGTCCACTTCTTCACAGTTTTGACTACAGGCTTGGCACGTTTGAGTTTTTGCCTATAAACTGGAATAAGATGGACCATGCAGTGATCAGAATGTCCCAAAGCTGCCCGGGGCACAGAGCGATAGGCATCTTTTAGAGTGGTGTAACAGTGATCCAGTATGATGTTGTCCCTGGTGGGGCAGTCTATATGCTGTCTATATTTAGGGAGTTCGTGGTTGAGGTTTGCTCTGTTAAAATCCCCAAGGATAATTGTAAAGGAATCCGGGAATTTCCTTTCCAGGGTGGTGATCTGGTCAGCCAGCTCGCACAGTGCGTTGTTCGCGTTGGCCTGAGGAGGGATGTAAACTCCGACCAGCATGAAGGAAGAAAACTCCCGCGGTGAATAAAACGGTTTACAGTTGATGAAAAAAGTTTCCAGGTTTGGGCTGCAGTGTTTCTGTAACACTGTGACATCAGTACACCAACCTTCATTAATGTAGAAGCAGACTCCGTCACCTTTTGTTTTCCCGGAGAGCTCCGTTTCACAGTCCGCCCGGTGAAGTTGGAAGCCCGGCAGATTTAAGACAGCGTCTGGGACTCGCTCACTGAGCCAGGTTTCAGTGAAGCAGAGGGCAGCAGAGCGTGCAAAGTCCTTGTTGGTCCGGTTTAAGAGCAGTAATTCGTCGACTTTGTTTGGAAGAGAGCGGAGATTCGTGAGGTGAATGGAGGGGAGTGCCGTGCGGAATCCTCACCGACGTAGTTTCACCAGCGCACCAGCGCGAGTCCCCCGTCTACGTCTCCTCCAGGAGCCACAGAGAGCTGCTGCGCCTCCAACTAAAATCTCCAAAAACTTTTCCGGGTTTTTGAAAAATGGATAAGAACTATAGTGAGACGACTGCCTTATGTTTAGCAGTTCATCTCTGGAGAAAGTGATGTGGTCTGAGTGACCAAAAGCGCAGAAAATAAACAGAAACAAGAAAAGTGCGAGAGAGCGCAGTACCGAGGCTGCCATCCGCGGCGCCATCTTGAAATCAAGAGAGGTACTCTTCCTCTGTGGTACTCTTACAATACAGGGTGGGCCATTTATATGGATACACCATAGGCAAAAGTTTCGTGAAACTGGTTCAGTGTTGGATTTGCCAAAATGTGGACGCAAGAAAACTGTCACTAATGAAGAAACATCAGTGGCTGTCCTAGCTTCATTCAGCAAGAGCCCACAGCGTAGCACGCGCCGCATGTCAATGGAGAGTGGCATTAGTCGAACATCCCTTCGGCGGATATTAGCTACTCACAAATGGCACCCTTACAAACTCCAGCTACTGCAGCATCTCAACGAGGATGACCCAGATCGGCGCACAGAATTTGCAGAATGGGCAAAACAAAAATTGGAACAGGACCCTCAGTTCACGCAGAAGATTTTGTTCAGTGATGAGGCAAACTTTTATGTGAATGGTGAAGTTAACAAACAAAACCACCGCTATTGGTCTGACACTAACCCACATTGGATGGATCCCTCCAAGACTGTTGGAACAACAAAAGTGATGGTTTGGTGTGGTATATGGGGTACAACGATAGTGGGTCCATTCTTCATCAATGGAAACCTCAAGGCCACTGGTTATTTGAAATTGCTACATGATGATGTGTTTCCCTCTTTATGCCCTGAAGCTGGCACGTTCCCTGAGTTTTTCCAGCAAGATGGTGCACCACCACATTATGGGTGCCAGGTCCGAGCATTCCTAGATGAACAGTTTCCTGGAAAGTGGATTGGTCGTCGTGGGCCAGTTGAATGGCCCCCAAGGTCTCCCAATCTGACCCCCTTAGACTTTTATCTTTGGAATCATCTGAAGGCAATTGTCTATGGTGTGAAGATACGAGATGTGCAGCACCTGAAACTACGGATACTGGATGCCTGTGCTGGCATTTCTCCTGCAGTGTTGCTATCAGTGTGTGAAGAGTGGGAGAAGAGGGTTGCATTGACAATCCAACACAATGAGCACATTTTAAAACTTGTAAATAACTCATGAAAGAATAAAGTTGCGTTGAAACCAAGCACACCATTGTTTTTCTTGTGACATTACCAATAAGTTTGATGTGTCACATGGCCCTCTTCCTATTGAAAAAACAAAAGTTGTATCCAAGATGGCCGACTTCTAAATGGCCACCATGGTCACCACCCATCTTGAGGAGTTTGCCCCCTCACATATACTAATGTGCCACAAACAGGACTTTAATATCACCAACCATTCCCATGTTATTACGGTGTATCCATATAAATGGCCCACCCTGTAGAATCTGAATATTGAAAAATAAGAAGGGAACTGAAAACGTTCTGGCCTTTCCAGGTTGTGAGTATGAGTTTTACTCTCTGCCAGAAAGCAGCTGATATCAGCACAGCCCCTCCCGAGAACCCTCAAATCTGCATGTAATTTAAAAATTTATGTGTTTTTAACTTGTGCTAAACAGGGATTCAATTCAAGATTCAAGATATTTTATTTGTCACGTGCATAGTTACACAAGTATAACATGCAGTGAAATGTGTCATGGTACGCTCCTTGACTGTGCAAAAAAAGAAAGAAAACATTATACACAGTAAGTAAGTAAATATATACAAAGAGGACTGTCATAAACTATAAAAATAGAATATTTTGGAATGTATAACAAAGCAATAAATAAGTAAACAAATAAAAAGGTGCATAGTCTGAACGGAGCGGTCAGGAAGGCATCTGGACGTGGCTGCGCCATCTTGTCAGGTTGGCCTGAGAGAGAAGCCTGCTGCTGTGTATCCAGTTTTTGATGCTGCGCTTTGTCTTTTAGAAAATAAAGCCAACCATCCCCTGTTTGTTATCACCACGCAGTCTACCATTTGAAATCTGCTACACTAAGCTATGCTGGATCTTCAAATACAACAACAACAACAACGAACTTTATTTATATAGCACATTTAAAAACCAGTGGTGTACCAAAGTGCTTAACATTCAAGAGGGTGAGATGAAGTAACAGGGAAGAATGAGGGCTATGGCAAGGTACCAAAACGTGCTGGCAGGTTGAATGGCATTAAAACACACAAGGGCAACAGAATTGCATATAAAAGCATAAAAAAAAAGTTAAATGTAGAGGATAAAACAGTCAAAATTAAAAATGAATTTAAAGTAATTAAGAATAAGCTGAAGATAAGAAAAGCGTTAAGCTAACTATCAAGCAAGGGTTAACTGGTAGAAAAGGCGAGGCTAAATAAGTGGGTTTTTAACCGCGATTTGAAGGAATGGATGGAATCAGAGTCGCGTATAGCGATGGGGAGGTTATTCCATAAAACGGGTGCAGCCAAGGCAAACGCGCGGTCACCTCTAGTCTTCAACTGAGATCTCGGCTGTACCAAGAGTGACTGGGAAGATGATCTTAATGCTCTAGTAGGGGTGTATGATCTAAGTAGCTCGGTGAGGTAGCTTGGCGCTATATTGTTAAAAATTCGGAAGGTAAGCAGCAGGATTTTGAATTGAATGCGGTACTTAACGGGAAGCCAATGCAGATCAGCAAGGACAGGGGTAATAGAGACACGCCGCCCACTACTAGTAAGGAGACGAGCAGCTGCATTCTGAACAATTTGAAGTCTATGGAGGAGAGTAGAGTTAAGACCGAAGTAAAGTGAATTGCAATAATCCAACCTAGATGTCACAAAGGCGTGGATAAGCTTTCCAAGGTCCCTATGTGAAACATAATGTTTGGCCTTGCTAATAAGACGCAATTGATGGAAACAAGATTTAACTACAGAAGACACTTGTTTATCAAACTTAAAAGAGCTATCCAAAAATACACCCAGTTCACTAACAGTGTCGGTGAGGAAACTGTTAAAGGAACCGAGGGCGTCACAAAGTTGGCCACGGGGGACTCTACTGTCAAACACGATAATTTCCGTTTTCCTGTCGTTTAGAATAAGAGAGTTACCTGCGAGCCAATTTTTGACCTCACGCATGCACTCGCAAAAGCCGTGCAGAGACATAGAGGGATCATCAGTTAGCTCGAAATACATCTGTATTTCGTCGGCATAACAATGATGTGCGATGTTATACTTCTCAAAGATTGTGCCTAAGGGGAGCATATACAGTGAGAAGAGCAGGGGGCCAAGGACAGATCCTTGAGGCACGCCGCAGTAGACAGGTGCAGCAGAGGAGAAATAAGGGCCAAAATTGATCGAGAAGGATCTATTAGAAAGGTATGACTTAAACCAATCTAAGGCGGCACCTCCAATGCCAACTGTGTGTTCAAGCCTCGCTAATAGGATGTTATGGTCTACCATATCAAAGGCCGAGGATAGATCTAGTAGGACCAGGACTGAAGAGCGTCCAGAGTCAGCAATCAGAAGGAGATCATTGAGGACTCTGAGCAAGGCCGTTTCAGTACTATAACAGGGTTTGTAAGCAGACTGAAATTTATCACAGATGGCATTCGTATCCAAATACGGCTGGAGTTGTGAGAGAACGATCCTCTCCAGTATTTTAGACAGGAATGGAAGCTTAGAAATCGGCCTATAGTTCCCAAGATCGTTATGATCAAGGTTCCTTTTTTTAAGAACGGGCTGGACGACAGCGTGTTTGAAGGCTAAAGGAACAGAGCCTGCAAGTAGAGATATATTCATTAGAGATAGGATGCTGGGTCCAATTACACTGAAGCAATCCTTAGCTAAACGAGATGGAGATTTTTGTATGGAGATGTTTCAAAACAAGAATTCAACATGGTTTTCCAGATGGTTTCAGCATCATCCAGCCATGTCGTGTCATGTGATACATTATGAGGCATCTCCATACAAAAATAAAAGCACTACACTTTGTTAATGTTTGCTCATTTGTCCATATCTTTATTTTGACACTGTCAGACATACACAATTAACCACAACGTATTCTCACATGGATCCCTGATTACTGGCATCAAATGAGCACTTCTGGAGAAACAACATCCTACCTACAGGGTTTTTCTAAGAATACCAGGTCATACAACACTGAGAGATTTACTGTGTGGATGCTGCAGTGGCCCACTCAAAGATTCAAACAGGAGAAGGTGGAGAAGCTGCAGCTCCACGTCTGTGTTTTTGTGCACCAAAAGAAGGAAAAGATGAAAGAAGCGGACACCATCCAAAAGGAGAACATTTTGAAAACAAAAATTAGTTTCACCAACCACATTGAATAAGGCTTTGTTTTCATACATGAGGCTGGACTGTATAATATGAAGCCATGACTGACACTTTCATAGTTAACCTGTTGGACGGGCTGAAGTCTTGGAGAGCAGCAAAGATTTTCTTGTGAAACAAAGGGGGGGCTAGCAAAAAAGGTTTGGGAACCACTGAGCTAAGATGACAACCGGCACAGTGAGTCACACAGCTCAACATGAATAAAAGTTCTGCATTTCTGCTGCATTTTAACTGCTTTGATCCATTTTCTGCTTCACTTCACTAAAATTTTTACAGACAGGGTTTACTTTGGCATTTGGAACCACACTCCATCAGAATATAATTGGTTTCATGATGTTTTACATCAATGACCGCTTTAAAGTTTAAGAGTTATCAAACAACCTCACATGTTTGAGACAGAGGCTCTTGTTGGATAAAATGCTGATAAGAGTTTGTGCAATACTTTCTGTAAAATACCTGAAATTCAACAACAAGTAAGCCTGCAGTGTGAGAGCGAAGTGCTCTAATAGGGTGATATGGTACTACAAGGTCATTAAGGTAAGATGGGGCCTGATTATTTAAGACCTTGTATGTGAGGAGCAGGATTTTAAATTCTGGATTTAACAGGAAGCCAATGAAGGGAAGCCAATACAGGAGAAATCTGCTCTCTCTTTCTAGTCCCTGTCAGGACTCTTGCTTGAAATCTGTATTAAGAGACGCTGAGTGCTGTAGTGATGGTAAATTCAATTCTTTTTACTGAATCGAGTTTGAATGAGTCACTCACCAAAGTGAATCAGGTTTTTTGAGTCATTTGAGTCACTGAGTCAGTTGCCCAGAGAGTGCAAAACATATACATTTTCACTCAAACTTAATTTGTTTCTCTTTTCATATATATCCTACTGCTAAGATGAGTGATTGAAAAACAAAAACAACTATTTTTATAGAGCAAAAAAGAGCAAAAAAATTAAGATTTCTAATAGGAACATTTATTTTATTTATTTTTAATTTATTGTATTAATATTTTCCTCAAATGTGTCAAATATATATTTTCTCATCTAAATGTCCACTGAGCTGTGAGTCAGGGGGCGGTAACGCTCCTTAACATTGGTTGCCAACCAAGAAGAAGAAGAAGAAGCTGTGAGCCAGGAGGGAGGGGGTGAGTAACTCACATGTGTTGTTAGCATGTTAGCAGAGCGATGCTACTGTGAACCGAGGAGCTATTGTCTTGATGTGAGCTTCTACTCAGGGATTTTTCTTCCAGTTCAGAGCAGAAATTTCGTTTGGCTCTCAGCGAAGGCGGTCGCACTTTTCTCCTCTCCTCTCCCTTATCTTCCCTGCTTAGCTTCTTATGTCCTTGTCTTGTCTCGTGCTTTTATTACTTTTCCCTGGAACACTCTCTCACAGTTTGTTCTCTAAAACCTAAAAGAGGAATTATGGATTTGATCAACTGGTCTCTGAATGCAATTGACACAACTTCAACGAGAAGTGTGGGCTTGGGTGAGCCTGACTGCTGAAGATATCTACCTATTCGGAACCATGATACCAGGGTTCTTGCTGGCTTGGCCCTGGCTTATCGAAGAATTAAGGAAGCGGAACCAGCTGTTCAAACCCCCTGGCAGAGGATTTCTTTAAATCACCCTGCCGTTCTTCAGCTGAGACGTCTGAGTCAGAAAACACACAAACACTGCAGAAGTTTTTCACTCGCGAGGGGCAGTCATGGAACGCACGAACTGCGCCCCACGACTGTCTGCGACCTTTATTTATACAAGATTGTGTGTGTGTGTGTGTGTGTGTGTGTGTGTGTGTGTGTGTGTGTGTGTGTGTGTGTTACATAGATAACATCATCACTCCAGTAGCGGGACTTTCCCTTTTCTACATCTGTATGTTCTCGTAAAAGAGCTGAGCTTGGTCTTCTTCTACATCTAAATGTTCAAAACAACAGGAAGTGGTTAGTCTTTGCATAAGTTCAGCACACAAATTACTAGGTGAAAAGTCATGTAGAAATATGCTTAATGGCAAATAATGAAAGGATACATTTCATGCAGCTGATCACATATATACAATATTCTCTTGACACCCCCACAAAGCTGCCCGCTGGGATTGAAACGATGGGATGAGGCGTGAGTTTCCCGAAATGGGTCATTGAGTGCAACACGGATGAGATCTTGGAGAACCACACGGCTGCCGTGAATACTCAGAACAAGACCTCTGAGTGCAAACTGATTACATCTGGAGGGGCTGGCTCGGAATAACACCTAAGCAAATTGGATCACATCTTGGGAAGCGCACTGCGGTTGTGAGTTCTCAGAACCTGCTCTTTGAGCACAAGAATGACAACACCACGGAACGTAAGCTTGGATAACATCATAGGAAGCTCACGGCTCTCCAACGGGAGATTGAGAGACCAGTGTGTTAGAACAGCTTTGAAATTCTTATGAGTTGTTCGCACTAAAGTAAAAACCATCATCATTTCATGCGGCTACCACTTCGGCGCCAGCTGTGGGCTCAAGGCTGGAGCTGAACAACAACACCCTGATAACGACTGTGTTTGTCTGTTTCTCCCCATCCTATGCAAGGCCACCTGAGTTGGCTGGAAGACTGTTTACTTAGCCTGGCAGGGCGAAGGACACTGTCTCAGCTTGACTCTGGACATACACACACATACACATACACTGATATGCACACACTGATCCCCCTCCCTTTCCAAACGCCTTCGATGCTTGTTTCCGTGGGGCAACACGGCGGGTCTACGTGCCGCGCTGGATAAGATAGCGCTGTGCGAGGCGGCCGCTGGGTTCGCTTCAGATTACTCCTCACCCATCACCCAACCCTGTGGCTTGTTATGTCTTCACAATGTTGTGCTGTGGACATTTATGTGCTTTTTTTGTGCAGAGGAGTTTTGTTTTTTTTGTTTCCTGTTCCCATGCTGTCCTACCATGGAAGCACAGCATGAGAAGGGGTCTCTTTTTTTCCTCTTGTACTTTCCCATTGTAATGTACATTTCAATGTTTTTTCTCCAACGCTACCAATCTCCGACTTGTATCCCCATGTAATGTCTGTGTGTGTATGTAAGGTCGGGGGGGTCCCATTTCACTGCAGGGCAACCTGCATGTGACGAATAAAGCTTGATTGATTGATTGATTGGATTGATTGATTGAAATGTTTCTGTTAAGAAACTGGCTGTTGTTTTTTTCCCACAGTTTTAATTATGAGCTAGATATATTTCTACTAATGAAATTAGTTTGCTAACAGCAACAGGGATGAGTCAGTGAGTCAGTTGAGCTTGTGAATCATGATTCACGAGTCAGTAAAGTGATTCTCAAGTACCGAACGATTCGTTCATGATTCGCACATCACTAGAGTGCTGAGTTGTAATGTATTGTTCAGTGAATTTGACCATATTTGAACGTGATATCTAAAGATACTGCGCTGCCTTACTGTAGTGCAATCGAGTGAAAATGCAAACTGACAAAAATACAGGAAAAGCTATGTAATTTAAAAATTACACAATATATACATGATCCTAACGAACCATTTCACATTGGAGGTCAGTAAATACTGCACGGGCGACTTCATCATGTTTACGTTTATGTCGCCCCCTCCACTCCACCTGGCCACTTCATGAATAGCTGATATTAAAACAACAAACTTGTATTGTGAATGGGGTTGTTTTATTTCAAAAGGCACAAACAGGATTGGTACAACTAGAATTCAAAGAAAAAGAACAAGCTATATATCTTATTGGGCCTCTAAAGCAATAGAAAAACACCATTCAGCTGCTCAGGACAGAACATTAAATACCCTTCATGTTAACCCAAGGACAAAACTTTTAAAGCACTCGCTTCAACAACGTGACAAGACCCTCAGACCCCTTTAACTCTCTAGCTGCCCCAGAACCACTTATCGAGGTCATTGAATGCCTTGTATTCTTTGTGCTTACGCAAATAATCACAAGTCATGCATGTATATTCTGCTGGAAACTGGAACTGCTTTACTTTAAAGTGTCGCCTCCACTCAAAGTACTTGAGGTACATTTCCTCATTCTTGTCCAGAAGCAGCAGGTAATCAGCCAGGTCCTTGGGTGAGCTGAAGTCATCGACATGAATGAAGGCGTCTCCCTGGATAATCTTCTCATAGTTCTGCCTGGTCGGGCCCAGAACCACTGGCACTGTTCCTACTGAGAGTGGGTTGAATAGTTTCTCAGTAATGTAATCCTTGTGGACGGAGTTCTCAAAGGACAGATAGAACTTGCAGCTGGTGATGGTTGGCATGAGGTCATTGTCAGAAATGTACTTCCCAAACGCTCGTCCATATGCATGGACCTTAACATGTTTCTGCAGCTCTTTGAAATATTTCACTCGCACGAACCACGGGCTCCAGTGGCTCACTATCCAGCAGACCAGCTTGTTTTTATTGGGTGGTACAAAATTCTCCTCCCCCTGTGCTGGCAGCATGGCACCATAAGGCAGAGCAATGTTTGCATCCAGGCGATGGCTGAGAGTCAGATTGAACAGCTTCTCTATTCCAGGCAGCTTTGGTGAATTTGTCGGTGACTCAAGGTTGAACCATATCCACTTCTGGAAAAATGGTCGCGGCAGCTGCGGCAGATTGGACAGGTCACGCTTGATGTTTCGGTGATGGATGATGACTCCATGTGACTTATTGTAGAGGTTCCTGTCTGCTGTGAGGAAACAGTTATCAATTTCATAGAGAGAGCTGCAGACGCTCAAGTTGAACTCTTGGCGCCAGGGCCAGAGCCAGATCAGCACAATGGTGGGATTTTGTTCACTCTTGGTGGAGATGAGGTTCTTCACGTGTTCTGACACTGACTCTACAGGAACTGATAACCAGCCTTCATCAGGTTTAAAATACATCAGAAACACAGTCACAAAGACTCCCAGTACAAGTATACTGAGGAGAAGGGGTCGCAGGACTCCGTTAGAAGATCCAGATGCCATACTGTGTTCTAAAAAGGACAGACCACAGAGAACAAACTCAGTAATGTCATGGTCAGCAGGACACAACATCAAGACTGATCACCTTATCATGTTTAGGTTCTCATGCTACCAACTTGTAATAAAGTCTAATTGATCACTGACTCTGAACAGAATATGTGCCTTTAAATACTTAGTGGTATGAATACATACTGTTGTGTTCTTACAGCAGTAGTTTATATCTCATATAAAAATGTGAAGCTTTCTACACAACACTGTGATACAAATCTGGTGGATTTTACTGAATGTTGAAAAGCAAGCAAGAGACGAGGTTGTGAGAATTTGAGGAAATGGCTCTTACAGCGGATCAAAGGTTGGGTAGATCTCCTCTGGCGGCTCGGTGCTCATAGGAAATGTTGGGATTTTTTCTTATCTGCAAGGCTAATGTCTGATAATTAGCAGCGCACATTTGTGCTTTGTCTTTTACTGCACACAGTGTCGTCCCTACACGACAACAAGGCCATAAATCAGGTGCTGCTGGAATGCACTCTACACCTCTTCCTTACTTCTACAGGCCTGACCGGAGGGCGAGAGGTGGTTACTATGGTGATGGCAGTGTTGACTGCAGAAGGGTCATATCCAAATAAGCTGCAGAAGAAGAAAGGTGAGCCGAAGTGCTGGATCTCAGCCAAATAAGGAGAACTGTGGCTTTCCTCCAACTTTTGGCCAATCACCTTAGTATCCTGTTATCACACATAATGAGAAGCATTTACTGCCTGCGTGTGGTGCTCTTTGTTCCTTTGGGTCTCCTAAGCGAAGCAGAGAGACACGGCAACCGTTTTTAAACATCAACCTTCAACTGCTAAAAAAATTTAAGAAAATGCACTTTGAATATATTTGTCTTCTCTCTTATGAGGAGGTTATGAATTATTTTTTTTACACGGTTTAGATAAAGTGAGAGGAGGTGGACAAGAACGTTCCACCTGCATGAGAAGGTCGCTGCCTCAGAATCAGGTCTCCCATCTCTGACACGCTGACCCACAGATTCAGACTCCTTTCACAGTCTCTCAAACTCAGGTTTAAACTTTGGGGTGTGATGGTAAAGTACTCAGCTGTAGTTATTAAGACTTCATGATAAGCAGTTTGTGACCTTTGTGTCATACAGCACGACATCAGAACTCACATTATTGTTAGTAAAAGCAGTCAGGGTGGGGTGAGTGAAGCCACATTCAGATGAAACTTGTCAGGTGACTTTCTTACTGCTGCTTCTAACCTTTACAGGTACGTGTGATATTCTGAGTTTAACACATGTGACCAAAGTGGTTTTGTGCTGGAAATTTATGGATCATACAGTTTATTACAGACAAACAGTACTGCAGTGGGCCCTCACTGATATAGCTGAACCTCTTCACTCCAGATCGCTGCCATTAGTTTGTACATTAATACATGTTGAACACATTGTTCTGTATCCAGTGTCTCATTCTGCATATCTGCAACTCCATCTTTAATATAATTACCATCTTTACTTGATTATCCTGCTGTAACAATTCAGCGATCAGAGAGAGTTTAATCACTTACAGTCTTATTGTAAATACTAAAATAAACATCAGAAACTTTGATAAACATGTAGATACTTCAGTCAGCGATGCATTTTAAATAAAGTCACTCATTAATGTTCTAAAGATCAACTTTTTGATTCCTCCCTTTCTGTCTGCTCCTCTCATCGCTTCACACATTGAACAAACTTTAACTCCAAATATAGATTCCTGAACTCACCGAGTCTCAGCTGAGCTCCTCACAGCATCACCACCAAATCAAAAATGAACTTTTTTTTTCTTTTCATACTTTCAGACTCCTTCACTTCTATTTCTTCTGGAAAAACCTGTTACCAGACCGGATCACATCATCTCACTTGTTGAACAGCAAGTAACTCAACATTTTAAATTCCAGACAGGTAACCATTTAACAGTCTTTATTCGAGAAAGTCCCAGCACAAAATGTCTCTTTGTTAATTTATTTCGATCATATAAACAATACACAAAGTTCATTTAGCAAAGAAAAGAAGAGCACAAAACTGCTATACAAATAAAGCAAACACACCTAACCTGTTCTGATTCAGTTACATAAAAGGAGTGGGAAGAAGTACACACTTATTTAATCACACTTATTTAATCCCACTTAATTAATCCCACCCCTTTGCCATAAGTTATCAGTCAATATTTAGTCAGCTTCCTTACTGATATAATCTGCAGTAATAACAACAAACATATTTCTGATATAATATATGCACCACATCATAACATTTCCTCAACAGAGACATTCATTAAATTTCATCATGTTCCCTTTCTTCATAACTCATGAAGATCATATCTTAATACCTCTTTTTGAACTGCTTTATGTTTGGACATTGCTTCAACTCCATATTCAAACTGTTCCACAGCTTCACTCCACTCACAGGAACACAAAAGCTTTTTCTGGTAGTACGCACACTCACGGCTTTGAAGTTACAAAAACCCCTTAAATTATAACTTCCTTCTCTCAAAAAACACACTCTGAATATTACCTGGTAGTTCATTATTTTTTGCTTTGAACAGAATTTGTGCAGTTTGGAATTTCACTCAACCTGCAACTTTCAATATTTCAGACTGCAGGAATAGTCAGTTTGTATGATCCTATAACCTGCATAGTGGATGATTCCAGCTGCTTTTTGTAGAGTAAAACATGAATGCAATGCCGTTTTAGACCTCTGCACAATAGCTTAAGTAAGGTCAAACCAGTGAACAGTAGAGAATATGAAGTGATGTCCTGTCTAATGCCTGCTTTGCTTTGTTTAGGATTTCAATACTTCTTCATACTTTGGAATGAATATATCTTTTGTGAGCTCTCCAGTTAAGTTTTTCATCTAGCATTACCCCCAAAAATTTATTTTCACTGATTCTTTCACTGTCAACACCATTTGAATCTTAACGTTTGTACTTAAACTGCTATTTCTAAATACCATAATTTTAGTTTCATTCAAATTTAATGATAATTTGTTTTTATCAAGCCAAACCTTCACTTGAATTATTTCATTCATTGTGTCATCCAATAAATGCTGCAGCTCATCACCAGAGCAGAATTGTCAGCACAGAGTTCCATTGTTAATACTTTAGACACTTTACAGCTGTCATTGATTTATAGGTTAAATAATTCTGGGCCCAAAACCGACCCCTGGGGTACACCACAGGCAACGTCCACACATAAAGAGCAACAGCCATTTAATTTCACAAACAGCTTCCTGTCTCTTAAATAACTCAAAAAACAATTTGAAACTACCCCTCTGACACCATAACAATGCTCTAATTAATATATCCTGATCTATAGTGTCAAATGCTTTTCTCAAGTCTATCAATAACCCAGCCACATGTTGCTTTTTGTCTATAGAATCTGTGATGTATTCTATTGAATCTAATAGTGCCAACGATGTTATTCTGCTTGATCTGAACTGACTCTCAGTGAGTAGTTTCCCAGTCAGTTGTTAAAAGGTTTTTCAAGAATTTTTGAGAATTGAGGTAGTAAAGAGACCGGCCTGTAGTTTGTGTAGTTGTTCCTTTCAGTGTGTATCATAAGTGGTTGTTTGTTACCTTGTTTATAGTCCAGATCATGTTGCTCGCTGATATTTTTCAAGATCCACCATGTTTTTAATGGTAAGTACTTTTGCTTCCTCTGGTGATCCCTTTAGTTTAATGAATATTTTACAGTTTGTCATCCAAGTATGTTGTTTATCAGATGTTCACTGATATTACCCCAGTTCTTCAGCAGCTTCACTGGTTCCCCATAGAAGCCAGGATAAATTTGAAAAACCTTACTTCTCACGTACAAGTGTATCCATAAATCTGCTCCTTCATATTTGTGTGACCTGCTCCATATCACCACTGTTTCCCGCCCTCTCAGATCCTCATCTGCTATTCATCTTACTGTTCCGTCCTCACACCTTATTACTATGGGGAACAGAGCTTTCAGTCGCTCTGCTCCCCGGCTCTGGAACTCTCTTCCTCCAGCCATAAGAACTATTGACTCCCTTTCCATATTTAAGTCACAGCTCAAAACACATCTGTTTAAACTGGTTTATTGACTTTAGTGCTGATCTTATCTGTTGTCAAGCTCTGTTTTGCAATTTTAACTTATTTTATTTTAATTTTGTTCTTTGTAAGGTGACCTTGGGTTTCTGAAAGGTGCCCCAAATAAAATGCATTATTATTATTATTATTATTATTATTATTATTATTATTATTATTATTATTATTGTTATAAACAGCTTAGATCCTTTTCATTTTCTTCCCTGTTTCAGCAGTGTGTTCTTGTGCTTACGATTTACAAACCTTAATATAATAGCGGGTTTCTTGTCCTTCCTCTTGGGAAGAGGGTGGCATGCTTCGTCATAGTTACAGTCCAGGTCAGTCCCTTTGGACTGCAGGAAAGCAGCCACCTATTGCTCCGCGGAGGTAACGTCCAGCTCCCGAGGTTCCTCATTGTTATGAGAACCTTATCATCTTGTTATCACCACCTGAACGTATGACCGGGGTTTAATATGGAGCCCGGGGATGATGACGTCATTTATCCTGGAGTATTGTTCCAGGTCAGCGTACCTACTTTCCAGGTATGCAATCTTTTGTCTTTTTGGTTCTGGAGGAGATTTACCTTTACTTTTCTGCTCCAACCTGATAGTGGAAATTTCCTCCTTAAGAAGTCAACTGACTTTATAATCTCATCGACTTCCTCTGCTGTCTGAGGATTCTGCGACCCCAGGTTACCCGGATCCACTGGTAAGCAGGTTCAGTCAGCTGTTCCCTTTGTTCAAATTTGCTAAATCTATAAAAGAAATCAATCCTACATGTAAATGTATGAAATAGTCCCTCATTCCTATTTTGAAAACTCCCCTGTTAAAATCCTGGCATTCCTGAATGTGGCCCAACCCAACAACTGACAGGCTCTGCTGAAGTATTGCCCTTAAGCATAGTCCTAAACAGAAGCCCCAGGTACACCACCAACCTGTTCATGTGTCTAACCGTTTTTCCCCACTCGGCGACACACCCGCCGGGGGTCAAACTCTGGTAATTGGTGATTCAGTTCTCAGACATGTGAAGCTAGAGACACCGGCAACCATAGTCAATTGTCTTCCAGGGGCCAGAGCAGGCGACATTGAAGGAAATTTAAAACTGCTGGCTAAGGGTAAACGTAAATTCAGTAAGATCATAATTCACGTCGGCAGTAATGACACCCGGTTACGCCAATCGGAGGTCACTAAAATCAATATTGAATCGGTGTGCAACTTTGCCAAAACAATGTGGGACTCTGTAGTTTTCTCTGGTCCCCTCCCCAATCAGACCAGGAGTGACATGTTTAGCCGCATGTTCTCCTTAAATTGCTGGCTGTCTGAGTGGTGTCCCAGAAACGATGTGGGCTTCATAGATAATTGGCAAACCTTCTGGAGGAAACCTGGTCTTGTTAGGAGAGACGGCATCCATCCCACTTTGGATGGAGCAGCTCTCATTTCTAGAAATATGGACCAATTTATTAAACCCCCCAAAATATGACTATCCAGAGTTGGGACCAGGAAGCAGAGTTGCAGTCTTACACGCCTCTCTGCAGCTTCTCTCCTCCTGCTACCCCCCCAAAAACCCATCTCCATAGAGACTGTGTCAGCTCCCAAAAAGACAAAAAACAAACTAAAAACCAACAACAAACAACTTAAACATAAAAAAAAATCACAAAGAAAGAACAATACAGAATCCACATCTGAACCAAAGAGTAAAACAGTGAAATGTGGATTATTAAATATTAGGTCTCTCTCCTCCAAGTCTCTGTTAGTACATGACTTAATAATTGATCAACAAATCGATTTACTCTGCCTTACAGAAACCTGGTTGCAGCAGGATGATTATGTTAGTTTAAATGAATCAACACCCCCGAGTCATTCTAACTACCAGAAACCTCGAAGCACAGGCCGAGGGGGCGGTGTGGCAGCAATTTTTCACACCAGCCTATTAACCCTAGAACACTATCGCTATAAATAGTAACACAATCACTAATGCCGGGTGATTTTTACCCAATATAATATGACCAACAAAAAGTACTTGTCATCAAAACATATCAAACACATGACAAATCAGAGTGGTCAGCTTTTACTTTCAACTGTGCCATGTCTAACAAAATGAAAAAAAGTGTCATGGGGGATGCTAAAATAATGCTCCAAAATTACAGAAAAATCTGGAATTCAAGAACAAAAAATTCCTAAAAAAAAAAAAAAAAAAAATGACGCTGGAAAGCTGGTCTTTGATACACCCATTCCTGGGACATTTGAGACTTCCCTGGTGAAGGCACAATCTCCTCGACACACTAACGGCTGCAGGAGAGAGAAATCATGTAAATGTATTTGCTCAGGTGAAAATCACCCAGCGATAGTGTTCTAGGGTTAATCAACCAAAGACCCAGACAGACTTTTAATTCATTTGAAAGCCTGATGCTTAGCCTCGTCCACCCCAGCTGTAAAACTCAGAAACCAGTCTTACTTGTTATCATCTATCGTCCACCTGGGCCTTACACAGAGTTTCTCTCTGATTTCTCAGACTTTTTATCTGATTTAGTGCTCAGCTCAGATAAAATAATTATTGTGGGTGATTTTAACATCCATGTAGATGCTAAAAATGACAGCCTCAACATTGCATTTAATCTGTTATTAGACTCAATTGGCTTCTCTCAAAATGTAAAAGAACCCACCCACCACTTTAATCACACTCTAGATCTTGTTTTAACATATGGCATAGAAACTGAACATTTAACAGTGTTTCCTGAAAACCCTCTGCTGTCTGATCATTTCCTGATAACATTCACATTTACAATAATTGATTACACAGCAGTGGAGAGTAGACTTTATCAAAGTAGATGTCTTTCTGAAAGTGCTGTAACTAAGTTTAAGAATATAATCCACCCACTGTTATCATCTTCAATGCCCTGTACCAACATAGAGCAGAGCAGCTATCTGAACGCTACTCCAACAGAGGTCGATTATCTTGTTAATAATTTTACCTCCTCACTACGTACGACTCTGGATACTGTAGCTCCTGTGAAAACTAAGGCCTCAAATCAGAAGTACCTGACTCCGTGGTATAATTCTCAAACACGTAGCCTAAAGCAGATAACTCGTAAGCTGGAGAGGAAATGGCGTGTCACAAATTTAGAGGATCATCATTTAGCCTGGAGAAATAGTTTGCTGCTTTATAAGAAAGCCCTCCGCAAAGCCAGAACATCTTACTATTCGTCACTGATTGAAGAAAATAAGAACAACCCCAGGTTTCTCTTCAGCACTGTAGCCAGGCTGACAAACAGTCAGAGCTCTACTGAGCCAACCATCCCTTTAACGTTAACTAGTAATGACTTCATGAACTTCTTCACAAATAAAATTTTTATCATTAGAGAAAAAATTACCAATAATCATCCCACAGATGTAATATTATCTACAGCTACTTTTAGTACCATTGATATTCATTTAGACTCTTTTTCTCCAATTGATCTTTCTGAGTTAACTTCAATAATTAATTCCTCCAAACCATCAACGTGTCTTTTAGACCCCATTCCTACAAAACTGCTCAAAGAAGTCCTGCCATTAATTAATTCTTCAATCTTAAATATGATCAACTTATCTCTAATAATCGGCTATGTACCACAGGCCTTCAAGCTGGCCGTAGTTAAACCTTTACTTAAAAAGCCATCTCTAGACCCAGCTGTCTTAGCTAATTATAGGCCAATCTCCAACCTTCCTTTCATATCAAACATCCTTGAAAGAGTAGTTGTCAAACAGCTAACAGATCATCTGCAGAGGAATGGCTTATCTGAAGAGCTTCAGTCAGGTTTCAGAGCTCATCACAGCACAGAAACAGCTTTAGTGAAGGTTACAAATGATCTTCTTATGGCCTCTGACAGTGGACTCATCTCTGTGCTTGTCCTGCTAGACCTTAGTGCAGCGTTTGATACTGTCGACCATAATATCCTATTAGAGCGATTAGAACATGCTGTAGGTATTACAGGTACTGTGCTGCAGTGGTTTGTATCATATCTATCTAATAGACTCCAATTTGTTCAAGTAAATGGAGAGTCCTCTTCACCCACTAAGGTCAATTATGGTGTTCCACAGGGTTCAGTGCTAGGACCAATTCTGTTTACATTATACATGCTTCCCTTAGGCAGCATCATTAGAAGACATAGCATAAATTTTCACTGCTATGCAGATGACACGCAGCTCTATCTATCCATGAAGCCAGGTAACACACACCAATTAGTTAAACTGCAGGAATGTCTTAAAGACATAAAGACCTGGATGGCCGCTAACTTTCTGCTTCTTAATTCAGATAAAACTGAGGTTATTGTACTCGGCCCTGAAAATCTTAGAAATATGGTATCTAACCAGATTCTTACTCTGGATGGCATTACCTTGGCCTCCAGTAACACTGTGAGGAACCTTGGAGTCATTTTTGACCAGGATATGTCCTTCAACGCACATATTAAACAAATATGTAAGACTGCTTTCTTCCATTTGCGCAACATCTCTAAAATTAGAAATATCCTGTCTCAGAGTGATGCTGAAAAACTAGTTCATGCATTTATTACTTCCAGGCTGGACTACTGTAATTCACTATTATCAGGATGTCCTAAAAACTCACTGAAAAGTCTTCAGCTAATCCAAAATGCTGCAGCAAGAGTCCTGACAGGGACTAGAAAGAGAGAGCAGATTTCTCCTGTATTGGCTTCCCTTCATTGGCTTCCTGTTAAATCCAGAATTGAATTTAAAATCCTGCTCCTCACATACAAGGTCTTAAATAATCAGGCCCCATCTTATCTTAATGACCTTGTAGTGCCATATCACCCTATTAGAGCACTTCGCTCTCGCTCTGCAGGCCTACTTGCTGTTCCTAGAGTATTTAAAAGTAGTATGGGAGGGAGAGCCTTCAGTTTTCAGGCCCCTCTTCTGTGGAACCAGCTTCCAGTTTGGATTCGGGAGACAGACACTATCTCTACTTTCAAGATTAGGCTTAAAACTTTCCTTTTTGCTAAAGCATATAGTTAGGGCTGGACCAGGTGACCCTGAATCCTCCCTTAGTTATGCTGCAATAGACATAGGCTGCCGGGGATTCCCATGATGCATTGAGTTTTTCCTTTCCAGTCACCTTTCTCACTCACTATGTGTTAATAGACCTCTCTGCATCAAATCATATCTGTTATTAATCTCTGTCTCTCTTCCACAGCATGTCTTTATCCTGTTTTCCTTCTCTCACCCCAACCGGTCGCAGCAGATGGCCCCGCCCCTCCCTGAGCCTGGTTCTGCCGGAGGTTTCTTCCTGTTAAAAGGGAGTTTTTCCTTCCCACTGTCGCCAAAGTGCTTGCTCATAGGGGGTCGTATGATTGTTGGGTTTTTCTCTGTATTTATTATTGTGCTATCTACTGTACAATATAAAGCGCCTTGAGGCGACTTTTGTTGTGATTTGGCGCTATATAAATAAAATTGAATTGAATTGAATTGAGTTGTAAGAGCAAGGAAAGTCCCAGATTTTAAGACCTATGGGAGTGTCCCCCAAGAGGGTCATGGACCCCCAATTGATTCTCTGTCTCTACCATGACAATCTTGGGGGGGGGGGTTAAAAGGTCCAGATGTATTGTTTTATTCTTGGTTTACATAGCTGAGATCCATGATGTCATATTTTAAACAGATGGTGCTCTTCACTGAGTGAACATGTACATGAACTTGTACTATAAAAATATGTTTTCACTAGGAATTGAAATTGATAAGGATTTAGCGATTCTAATTGGCTCCGCTTTCAGAGCCAGTACCATCGCTAGGCAGTATATCAAAAACAGTACACTCATGCAGATTAAAAGCATGCAGTGATCAAATTTTTGTACATGTCGGAGGTATTTCTCCTCTTTTTTTGTGATCACTGTTAGGGTCGTTGTTCAAAAAGGTAATCTACTACACACTTTTCTTAAAAGTAATGCAGTGTGTTACTTAATTAAACCCAGGACAAAGGCAATCCTTACACTACTTGTTATATTACTTCTGTGTTGCTGTGTCTAACAAACCTGAAACTGTCTCAAAATAATATTTATCAATATATAAACCTGAGGCTACAGCCCCAACACAGATCCCTATGTAATCAGAATCAGAATCAGCATACTTTATTAATCCCAAAGGAAGTTATGTAGGTTACAGTTGCTCCAATATAAATAACAGTAATGGACAGGGGTGCACATAAGTGGTCCGCAGGTGCGCATTCGCTGTCAAAATAAAAGACACGCACCAGATAAGAAGTTGCAACGTGCGTTTGCGCACATAAGATTTTCAGGAGGACAGACATTTGTTTAGAACTCTTAAAGATGTCAAAGAAGCAAGCTCCTTTAAGCAATTACTTTGGTGTTCCTCCACCTCCAAAGAAATGTCAGAAGGAGTCCGAACTGCAAAAGAAGAGTGTATTCTCGGAAAAGTGGCTGCAGGAGGTGAGCTGGCTTCAAACAAACCATGAACGCACAGAGATGTGGTGCAGAATATGCTGTGAAAATCCCGCTCTAGCGGACAAAAACAGTGCCTTTATATGTGCGCAAACGCGCGTTGCAACTTCTTATCTGGTGCGCGTCTTTTATTTTGACAGCGAATGCGCACCTGCGGACCACTTATGTGCAGCCCTGCTAATGGAAAAAAAGAATAAGTAAGAAAAAGGCTAAACTAAAGAGAAGAAGCACAAAAAGAAAAATTACACAAAGCGTTACCCTGATGGTCTCAAGTGTTTGTAGTCTGCACTGATGCAGCGTCAAAGGGATTATTAGGGTCATACTCGGGTCAAACTGTCCACATAGCTTAGATACTAATGAATGTCTGGTCAAACAGGGGCACACGACTGTAGCTGTCTCTGGGATACTTTTGGCAGTTTTTGAAGGCATTAGCTCAGGATGGGTCTAGTGCAGGTTTGTTGTGTGACATTTGGGCCACACACAGTGCCAGTACTTCACTGTAGGAACCAGAAGAAGCCCAGATTGGTGTCTGCTGTTAGAGAACAAAGAACTCCAGAACTCCAGGCCTCGAGGGCCGGTGTCCTGCAGGTTTTAGATGTGTCCTTGACCCAACACAGCTGCTTTAAATGGCTAAATGACCTCCTCAGCATGTCTGAAGTTCTCCAGAGTCCTGGTAATGAACTAATCATTTGAGTCAGGTGTGTTGACTCAGAGTGAGATCTAAAACCTGCAGGATACCAGCCCTCGAGGCCTGGAGTTGGACACCTGTGCTCTAAACAGATGGCACAAAGGAATAAAGCTGACGACCACCCTCACTGACATTAACTGTGTCAAACACTTAGTGTGGTGCAGTGCTGAAACTTTACCAAAACATGGTGAATGGCCTGTATTTGTATAGCGCTTTACTTAGTCCCAAAGGACCCCAAAGCGCTTTACACTACATTCAGTCATCCACCCATTCACACACTGGCAATGGCAAGCTACATTGTAGCCACAGCTGCCCTGGGACGCACTGACAGAGGTGAGGCTGCCGGACACTGGCGCCACCAGCCCTCTGACCACCACCAGTAGGCAATGGGTGAAGTGTCGAACTGGCAACCTTCCGATTACAAGAAGAACTGCCAACTCTTGAGCCACGATCGCCCCAAAACATGTGGAAAACTTGGTTTTATTCTACGTGTTTACTGATACCAAAGGAAGGCACTTCTCTAAGCACTGTACTAAATTTAACAGTTTTAACACTGATCTAAAAGCCAGAGTAAGCACGAGTAAGTCATGTGTGACAGGAGTGAAATGAAACGCCAGTAAAATTCAGGAATGATGACAGTCATGCCCCAGGGGTTTCTGGGTAAACAGATGTTTCTTGCCAGATACGCTATCGCCTGGGTAAACAAATACGGCCAGTGATGCAGACGTTATCGCAGTTCTTCTTAAAGAATCGCTCGACCACCCAACATGTCAGCTTTGATTTTTAAAGATCACAAACTGAGATGTTTTTTTTGTTTAGCCACGCCGAAGTTAATAAACAGCGTATGTGTTTTCTGTGTACGTTACATTATTTTGTCCCCATCACTTTTTTTGTTTACTTTGTTTTTTTGTTTTTTATTTTCCCAAGTGGATCATTACGGCTTTGCCATGCTGATCCACTTGATTCTAATTGGTCAGATTTTATTCAATTTTTTTTAGGATTCAGAACGGAGAGGACCGGGGACGGGGAAGAGAAAGACGAAGGAAAGAGAGGATGTTGGAAAGTTAACAGAAGGAGAACCACGCATCAGGGAAACCACGGCAACGACCAATATAAGCATCAATGACAGTAAATAATAAATATTGAATGTTACTGAGCAGCACACAGGACTGATACTACATGATATGCTTAGAGGCAGCGAACCAAGACAGAGTGTCTCTGTGTGCACACCTGTGTGCACACCTGTGTGCGTGAGCACGGTACTATTCAAAAGGTTTCTCCACGTAAGGTTACAGTCATTTGAAACACCCGGGGTAGTATGCATGTGGGATCTTTTTTTTTGGGGGGGGGGGGGGGGGGGGGAGGGGTAGAAATGACTGAAAGATGACTTCATATAGGGAAAAATATATATCACATATGCAGGACACCTTAAACTAGTTTTTTAATTAAGCAGCAAGATAGAACAAAGTCGGGGCTGTATCAAGACACGAGGACTAAACCCCAATTCAACCAGACCCAGAACTGATCCGGAATTAAAACAGGACTACAACAGTTCAAAATCAGGACTACTTAGGACTTAACCAAGACAGAACCAGAATCAAAACTAGATGATAGTAGCACTAAAAATCATCATAGACCTGCACTACATTTATTTTTTAATTCTACCAAAGTACACTATATAGATTCAGAAAAGTTTATATAATTATTTAGCCTTGTTGTGCAAACAAGCCTGCAAAACTTAATAAATATAGGATTTAAAAAGTAACAAACCTAAAAAGAAACACTAGGTACTGATACATGAGTACCTCTGATACGGTAATACTTTTGGTAAACAAATATTTGACTAACATGTGTGTCTCACCTGCTCTTGTTCCATCTCTGTTCTGTCCTCATTCTCTCTCTCTCCCTCTCTCTCCCTCTCTCCCTCTCTGTTCCTCTCTCTCCCTCTCTGTTCCTCTCTCCCTCTCTGTTCCTCTCTCTCCCTCTCTGTTCCTCTCTCTCCCTCTCTGTTCCTCTCTCCCTCTCTGTTCCTCTCTCTCCCTCTCTCTCCCTCTCTCCCTCTCTGTTCCTCTCTCTCCCTCTCTCTCCCTCTCTCCCTCTCTGTTCCTCTCTCTCCCTCTCTCTCCCTCTCTCCCTCTCTGTTCCTCTCTCTCCCTCTCTCTCCCTCTCTCCCTCTCTGTTCCTCTCTCCCTCTCTGTTCCTCTCTCTCCCTCTCTCTCCCTCTCTCCCTCTCTGTTCCTCTCTCCCTCTCTGTTCCTCTCTCTCCCTCTCTGCTCCTCTCTCTCTCTCTCTCTGCTCCTCTCTCTCTCTCTCTCTGTTCCTCTCTCTCTCTCTGTTCCTCTCTCTCTCTCTGTTCCTCTCTCTCTCTCTCTGCTCCTCTCTCTCTCTCTCTCTGCTCCTCTCTCTCTCCCTCTCTGTTCCTCTCTCTCTCTCTGTTCCTCTCTCTCTCTCTGTTCCTCTCTCTCTCTCTCTGCTCCTCTCTCTCTCTCTCTCTGTTCCTCTCTCTCTCTCTCTGTTCCTCTCTCTCTCTCTCTGCTCCTCTCTCTCTCTCTCTCTGCTCCTCTCTCTCTCCCTCTCTGTTCCTCTCTCTCTCTCTGTTCCTCTCTCTCTCTCTGTTCCTCTCTCTCTCTCTCTGCTCCTCTCTCTCCCCCTCTCTGTTCCTCTCTCTCTCTCTGTTCCTCTCTCTCTCTCTCTCTCTCTGTTCCTCTCTCTCTCTCTCTCTCTCTCTGTTCCTCTCTCTCTCTCTCTGCTCCTCTCTCTCTCTCTCTCTGCTCCTCTCTCTCTCTCTCTGTTCCTCTCTCTCTCTCTCTCTCTCTGTTCCTCTCTCTCTCTCTCTCTCTCTCTGTTCCTCTCTCTCTCTCTCTGCTCCTCTCTCTCTCTCTCTCTGCTCCTCTCTCTCTCTCTCTGCTCCTCTCTCTCTCCCTCTCTGTTCCTCTCTCTCTCTCTGTTCCTCTCTCTCTCTCTGTTCCTCTCTCTCTCTCTCTGCTCCTCTCTCTCCCTCTCTGTTCCTCTCTCTCTCTCTGTTCCTCTCTCTCTCTCTCTCTCTCTGTTCCTCTCTCTCTCTCTCTCTCTCTCTGTTCCTCTCTCTCTCTCTCTGCTCCTCTCTCTCTCTCTCTCTGCTCCTCTCTCTCTCTCTCTGCTCCTCTCTCTCTCTCTCTCTGCTCCTCTCTCTCCCCCTCTCTGTTCCTCTCTCCCTCTCTGTTCCTCTCTCTCTCTCTGTTCCTCTCTCTCTCTCTCTCTCTCTGTTCCTCTCTCTCCCCCTCTCTGTTCCTCTCTCCCTCTCTGTTCCTCTCTCTCTCTCTCTGCTCCTCTCTCTCTCTCTCTCTGCTCCTCTCTCTCTCTCTCTGCTCCTCTCTCTGCTCCTCTCTCTCCCCCTCTCTGTTCCTCTCTCCCTCTCTGTTCCTCTCTCTCTCTCTGTTCCTCTCTCTCTCTCTCTCTCTCTGTTCCTCTCTCTCTCTCTCTCTCTCTCTCTCTGTTCCTCTCTCTCTCTCTCTCTCTCTCTGTTCCTCTCTCTCTCTCTCTGCTCCTCTCTCTCTCTCTCTCTGCTCCTCTCTCTCCCCCTCTCTGTTCCTCTCTCCCTCTCTGTTCCTCTCTCTCTCTCTGTTCCTCTCTCTCTCTCTCTCTCTCTGTTCCTCTCTCTCCCTCTCTGTTCCTCTCTCTCTCTCTCTCTCCCTCTCTGTTCCTCTCTCTCTCTCTCTCTCTCTCTCTCTCTGAGTGAATGGCGGAGTGCATGGAGCTGGGGACGGGAGTGTCGGAGTGAGTGGCTTTCTTTCTTCGAGTTCCTCTTTTCTTTTTTCACTGTCAGGAGTGTTTATCTTTCCGACACACGGTTGTTGGTGTGTTTTGTTTGTTGCCGGCTGGTTTGGTAGCTTTTGCTACCGGCTTGGCTTGGCACAATGCCCGCTGTTGAGGGCGGTGCAGAGTTTGAGAAGCTGACACGCCGTCATGCTGTCAAACTTATACCGACTGTGAATTGCTCGGTGGAGGAAGCTGTTTTGGCTGTAGGAGAGGTGGTGGGCTGTGACAGCGTGAAATCTGCCTCCCGTATGAACGGTGCGATTGTTATTTTTCTTGATAAGGTCCCTAAAGTTAATGAGTTGGTGGAAAGCGGCGTCGTCATTCACGACACCTTCACGCCCGTTCTCCCGTTGGTTAGCCCTGCTAAAAAGGTTACCATCTCAAATGCGCCTCCTTTTATTAAAAATGAAACTTTAGCTAAGGAGCTGTCACGGTATGGCCAACTAGTTTCGCCCATAAAGATGGTCTCTTTGGGGTGCAGATCTGTGCTCCTCAAACATGTTGTGTGTCACCGAAGGCAGGTTTTTATGATCCTCAAAGACCCCGCTGGCGAGCTGAACCTGTCTTTTAGTTTCAAAATAGAGGGTTTCAACTACATGGTGTTTGCTTCATCTGAGAGCATGAAATGTTTTGGTTGTGGTGGAGAAGGGCATTTAATTCGCTCCTGTCCGGAGAGGCTCAGAAACGCACAGCCAGCGGCTGACGCCGTTGGAGAGCAGGTCCCAGCCAGGGCTCCTGGTAGGGACGCGGCGATCGCTCGTGCGAATCCCGCTGAGACCGCGGGCGGCTCCGCTGAGACCGCGGGCGGCTCCGCCGTAGCTGAGGCGGACCCCGCTGCCGAGGCGCCTGTGGAAAACCGGCTTTTTCCGAGCAGTAACGGGTCTGATGAAACCGGCATTTTGAAAAGTGTTGATGGTGTAGAAACGGATCTGACTAATGACCAGTCTGCAGGTTTTTCTGACACTAGTCAGACAGCTGACACGGCTCTTGAGTCTGTGTGTGATGATCTTTGTGAGGATGACAACATGCTTGATGAGGATTTGCTGAAGTTGTCTCAAAAGAGGAAAAGCTCTGAACCTGCCCACTGTGTTACAAAAACGTCAAAAGCTAAGAGAGGAAATAGAACAGGAGAGAGCAGTATGGAATCTGAAAGTGATTTGTCCCTAAGCCAGGAACACCAGAATCTGTACTCTCCTGCTGAGATCAGGAAATTCTTGCAGAAAACCAAAGGCCTCAGGATGGTGAGAGTGGAGGATTATTTTCCAGACCTTAAGCTTTTTGTTGAGTCGTCTCGGGTCTTGACAAAAAAATCAGGGAATTTTCTTGATGATGTGTTGACAGACCAGGAGATTTATCGTTTAAAGAAACTGATTTTGAAAGTGAGATCTCAAGCACTCACTGCTGATGATGACGATGATGTTTAGGAACGCACTCTATGTGTCCCTGTCTTTTTTCCTCTGTCTCGCTTCTCTCATGTCTGAATTCAAAATAGGCACATTAAATTTGAATGGTGCTAGAGATGCGGTGAAAAGAGCTGCTTTTTTCGAGCTTATGGACTTAAAGAAGTTAGATATTATGTTGGTTCAAGAAACTCATAGTACTGGTGACAATGAGAGTGACTGGAGGAAGGGCTGTGGGGGAAATGTTTTTTTTAGTCATAAGTCCAGTTGTAGTGGAGGTGTGGGGATTGTGTTCTCTAAGAATTTTTTACCTGTTTCTTGCGAAGCAGAGGAAATAATCAAAGGGTGTTTGCTGAAAGTTAAGGTCAAATATGAACATGTGACTTTTGTTTTTCTCAATGTATATGCACCAACTAATGGAGTGGACAGAATGGGTTTTTTAGATGTCCTGTGTGATACTGTTAAGGTTTCTAGTGATGATGAGTATTTGTTTTTGTGTGGAGATTTCAATTGTACTGACAACCCACCTTTGGATAGGAACCACATCGAACCTCATCCTGCGTCTTCTCGCAGGCTTAGGCAGCTGGCTGCAGCTGTGGACCTGTCAGATGTGTGGCGGTTTTTCAATGGCCATCTGCGACAGTACACATGGAGTCACTCTAAGGACAATCTTTTATCGTTGGCGAGACTGGATCGCATATACTCATTTAAACATCATTTGAGTATTTTTCAGGACTGTCAGATAACTCCTGTTGGTTTCTCTGATCATTGTCTGGTTCATTGTTCTGTTTTCATTAAAAATGTTCGTGTACGGAGTGCCTACTGGCATTTCAATACGGCCCTGTTACGTGACAAGACTTTTAGGACAGCTTTTGAATTTTTTTGGCTCACTCACCGGGCATCTAAATCTGACTTTGCATGTATCCAGCAGTGGTGGGATTTTGGGAAGTGTCAGATCAAACAATTGTGTCAACAGTTCACTCGTAATGTTACTAGGGACATAACCAGATCTATGAGGAACCTAGAGACTCAGGTGGTAGAACTGCAGAGTTTAGCGGCGTCTACAGGAAACCGGGGGCTTTTAGATTCCCTCAAATCCAAAAAGGCTTTTTTAGCCGACCTGTTGGGCACGACGGCCAAAGGGGCTTTGGTCAGGTCACGTTTTCTCAGTGCTACGGAGATGGATGCCCCATCTCACTTTTTCTTTGGACTGGAAAAGAAGAATGGGCAAAGGAAAGTTATTCACTCTCTGTCTGACGGTGGCTCACTAATATCGGATCCTTCTGAGATCAGGAAGGTTGCTGTCAGCTTTTATGAGGACCTTTTTAAGAGTGATTTCTCAGAAAATCCTAGTTTGTGCAGTGGATTCTTCGAGGGACTCCCTCAGGTGGCGGCTGAAACCAATCAAAAACTGGAGGTTCAGCCAACTTTGCATGAACTTCATGCTGCTCTGATGAGTTTTCAGAATGGTAGAGCTCCTGGCATGGATGGCCTTCCTGTTGAGTTCTATAAAGACTTTTGGTCTGTGATGGGTGAGGATTTGCTGGAGGTTGTCACGGATAGTCTGCAGAGGGGCTTGCTGCCTCTGAGCTGTAGACGGGCGGTCATCGCTCTGCTGCCGAAGAAGGGAGATCTACGCAATTTGAAGAACTGGAGACCAGTATCGTTGCTCTGTACAGACTATAAGATTTTCTCCAAAGTCCTGGCCACCAGGCTTCGTGACGTGATGGCTTCTGTTGTTCATGGGGACCAAACGTATTGCGTGCCCGGCAGGCTGATAAGTGATAATGTCACTTTGATTAGGGATGTTTTGGACCTCTCTAGGTCTTTGGGTATAGATGTTGGTCTCATTTCTCTGGACCAAGAAAAAGCTTTTGACCGGGTTGAACACCAATATTTGTGGCACGCTTTAGCTGCTTTTGGCTTCAGCCCAGGTTTTGTAGCCATGATTCAGGTTCTGTACCGTGACATTACGAGTGTCCTGAAAATAAATGGGGTCTTGAGTGGTCCTTTCAGTGTTCTAAGGGGGGTGAGGCAGGGCTGTTCTTTGTCAGGGATGCTGTATTCCCTGGCAATTGAACCTTTGCTTCACAAACTAAGACGGGACTTGTGTGGTGTTTATATTCCTGGGTGCAATGTACCTTTGAAGTTGTCTGCTTATGCCGATGATTTAATTGTCCTGATCAACTCACAGACGGATATTAAGGTTTTAGAGAACACAGTTTCTCTTTTTGGTTGTATTTCTTCTGCCAAAATAAACTGGGACAAGAGTGAGGCTGTAACTGTGACAGGTCAGCTGGGGGATCAGCTCAGTCTGCCTGGAGGTTTGATCTGGAGAAAGGGTGGGCTTAAGTATTTAGGGGTGTTTTTAGGCAATGACACTTTTTTGCAGAAGAATTGGGAAAATGTGGTGGATAGGGTCAACGGTCGGCTTTCCAAATGGAGGTGGCTTTTACCTCACATGTCGTACAGAGGTCGGGTTCTTGTCATCAATAATCTGGTTTCTTCTGCTTTGTGGCACCGGTTGACCTGTGTTGATCCCCCAGTTACCCTCGTGTCTAACATTCAAAGAATCCTGGTGGACTTTTTTTGGGATAAATTGCACTGGATTCCTCAGAGTGTCCTTTTTCTCCCTAGGGAGGAAGGCGGACAAGGTCTGGTCCATTTGGCCAGTAGAGGGGCTGCTTTTCGCTTTCAGTTTATTCAGAGACTGCTTACAGGACCCCAAGATCTTGTATGGAGAAGTGTATCGTGCTGTATTCTTCAGCAGCTTGGTGATATGGGTTTGGATTTATCTCTGTTTCTGATGGACGCAAGCAAGCTGAAGTCTTCACTTCTTCCACCTTTTTACAAGAGTGTTTTTTCTGTATGGGCTCTGCTGAGGAAAGAGAGGCAGCAGCAGGCTGATTCTCTGTACTGGTTGCTGGAGGAACCTGTACTGTTTGGCAGCTTGCTGGATTGCCCTGTCTGGGGGAGGACTACTTTTTCCAGACGGCTCCATGCTGCACAAGTCTGTTCTCTGAAGAGGGTGGTGGAGCTGGCTGGACCTCAGCTAGATGCTCCGGAGGGACTCGCTGCACAGCTTGGGATGCGGTCTACTCGAGTTGTTGGTCAGCTTTTGGACCACTGGAAACGCCAGTTGGGTGGAATTGGGTGTTCTCTTTTGGGAAGTTATTGTGATGGCAGTATGTCTCCGAATCATTTAGATCCTTATCCTTCCATCAGACTGTTTCCTGGTTTTAAGAACTGCTTTGGTCCTTTACTGGATAATGTGGATGTTGCGGGGGTGTCCCTGGAAGGGGCCTCTGGAAAAACTTTGTATAGGCTGCTGGTAAAAACTCTCAATCAAGGCAAGCTGAATGGACGCAATGACACGGTGTGGAGGACCCATCTCTCCTTGGCACCTGACATCAAGCCAGCGTGGAGGTCCCTTTATAAGCCTCCCCTCACGAAAAAACATGCAGACTTGCAGTGGAGGATTCTTCATGGCATTGTTGCTGTAAACTCTTTTGTTTCTGTTATTAACGCTGCTGTGGAAGACAAATGTCCATTCTGTGAGCAGAGGGAGACCCTGTTTCACTGTTTTTCTGAGTGTGTTCACCTCTCGGCTCTGTTTGTGCTTCTAAAAGCCATCTTTCATAGATGTGGGGAAGTTTTTACACTGACTATTTTCATTTGTGGTTTTAAATTTACTCGTCTTTGGAAGAACAAATGCCAGCTGCTTAATTTTTTATTGGGACAGGCAAAAATGGCAGTGTATATGAGCAGGAAGAGACAGGTGACAGAAGGGCTGAATGTTGGGGTAGTCCCTGTGTTTGTCAGCATGGTGAAGTCTAGGCTGTTGCTAGAATTTAATTTCTATAAGTCAGTCTCGGACCTACATACTTTTTCTCAGGTCTGGGGTTACCGGGGGGCAATCTGTAGTGTGGTGGAGGGGCAGCTAGTTTTTGGGCAGGTGTTGGTGTAACTTTTTATTGATTTTGTGTTACACTTCAATGTGCCAAGTGTGGTAATATGTTGATTATTTCATGGAAAATAAACGAATTTTTTTAAAAATCAAATCTCTCTGCTCCTCTCTCTCTCTCTCTCTGCTCCTCTCTCTCTCTCTCTGCTCCTCTCTCTCTCTCTCTCTGCTCCTCTCTCTCCCCCTCTCTGTTCCTCTCTCCCTCTCTGTTCCTCTCTCTCTCTCTGTTCCTCTCTCTCTCTCTCTCTCTCTCTGTTCCTCTCTCTCCCCCTCTCTGTTCCTCTCTCTCTCTCTCTGCTCCTCTCTCTCTCTCTCTCTGCTCCTCTCTCTCTCTCTCTGCTCCTCTCTCTGCTCCTCTCTCTCCCCCTCTCTGTTCCTCTCTCCCTCTCTGTTCCTCTCTCTCTCTCTGTTCCTCTCTCTCTCTCTCTCTCTCTCTGTTCCTCTCTCTCTCTCTCTCTCTCTCTCTCTCTGTTCCTCTCTCTCTCTCTCTCTCTCTCTGTTCCTCTCTCTCTCTCTCTGCTCCTCTCTCTCTCTCTCTCTGCTCCTCTCTCTCCCCCTCTCTGTTCCTCTCTCCCTCTCTGTTCCTCTCTCTCTCTCTGTTCCTCTCTCTCTCTCTCTCTCTCTGTTCCTCTCTCTCCCTCTCTGTTCCTCTCTCTCTCTCTCTCTCCCTCTCTGTTCCTCTCTCTCTCTCTCTCTCTCTCTCTCTCTCTGAGTGAATGGCGGAGTGCATGGAGCTGGGGACGGGAGTGTCGGAGTGAGTGGCTTTCTTTCTTCGAGTTCCTCTTTTCTTTTTTCACTGTCAGGAGTGTTTATCTTTCCGACACACGGTTGTTGGTGTGTTTTGTTTGTTGCCGGCTGGTTTGGTAGCTTTTGCTACCGGCTTGGCTTGGCACAATGCCCGCTGTTGAGGGCGGTGCAGAGTTTGAGAAGCTGACACGCCGTCATGCTGTCAAACTTATACCGACTGTGAATTGCTCGGTGGAGGAAGCTGTTTTGGCTGTAGGAGAGGTGGTGGGCTGTGACAGCGTGAAATCTGCCTCCCGTATGAACGGTGCGATTGTTATTTTTCTTGATAAGGTCCCTAAAGTTAATGAGTTGGTGGAAAGCGGTGTCGTCATTCACGACACCTTCACGCCCGTTCTCCCGTTGGTTAGCCCTGCTAAAAAGGTTACCATCTCAAATGCGCCTCCTTTTATTAAAAATGAAACTTTAGCTAAGGAGCTGTCACGGTATGGCCAACTAGTTTCGCCCATAAAGATGGTCTCTTTGGGGTGCAGATCTGTGCTCCTCAAACATGTTGTGTGTCACCGAAGGCAGGTTTTTATGATCCTCAAAGACCCCGCTGGCGAGCTGAACCTGTCTTTTAGTTTCAAAATAGAGGGTTTCAACTACATGGTGTTTGCTTCATCTGAGAGCATGAAATGTTTTGGTTGTGGTGGAGAAGGGCATTTAATTCGCTCCTGTCCGGAGAGGCTCAGAAACGCACAGCCAGCGGCTGACGCCGTTGGAGAGCAGGTCCCAGCCAGGGCTCCTGGTAGGGACGCGGCGATCGCTCGTGCGAATCCCGCTGAGACCGCGGGCGGCTCCGCTGAGACCGCGGGCGGCTCCGCCGTAGCTGAGGCGGACCCCGCTGCCGAGGCGCCTGTGGAAAACCGGCTTTTTCCGAGCAGTAACGGGTCTGATGAAACCGGCATTTTGAAAAGTGTTGATGGTGTAGAAACGGATCTGACTAATGACCAGTCTGCAGGTTTTTCTGACACTAGTCAGACAGCTGACACGGCTCTTGAGTCTGTGTGTGATGATCTTTGTGAGGATGACAACATGCTTGATGAGGATTTGCTGAAGTTGTCTCAAAAGAGGAAAAGCTCTGAACCTGCCCACTGTGTTACAAAAACGTCAAAAGCTAAGAGAGGAAATAGAACAGGAGAGAGCAGTATGGAATCTGAAAGTGATTTGTCCCTAAGCCAGGAACACCAGAATCTGTACTCTCCTGCTGAGATCAGGAAATTCTTGCAGAAAACCAAAGGCCTCAGGATGGTGAGAGTGGAGGATTATTTTCCAGACCTTAAGCTTTTTGTTGAGTCGTCTCGGGTCTTGACAAAAAAATCAGGGAATTTTCTTGATGATGTGTTGACAGACCAGGAGATTTATCGTTTAAAGAAACTGATTTTGAAAGTGAGATCTCAAGCACTCACTGCTGATGATGACGATGATGTTTAGGAACGCACTCTATGTGTCCCTGTCTTTTTTCCTCTGTCTCGCTTCTCTCATGTCTGAATTCAAAATAGGCACATTAAATTTGAATGGTGCTAGAGATGCGGTGAAAAGAGCTGCTTTTTTCGAGCTTATGGACTTAAAGAAGTTAGATATTATGTTGGTTCAAGAAACTCATAGTACTGGTGACAATGAGAGTGACTGGAGGAAGGGCTGTGGGGGAAATGTTTTTTTTAGTCATAAGTCCAGTTGTAGTGGAGGTGTGGGGATTGTGTTCTCTAAGAATTTTTTACCTGTTTCTTGCGAAGCAGAGGAAATAATCAAAGGGTGTTTGCTGAAAGTTAAGGTCAAATATGAACATGTGACTTTTGTTTTTCTCAATGTATATGCACCAACTAATGGAGTGGACAGAATGGGTTTTTTAGATGTCCTGTGTGATACTGTTAAGGTTTCTAGTGATGATGAGTATTTGTTTTTGTGTGGAGATTTCAATTGTACTGACAACCCACCTTTGGATAGGAACCACATCGAACCTCATCCTGCGTCTTCTCGCAGGCTTAGGCAGCTGGCTGCAGCTGTGGACCTGTCAGATGTGTGGCGGTTTTTCAATGGCCATCTGCGACAGTACACATGGAGTCACTCTAAGGACAATCTTTTATCGTTGGCGAGACTGGATCGCATATACTCATTTAAACATCATTTGAGTATTTTTCAGGACTGTCAGATAACTCCTGTTGGTTTCTCTGATCATTGTCTGGTTCATTGTTCTGTTTTCATTAAAAATGTTCGTGTACGGAGTGCCTACTGGCATTTCAATACGGCCCTGTTACGTGACAAGACTTTTAGGACAGCTTTTGAATTTTTTTGGCTCACTCACCGGGCATCTAAATCTGACTTTGCATGTATCCAGCAGTGGTGGGATTTTGGGAAGTGTCAGATCAAACAATTGTGTCAACAGTTCACTCGTAATGTTACTAGGGACATAACCAGATCTATGAGGAACCTAGAGACTCAGGTGGTAGAACTGCAGAGTTTAGCGGCGTCTACAGGAAACCGGGGGCTTTTAGATTCCCTCAAATCCAAAAAGGCTTTTTTAGCCGACCTGTTGGGCACGACGGCCAAAGGGGCTTTGGTCAGGTCACGTTTTCTCAGTGCTACGGAGATGGATGCCCCATCTCACTTTTTCTTTGGACTGGAAAAGAAGAATGGGCAAAGGAAAGTTATTCACTCTCTGTCTGACGGTGGCTCACTAATATCGGATCCTTCTGAGATCAGGAAGGTTGCTGTCAGCTTTTATGAGGACCTTTTTAAGAGTGATTTCTCAGAAAATCCTAGTTTGTGCAGTGGATTCTTCGAGGGACTCCCTCAGGTGGCGGCTGAAACCAATCAAAAACTGGAGGTTCAGCCAACTTTGCATGAACTTCATGCTGCTCTGATGAGTTTTCAGAATGGTAGAGCTCCTGGCATGGATGGCCTTCCTGTTGAGTTCTATAAAGACTTTTGGTCTGTGATGGGTGAGGATTTGCTGGAGGTTGTCACGGATAGTCTGCAGAGGGGCTTGCTGCCTCTGAGCTGTAGACGGGCGGTCATCGCTCTGCTGCCGAAGAAGGGAGATCTACGCAATTTGAAGAACTGGAGACCAGTATCGTTGCTCTGTACAGACTATAAGATTTTCTCCAAAGTCCTGGCCACCAGGCTTCGTGACGTGATGGCTTCTGTTGTTCATGGGGACCAAACGTATTGCGTGCCCGGCAGGCTGATAAGTGATAATGTCACTTTGATTAGGGATGTTTTGGACCTCTCTAGGTCTTTGGGTATAGATGTTGGTCTCATTTCTCTGGACCAAGAAAAAGCTTTTGACCGGGTTGAACACCAATATTTGTGGCACGCTTTAGCTGCTTTTGGCTTCAGCCCAGGTTTTGTAGCCATGATTCAGGTTCTGTACCGTGACATTACGAGTGTCCTGAAAATAAATGGGGTCTTGAGTGGTCCTTTCAGTGTTCTAAGGGGGGTGAGGCAGGGCTGTTCTTTGTCAGGGATGCTGTATTCCCTGGCAATTGAACCTTTGCTTCACAAACTAAGACGGGACTTGTGTGGTGTTTATATTCCTGGGTGCAATGTACCTTTGAAGTTGTCTGCTTATGCCGATGATTTAATTGTCCTGATCAACTCACAGACGGATATTAAGGTTTTAGAGAACACAGTTTCTCTTTTTGGTTGTATTTCTTCTGCCAAAATAAACTGGGACAAGAGTGAGGCTGTAACTGTGACAGGTCAGCTGGGGGATCAGCTCAGTCTGCCTGGAGGTTTGATCTGGAGAAAGGGTGGGCTTAAGTATTTAGGGGTGTTTTTAGGCAATGACACTTTTTTGCAGAAGAATTGGGAAAATGTGGTGGATAGGGTCAACGGTCGGCTTTCCAAATGGAGGTGGCTTTTACCTCACATGTCGTACAGAGGTCGGGTTCTTGTCATCAATAATCTGGTTTCTTCTGCTTTGTGGCACCGGTTGACCTGTGTTGATCCCCCAGTTACCCTCGTGTCTAACATTCAAAGAATCCTGGTGGACTTTTTTTGGGATAAATTGCACTGGATTCCTCAGAGTGTCCTTTTTCTCCCTAGGGAGGAAGGCGGACAAGGTCTGGTCCATTTGGCCAGTAGAGGGGCTGCTTTTCGCTTTCAGTTTATTCAGAGACTGCTTACAGGACCCCAAGATCTTGTATGGAGAAGTGTATCGTGCTGTATTCTTCAGCAGCTTGGTGATATGGGTTTGGATTTATCTCTGTTTCTGATGGACGCAAGCAAGCTGAAGTCTTCACTTCTTCCACCTTTTTACAAGAGTGTTTTTTCTGTATGGGCTCTGCTGAGGAAAGAGAGGCAGCAGCAGGCTGATTCTCTGTACTGGTTGCTGGAGGAACCTGTACTGTTTGGCAGCTTGCTGGATTGCCCTGTCTGGGGGAGGACTACTTTTTCCAGACGGCTCCATGCTGCACAAGTCTGTTCTCTGAAGAGGGTGGTGGAGCTGGCTGGACCTCAGCTAGATGCTCCGGAGGGACTCGCTGCACAGCTTGGGATGCGGTCTACTCGAGTTGTTGGTCAGCTTTTGGACCACTGGAAACGCCAGTTGGGTGGAATTGGGTGTTCTCTTTTGGGAAGTTATTGTGATGGCAGTATGTCTCCGAATCATTTAGATCCTTATCCTTCCATCAGACTGTTTCCTGGTTTTAAGAACTGCTTTGGTCCTTTACTGGATAATGTGGATGTTGCGGGGGTGTCCCTGGAAGGGGCCTCTGGAAAAACTTTGTATAGGCTGCTGGTAAAAACTCTCAATCAAGGCAAGCTGAATGGACGCAATGACACGGTGTGGAGGACCCATCTCTCCTTGGCACCTGACATCAAGCCAGCGTGGAGGTCCCTTTATAAGCCTCCCCTCACGAAAAAACATGCAGACTTGCAGTGGAGGATTCTTCATGGCATTGTTGCTGTAAACTCTTTTGTTTCTGTTATTAACGCTGCTGTGGAAGACAAATGTCCATTCTGTGAGCAGAGGGAGACCCTGTTTCACTGTTTTTCTGAGTGTGTTCACCTCTCGGCTCTGTTTGTGCTTCTAAAAGCCATCTTTCATAGATGTGGGGAAGTTTTTACACTGACTATTTTCATTTGTGGTTTTAAATTTACTCGTCTTTGGAAGAACAAATGCCAGCTGCTTAATTTTTTATTGGGACAGGCAAAAATGGCAGTGTATATGAGCAGGAAGAGACAGGTGACAGAAGGGCTGAATGTTGGGGTAGTCCCTGTGTTTGTCAGCATGGTGAAGTCTAGGCTGTTGCTAGAATTTAATTTCTATAAGTCAGTCTCGGACCTACATACTTTTTCTCAGGTCTGGGGTTACCGGGGGGCAATCTGTAGTGTGGTGGAGGGGCAGCTAGTTTTTGGGCAGGTGTTGGTGTAACTTTTTATTGATTTTGTGTTACACTTCAATGTGCCAAGTGTGGTAATATGTTGATTATTTCATGGAAAATAAACGAATTTTTTTAAAAATCAAATCTCTCTCTCTCTCTCTGTTCCTCTCTCTCTCTCTCTGCTCCTCTCTCTCTCTCTCTCTGCTCCTCTCTCTCTCTCTGCTCCTCTCTCTCTCTCTGTTCCTCTCTCTCCCTCTCTCTCTCCCTCTCTCTGTTCCTCTCCTTCCTGCACTGCATGCTGGGAGTGTGAGTGAATGGGTGTGTGAATGTGTGTGGTGAGTGCGTGGAGCCGCTGAGTGAGTTTGGGACGTTTGGACTGTTTTTTTCCAGAAAACTTGGGCTTTATGGGTGGTTAACAGGTAAGGCAAGTTTATTTCATTGTGTTGTGTGAAGTGAAGAATTTTAGTTAATTGGCCAGTTTTACCTTGAGTCATGGCGTCCCTCCCCAGTGAGGGTTCGCCTCCCCTGTCTATCAGACATGGGGCCAGGGTGGTAGCGCCCCAGCAGTACACCGTGGAGCAGGTTCTGCTAGCTGTTGGTGAACAGGTGGGCCATGAGAACATAACTTATGGCTCTCGGATGAACAAGGCTGTGGTGGCTTTTCTCCGTGAGGAGCGCTTGGTTCACCTGTTGGTTGAAAGGGGGATCATTCTGGATGATTTGTTTGTGGCTGTTTCGCCACTGTTTGTGCCGTCTACGCGGGTCACCGTGTCCGGTGTCCCGCCGTTCATCCCGAATGAACTGCTTGAAAAGGAACTGACCCGCTTTGGCAAGTTTGCTAGCGGGTTCAGGGTTGTTCGTCTTGGCTGCACGGACGGCAGACTGCAGCATGTTCAGTCACTGCGAAGGCAGGCCTTCATGTATCTTACTGAACCTTCACAGACACTGGAAGTGTCGTTTAAAGTACGGTATGAAAACGGCTTATATACTGTTTACGCCAGTGCAGGTAGCATGAAGTGTTTTGAGTGTGGTGATGTTGGCCATAAACGCTCATCCTGCCCTCATAAAGAGCAGGAGGTGCGCCGTGACCAAGAGGCTCATGCTAGTGGGGCGAGTGAGCAGGAGCGCGCTGCCGGTACGGGAGAACGGCCGGCTTGTAGCGATGCGGACGAGCGGCCGTCTACGAGCAGCGCTGTCATCGGCGAGCCGCTAGCGGCGCAGGGTGACAGAATGGAGGTCGCAGCCAGTGCTCCACAGGCTGCGCTAGAAGAACAGGGGGTAGTACAGGCGTCCACTGAGGTGGAGGATGGCTGTGATGACATACAGGTTAGGGAAAGTGTGGAGGAAAATCAGGATAGTGGACAGACCAATGCAGCGGCAAGTGAGGTGGGTGTTGCTAATGTAGTTTCGGGTTCTTTGAGTGCAGAAAATGAGGAAGACGACTTGTTGGAAGATGATTCCCTGTCGCAATGCTCTGATATTGTTTCACAAGAAGACCATCAGCAGTCGTATTCCTTAGACGATATAAACCGCTTTTTGGATGAGACTTTTGGTATGCAGTCTGTGGATGTCACTGAGTTTTTTCCGGATGTTGATCTTTTTATAAAATCTGTTCTGAAAATCAGAAGAGTTGTTGGTTATGAACAATTGAGCAAACAGAAAAGATTCCGTCTTGAAGAACATCCTGACTAAGTTGAGAAGGGAAAAACGTGGAAAAACTCCTTTAAAAGCATAGTAAAATGTTTGGAGCACTAAGGGTGTCTTTCTGGCAGCGTCTCACTGTCTTTTCTCTTTTTCTCCTCCTCTTCTCTCTGTCTTATATGGCGAGCTTGAGAGTAGGTACACTTAACATTAATGGGGGTAGGGATAGGGAAAGGCGTGCAGTCTTAGTGGAGCTTAGCAAGAACAAAAACATTGATGTGTTCTTTTTACAGGAAACACATAGCACTGTAGATAATGAGACAGAATGGGGAATGAGTTGGAGTGGGCCGGCTTTTTTAAGTCATGGTACCAACCTCAGTGCGGGTGTAGCAATTTTATTTTCTAGGCACCTTCACCTGTCACATGTTTCTGTCTGTGAGATAGAGCAGGGAAGGGCTCAGGTAGTAAAAGCAACCATCAAGGGGATATCTTTTGCTTTTATGAATGTCTACGCCCATAACTCAGCTGCCGGTCGTGTGCGATTATTTCGGAAAATTACTGATGAGTTATCAAAATTAAATAGTGGTTCCATAATAGTGGTGGGAGGGGACTGGAATTGCACAACCCACCCTTTAGTTGACAGAAACACAGGAGAGCCTCATCCACCTTCGGGCTCACTTTTGTCTACAATCATTCTTCAGCATGATTTGACTGATGTGTGGAGAAAGCTCCATCCTACAACCAGACAGTACACATATGTAAAGGTCTCTGAGAGCAATGTGAAGGCAGCTAGGCTTGATAGATTATATATCAACCAGACGTATAATAATAGACTAGTTAAAGCAGAGATTTCACCTGTTGGTTTTTCTGATCATCATTTAGTGACTGCTGATATTTCTTTATTGGTGCATTCTACCATCTGTTCGCACTGGCACTTTAACGTGCAGCTGATTCATGACAAAGAGTTCTGTCGAGCTTTTTCTGACTTCTGGTGCCACTGGAAACTAAGGAAAGCGGACTTTTGCAATTTGGCTCAATGGTGGGAGGTGGGGAAAATACAGATAAAGCTTTTTTGTCAACAATACACATCACATGTAACGGCCACTGTTAAAGATTACTTGGAGGTCTTAGAACGAGAGCTCAAGAGGCTAGAGACTGAGATTATAAGTGGCACAGACAATTCAAATAATACCTGGGGCAGTAGGAGGAAGGCTTTGGGCAAGTTTCTTCACGAGAGAGCAAAGGGTGCTCTTCTCAGGACTCGGATTTCTACTATTAAGGAAATAGATGCCCCGACAAGGTTCTTTTTTAAGCTGGAGAAAAGGGTTAGAGAGTCACACCAAATGTTGCACCTCAGGCTTCCAGATGGGAAGGTGACATCTGACTCAGTGGAAATGAGGAAGCTCGCCATTGACTTTTATGCCAGCCTCTTTAGTGCTGACGCGTGTGACCCTGACTGTGTGATGAAGATGCTGGTGGGACTGCCACGGTTGGATGAGGCTGAATCGGCTGTGTTGGAGTCTGCTATTTCTTTTGTGGAGATGTCTTCAGCGGTTCAACAACTCAACGGTGGTCGGTCATCAGGCGTCGATGGTCTTCCTGCGGAATTTTACCAGAAATTCTGGTCGCTGATAGGAGACGACATTTATGAGGTTTTCACGTACTGTATTACCACTGGGATCTTGCCAACAAGTTGCACGAGGGCAGTTTTGACTTTACTGCCAAAGAAAGGGGACCTGGGCTTGCTCAAAAATTGGAGGCCTGTCTCTTTGCTTTGTACGGACTACAAGATTCTTGCGAAATGTCTTTCTAACAGGTTGAAGACCTGTATTGACTTGATTGTTGATGTGGATCAAGCGTACTGTGTCCCTGAAAGAACTATTATGGACAACTTGTTTTTAATTCGAGACATTATTGATCTGGCCAAGCTCAAGGACTTGGATGTGGGGTTTTTATCTTTGGATCAAGAGAAGGCCTTTGATCGAGTTGATCACCATTATTTGTTTAAAACTTTAGAAGCTTTTGGGTTTGGGGACATTTTCATTTCTTGGATCAAATTGTATTCAAACGCTGCTGTCATGTTAAAGGTGGGGGGAGGGTTGAGTCGGCCTATTCCGGCTCAGAGGGGCATCAGGCAGGGATGCCCTCTTTCTGGTATGTTGTATACGCTGGCCATTGAACCCCTTTTACACCATCTTAGGCAGGGACTCTTAGGTTTTACCTTTGACAAAGCAGGAAGTCCAGTAAAATTGTCAGCTTATGCTGATGACGTTACGGTTCTTATAACCAGTCAATGTGATATTAAAACACTCAGAAAGACGCTGGACTTGTATGAGCGAGCAACCTCCGCAAGGGTTAACTGGTCAAAGTGTGAAGGTTTCATTTTGGGAGGGTGTGTTGATAAAGAGGAGCCAGTGTTACCGGCAGAATCACAGTGGAACAGGGAGGGCCTGAAGTGTTTGGGGGTGTTTTTGGGAACTGATGCTTTTCAGGGGAAGAACTGGGAGGGTGTTGTTGAAAAGATTGCTGCCCGGTTGTCTCGCTGGACTTGGGTCCTGCCACAGTTGTCTTACAGGGGAAGGACTTTGGTTGTTAACGACCTGGCCGCTTCTGTACTCTGGCACCGTGCTGCTGTTGTTGAACCTCCAGCCTCTCTTCTCAAGGAGATACAAAAAAGACTGGTTAATTTCTTTTGGGGAGGGTTTCACTGGATCAGGTCTGCTGTGCTGTCTCTACCTGTGTCAGAGGGGGGTCAGGGTTTGATTGACCTTCGCAGCCGGATCACAGCGTTCCGTCTTCAGACAGCACAGCGTTATCTTTATCAAAGACAACAACCACCCTGGTTCAAGACAGCATCTATGCTGCTTCACAGAGTAAAGGACCTTTCATATGACAAGCACCTGTTTCTCATAGACCTGACTGGCATGGACCTTTCGCAGACCTCTGTTTTTTACCAGTCTGTTTTGACTGCTTGGAAGACTGTTTTTAAAGTACAGAGAGACTGTTCTCAATTTTATGGTGATGTTGGTGAGGAGCCTCTTTTTTACAATCCCTTGGTGCCAAGTAGGATGCTCAGCACTGCTAGTGTGCAGAGGTTCCTCGTAAATGCTGGTCTTACCAAGCTGGCGGGCCTGAGGACGGCAGGGCAGTGGAAAACGGCTGCCAAGTTGGCTCAGGAGACTGGGATCAGGTCTCTGCGCTTTCTGGAGCAGCTAGTGGACGAAGTCATGGGTGTTCTTCCTGGACTCGTAAGGGCTGCGCTGGGGACTCGCTCTGCGGGTGGTCAACCGAGTTCAGCTGACTTCCCTTCGCTGTCTGTTTGTGCTGCAGTTGGGGAGCAGGATGAGGAGGGAGGCTCTCTTCTTTCCTTTCGAACACCTGTTCTGGGTGACCTGTCCAGGATTTCAAAGAAGGCTATATATGAGGTGGCTGTGAAGGTGCTGAACAGGGGATTGTTGGCTGGTGTTCTGGAGTCGAAGTGGTCAGGTGTGTTGGCTCCGGGGTCATCTCCGAGGGGCAGCTGGAGGTCCCTGTACAAACCTCCCATAGAGAAACGCAGTGCGGATCTCCAGTGGAGAATAGTGCATGGGGCCGTGGCTACGAACAGACATGTGGCGCATATGGATCCACAAACAGGGACCCACTGTCTTTTCTGTTTGACTGAGGAAACACTGCAGCACCTGTGGCTTGGCTGTTCCAGGCTTGCTGGCCTTTTTTCATTGCTGCGGCAGTGGCTTGCTGGCCTTGGGAGTGTTTTGGAGGAGGGTCTCTTTATCCTGGGTCCGAGGTACTCTGCAGCGCAGCGTGGGAAGGTTTGCTTGATTAATTTTTTACTGGGTCAGGCGAAGATGAGTATATGGCTCACGAGGAGGAACAAAATGAAGGGAACAGGATCTGTTAATTTAGAACTTATGTTTAAAGGGTTAGTAGGTGCACGTTTGAAAGTGGAGTTTGTTTATTACAAGATGGTGTCCAATATTGAAGAGTTTGTCTCTATTTGGGGCATTGATGGGTTTTTGTGTACAATAACTGATGATGATTTAGTTTTGAATTTTTGAAGGAAGCCGAATGGGGAGTTTTCTGGTTTTGTTTTTCTTTTTTGTGTTTATTGTATTTGAGTGGGGTTGATGGTGGGAGGGGAGGGTTGTTTATATGTTGATTTGGCTTTTACTTTCAGTTATGGTTGTGAGTTGAAGTATTGATGTAATAAAGGTGTGTTAAAGGTCTCTCTCTCTCTCTCTGTTCCTCTCTCTCTCCCTCTCTGTTCCTCTCCCTCCCTCTCTGCTCCTCTCTCTCCCTCTCTCTCTCCCTCTCTGTTCCTCTCTCTCTCCCTCTCTGTTCCTCTCTCCCCCCCTCTCTGCTCCTCTCCCTCCCTCTCTCTGCTCCTCTCTCTCTCCCTCTCTCTCCCTCTCTCTGCTCCTCTCTCTCTCCCTCTCTCTCTCTCTCTCTCTGTTCCTCTCTCTCTCCCTCTCTCTCTCTCTGCTCCTCTCTCTCTCCCTCTCTGTTCCTCTTTCTCCCTCTCTCTGCTCCTCTCTCTCTCCCTCTCTCTCCCTCTCTCTGCTCCTCTCTCTCTCCCTCTCTCTCTCTCTCTCTCTGTTCCTCTCTCTCTCCCTCTCTCTCTCTCTCTCTGCTCCTCTCTCTCTCCCTCTCTGTTCCTCTCTCTCCCTCTCTGCTCCTCTCTCTCCCTCTCTGTTCCTCTCTCTCTCCCTCTCTCTCTCTCTGCTCCTCTCTCTCTCCCTCTCTGTTCCTCTTTCTCCCTCTCTCTGCTCCTCTCTCTCTCCCTCTCTCTCCCTCTCTCTGCTCCTCTCTCTCTCCCTCTCTCTCTCTCTCTCTCTGTTCCTCTCTCTCTCCCTCTCTCTCTCTCTCTCTGCTCCTCTCTCTCTCCCTCTCTGTTCCTCTCTCTCCCTCTCTCTCCCTCTCTGCTCCTCTCTCTCCCTCTCTGTTCCTCTCTCTCCCTCTTTGTGCTGACAATCAAGCCAAACACCAACATCATCATATATAAAGTTGAAACCAGATATTTAATCACTCTTCAGATAAAAACACTTTTTTAATTGTAACATCAAATCAGACTAAATGTTTATTTTTTTAGATTGATAAATATAAAAACATATTTGTTAAATTTAAGAATAAAGAGAGAAATTATCTGTATTTCTTAATTGTAAATGGCACCAAATTGTATTCAAACTGAGCCACACTTATGGAGCTCCACAATTCTTTTCCTGGTGTTTTGGTTGATATTTCTTGATGTTCCCTTGTCACAGAAACAGGCTCTGTGTTTTGCCTTATATGCATCCACAGGTGTGCCACCAATTTACTCACATGGACTCTACTAACCAATCAGAAGCTTCTTCAGCTCAGAATGGAATCGTCTGGAGTTTTCTTATTAATGAACAATAAACTTAGTGTATATGTACTCCTAAATGTGATGAAAGTGATAAAAATAGACAGCTCTGTCTCTCTTTATTCTGACATTTAACTAATTCAAAAGATATTTCAATATTTATTTATCTAAAACAAAACAAGTTTACTCTAAATTGATTTTTCAGTAATGTATATACCTTTACATATTGTACATATATTTATTACTTTTTAGATTAGCCATTTTTATATTTTGCTTGTTTTACATTATTGTATTTTGCACAACTCTGTTGCTTGTGAAGCTCGCACACAAGAATTTCACTCACATGTACTGTACCAGTGTACCTGCACATGTGATGTGACAATAAAAGTGATTTGATTTGATTTGATTTTTAACAGTAAAAAAATGTTCTTGTGTTTTCCATAAAGTGTATGTAAATATCTGGTTTAAGCTGTGAATATACTGCTGTGTATTGAAATTCCTCTTGTTTTGCATAGAAATATACTGAACAACATACAAAGCATAATATATAAAATAACAGCTACCAGAGTTTTTTCTTTGAAAGAAGCTCCTTATGTCCATTCTTGTATATCAGTGCATTACTGAAACACTATTTAGCCGTGGAGGGAAACAACTGAAAATATGAAATAAACACACATGTGAGCTAAGACTCTCTAAAGAAACAGCATTGTTGTTGTTCGGCTTTTCATTTCGCCATTTGTTGATTCACTTGAAGAGCAAGTAACGTAATATGGGTCAAGTGATCAGTTTGATATCAATCTTTCGTGATACACCCTCATATTTACATTATTTGTACAGTACGAATGATTTGCTTTGGTACCTGGTCGAACTTCAGTTCTCCTCTGTCTGCCTGGCTGCGCTTCTCCAACAGCGCACCCACAGGCAGCAGCTGTCCCGCCCCCTCGCTCAGTCGCTTAGTGTCTGAGCTCGGATCATACCAATATTAGGGGGGATTTACGCACAGTGGTAAATTCCCACAGTGTGCACTATGTGCTTCGAATATTGTGTGTAGTTTTTTGTTTTATACAGTTGTCAGCCAGGCATCTAACTATGAAAAAATTATACTCCAAAAGACCCCGGGCTTCTGAAAAAACAACCCGGGCTTAAGCCCAGTAAGCCCCTCCCCGCTCCGCCCCTGGAAGCAGGTATGGAGGAGATCCAGGGCCCAGGCATCTAGAGGCCCCTCAGAGACGAGAGCCCAAAGAGGACCAGCCGAGGTCCCCATGATTTCCACAACATGTATTTTTTTCATAAAGCAACTTTTATTTATTGTATGTATTTATTTATCTGTTCTGGTTTATTTATGTGGCTCATCGTACAGGTGACAGTGAACTGAGAGCACACGACTGAGGCGTGTGGGCGAAGAGAGCCCGCCGTCCTCCCTCTGTGTTCAGAGGCTCAGCATGTGTGTGGGCTGCAGCGCCTCACTGTGGAACGATGAAACAACTGCAGTTACTGTTCCACAGCACTGTAGAAGTCGACTGTATTTCAACGTCAGTTATTCAGCCTCTTATCTGAGAAATGTGACAAAAAGAAAGTTAAATAATCCCATCTGACTGTTTTTAAAGAGCAATAACATCGACGATGAAAAAAAGCACCAAAGTACAAAGTACCTCATGAGCAGCGCTAATGTTTCTGGTGCTTGCTCTCATTTCAAATGTCAGTTTCTTTGTTGCAGATGTTTGTTTGATGAAATCAAACAGCTCAAATCTCCTGCGCTGTTCTGGCTGAGTGTGAACCACTGTCTCTGTTAGCAGCTTTCACACAGGGAGTCGGTCCTCTCCTCACGACCTCTGACCCGGCTAGTGTTTACATCAGAGACACACATTTGTGTGTCTGTGTGCTGCAGTCGGGGACAGATATTTGAAATACATTTGATATACTATAAAATTGTATAGATCACTTTTATCAACATCTTTATACATAAATCTGGCTTCACTGAACAGATTTGAAAGGCCTGTTGAGGGTTTTAGGTTTTCAGTGACCAACACCAACATGGGTGGGTGGTGTGGGTGGGGTCATCAGATAAGCAGTTGCCTCATGTCAAGTTTTTTTTTTAGGTTGGTGAAGAGAAAATCTGTATTTACTCACACACGCACTAGTTTTTGTCCTTTGCGAGGACATTACACTGACTTTTGACTGACATCTTGAAGACCCTGAAACACTTGAGTACCCATTAACCAGCGCTGATCTCACCGCCTGCAGCTGTGACGGTTCATCGTGCGGCGCCCTGCAGTTCCAGTCAGAGGAGGGTCAGAGGGAGGACCCGAGCTGGAAGCAGTCACATGGGCACAGTTAGAGTTAAGTTTCACTTCTGTGCTGCAGAAGAAGGACGATGGAGGGTCTGAGGGGTCTGCTGGTTCTGGTTCTGGTGCTGATCTCTGTGCCGCGTTCAGGTGAGTCCAGATGTTGAGCTTTCCCTTTAAACCTGCTCAGCAGATGTGACTCTGCGTCACTCTGTGATGCTTTTGTATCATTTTAACTGACAGTGAATCATATTTGACAACATGGAGGTGATAATGGTAATAATATTAATACATTTTATTTAGAAGCGCCTTTAAAGACCCTCAAGGTTTCCTTACATTAGTGTAACAAAACAAAAACAACTATGGAATCACGATGAAGGGTATGAAAGTCTAGATGGTTTTAAGACGTGATTTAAAATTTATTGAGAGAGTTGGTGGTCTGGAGATCTGCTGGAGGTGCATACAAAGTCTTGGGCAGAACAACTAAAGGCTCTGAGTTTCGTGGTAGTCAGGCGAGCAGGTGGAGCAGACAGAAGGGAAGCTGAAGAAGAGCAGAGTTGTATGAAGAGCAGATAGATATGGAGGAACGAGGTTATGAAGCGCTTTGAAAGTGAGAAGCAGGATCTGTTTAAGAACAGCTGTTCTATGTTCAGTGGATCTAGTTCTGGAAATGATACGAGCAGCTGTATTTTGAACTAACTGCAATTTATGGAGGGATTTATGAGGCAGACCACAGAGAAGAGAATTACAGTAATCTAAACGAGATGTGACGAGCATTGACGAGCATGCGAAAGTAGGAAGACCGAGTGATATTATTTATATGTGCTGTCGAGGATGACACCAAGACTCTTAACCTGAGGAGAGGTTGTGACAACAGAGTTATCAATGGATAATAAGATAAGATAAGATAAGATAAAACTTTATTAATCCCTCAGGTGGGTTCCTCTGGGAAATTCGGTAATGAAAGACTTCTGGTTGGGGCTTTAGTCAGTGCTGATTTGGTGCCTATTAGAATAACTTCTGTTTTATTGTGGTGGTCAGCACCATCACCTCACAGTAACGGGGTCCTGGGTTTATGTGCACGGGTCCTCCAAACGCCTGCAGGTTAGGTTAAGTGATGATTCGGATTTAGGCGTCTACCTGGGATCTGGATAAACTGGATAGATCCCAATCCCGTGGAGCCAAAGCAGATGATGGACGAGTTACACACACTGAATAAATCTGTTTAAGCTCACGCAGCCTAGGTGGCTACTGTGGCACATCATGAGTTCCACTTTGTTATAGTCTGTGTGAACGTGGTTAGTACATACAGTAACGATATCATAGATCAGTATCCTCCCTTCTGTGTTAACGTGACTGTTGCTTATGCCAGGGCCTTTGTTACGTGTCAGCCAGTGCAGTGTAACCACCCCCACACTGTGTGTGGACGCAGCTCCTCCACAGAAGGTAGAAAAAATGAAACTGTCAGACCTGAACTCTTACCTTCTGTCACCTCACAAAGATTTGTTTCCATACGCTGCAAACAGACATGAATGACGAGTAAAGACGTGTGAAGTGAAGTGAGCAGCACGTGAATCGCATAACGCTGTGAGGTGCTTGTAGTGAAGCTGCAGGACTAAAAACCTGAAAGCAGTAATAACAGAATCATGTCCTTAACATTGTGTTTTATACCTTTAATTGAAGCCCGTGTTCATTCACAGCAGAGTCATGGTAAAAGTTACCATTGGTGTGAAGTATTTAAGTGTTGTACTACAATACACGTGTGACGTTTGTTCCAGCCTGGCTACAGCACGTTCTCCTGTGTCTGGAAGCTGTCGAGAGGACTTCTTGGATCTGCTGAAAACAGAACAGGACTGAGATGGTTTTAAGTGAAATAAACATAAAAAACATTCAACTTTGCATTTCACCAAAAACAGCCTTTAGTGCTCGGTGACTCCTCTTACTGTTCGTATTTCAACAACATTTTGCTGATGATGCTTCAACACTTCTACTGAATTAAGTTTTTAGGTGCAGGACTTTACTCTGTAGTGGAGTACTTTTACTCCACTACAGAGTAAAAGTACTTTAAGTGGAAGTACTTTACAAAAGGACCACAGCAGCTTGTAGCGTGACAGGTTCGGGTGTTTTCTGTGGAAAACACTCAAAGTGTAGAGTTGTTGGTTCAGGAGATCAGATCTAAATCTGTAAATAATCAACCTGAACAAACACACACACATACACACGCACACATTGAGTGTGTTTTAATTGTCACTTTGTCAGATTAGAGTCAGCTTTTTGATTCAGCAACAATCCTCCAGGTTAGCAGTTAGATGGACATCAGTGACTCTGACTGTGAGACGAACATTAAACTGTCTTTGTGCTTCGTTTGCTTCTGTCTTTGGAAGTGAGCCTGAAAATTGTGCAACTTTCACTAGAAGCAAAAACGAACTTTCCCCTATGTTGACATCCCCCCCCTCCCCCTGCACACACACACACACAAAGACAAACAAAGACTGATAAATCAAATAAACATGAAATGAAGCAGACGGCTCGAGCAGAGATGGAGTCTCCCAGGCTTTCCTTACTAATGTTATCTAACCTTGCACTCTTCTACATCACAGGTTGATTATTAGGAGAAAATGTATCTGTTAGGATGATAAACACTAATGCTGGATTATGTGCAGATTTTTTTTTATTATTAGTCCTTTATTTATCCAGGTAAAAATCTCATTTCCAAGTTAGCCCTGGCATCACGGCAGCAAAAGTCAAAAATACATGTACCACATAAGTATATAACATTTAAAACAAATACAATATCCCGTACAAACATGTGAGATATATACAATAACAGATCAGTTAATTAATCAGATTATAACTGACCTCAGAGCAGTGAAAGCAGAGCAGAAGTTAATCACGATCAGAAAAAGCTGCTCAGCTTGACCAGCTGCAGACACCGTTTACACCAGCACGCCAGTGAAATCATCAGAAACAGATTTCAACCAGTCAAGCAGAGTCATGCCTGTTTCCAACTGACGCCACAGGAGGCCAGTAAGCTAAAGGATGGCTGCAAACAGGCAGTGACAGACGCTTTAAGGGCCCGAGCTCGTGAAAGGAGAGAGGTCACGTTCACTTTGGCAGGGTGTAATCACAAGCACTGCTTGCATTGCTTTCAATCTCCCTTAACCTTGATTCCAAAATGAAGCCAAAAATGTGATCTGAATAAATCACAAAACCCTTTGTTGAAGGTTTGAGGACTAGACAAAATGTCCCCGTAAACCATAAAGACCCCATATTCAAAATAAAACTACAGGACGAAAAGTCTGAGATTTGACTTCATCTTTCCTGTCATCCTTCTGTGTGTGTGTGTGTGTGTGCGTGTGTGTGTGTGTGTGTGTGTGTGTGTGTGTGTGATTCTGCAGACTGTGTGAGGTGTTTCGCACGCTTCGACCTGAACACAGGTGAGTGTAATGAGGAGATCGGTGAGGTGGACGAAGACGACTGCTGTCAGAATCCAAACTATGGTTACATGGAAACAGACGGACAGTGTGAGTCCTGTGGGTGAGTACACACACACACACACAAATAGTAAAAACTGCTGATAACTGCTCCTCCACCAACACTGTGTTGTGTGCCTGTTGTGTTTTCAGTCTCCTCAAGTGGTCTTCTTGGTCGTCATGGTCACTGTGCAACGTGCTGTGTGGGCAGGGAGTGAGGCAGAGAAGCAGGAAGTGTTTCGGTATCGACCAGTCAGAGTGCGAGAACGCTCCACTTTCTGAAAAACTGCAGACTGAACCCTGCAGTGGCGTCTGCTGCGACGGTACACACAGAAACACACAGAGACATACATGTTGTTTGAATGTGCTAATTACCTGTGTGTGTGTGTGTGTGTGTGTGTGTGTGTAGATAAGGGGTGGAGCTCGTGGCTCGGCTGGTCTCCATGCTCAGTCACCTGTGGAGGCGTCGGAGTCAGGAAGCGAAAGCGAGAATGCTCCAGTCCTCCTCAGTGTCGTATGGCTTGCAGCGGTCCTTCAGAGGAAACAGAGAGATGTGAAGCTCAAAACACCTGTCCAGGTAACATTCATGTCATTCATGCTCTCAGGGTTCACAGGCTTCTTTGTGTTGAGAGTTTGGGGGGACAGGTGTGTTACATAAAGGTCACAGGTAAGTTTAATTGGTGTGTGTTACTTTTAAAGCGGTTCAGTAAAGTCTTTCCGATACCCAGTTCCCACCTGTCGCCTGTCTCACCTGTGCGTTTCAGTCCACGGTGGTTGGTCCAGCTGGTTTGGCTGGTCTCATTGTTCTGCTACGTGCATCGCTAAATCAGATGGCGATGTCATCGTTCCCTCCAGGGTGCGACATCGCTCCTGCTCTAACCCCACCCCGTCAGAGAACACATCGCCACCTGGCAACAGTTGCCCTGGAGACGCATTACAGGTGCAGCACTGTAGCGAGCTCCCCAACTGTGCAGGTGAGAGGGGAACCAACTCATGATGTGATCCGAAAAAGGTCAAAATTATCAAATTATCTGAGCTCTTATTGGCTGTCTCTGCAGAGGACGGCACCTGGGGCGCGTGGTCTCCATTCAGGCCATGCTCAGTCTCCTGTGGGGTGGGACTTCAGCTGTCAGAAAGGAAATGTGATAGCCCCGCCCCTCGATATGGAGGCAAAGTCTGCGAAGGGCCGAGCACTCAGAGCAAGATTTGTGAGAGTCCATGTCCAGGTAAAACACACACACACACTCTCTGACAAACACCTGGAGCCTTGGACTACAACACATTCAGTGATGTTACTGCTGAAAGTCTCCCTGCTGCGTCTCGTCCACTCTTCCTGGACGTCTGAGCATGATCCTTGTTTGCTGATGTTATGTTGTGATGCTGTGGTTTAATGCTCCTTATCTATTTTGATCTTTTAAAACACAAAAGCTGACGCTGTGTGAAATGTAAATAACAACAGAAGGATTTACAAAAATCATAAACACACATTGTATTCACAATAGAAAACATTCAAAATTAGGTCATATTTTCTTTTTATTAAAGTTATTGTATTAAAGTTTTACTCCGCATGCCGCCTCTCCTGGAGTTTGTACGCATGTCAGGTGACATGACACGGTTAGTGTTAGCGGGCTCTCTGCGTCTCTAACAGTTGACGGGTTCTGGTCTGGTTGGTCGAGTTGGGGTGAGTGTTCAGGTTCCTGCATCCCACAAGGCAGAGCCGTTAGAAGGACTCGCCAGCGCTCCTGTTCTAACCCCGCCCCTTCATCCAACCCACCTGGTCGAAATTGTCAAGGTGACAGCCACCAGACAGAGAGCTGCAACCACCTGCCCTTCTGCCGAGGTACACCTGTGTGTTTCCCTACCTGTACAAGTCCTTTATGACTCCCCAGTAAATAAAATGAGTCAGTAGCGCCCCCTGGAGTCAACACAGAGACAATAACCGGTCTTCCCACCTTTTTTAAAAAAAATCTCTCCATCAGTGAATGGAAGTTGGGGGTCGTGGTCGCCCTTCAGTTCCTGTCCTGTTACCTGTGGGCTGGGACTTCAGGTATCAGCCAGGAGATGTGACAGCCCCTCCCCTCAACATGGCGGTAGTCCATGTCTGGGAGAAGCACGTCAAACCAAGATCTGCTCAACCAAACTCCACTGTCCAGGTTTGGTACCTCAGCGCAGGTGAAGGGCAAAGACTGCGGCACGAGCTTCTGATTCATGTCCAAGTTCTGTGTTTTCAGTGGACGGCGTGTGGTCCGAGTGGTCCGAGTGGAGTGAGTGTAAGTACCCCGGCGGGCGACCCATCAGCTGTAGGAAGACTTACGGCAGCCATTCACGAGTGCGCGAGTGTCTCCATCGGGCTCATAACGGGTCCATCTGCGAAGGCGACAACCTGACCGAGAGACGAGTGTGCTACCACGTGAAAGGCTGCAACAGTGAGTCTGTCCTCAACTTTCAACAGATTATGTTGACTTTCTAAAGAAAGGCTGAATGAGCTACACCTCGTGTTTGGAAAGGCGAACAGAATCTGTTAGAGTGTAACATGGGAGACCGGTGTGGCCTCGGTGACGTCAGCCTCACTGCTGGAGCCTCTGCTGGCCAGTAGAGGAACTGCAGGTCTCGGTGGCTCACCGGCTTCGTTTTCAGGAGTTTTTGGAGGTTGCTGCTTTCTGATCACATTTTTGTGTTACAGTGAACGGCCGCTGGGAGGCCTGGACACCGTGGAGTCTCTGTGATCCACCCTGCGGCGAAAACTCGGTCCGGTCCAGGAAGAGAATCTGCAAACCTGATTACACCGGCTACAAGTCAGTTTACAGACTGGAAAACAAAAACACAGCAAACCAAATCAAATCTGTCGTGCAGTTAAAAATCCAGTCGGGAGCTAAGATTTTAACATCACAGTGAGAACCTTAAAGTCTGAAGCCTTGTTTCATAGTCGCAGCCACAGTTTAACCAACTGTGAGCTCCAGGGCGTCCTGGATGTTAAGTAATAGATGCTACCTGAGCTAATATCACCTGTGCACAGGTCGTTGTTAAAACGCAGATTTAAAAAAATAGCAATAACAAAAAGCTAAAGTGTTCATGGATGGTAGCCGGCTGGGCTGTGGTTGAAGTACACGTGAGCTGGTCAGACTAACTCACATTCACCGCTTCAGTGTTCACACGATGCACTCGGCTCTGTTAAAAACAGGTGAGGGCAGAAGAAGCAGATTTACACACTTTGGTCATCTTTTGATTCCAACCCCAGTTCCAAAGGACTTCACTGTGTGAAGGAAAAACATGAGATCCAAACCCAAACAATATGTTCACGACAGAACACAGAAAACTTACCAAATATCAAAACGGAGACATTTTAAAATTTCATGGCAAATATTAATGTCAGCAAAATATCCCAGAAAAAAGTTTCTGCAAAAAACTGTGAATGTCTCATCTGCAGTACATTTCTGCAAACTCCGATAATCTGGAGGAATAACCTGTGATCTGCAGGCCTTCAGGCAGCAGCGCATTAAAAATAGCCATGATTCCGAAATTGAACATTTGACATGTTTTCTGCACTTTACTGTGAATAAAATACAGGTTTATCCCTGCAGCCGTGTTCTCCGGCTTATCCGGGTTCAGGTCGCCGGGCACTGAGATTCTAAGGCCGCCAAAGCGGAAGCTGGGCGGAGTCTGACTCAGTGCAGTACGAACCAAGCTCTCTGTGGTTGTAGGGATCCCCCCACAGGACACCGTGGAAGATGCAGTCGAATGTCCACGTGTAGACAAACTCCCACCCACCCTCAAATATCACTGAGAGGATAAAGAGCTGTTCCAGTGTATCACGACCAGAATGAGAGCCGGTTTGTTCCACTAACAGGTGAACGCTGGCATAGACCTTCCCGGAGCCCTTCTTACAGACGGGCACATCAGTTTATGAGATTTCAAAGTGTGTTCCAGTTTTGTGTTGTACCAACTTTTCTGGAACTGGGGCTGTAAACACATCAGTTGCTTTGAAAGTGAAATAAATCCAAGTACGACGGGTTTTTAGTGAAACTAGTGTGTCAAACTGCAGATGCCGTTCTGTGAATACTACAACGTGTGTTTGTGTGTTTGCAGCCTTTACCCTCCTCGTTCGTCGGAGAAAGCTTCATTTTACGGGACACCAAAAGTCAACTGTGGCCCGTTGCCCGATGGCGAGCAGCAGGACCAGAGAGAGTCCTGCATCAACGTCCCCGCCTGCGCCTAACCACGGCGATGACATCAGCTCTAACCCCGAACAGTTACCAACAGTCCAGACGTCTGACTGTAGATGGCGATTTGAGGGTGGAGCTTGTGCTGCTGTGTTATTAGAATGATGTCATAGATTACATTTGACCTGTGAAGTCAAAACTTCAGCGGCGTGTTTGTAATGATGATAGTTATTGTAATGGTTTCCAGCCTGAGGCCCAGGTGGCTGATGGGAGCAAAGACGCACACATCCAGCCACACAAATCTAACTTTTGTTGTGAAATGTCGGCTCATTTTACCTGTGCTGAAAGTTTTTGTTCATTAAATGATTTCAAGTCTATTTTGGTCATTTTGAGTCGTGACGGAGGATCAAATCCTCTGATGAACTGCACATGGATCCATCTCATTGATACTGTAACCACGACAACAGAGAAGGGCACTTTCATCACAGCAGACTCGAAAACACCAATAACTGCACAATCACTGATGCTAATACAGATTAATTTACTCAAACTGCTGATTCTGTTCATCTGGACGTCTTCAGTGGGAGAAACGTTTCACCAGCATCAGGTGACTCCTTCAGTCTCAGCTGACTGCAGGTTTCCAACCTTATGAACAGTAATGACTGAAACCAGCCCACTGAATGAAGCTGGGAGGTCCGTTTATGATCATTAATATCCAAATTGTCATCACCTCTGATCATTTTGGGATTTCCTTACCTGGATGCCTGAGCATGCATCAGCACATCAATTCATTTTGTTTGCATCAAGGTAATAACAGGTAAGACCTCGGGGGAGGAAGTAAACACTGAAGCTGGTTCAGAGGAAGAGTCGAATGAACAGCTGCTGTTGGTAAAGCTGCTCTGCTTCTCAGATCTGTGCGAAGCAGAGCGCCGTCAGCCTGGAGCTGAAACTCAGCTGGGGTTGTTCCGAGGAGCAGCTGGAAGTTCTCCCTGTAATCTCAGACTCCTTTGTGCAGGAGGAGCGTTTTCAGGGCCGGACGAAGGTCCTTTAAAAATATGCTTTTATAAATCCATCAGGTCTCTGCCAGAGTTTGTGTTTTCTCTCATCTTCCCTCTCTGAGCCTGTTTCTGTTAAAAGGGAGTTTTTCCTTCCTACTTTCACTGAGTGGTAGTAATCATCCGACCGCTCGGTCTTCTAACACTGTATCATCTTTCATTTCTATATAAAGCACCTCGAGGGGCTGTTACAACACCAAACACAAACATGTACTTTTACTTCTGTCACCATCTTTGCTTTTTCCCTTCCACAGACTTTTTACTGTGCAAAAGTCTCGAGTCTCCCTCACTTTTTCATATTTTGCAGTGATTTTGTGAACCGTGTTCATGAAATACAGAATATCAGTGAGGAACAGTTTGAGTCACACTAACGAGCTGGTGTGAGCACAGTCTCAACTCAGCTTTCTCTGATGGAGTTCAGAATTCATCAGTTTATCAAAGAACAGCATTGACGTGCAGCTGAAACCATGACCGCACCTCCACCATGCATCACAGACGGCTGCAGACTCACTGTTGGACCTCCTCGAAACCTCGGAGCCTTATGATGCTTGAAAGGTTCAAAGATCAGAGTTCAGAGGCTTAACAAAAACCCTGGTCTGAAAACAGTCAGGGAGAGAGTTTCAGTCAGGTTTCAGAGCTCAGCACAGAAACAACTTTAGTGAAGGTTACAAATGATCTTCTTATGGCCTCTGACAGTGGACTCATCTCTGTGCTTGTCCTGCTAGACCTCAGTGCAGCGTTTGATACTGTCGACCATAATATCCTATTAGAGCGATTAGAGCACGCTGTAGGTATTACAGGTACTGCACTGCAGTGGTTTGTATCATATCTATCTAATAGACTCCAATTTGTGCATGTAAATGGAGAGTCCTCTTCACACACTGAGGTTAATTATGGAGTTCCACAGGGTTCAGTGCTAGGACCAATTCTGTTTACATTATACATGCTTCCCTTAGGCAGCATCATTAGAAGACACAGCATACATTTACACTGCTATGCTGATGACACCCAGCTCTATCTGTCCATGAAGCCAGGTAACACACACCAATGAGTTAAACTGCAGGAATGTCTTACAGACATAAAGACCTGGATGGCCGCTAACTTTCTGCTTCTTAGTTCAGATCAAACTGAGGTTATTGTACTTGGCCCTGAAAATCTTAGAAATATGGTATCTAACCAGATTCACAACATCTCTAAAGTTAGAAATATCCTGTCTCAGAGTGACGCTGAAAAACTAGTTCATGCATTTATTACTTCCAGGCTGGACTACTGTAATTCATTATTATGAGGAAGTCCTAAAAACTCCCTGAAAAGCCTTCAGTTAATCCAAAATGCTGCAGCAAGAGTCCTGACAGGGACTCAAGAGAGAGCATATTTCTCCTGTATTGGCTTCCCTTCATTGGCTTCCTGTTAAATCCAGAATTCAAAATCCTGCTCCTCACATACAAGGTCTTAAATAATCAGGCCCCATCTTATCTTAATGACCTTGTAGAACCATATCACCCTATTAGAGCACTTCGCTCTCACACTGCAGGCTTACTTGCTGTTCCTAGAGTATTTAAAAGTAGAATGGGAGGCAGAGCCTTCAGTTTTCAGGCCCCTCTTCTGTGGAACCAGCTTCCAGTTTGGATTCAGGAGACAGACACTATCTCTACTTTTAAGATTAGGCTTCAAACTTTCCTTTTTGCTAAAGCATATAGTTAGGGCTGGACCAGGTGACCCTGAATCCTCCCTTAGTTATGCTGCAATAGACGTAGGCTGCCGGGGGATTCCCATGATGCATTGAGTTTTTCCTTTCCAGTCAACTTTCTCACTCAGTATGTGTTAATAGACCTCTCTGCATCGAATCATATCTGTTATTAATCTCTGTCTCTCTTCCACAGCATGTCTTTATCCTGTCTTCCTTCTCTCACCCCAACCAATCACAGCAGATGGCCCCGCCCCTCCCTGAGCCTGGTTCTGCCGGAGGTTTCTTCCTGTTAAAAGGGAGTTTTTCCTTCCCACTGTTGCCAAAGTGCTTGCTCATAGGGGGTCATATGATTGTTGGGTTTTTCTCTGTACCTATGAAGCGCCTTGAGGCGACTTTTGTTGTGATTTGGCGCTGTATAAATAAAATTGAATTGAATTGAGGGCCAAGGACTGGACTGAAATACCTTCAGAAGCTAAAGAAGTATTGGTCAACTTAAACAATCACCAAGTCGGCTCTTTGCAAACAAAAAAACATGAGCTGAGGCTCAAGACTTTTGCACAGCAGACTCTGGTTTTCAGGATTGCCTTTGGAATTCCTGGAAGCATGGAACCTGTGTACAGATCAAAGAAGGAGAGCGCCTTGGTCCCGCCCACACTGTTTTATTAACAGGTGACAAGCACAGATTACTGCTCCCCACACCACAGACAACATGTCAGCACACCTGCAGGTGCAGGTTTACCCCCACATTCACTGTTTGACATCATGGAAGCGCTCACATCCCAGCTCCAGTGTTCCAGTCTTCCCAGTGTCTGAATGCACTCGAGTCCAGTTCATCTGAACGCCAGCTTGTTCCAGTGCAGCTTGGGGAAGCTGTAGCTCAGTAGTCGTCACAGTAGTCGTCCTGTTTCTTCTTCTTTTCTTATTTTTTTGGTAATGACGCCCCGACAGTCGGAGCGGCGGTCGCCTCCAGGATCCCGGCCATCGTACTGAGCGCGCCGCCTCACACACCGACGTCTTACAGGCCAGATGCACGAAGGAAACACTCGCTTTGTGCGTTCATATTCAACTCCGACCCCAAACTGACCCGAGCTTCAAACACCGCCCGACCCCTCCACCCCACACCACACTTTTAATGAAGTCGGGTCGTTTCTGTCCGTTTCTCTGTAACTTTGAACGATTCTGTTTTGTGCGGTGGTTGGTCAGGTGTGCAAAGGTGTGCGAGTGGGCGGGGTTTGATCTCATTGGGACGTGTTATAGGTGAATGAATCACTTTCAGAGTTTCTGCCTTCAACGTCCAAGTCTGCTCAGATCTCTCTGAGCGAGCTGAAGGAAGAAAACGACCGTCCACGATCACCTGTCGCTCTCTGAAGGGTCAGCTGACTCGTTTCCCTGCGGCTCGAGACCGTGGAGAAAACGCTGCTGCGGGAACTAAAGGACGGCAGAGTACCACTAGCTCAATGATAAAACCCCGAAGCTGACCTAGGCTCATCCTCAGGAAATATTTCAGTGACATTCACAGCGCGTTCCTCTTCCTGGAGCTCCACACCTACATTCAGACTCCGCCTTTCCTCACCTGCAGTGCAAAAATCGTACCAAAGGTTTCAGCGTACACAAGATCGACGAACGGGGAGCTTTTTGCGAGGACTCGTCTTCACGATCGGGCAAAACTCACAAAAGTCGCTCAGTGCAAATGAAAGTAAACAACTTTACACGACGGTGCAGTAGACGGCTGACGTCTCCGAGCCAATCAGACGAGAGCTGCTCACGTTTCAGCAGCAGCGCGAACGTCACAAGGACGTCATCCTCAGTTTTGGGGCGGTGACGTGATCCGGTGGGAGTGAACAACGAACCTGCCTGAATGTTTAAGCGATCAGAGCAGGGACACCTGAACGCCTCAGGCAACCGAGGCGCCACGAACGCCACCTCGAGCAACACTTTCACATCATCACCAGGTCAAGTTTTCAGATCCAAAACCCAGAAATGTCTCCCACATTCTTACAGATGGCAGACGTTTGAGGATCTATGGATCACAGACTCTGATCCCAGCTCACAGCTGATGCTGACCGCTCAGAGCCTATCAAATATCTTTATGATCAATCAAGCTACGAATCAGCTAATCAGACGAATCAAAGCTGCTTAAGTTTAGCTTTAAAAGGTTCAATCATTTGTTTATTTCTGTAATGTTTTATTCATTTAAAGACCTTTTCGTGCATTCAGGGGACCGTTTCACACTTTGTGCTGCGCCGAGCTCTGAGCTGGGATAAATCTGTACCGCCTTCTGCTCTCGGGATCAGAGACCCTCTCGTATCGTCAGAGGACCCCAGAGGCGACCGACACTTTCTCAGCTCCTTTCTCTTTTACTGATTTTAGCTAACATCGCCGTCTGGCTGCTCAGCGATGACATCAAAAGAGAGGCGGAGTCTCCACATCCCCGGCCCCTCCCCTGTCGACTCCCCGTGAGCCGATCAGAGAGCTCAAAGGAGGGTGGATCATCTGAAACCCGCCCGGATACGGGACTGAGCGGAGGGAGCCGATTGGCTGAAGTCTGAGAGTTCAGTTTGATTTTTGAACATCCTTCAGTGATCGAGTCCGAGAAACAAAGAAAAGGAAAGAACTGCAGAGAGAGAAGAAGAAGAGGAGACGCCGTCATCACTACAGTGCACACTTATCTGTGTTAGCTTAGCATCAACAGTCTAACACAGAAAAACCTAATCATGAATGTAATCTCATTACTTCTGTCTGTAACACAGTAAATCAGTTGTTTAAGGTGAAAACAGGTGAAAATATCAAATAAAATCCTGTGACAAACTAAAAGAAACAAACCGTCATGCTAACAGAGCATCTCCGTCCTGTTAGCATTTATTAATAAAGAAGCAAACAGTGATCATCTCTGCAGATCACTTTTCTTTTATTGCTGCGATTTCATCAAGTTGCTCTGAAACAGCTAAAAAATAAATAAAAGCTTTAATCTGAGCGCGTGTCTGCAGATCTGCACGTGTCTGAAACGTGAAGATGACTCACGCCGGCTTCGGGCTCCGGTGCTACGTTTGTGACTCGACCCCCGGCTGGCCGCCGCCCTCCGTCCCCCGCTCCCTCTCCTCCTTCTGCTCCTTGTCCTCCTTCAGCGTGGGGCTGATCTCCTCTTCGGGGTCGTAGTAATAAAACTTCCTCAGGTAGGCGATCAGAGGCCTGAGGGGAGCCAGGACAGATGTTAGCGGCTCGCTTACACTCTCCGACATTCAGACGCGTTTTTACAACATGGACCTCGACGCAGACACGCACTGACTGATTTTTTTAATAACAGCAATTCAGCAGATAACAGGACGCCTCTCTGGATCGTCTCCATCACAGCGACGGGGTTAGGTCGCCTTCGATCCGTTACTCATACCGAGGCTCTCAGCTAGCTTTAGCTTTTTGTCATGTTCTGGTGTGTGAGGGGAGCTTTGTGCTCGTGCTCGCTAACAGCAGATCACTGTGAGAGCGCATGAAACAGGCTGTATGAGTCACAGGTGAGACTCTACCTGCAGTTACTTACATCACATGACCAAACCAAACATGTGAAACTGACATGAAGGATCAAATAAACAAAAGCTGCACAATGAAACTAAACCAAAAACCCGCCACTGGTCTCAGCCACGCTGCAGCCCTTCATGTGTTTTGTTTTGGGTCAATATGATTATTTTCAGTTTCAGGTTATTTCAACATTGTTTTAAATCCTCGCCCGGCGTCCTTCGAGGACCGCAGGATCTCGTGTTACTCTGAATGAAACAGATTCACGGGACAGATAAACGGCAGCTATGCATCTCTAAGGTCAGGAGGACCGTGTCTGACGTGGGCGCGCTCAGACGGGTACGTACGTGGGCAGCGGCAGCTCCTGGATGTGGTCGATCCGGACCAGCTGTCTGATGCAGAAGCGACAGAGATGCTGCAGAGACTTAACACTGCTGAACCTGGAGACCGGGTACAGGAGCTGGACCGGGGTCGGCGGCAGACCTGAACATACAAGGACACGAAACTCAAGTGAACAGGACAAAAGTCAAATCGATTCAAATCAAAATCCAGTAATTATTATAGCAACATATTTGTGGACAGCCAACCTTTGTAACTAACGCTAATGTGTCCAGATAATTATGGAGTGTACTTTTAATTTTAATTTATTTTATTTAAAAGGGACAGTGCAGTTTAACATAGTTCAAGTGCAAGACATGAGACTGATGTACCGCACATAGGTTTATAGCTACTGCTAATTTTCAACAATTGTCCCTTGTTGGGCTTACAGTCTAAATAAATACATATTACAATAAAACATAAATTTTCATAAAATCAAATTATATCATAAATACAATTACAATTAATAGACAATAATTTAAAATAAAATTAAAATCATCAGATAAAATGACTACAACTTTGGTTTCCCTTTAACCACACTTTAACCTTCAATGTAAAGGATCTAATGTCTGTAATCAGTTTGATATCGGTTGGAAGTGTGTTCCACAGATGGCAGGCCTTTATAGAAAATGCTGACTGACCGAATGTAGATCTGTGATATACTATCTTACAGTTACCGTTCACCTTACTCCTAGTAACACGATTACTGTCTTGTCTCTGAATGTATCTATTGAGACACTCTGGGGCCATCCTATTTATACATTTAAAAACTAATTTAAGATAACACCAATGATTAAAACTCTTAAAACTAAATAAGTTATATTTCTGTAAAATGTGACAATGATGCCACCGAACCGATTTTTTATCCATTATTTTTAAGGTTTGATTATATAAAGATACCACAGGCTGAACTGTAGATGGAGCTTGTATATGTACTTATATAATGTCTTGTTTGTGAAGGTAATGTAGATGAAATAATGTCTTCATTGGATTCTAGAATTGTCCAAAAATATGCGGACAAGCAGAACCTGTTTTCATCTCATCAACCCCCCCCCCCCAGCATGTCCCTACATATTTGGCCCCACCATATATAATATAATACACGGAGTCAAAACTATATGGACAAGAGTCATCACTGACAGCACGAAACATGGACGCAGCTTCAGGGTTGGAAAAACATCGAGGTCACACTAGCTGCGTAGTTGAGTAGTGTGGCTGTGACCCACGAGGCTCCCTGTTAGAATCTAATGACCGAGCGGCTGCAGCCACGTGTTTGTGGTGCGTCCGAGGCCATGTCACGTGCTTGTGCAGCCACAGATATCCTGGAGCTGATTGGATGCTGGTACCTGGGACTCGCGAGCGCAGGAAGTACAGGAACTTTCCGTTCTTGGAGTGCATGATGGCTCGCTCGATGAACTCCACCACCGAGTGACAGCGGTCCTCAAACTTTGGGTGACACCACAGGCTGAACGTCCCTGCAGGACGAGAAACCGTGAGACACGGACGCAGGCTCACAGGCGAGGCATGGCGCTGCACAGGTGTGTGTGTTACCTCTGTAGTGCTCCATGCGTGTGTGGTGTGTGATTCCCTGCGACCTGAAGCTCAGACTCAGGATGTAGCGCGGGTCTGAGCTGTCCCGCACCAGAAACGAGCCGTCCGGTTTCCCCTTCAGCTTCATCTCGGCGTCCTCCCAGTTCATCGGCCCCCAGTACCAGCCGCACTGAAAGCAGATGCACAGGTTAGCTCCGCCCACTCGCACAGCAGGCTACAAAAGTAGGCAATAGTAGCTCCACCTTCTCCAGCTCTCTGAGGCTGGTGGCGAAGTTGCCGGCATCGGGTCGACTGAGCGGGCAGCGAGGGGCGAGCCGGGGGGGCGGGGGCTGCCCGTCGGGCCGCAGGGGGACGGGTCGAGGTAAACCTCGCAGGAAGGTGTCTGAAGGACGGGGGGGGGGGGCATGAGTTTAAAATGTACATAAACAAATCCAGCTACAGAACAAAGATAAAAACGAAAATCAGAACGTAAAAACATCCCAAATGTAAAAAAACAAAAAAAAAAAAACTGTCAAAATTGATATTTGAAGTTTAATTATTGAAAAACAAATAAATTACACAAATGTATTCATTAGTCAAAGCTAAACATAAACATAGTAAAAAACCATAAAAAATAGAAAATAAACCTGAACAGGAAACGCATCAACAAATAAACACGCCATTAATGAGTTCAGTGTGTGTGTGTGTGTGTGTGTGTGTGCGCGCGCGCTACCGTTGAGGCTCAGGCTGTGCTGGATGGTGTTGAGGGAGGGGGGCTGGGCCATCGGTCGGGGGGGCAGCGACTGCATGGAGGCCCCGGCGCTGCGCTCCATGAAGGGGCCGTGCTGCTGAGGAGGACCCCCAAAATCATCTGCAAAAAAAAAAAAAACATTAAAAATAATAAAAAAAGAGCCAAAAAATGAAACTTTATACAAAGTAACAATTCTAAAACAGAATAACTGCCTCTGATTGGTCCTCAGAGGACTAAAATCCTTCAATGAGACGATTAAAACAATTCCACGAAAACCCGTGAGAGCAGAAACTCACCTGAGAGTCACGGCAGACTCTCTCACACACACACACACACACACACACACACACACACACACACACAGAAGGAGGAAGTGCAAACAGGAAGCAGAAGAGAAGGGGGAAGTACCAAGCAGACTGAGGCTCCGTCTGGGAGGGGGAGGAGGAGTGGGGGGGTGGAGAGAGTTCCCCCCCCTCCGAGAAATATCCACATCGACCAGAGAGACCGTCTCACCTGGACACAGGTGAAAGCAGAGAGAGGGAGGGGTTAGAGGAGAGAGGGAAAGATTAGTGAGAAGAGTGATCAGCTGACCTGATGAGTCATGTGATCAGACAGAAGCAGAGAGGAGAGGTCCACGGGGCGTGTCAGGAGCAAAACGGGAAAAAGTTTCGTTTTTCGGAATAAAACATAAATAATAATCGATTTACAGCCGATTGGTCCCCAGGCCGCATGTTTGACACCGTGAAGCAGAGGAGTCTCTGACCCGGCCCGGCCTGACTGTGACTGCGGTCAGGTCTGCAGAGACCCACACCGCCCCACCCCCAGCCGCTGGCTCCACCCACACACACCCTGGAGCACCCCACAAGTTTGGGAGGACCAAAACTGTCAAATTCAGAAATAAATTACATTTAGCAAATAAATTAAATATTAAAATTATTTTCTTAAAAACATACTTGGTATATTTAATGTGACATTTTTGAGTTACTGATCAGAGGCAGGTCACATGACACCTGAATTTTACCTGCCCTCTGCTCACCTGGTCTCGCACATTCAAGAGTGTTTAACATTCTCGCGGCTGCAGAGCACACGTGAATGAGCTTATAGAGGGGTTCCTAATAAACTGGCCACTCAGAGCTGCTGAAAACACTCAGTCACACCAACTCAGGTAAAAACATCTCACCTGTTCACCTCTCACACACTCACAGCTGTGTGGACTCACCGGTGAACGCCGGAGTGAAGGGCACCGGAGAGAAGGCACTGTGAGGTCTGGATACCTGCAGCCTGAAGACACAAACAACACCATCAGCACCATCACCTTCATCCTGACTGCAGAGCGAGGCACGAAGGTTTTAACGCTGCAACTCGTCAACATGTTCGTATCCACGGGAACGATCTTGAGTGAGAATCAGCAACCACCCGACTCCACTCAGAATAAACATTTCAGCTCAAAGAAAAGCTTCAGGACACTTTGATGCTTTAAAGCAGGGGTGGCCAACTCCAGGCCTCGAGGGCCGGTGTCCTGCAGGTTTTAGATCTCACCCTGGGTCAGCACACCTGAATCACATGATTAGTTCATTACCAGGCTTCTGGAGAACTTCAAGATATGCTGAGGAGGTCATTTAAAGCAGCTGTGTTGGATCAAGGACACATCTAAAACCTGCAGGACACCGGCCCTCGAGGCCTGGAGTTCGACACCCCTGCTTTAAAGTATTTGTTCAGATCTAAAGTGACCCCTTCAAACACCAGCGTGACACAAAAACACGCCCTGCACCTGCCGACAGAGGCACAGCCGCTCGCTGTGGTCTGAGTCTGGTGGACAGCGACGAAGAAATCACTCGTCCCTGCCAGGAAGAGAAAAGCGACTGCTGTGTTTCACACTACAGTCAGTGTGACTGTGGGGGTGAAATGTCACGTGTACACCATCACACTGACTGCAGGTGAGCAACACAAACTAACCTGCTGCTCGAGGAAGCATCCTGAGGAGAGGGCAGTTTCACTTCCTGTGTGCCGACAGGTAAAGTCACAGTTTTTATCCGGCAATAAAAACTGATCCAATCTAACACCTGGTGTCACCTGACTCTCACCTGCCCAGGTGCTTTCAGTATCCATGGTTACAACAAAGCACCCCACACCCCACTAATCAGTGTCACATGATCAGAGACACTTTCACTGTGAGCTGCACAGGAATACGAAACATGAAGTCTACTCGATCGGCCGCAAGAAGAATGAGACTGTCAGAAAATCCCCCGCTTCGAGGAAACAGGAAGTGAGTCGCCCCTGAACAAAAACAAGGTCACCGATTCGCTCTGATCTGTTCTGTGATGTCAGAGAAACTAAGCAGCTGATTAATCAATACTACCTGATCAGTTTGGGACCTCACCTGCCGTCCTGGTCTGGGTTGCTGCAGGTGGACCCCCACACGTCCAACAGGCTGCCCCCTGACGACGTGGACGACGCTAGGGACGGCCTCTTGTCCAGCAGCCCCCCCGAGCCGCCACTCGAGCTCTTGGTTCTGAATAGCTTGCTGAGCCGGACCTTCAGCGACCCCCCCTTCCTCGACTTCCCCCGGGGCATCTTCTCCCCCTCCCTTCCTCCTGCACCCCCTTCCCCCTCCAGGACCACCAGAGGGGAGGCTGACCGACCCGCTCCCCCAGATGCCACACCCAGTTTGGGGGTAGCGGCACGGCTCTGGGGCTGGGAGCGCGACTGGTGCTGATGCTGTGGGCGAGGGTCAGAGGATGGGAGGGGGTCGGGGAGCGCCGCAGCAGCCTGGGAGAGTGGCGGGCGGACGGGCAGGTACGGGCAGGGGGTGGCGGTGCTGCCGATGAGGGGCTGGGGGTCCACGCAGGAGGGGAGGGACACAGTGGCGCCGAGAACAGCGAGTGAGGACCGGCAGCTCTGATCTGTGCACACCCCCGCCTCCTCTGCCAGTCTGTGCACCTGCCGCATCAGCCCGCTGAGAGTCCCACTGGAGAACACAGTCCCCGCCCCCCCAGGCATCCCTGCACCCACCACCCGCTCTGTTTTGTCAGTGTCCTCCCCCTCCGCATCTCCGGACTCTGCCCCGAGTCCCCCCACCTCCTCTGACCCCAGACCCTCCAGGACCAGCAGGGCGTCGCTCGTCTCGCTGGGGTCCTCGCCAGGCCCGATGCCCCCGGACCCCGAGGCCAGGACGCCATGGCAGGAACAGCGAGAAAGCGAGAGCACCAGTTCCTGCCCGCCACTTCCTTCCCTCACCTCGCCCGGGTGTACTGGCCTGTGTTCTGGAGCCAGGACCGGGTCTTGACACCTGGGGGGGCAGGTCTTCCTGGGCTCCAGCAGCCCCGCCCGCAGGGCTTGGTCCAGCAGGCCCGGGGGCCACTTAGCCAGCCGGTCTGTCAGCAGGTGGTGTGTGTGGCACAGGACTGACCCGGACTCCGAGTCCAGAGCCGGGACGCCCTGCTGGGGGGCCTGGGAGCCCAGCCTCAGGACCGGGTGCCATTGCAATAGCTGCTGCGGCTGCAGGTTTTCCTGCGCAGGGGGGTTCTGGTCCTTTCCTCCCCCGGGACCAGCTGTCGCGCTGCCAGGACCCGTGCCTGGCACCGGGTCCAGCTGCTGTCTCTGTCGCTCTGCCTCCTCCTGCAGGAAGCCAGGGGGCGGCTGCTCCAGCCCGCACTCCAGGATCCGGTCTCCGGACCGCAGCAAGTTCTGGAGCACCATTAGCTGCGCTCCGTGCCCCGCGGAGCCGTGCCCGCGCGGCACCGGGAAGTCCACAAAGTCCTCGGACGGAGGGGGCGACAGCGGCGCCTCGGAGCCCGACGGGGCGTGCGTCAGCCCCAGGCCGCCGCTCAGCTCTCCTTTCCCGGGCAGCGGGGAGCTGTAATGCGGGGAAGCCGAGCCGAGGCCTGCCGAAGGGCCGCCAGAGTCCACGTCAAACCCGCCGCCGCGGAGGCCCAGCACGGCTTTGACGGGGCCGAACCCGCCGCCCCCGGACATCAGCTCGTCGGGCTCGTCCAGCCGGTCGTACTCCGCGGCGGACACGAGCCGCATGAGCACGAAGTCCGGAGACATTTCTTGCTGCGCGTCATTCATGGCGGCGGCTAACGTTAGCTGCGCGGCTAGTCGCTCGGCTCTTACATAACAGCTGCGGGGCTAACGGCTAACGGCTAGCTGCTAGCTGCTGCCGCATCTCCCGGCAGAGCTACCCGGGCCGCCGGCAGCGCACAGCCGCGGACATGTGAAGTCCGGTCCGGTTCGTGACGGCGAAGGCTCCGCTGGACGACGTCAAAACATGAAGGAACGAGAAAAACGACCCCGGTGCCGCCGCTCCGTGACGTTAGCTGTTAGCCTCCTAAAGACTCCTCATCCTCCGGTCAGACAACACGGCGGGAGGCGGGGCTGCGCACGCAGGATCGATCACCGATCATAGCTGAACGATTAACGGAGGGAACCGAACACCTGCCGGGACCTGACAGCCTCATGATGATGATGACGATTGTTGTCGTTTATTGAGGGAAAATAAAGATTTATGGAAAAAAAAATTTCGCTTTTAATTGGATCACTTTAAAATTTTAATGTTACGAACAGCAGTAAAGTTTTATTTCATTTAATTATTTTGCAGTAATATACAGGTATTATTTTTAATTATTGTTTTTCAGTTGGTTGTATTTTTTTTAATGACTTCTTTTATTTTCTGTTTTTTATATTTCTTTTTTGTGTTTATAAAATATTATTAATATACTTATTTTACTTATCTGTGTTGTGTCTGTGTGTTTTAATCAATGACTGGTTTCTACAGTCATTGGTTTTAATTCATCCATTCATACAGTTCCTTTTTTATTTTGGTGTGACGCGTACTCTCTGGGCTGTTTCCGGCTCGTGCAGCTTTTTCAGGGGAGTGTTTGAACTTTATTTAAAATATCGCTGCGAGCAGGGTTCGAACCTGCGCGGGGAGACCCCATTGGATTTCAAGTCCAACGCCTTAACCTCTCGGCCATCGCAGCAGGCGGAGAGCAAGTGAGCTGACCGGGAAACTGAAGCTAATGAGTGACGTCAGAGGCTTCTCCAGCAGTCAATAACTTGTATGTGAAACGCAGACTGAGAGGCTGAGGAGTCGATAACTGATGTCCGATGACCACGTAAAGAAAAACAAAAAGTGAATCATGGATTCTCAGGTCACGAAGGTGTTTCATCAGAAACAACCTACGGACCAATCAGATCAATGGAAAACATCATCATTCCCGAAAATCCCTCTGAGGTCTGAAGGAGAAAGTCAGGTTCTCAAAGTAAGGCCCCTGGGTTGTCATCATTGTATTATTAGTATATGCTAATAATGCTGCTGCTCTCACCTGTGCTCGTAGCAGGAACACCTGACCTGAGCTACAGCGGAGATCAGGGAAACTCAAAGCTCAGGTGAGCCTCCAGAGCCCACAGGTGCTGCTTTGGCGAGCGAAACAGAAAACCTTTCCATTATTGTGCATTTCTCACTTTTCAGCTGTTTCCACAGCAACAGTGAGCTGGTTTATCATTTCTATTGTGAGTGTATACGCAGGGCAGGGCTGGGTGTCCAACATGTGGCCCGGGGTCCAGTCCGGTGCTCTGTGACAGCCAAAACAAGTTTTTTTTTTTACCCTGCTGTGCGAGGACGCGCTGCAGGAAACACTGAACCTTCCAGAACACATTTAGAAAGATTTAAAGGATATTCCGTAATGCTGAGCACATAACGAGCCACTCAGAAACCATGGAGGCGACACATTAAGCACGCTGAGCCAGCCCGTCACCCTTTACCTGCAGATTGTTATGAATAACCTATTTACACACACACAGGCCCGACGAGCTTTACCATACTCTAGCCCTTCATGTTGGTTTTATAGCGGTGCTGCAGAGCTTGCGCCAGCCTTTAGCAGCACGTCTGAGCACCGCTGGGACCTGAATCCTCAGTGTTGTACTTTAATGTTTTAAACAAAAGTCCCAACTGTCGCAGCTCACCTGTACTCAGGTAAAATCAGGAGTTTTGTGAATGCAGTCTGGTGCAGAGGAAGAGCGTTTGTGTTTTGAGGCAAAGCAGATAAAATAAAACACACTCATGAGGTCACGTGACACCACACACTGCTTCACCCATCGCATCAGGATGTGACTTGGTTGAGCCCCGATGGAGAGCAGTGAGAGGCTTTTATTTTGTCAGACTCCAGCAGGAAGCAGTAGCGGCGTGAAGAAGCAGCAGACAGTCAGTACAATATAGACTTTATTAGTTCACTAAAGTTGAATATGAAAGAAAAAGCAGATCGGCTTCAAATGATTCACAATTCAGAAATAAAAGTTTCAGGTTCATGTCAACACAGGAAGTGCTTCCTCCCTACAGCTGCCGCGCCTCTACAAAATAAAAGCCTCCGAGGCCAGAGCCACTTCGCTTTCAGTGACCATCAACTGAAAGCGAAGCTCTCCGGCCATAGAGGTGGCACTGAGCGCGCTCTGCAGCATTTAAGCTTCGTGTCAGTGTTGTTTTTTTTAAAACCGTCCCAACAGGAAGTCACCCGGCAGCGAGGAGCGACCGCCTTACTGCTACTGAACAAGCCATGAAGTGAGTTCCAAAAAACAAAAATCATGGTTCTTTGTAGCGTCGAGTAAACAAACCAACAGTGGGAGGCAGCCAGAGCTCAGCATCCAATCAGCAGAGTCCAAAACGTTTGAGTCCAGGAGTCCGAGAAGAAGAAGAGCGAAAGCACAGAAGAGCTCGGGGAATGTTTTGTATCACTTTAACTTTATTTTCATCATAGCAATGGAAAAATAGAACCTCATACAAACGTCTTCAATCATCTGAAATCTTAACAAGCAAAAAGGTGAGTGACCCGTTCCCAAAGCAGGCGCGGCGGCGAGGAAACCCGAGGCAGCTCGCGGCACTCGCTCACGCCCGGGCTAAACTATTCCCATTTGGCACTCGCTCCTCTCAGCTTCGTTTCGGCTTTTATTTTGAAGGAATTTAGTGCTGCCGTTGTTTGGAGGAGACGGAGCGGGCGGAGGCATCCGTCCCTCACAGCTCCGCCGCCATGTTTAGTGCTCAGAAGAAGAAACGTAAGAGCAACAAAAATCCAGTTTTCCACAGAAGAAGTAGTCCACGCAGTCACTCGATCAGCTGATTCCACACAGTTCCCCTCCTCCCCCTCCCCCTGAGCAGGGGGGGTGGCGGCGGCAGGTCGGTGACATCATCACGATGTCATAGGAGAGCCCAGCTACAGCGAAAGAGGCGGATCGCGGGCAGAGGCGGGGGAGGAGTGGAAGGAGAGGGGGTTTCTTTAAGGGGGAGGAGTCAGAGTCCAGTCCACAGGCCATCCAAGAGGGGAGGGGGGAGGGGGCGGGGTCATCGCCTGCAGGAACTGAAGGTGGTGTGATGTCATCATCTCTCGCTCGCTCACACGTCTCTCTCGCGCTCACACACAGACACTCATCTCTTCTTCTGCTGCTTCGAGCGAAACGCCGACAAACACAGAAGATTTAATCCAGCGGCCGATTTGTCCTCAGTGATGTCATCCGAAGTCTCATCTCGCCCTGACACGACGCCCGCCATCTGCAGGAGACAGAGAGAGAGGGGGAGGGTTAGAGAGGAAGTGAAGCAGAGAAGCCACGAGAAGCTTCACAGCATGCCTCCGCCCTCACCAGGCCTGGCTCTTCAGCTTGCGGAGCTCCTTGGTGGCCCAGGTGGCGAGCGTCTTGGTCTTGGTGGTTTTGGAGCGCCGGCCCTCCGTCAGCAGGTCGTTGATAAGCGGGCGAACCTCCACCAGCTTCATCACATCTTTCCCAAATGCTGTGCACAGGTCACTACGGAACACACACGTCAAACAAACTGAGGCTTTTAATGTGAAAAGAATCTGAGCTCTCAAGCTGGACACTGGAGCATCGCCAGGGTAACCGTGCTGGTCTCAGAGGATGCGGTTCGTTTTCCATCACGCCATCAGCGTGGTGCATGATTTCTCTTCACCGACCACCACGCCTTAGACTTTGAACCATGTGACCCTCACTAATCAGCTGTGGTGCAGACCACAGGAAGTTTAGCTCCTTCAAAATAAAACCATAAAAGCTGCTCTGTGATATCTGATCTGAGCATGAAGTGTTCTGGGGTAAAGGAACCCTCTGATTGGCTGTGACCTCCTGATAAGATCTCCATGTTGGACTAACATGGTTGAGCTTCAGCTCCGCCCCCTGCTTACCCGATGAGCCCGGCAGCGTTGGCCACCACGCCGTCAGAGTGGTCCTCGTCTTCGGCGATGTGGTGGATGAAGGAGAGGATGAACTCCACCCGAGGCTGCACCAGCATCACGTCGGCTGCAGGGGTGGAGAAGAGATGAGGGTGAGAGAGGAAGTAAAGCAAACAGGGGTTGTTTTTTTTTTTTATTTGTTGGGTCCCGCAAAACCAGGAAGCTGTGAGTTCGGCGGCAGCCTAAAGCTTCCCGGGTGAAAAGGACCCACGTCTGTCTGCGACATCACTAAAGCCTCCTGCTGACTGCAAGCAGGAAGAGGAACTGATGTCGCTGGAGCTGTGGTCATGTGATCACAGCGATAACAGTTAGCACTTAGACAACCAGGTAGCCCCAGACACCTGAGGACAGACGCTGCCAGAGAGACTGTCTGTCTGTCCGCGTGTGTGTGTGTGTCCTTACGGTGGACGTTCTCCTGGTCTCCCTTCAGGCCCTGGATGATACCGGTGTAAGCCTCCAGGCAGCCCTCCCTCAGCTCGTTCAGGTAGTCCACCATGTCGTAGTCCGTCTGAAACACAGGTTCAGATGTGTCAGGTGAACTCGGACAGACAGGAAGTAAAACTGTGAGGTCAGAGGTCTCAGATACACGTGGTTGGTTTTACATCACGGTCAGCGTGGTGCATGAGTTTTCATCACAGATGTCTGAATCTAAGCTGAGCATTTCTACACCCGAGGCCAAAATTCAAGATTCAGTGTTTGTTCAGACATCTGTGAGGGGGTGGGGCTTTACCTTGTCCACCTGAGCCTGCGATGCCTGCTGCAGGGTGTCCAGGACGATGTCCAGGTACTTCTTGAACTCGCCCCCGATGGCCAAAGCGATGTCGCCAAACGCAGAGAGGATCTGAGGCTTCACTGACCGGTGCACATTCTCGTTCTGTAAACAGACCAACGTTTAACATCTGCACACCTGTGAGAGGGTCAGACAGGTGAGCAGCACAAAGACTGCTTTGGAACACAGGCAGCTGTTAAATGTCCATCAGGTGATCAAACAGAACCAGAGGAAGGTGAAGTCTGGGATCAACAGGCCATTAATAATCAATAATCCACACCTGCGGACAGGTGGCTGCTCGGTACACCTGGATCATCATGTGACTGTGGGTCAAAATATCTGGACCGACCCTGTGAGGGGCAGACTGGAGCTAATGTGGAAACTGAACCAGCTGACTGTGTGGGGGTCAAAGGTTGACTGGAATGGAACTGACCCCGTTTATCAATATGCGTACTTGTGCGTACTTGCGTTCTCGTGTACTCGTGATACGTCATCAGTCGGAGACCAAGTACTGTTCCAATTCGAAGTACGCATCAAGCCGAGAACGCGAAAAAGTCCCGGATGTGTTCTCGCTCCGCCCGTTTTATCGAGCATGCATCGGTGTGGACTTGGTACAGCTAAATATCCCAGAATGCATTTCGTCCAAAACTCAACAGCGGACTCCCGGCACATCGTTTTCAACCCCCTCGCGGTCTTCTCACTACTCAGGTTAAAGAAACTCCAGCAGCTGTCTATAGTATTGAGTGTCCACTAGAATAAAAATAGAAGCGTTCCAACATCTCACCTGCTTGTTTTTATTAAGGTATGTACACGTATGTACATGTACACTATTTTTATTAATAGAGGTTTCACTACTGAGGTTAAAAATGATATATAAGTCACTTAGATCACTTCTAAATGTTAATGTTTGGTTTATTTCAGTGTTTTATTTGTTCCTGAGTAAACCGGTTTGGCTGTGATTAAAGTTAAGCTTCATAACATGTTACTCACAGTTAAATTAAGAGGGGACGGCAGTAAAAACTCCGGACCTGTGACATCATCACGTACGCTGGTGTTCCAATTGTACAAATCGTGAGTCCGTGCTCGCGTTCTCGGCGAGTCTGTACTCCCGTGCGTTCTCGGCGAGTACGTACTCGCGTACTTGAGAATTGAGAAACGGCCTGAATTTCTACAGCTTCACTGATATCAGAGCAGCCAGCTAATGGCGCTGTGGCCCAAATCTGTGCCACACAGGAAGTGCTCCAGCCACTGAGCATGTGCAGAAAAACTAGAGGAAGTGATGAGAGAGGAAGTCTCAGATAAACGTGGTTTTCACATCACGGTCAGTGTGGTGCATGTCAATAAGTCAATAACAGCAGACACAGACGAAGGAGCTCCTCCCCCTCCTCACCCCGAGGTTCTCCAGCAGCAGCTGCATGATCTCGTCACAGTACGGCAGGATGTTGGACATCAGCGCTCTGCACAGGTCGCACACGAGACCCACGGCCGCCAGACACACCTGCAGCAACACGTCAATGACATCATCATTGAACTTGTAACATTAGTAATAAAATAAGAACATTAAAACTGTGACATCTGAGTCACTGATGAGTGATGACATCAGAGCTGCAACTCCTCCTCCATAAACAGCAAACTTGCCTCTCAGCTCTGAGGTCGGACTGCGACTGTGAAACAGGAAGTGGTGATCAGCTGTGCGAGTCCTACCTGATACTCTGCGTAGTTCTTCAGTCCGATGGCAAGGAACGGCTTAAAGGCCTCCATGTATTTCTGGAAGTCGCTGCCCAGAACTGCAAGAGAAACACGCAGAGTGAGACACGTGGAGAGCCGCGCCCCCTGAACACAACACGTCACTGCCCTCGCCGTGTAGTTACTCAGGTAACTGTGGCGTACCTTCGACGAGCGTGGACACGGCCATCAGCGCGTCCTCCTGCACGCCTCCGGAACCGGCAGTGCTCTGAAACATCCTCAGCAGGGACGCCATCACCACGTCTGAGATCTGCAGGGCATCCTGATGCTGCACTTTACGCAGGACGTTCTGCACACACACAGGAAACACTCAGAACCGCCATAATAAGAGCATGAGCACAGAAAGGCTCAGGTGTCCCGTCTCACCTGCAGAGTGGCGCACAGCAGCGACTGCAGGTCGTTGAACTGGATCCGATCTGAGGTGCTCTGGATGTGAGACTGGAAGACAGGAAGTTAAGAGACGTGAAGCCAGTGCCTTTTCAAATTAAAAGCTGCCTGGTCTGATCAAAACTGACTTCCTGTTTTTAGTTTATTTCAGCTCTGTTTTTTCTCTTGAATCACTTTGAGATCCAAGCGACGCTCACAGCGTCCTAAGACGGCGCCCTCACCTCCATTTGCAGGACCTGCTGCAGCCGCTCCATGATGACCAGCGTGGTTTTCTGCACGGCGGGGTAGCAGTCCTTGGCGCTGTTCTTCACGATCTCCATCAGAGCCTCGTACGCCGCAGAGCGCAGGTTGTTCTGGTGACCATCGGGCCTGAGAGACAGGAACAGACCAATCAGAGACGAGTACGCAGAGCGCTGTCAAGGAGGCACGACGGCGGCCCGATGACTGAGCGCATTCAGTGTCGAGCCCCGCCCACAAACGTCGACATCATCACAGAAACCTCTGTGATGACATCATCATTTAAGCGGTTAACTCGAAGTTTTAAAGTGAAAGGAAACAGCAGCTGTGACACGATCGGAGGGCCGACAGGAAACCGTCTGCCAGCTCTTTATGCTCTGAAACCAGGAAGTCCTGCAGCAGGAAGTGCTCACACCGCCATCAGGCTGCGGTCGTCACTTCGGAGGCACAGACTGACTGCAGCGGCGACACATCAGCCTGAAGTGACATGTGTGAGCATCATCATACCTGTCTGTGGTCTCCAGAAGCTTCTGCACGATGATCTCGAAGGACGAGGACAGGCAGTAGGTGTTCGGCTCCTCCTGGTCCTCGGCGGCATCCGTGGCTTCGTACGCCGCCTCTGCGAGAGACGAAAAGGCCTGAGGGAGGAGACGACAGGTTAAGGTTTACACCGAAGAAGAACGAGGTGACCCCAGGTGTTCAATCCGAGTGGCGATGACATCACCGATCGCAGACTTAAACATGCATGACGGAGCGACTTTATTCAAACTGATTTTAAATGTTTTACTTTTAAAATCTGATGTCGGGTTCGTTTTGACAGAGTTCTCTCAAAGGCCACATGACGCCCAGCGTGGACCGGCGACTCACCCAGCAGACGTTGGAGGCCACTCTGGGCTCCGCCCCCAGGCCCTCGATCAGGCACTGCAGCAGGGGGGCCAGGTAGACCTCATTGATGGCAGCTTCGGGCAGCAGCTCACAGATCCTGCCCACCGTCCACGCCGTGGTGTCCCTCACCACCACGCTGGGGTCCTTCATCAGCTCGATCAGGGTGGGCATCGCCTGCAGGAGGAGGGGGCGGAGTTTAGTACACAGAGGGATTTGTGCGACAGACAGACTGGGCGAGCCGCTCGAGCGTCTCACCTGTATGACGAGCGGCTTGAGCTGGTTTAGCTCAGGTCCCTCCAAGATGGAGCCGAAGGCCATGACGGAGGCGTCGCGGTAACGCCAGTCGGGATGTTTGATGTTCTCTTTGATGAAGGGCAGCACGTGGGGAACCACGTCGTCCTCGCAACACGTGGCGAGCAGCATCAGGCACACGCCGGCCGCCTTACACGGGTTCCAGTCGTCGTCGTCATCATTCTCGTCCTGCAGGAAGAGGAGAAGGCGGAGCTAAACAGGTAGACTCAAAGCCACAGACAGGTAAACGGGGTGAGGCTCCGACAGGTGAGCTACCTGCTTGGTGAGGGTCTGGGTGAGGATAGGGACCAGGTATTGCAGCGCACCTTTGGCGTAGAACTTACTGGTGTGCTCGGGGGGGCGTCCCTGCTCCGAGGCCTGCAATTGGACGAGACAGCAAGAGAGCGAACCGTGAACAAACAGGAAGTAAAAAATTTAAAAAAAACAACAACTTCCTGTTGGTTAAAGGAAGCGTCACACTGACCTCTGAGGCCTCGATGGCCAGATCCATCTCCTCGTCACAGACGTTGGACCAGAACTCGATGCCCTGCAGCGCCACCTCATCGATGTCGCTCTTCATCGCTTCGATGGTGATCTGAAACAGGAAGTGACAAGAGTAGCAGCGCTGCTGAGACGACTCCGACTGACTCTCAGGTTTAAATAAAGGTTTGTGGTGTCTTACCGCGAACAGGGCGGGGCCCATGTACGTCTCCATGTACTGATAATACAGAGACATGATCTTCACCAGGTTCTGCAGGGCCGCCACGCGCACCTGAAACAGCACAGAGCAGCAGGTGAGTGCATGTGAGGGGCAAAGGTCACGGGCATTGCTCTGGCGTTACTCACTCTGGTGTCGGGACACTGCGTGGCTTCACAGACGACCTGCATGATGAAGTGTCGCTCCGTCTGAAACAGGAAGCACACATTTGTCAGCGCGATTCCCTGCAAATAAAGTTACATTAAAAGGGGGAGGAGTTAGGAGAAAGCAACGTACGTCCTTGTCGAAGTTGGCTTTAGTGAACTCAAGCGAGTTGAGCAGCGCATTGGTGGCGGCCAGCTTCACGTTGTTGCTGGGCTCCTCCTTCCTCATGCCCTGGATGATGGCCGTCAGGATTTGGTTGGCGTTCTCCTGCAGCTGCTCCGGGTCCTGCGGGAAACAGCTGGGTGAGCGAACACTCGGGTAACAACAGGTGGCGTGCTTTAACGTGCTCGCCGTGACTCACGATGTCCTGGCAGATGTAGCCGATGGCCTCCAGCGTGGACTCCTTCATGTGTTCCGTGCTCGACGGATCGGTGACGTTGGCGACGAGCTGCGGGATCAGCTCGGGCCACTGGTTCACGGGAATCTCGGCGCAGGCGATGCCGGCGACGCACTGCGAGGCCGAGCTGGGCCGGTACGTCTCTGTGCCCAGAGTCTGCAGAACCTGCCGGAGACACACGGGAACCGTTAGACAGGTGGAGGCGGCGGCGGACGGTGAGCCGGGTTTGCTCGGCCCTTACGTAGTTCTTGATCTCGCGGCGAGCGTTGATGTCGATAGCCAGCCATCTCTGCTGGTACTGCGCCTTGACGTCGGGGTCTTTGGATGTCAGCGAGTTCTTCACCTGCAGACCGGCAGCAACTCGAGCCACCTGAGTGTTCCCCGGGTTCGCCAACACTTTGGACAACTCCACCAGGAATGTGGGCTGAAGGAGGAGGAGCAAAGGTCACATGATGAGCATCACTGATTACGTCAAACATCTGGTTTGAGTTACGGTGAAACAGTGAGAGTGAAGGAAGCTTTGTCCAGAAGCTACGACGCTGTGATTTTTACTGACTGGAGCTGAAACACTCAGCTTCTCGTTACAACAGCTGCTCTTCGTCTCTGGTGTAAGCGTGTGCACAGGAAGGCAGCAGGTACGATCACAGACAGGAAGCACTAACAGGAACCGAGGGAACGGTCGCCGACCTGGAACCAGGTTTTACTTTAGCTTGTCAACATTAAGTCGGTGTCAGTTTGCTGGGCGGAGCATTAAACACACACTTAGTGATTTGATCGCTCGCTCCGCTTCCATTCATCCTGTCTGCACAGGTGAGGCACACCTGACCCCGTCGCTCTGCTTCAGGCTGAAGGACGGCGAGCTACAACTATCGTCAGACCAGAGAAGAAAGCAGGCGAAGATATTTTTGGACTAAAATACTTTTCCCCTCAACCCTGACAAGACGCAGCGTGCTCCTCCTGCCAGAAGGTGGCAGTAGCACACGCAGACAGAGGCAAACAGCAAAGAACTGCCAACTACGTTTCTTCTGTCTGCAGGACGCCATCAGCATCACGCCTCCTGCAGGTGTCCAGGTGCTCTCAATCAGCTCCAACCAGAACTTTTATTCTTCTCTGGACAGACAAGTAACTGTTTCTCTGCAGTGAGCAGACGACCACAGCAGCACAGTGTGTGTGTGTGTGTGTGTATGCAGATATTCTTTAGCATGCAGAAACCACGATCCAGCAGAAACATCTGGATTTGAACAGAGTCAGTTTTAAATATCAGCTCAGTGGACTTTCTGGCCACGATGGCGGCGTCTGGCAGGAGTTATGGACTCGGACTGGTTACACTCTGCCGAGTTTACGGTTTTATTGTCAACACACTGTAAAGCGAAGGGGTGGGGCTTCATTTATAACTGTGAGATAAACGGTAACTGTTCTTACCTTTGTCTCTAACACCGAGGTCATGTGACCACAGAGTCTGATATTTATCTTCCTGATGCAGCAAAAACTACAAAATAAGAAACTACAGAAAGTCATCTTTGATTTTATTGGTTCCCGCCGATGATGACATCACCTCACGCAGCTGACGATCATATGGAGTGTCTGTGTGTATAAACAGGAAGTAACATTTCTTCAGGTGAACCTGCTGCTCAGGATGGCTCACCTGGTCTCCCAGTGACGCGTGACAACAGTGTCCACATGGTCACAAACTACACCGCACACCGCCACAGCCCCATGGCGGATTTACTGCAAACCCCACAGGCCCTACCCCGACTGCCCCCCACCTGCACCTTTTAGTTGGAGTTCTACATGCCAGTCACTACATCTGTCAACACATTTAAACATTTCCCTGAGTAACAAGTAAGCCATGTAACCGCAACACCCTGACTCATCAAGCCCCACCCTCACTACAGTCAAGAAGAGCGACCCGTGGAGACGGCCTCCAACCCTCACAGAAACCCTGGAAAAGCTGTGACCCTCACACTGATGTTTCACAGAGACCCACCTGCTCGCACGTGCCGGCCACACCTGGTCACAGAAAGCTGCAGTCAAGTGACCAGCAGAAACAGCCCGTTTACAGAGATATACTCGCTCGACATACATATTTATACTCGCTATGAACCACTTCCTGTTCTGCTTGAAGTTAGCATCTGTACTTAAATAGTATGTGAGGGCAAGGTCAAAGGTCAGGACCACACAAAGGGTATGTGGAAGTGTGGGAGCATCACTTTCGCCCTCTGATGAAGACCTTGAAGTGGCTGAAGCATGCAGACCCTGGCACGGTCATATCAGGAGCCAATGGAGGCTTTCAATGTGACACATATGTGAAGAGTGTGTGTGCGTGTGCGCCTGTGCAGAGGGAGGAAGGGGAGGAGGAAGGAGGAAAAGCCGGCGGGATCCAGCAGTTCTCAGCCCCTGTCCGCTCCTCTCCTGCAGCAGCCTGAGCTCCAGCTGCTTCTCCCTCCATACTCACCAGGTTCTCTATGGCCGCCTGCTCCAGAAACTTCTGCGCCGCCTCCAACTCATTCCGGTCTGCGGACAGAGGAGAGAGGAGGGGGCTGGTTAGCGGACGGGCTAACACACGGTGGTTAAACGTGTTCACCAGACGTTCACACACAAGCACCCGGCCCCGGGGTGGATGTCCCGCACTAATGATTCACCTCAGAGTCAGAAAGTTTAACTCCCGCCCCGGTGAGAGCCCTCGGTGGTGCCGAGAAGCACACCGACCCTGCAACATGGGCGCTAGCCACCTGCACTGTGCTAGCAGGCTAACGCTAGCCGACACGTTTCCAGAGACGCGCATGAAGTTTTATGTGCAAACAGCGGAGCCGCTAAAACTGTGCCAACTCCGCTTAAAGCAGCGGAGCAGAGGTCAACTCACAAACAGGGCGCTCGCCTGTGCCCGCAGCGACTCTAAAGCGGCGTTACCCAGGAGAACACACCGAGAAAGCGGCCGACAGTTTGAATGGCCCGAGCTAGCGAAGAAGCTAACGGCTAACCCGGGCATGGGCAGGGTCGCGGCTTCTGATCGGGGACACACAGCCGGCATTACGGCCTATGTGGGCCCGAATCCGCGTGATGGCGATATGACAGCGTCTTCTGGTTTCCCGTCGACAGGCTAAAGGGTTACCAATGCCAGTAAAGTGTGCTTAAACGCCCGGTAGAGTGCTAAGTCACCAGCGGCGTCAGGCCGTAACGCTAACGGGTTAGCACAGTGAGCTAGCATGGTTTCCCTCCTCCCTGCTTCCAACTTTCCCCGGTGCTCCGGGCAGCCCGCCGTCTCGCAAACACCGCACCCCCCGGCCCGGGGTTCGGCATCGGGCCCGGGCCGACGGCTGTGTGCGGTGCGTGGTGCAGGGACTCACCCGGAGAGACGGTTTTTTCGAGAATCGTGATGAGCTCCATTCCTTCCCCCGGCTGCCTCTCTTCAGTCCGACACTTTCGGTTGCCGCGCAGCGCCCACAGCGGATTATATTTCTTCCACGGAGCTCGGTCGTTGTCAGGCACAGGACGGGTTCAGTCGGTGATACGGGTGGCGGAGGTTCCCCGGTCTTCGTTCGGCGTATTTTCACTCGGATGTTGCGGGAAATGTTGACAGCGTCGGCGCAGAGTCACGTCTCGTCGCTTCACCGCCGCCCGTTCGCATCCTGTGCTACAGGGAGGGAAAGGGCTGCGCGCTTCTCTCCCGCGGAGGGATATCACGCAGTGACGCCGAAAACGTGCTGCCTTCAGGGACCGCCGGACACCATATCATCCTGTCTCAGTACACTGAGATTTCATTTCATTTCATTTTGTTTCACACATGGTGCAACAGTAATTCATTTCCTACACACAAACCTTCCTTTCAATTAAAACAACACTGCATCCATGCATGAAAAGGAGCAGGAGCTGATGACTGAAAATATAGATATCACACATCACTTTTAAACTACACAAATACATAATATCTTATTCTATTTAGTTTTAAATTTTTGTTATTAACACACTAAAAGAATGGTTACATTTTTGCTGCAGTTTGAATCACACAGTTTATTTTTTAATGTATTTATTCATGTGGTTGAAAATATTTTCTTTTAAAATGCAGCTGAACAGCTGTTAGTGTTATAAATACCTTTCCATTAAATTAAATTGGTAGCTGGGATAGGCTCCAGCCTCCCCCCCAATAGAACCCATCCCTCCAGTCTTTTCCGTTTATCCAGAGCGGGGTTGCAGCCTAAGCAGAGAGGCCCAGACTTCCCTCTCCCCAGTTTATCCGGGGGAACACCAAGGCGTTCTCAGGCCAGCATATAATCTCTGCAGAGTGTCATGGGTCTGTCCCGGGGCCTCCTCCTGCTGAGGGGTGGATGGAGCCCAAAGCTGACAAAATGAGACGTTTGGAGGAAAAAGTACGCTGAGCACAGTCATTGTGCTAAAGTTTACTCAACTGAAAACGTTTTCTTTCTTCAACGATCCCTTTTAATGTAACCCTGAACAACACGAACTGAATAAAAGCTCTAGGCGCTGTGGATTCCGAGCTACACAGGAACGCAGCAGCAGCACGCGCCTCTTGGCTTCTTTTCGGCGTACGGAGTCTCTCGTGCAAGTAACTAAGTACTTGTACTTGTAGCTGCTCTGCGCTCCAGCTGCTGGTTTGTGCTGGATTCACGTGTCTGTGAGTGTGTCGGTGAACCTGCTGCAGGACTATGTCATGTTTTCTGTCCTCAGACTGACGTGAAACAGGAAGAAGACACCAAACACAACAACATAAACAATGACGTCACATGAAAGCGCTGTATAAAAGCAATTACAGGAAGTCAGCAGTTCTGTCAGCAGCTTCTCCTCAGGTCGTCAAAGCCTTTCGATCTTCAAGCTCCTCCTCCGTCCTCCTGCCTGTGGCCTCCATTAAAGGAGAGCTCACTTAATTTTCTGTTGCATAGACTCCCCGCTCCTCATCTCTGGTGGGAGGCCAGAGATGACCACCTCCTGTGAGGAGGTGAGGCCTGAACCAGAAAGTGATCGTTCAGGTCAAACACGCAGAGGGCAGCAGGAAGTGCTGCTGAAGCAAAGGACTTCCTGAAGGAGAGATCGGACTCTTGTCGTTAGTCGGTCCTGTCTCAAAGCCTCGAGCATCTCCATCATCATCTCCGAGTTCTGAAACCAGGCGCGATTAAAAGGTCTCAGGACACCGCCGTGATGACTCGGAGCGACATGAATAAAACTGAACTGTGACAGCGCTCTGTGGCCCTGGTGGAGATTTCACCTCACTGCATGGACACATCATCAGGCCGACCTGCAGCTGCCAGTATAAGTTGGACTCGCACTGATAGGTGATGGACAGGTGTAGACATGGCTCTGGTGAGGAGGGCTACTGGGTTTGCAGGAACAGGCTGTTACAGATCACACCCGAGTCATACGTTCTTCTACGATGTTGGAGAACTCGAGCATGAGCCAGAAACCCAGAAAACCTCCTGTGTTCATCCCGATCTGCTCCAGTCAGTGACAGGATATTTAGAATGTTCTGCTTTTAAATTTTATATACAGGTCCTTCTCAAAAAATTTGCATATTGTGATAAAGTTCATTATTTCCTGTAATGTACTCATAAACATTAGACTTTCATATATTTTAGATGCATTACACACAACTAGAGTAGTTCAAGCCTTTCATTGTTTTAATATTGATGATTTTGGCATACATAACTCATGAAAACCCAAAATTCCTATCTCAAAAAATTAGCATATTTCATCCGACCAATAAAAGAAAAGTGTTTTTAATACAAAAAAAGTCAACCTTCAAATAATTATGTGCAGTTATGCACTCAATACTTGGTCGGGAATCCTTTTGCAGAAATGACTGCTTCAGTGCAGCGTGGCATGGAGGCAATCAGCCTGTGGCACTGCTGAGGTGTTATGGAGGCCCAGGATGCTTCGATAGCGGCCTTAAGCTCATCCAGAGTGTTGGGTCTTGCGTCTCTCAACTTTCTCTTCACAATATCCCACAGATTCTCTAACGGGTTCAGGTCAGGAGAGTTGGCAGGCCAATTGAGCACAGTAATACCATGGTCAGTAAACCATTTACCAGTGGTTTTGGCACTGTGAGCAGGTGCCAGGTCGTGCTGAAAAATGAAATCTTCATCTCCATAAAGCTTTTCAGCAGATGGAAGCATGAAGTGCTCCAAAATCTCCTGATAGCTAGCTGCATTGACCCTGCCCTTGATAAAACACAGTGGACCAACACCGGCAGCTGACATGGCACCCCAGACCATCACTGACTGTGGGTACTTGACACTGGACTTCAGGCATTTTGGCATTTCCCTCTCCCCAGTCTTCCTCCAGACTCTGGCACCTTGATTTCTGAATGACATGCAAAAGTTGCTTTCATCCGAAAAAAGTACTTTGGACCACTGAGCAACAGTCCAGTGCTGCTTCTCTGTAGCCCAGGTCAGGCGCTTCTGCCGCTGTTTCTGGTTCAAAAGTGGCTTGACCTGGGGAATGCGGCACCTGTAGCCCATTTCCTGCACACGCCTGTACACGGTGGCTCTGGATGTTTCTACTCCAGACTCAGTCCACTTCTTCTGCAGGTCCCCCAAGGTCTGGAATCGGTTCCTCTCCACAATCTTCCTCAGGGTCCGGTCACCTCTTCTCGTTGTGCAGCGTTTTCTGCCACACTTTTTCCTTCCCACAGACTTCCCACTGAGGTGCCTTGATACAGCACTCTGGGAACAGCCTATTCGTTCAGAAATTTCTTTCTGTGTCTTACCCTCTTGGTTGAGGGTGTCAATGATGGCCTTCTGGACAGCAGTCAGGTCGGCAGTCTTACCCATGATTGCGGTTTTGAATAATGAACCAGGCTGGGAGTTTTTAAAAGCCTCAGGAATCTTTTGCAGGTGTTTAGAGTTAATTCGTTGATTCAGATGATTAGGTTAATAGCTCGTTTAGAGAACCTTTTCATGATATGCTAATTTTTTGAGACAGGAATTTTGGGTTTTCATGAGTTATGTATGCCAAAATCATCAATATTAAAACAATGAAAGGCTTGAACTACTTCAGTTGTGTGTAATGAATCTAAAATATATGAAAGTCTAATGTTTATCAGTACATTACAGGAAATAATGAACTTTATCACAATATGCTAATTTTTTGAGAAGGACCTGTATATGAGAGAGAGAGAGAGAGGCTAGGTGTCACTCCTCGACTTTGATTCAGAGGTTTTTACTAAAAACAGCTGCAGACATTCATATTGACACATTTATGATTGTGTGTCTGACTCCGTGTTGATGTTTTAGGACCAGGTGAGCGCAGGTGAAGTGGCGCAGGAAAAGTCTGAATGAAACAGGTGGAGCTGAATAAAGACACGCACCTGAAAAACAAACCCATTGCTTCTTTATTAGTCATTTTACAGTAGTCACTCATACGTAGCTGCCTTGAGTTGGTCTTTTTGTGTCTATTTACCGTTTTTTCCAACATCTTCCTCTTTTTTTTTTTTTTTTTTTTTTAAAACATCAACACAATGGAAGAGTCATGGACAAAGTATAAAAAGAACCCAACAGAGGGAAAACAGGATAAAATGCCCCTTTTCACAACAAAAACTACATTTGGCAAAAGGTGAGGATGAAGATGATGATCCAGTGCATCTTTAAAAAAAAAAAAAAAGAAAAAAAAAAAAGAAGACATCAAACACCACATGATTCAGTTTTTACTAAGATCCCGAGGAGAGCGCAGGTGTCCGCCTGGAAAACAGTTTTCATTACTTAGCAATTATCGTCCAATCACATTTGACCTCCTCATTTGTTGCTAGCTGAAGCGGCAGAGAGCACGCCACCCCCACGAAAAAACAAAACAAAAAAAACAACAACTCAACAAATAGAAAAAAAAAAAAAGATAAAAAGAAAATGACCCATTCACATGCTGACAGTTGATCTGGTGCGTTTATGGCACAACAAGGCGTCACAGGCAATTTGAAATTTACCCATAATACTTTTCTTTCACAGCCGGTAGCAGCCCAAAGTCGACGCACTGCTGCAGGAAACACTGCGATACCTCGGCTGCAGCGCTGCAATATTCACTCATACCAACTAACAGAAGGTGCTGACGCTGCATTTTTTCCCCTAAGAATTGAACACGGGCAACGGTTAACATATTTAAAACAAACAGCAGAAAATGACTAATAGCAGACAGTAAACAGTTATGATCATGTCCCCAGAAAGACGTGAACACTTTATTCTAAACCAACAAGCTAACACCAATTAGCTTGAGAATGTAATCATTTAAAAAAAAAAAAAAAAAAAAAAAAAAAAAAAAACCTAAACTTTTAGACCTGTTTAATTTTTTCCTCCATGTTTATTTTTCTGACCAAGTTCTGAATCAATGTTTGCCTAAAGAATGTAGCCATTTTCCCGCTCATTTTCTTTTTTAAAACTTTAACAGTATCAGGTATTCTTAGCCAGCCAACCCTAAACCTCTACAGCCATTGCAGTTACCTTCAGCTAGCCTGATAAATCCGACCCTTTTCCTGCTTATTTTGGAATTTTCCTGACAAGTTTCAAAGCTAAAATTAAACAGAATTAGCTTGTTAGCTTATTGATAAATAAAAATCTCCCTTAAAAAAAAAAGTATGTTTTTTTTAGTTTATACTTTAATTTAGCTAGCTAAAACTAATTCTGTTATCTTTAGCTGTTATAAATTAACCTGACAAATTATTTCCCGCCCTCAGTTTTTAATATTCCTGTCTAGATTCTCATGTAAGTTCCAACATTATATTATTAGCCATTTTGCTCCATGCAATTTACTCAATTATTCTTTAGTTTTTATTTTTATCCTTATAGTGTTAGCGTGTTAGCTGACTAACAACAATAAATCCCTAAATTAAAAAGGGTATTGTCGCTAATGTGGGCTAGCTAGAGGACGTTTTCACTAATTTGACGTTGTTGTCCACTAGTTTTAATAGTTTGAGTGATATTTGAGCAGCGGAGGTAAAGCAACACTGACTGCAGCTAACCAACTTGCCAGCTGGTTCAAGGCAATCCATTTACTCTAGTCTACCCTGAAAAGTAAGTTTTAGTCATTAAAACCGCTGTGATTTGATCGACCATTTGATGTGTCGCAGACGTGTACATCTTAAAATACAAACATTATAAAATAAAAAAACATTTTTAACACTACCCTCCACCCAAAGGAAACTCAGGCAGTTCATATACATTAAGAAAAATAAACCCAACAGTTACAGCTGAGTATCTGGACGTGATTTATGAAACATCTGTGCGACTTTATAATTGAAATTCCCTGCTTTTATCCATGGAAACACGGAAAAAAAAACCAAACAAAAACCTTTGCTCAAATACAACTGAATGCTTTTTCATAACTGACGCCCACAAGAAACAACCGAAGCCCATTTAAGCCAAGAAAACAAACGCTTCATGAATGAAACAACTTAAGACCCAAAGTCATCATCTTGATTTTCTCAGTCGCAACTACAGAGTGACTAAAATTAAGAAATAACCTGAGACGAGTCAAGAACACGACAAGAAACAAGATCAACTGATGGCAAATCACAAGAAAAATTAGGGATATGATAAAATAAGTCTATGCTAAATTAAGATTCTTAAAACAAAAGCAAGATTACACACACACACACACACACACACACACACACACACACACACACGCACACACGCACACAGGATTTATAAAACAAGTCCAGACGTGCTTCTGCGAACTCGATTTTGGACTGTTCATCCATGTTTTTCTTTTCCTGGCAGAAATAGGTTTCTTCAGCAAACAGATTCGTATTTCTCAAAGTAATCTGAACAATGCAACGACAGGAAGCTGATCAAATGGAGCGCGAGCAGCCAGAAAACAGGAATGTCTCCGATCGGAGCAGATGGAAGCGCTGCTGTGGCACAAAATAAATAGAAAACAGAAAATCAAAGACAACAAATACTCCTGAGAAAACTGATGATTGATCAGAGGAAGCTGATCGAAGGTGATGGACACAGGGTATAAAATCAAACGGGGATGATTGAGGCTCAGTTTCAAACAACGTGATCAGTCTGATCACGCACACGCTCAGAGGGAGGAGGAACACCTGAACACAACCCACACATGGCCAAAGGTCACCTGCGATACAGGAAACAAAGACTGCGATCCTTTAATAGTACCACATGTGAAGTTTGCAGCCTAGCTCGGCATGAGCACCGGAAGCGTGGGGAGACCACTAGCCTTGCTCCGCGCCTCCCACCAGTCTCAGCTGCGTGCGACTGATCGAGCGGGCGGAGCTACAGAGAGGTTTTTAAATCAGCACTGATCCCCGCTTCACCTTCAAAACTCATTTCCACCACGTTCTTCCACAGCTGTTGTTTCCGGGGCGACCTAAGACGAGGTCTTGGAGCGGAACATCAAATATTAGGAGCTGAAGGACGGCTCCTTGTGGACCGCGTCGGTACATTTAAAGCAGCTAAGACACGGCTGTCCTTATGTCGTCAGCTGACGGAGGTCGCCTGCGCGCTAAGGGAAGCTACGCCTCCATTTTGACTGCAGAAGATTTAGTCACGGTTTAGGAACTTGGAGGACCTGCCGGGGCGTAACAGGAAGTTGGCGCCAATGTTTCGCCCAGTGATGGGACTCTGACAGCATGATTTTAGTCTGAAATCGAGTCACCTCGGGTGGTGCGGACGGTATTTTGGTCTGGCACTTGTGTTTTATGAACACGCTTCCACAGCCTGCTCAGACTGACTGTAGGTTAAACTGAGCCCAGCGAACACGGACTTCTGCTCCGTCGTGGTGTTTGTAGTACATTCATCATGGTCTCGTTAAAAGAAATGGGCTCCACAATAGAAAATGTGTCTGTGCTGCCTGAAGCAAGCTGCAGAGCAGCAGCAGAAGAAATCAGTGTTACGAAAACGACACTCGAGGTTCGCCTACGTGAACGACCCAATACGAGCGACCCGTCAGCAGGAATCCATCCCTCGCCATTTTCCCTCTGGTTCCTTCCCGATGTCGGTCGGTCACGGTGACGGTACAGCCAACGTCTGAGTCGTGGATGGTGTGTTGGACTAAACCAAACTAAAGTTTTTCCAGTGACAAACTCTTTCTGATCTTTTGGGCAATTAATCGATTCATACGCACTCAGCTGTTTGTATTTACAGGGGAGTCATCGGTGAGGTCAGAGGTCTTTACTCAAATCACGGCAAACTTTTGGAGAGAGAAACCACAAGAGGTGCCAGAAACAGTCGATTGATGGAAGTTTCTGCCTGCATTTGAGTCACTTAGCAGCGCGAGCGTCTGAAATGTGAAGAGTTCGTCACGTTAAATAAACCAAGTTCAGTAAAGGTCAGTCTGAATGAACTTTGACGGTAGATGGATTTGTGGTCTGTGCAGAGGAGGACATGAAAAGTGTAGTGTGAGGTCGGTGACGCTTCAGGTGAGAAACACGAAAATAAAGGCGGACGATGCTGTGAGACAGGAAGCAGAGGGAAAGCTTGACCTGCACAGACGGAGCGCGGAGCGTTCGCTCGACGAGTTCACTCAACGAGCAGCTGACCGGCGTGATGATCGGTCGCAGGGTGGAAGGACGGAAAGGAAGGAGATGGGGGAGTTTAAGGAGGTGTGGGATGATGGTTCAAAGGTCAGGGGTCATTTACAGTAACCTACAGATATATACACACACCCAAATTATACAGAGAACAAATATATACATGCTCAGGGTTTCTATTTTTAACTATAACCAACAACTTTTTCCCAAAATACGTCCCTCCTCCTCTTCCAGTGTCAGGAGCAGTGCTGCACAACTCCTCCTCCTCCTCCTCACCTGTCTGTAGTGTAATGAGGAGCGAGGCTGGGCTCGCAGGCCACCTGGACTTGAGTGTCACATAACATGAAGGCGGACTTTAGCTGTTCTTTAGCAGCGTTCTGTCTTCAGGAGGACAGGAGGAGGAGGCGGCAGGCGTGGAGGAGGATGTAGCGGCGACACTGGTGGTGGTGGTAGCAGAGGAAGAAGATGAGGATGAGGAGGAGGAGGTGGCAGCATTGGAGGGGAAGGAGAGCAGCTGTCCGGTCTCAGAGGAGAGGAGCGAGCAGGAGCGCAGGTCGACCGTCTGCAGGGACGTGCAGCGGCGCAGCAGCGGGATGGACTGCTCCGTCACCTTAACACAACCTAGAAAACACAGACAGGTGAGGCGGAGCAGTGGCACAGGTGGAGCAGGACAACGGTGAGGTTCAGGCGTCGCTTACCTGCCAGGTTGATGTGGGTGAGGGTCTCTCTCAGGGGGGAGATGTGGGAGGTGAGCGTGTGCACCGTCTGGTCGGTGATGTTCCCGCAGTGGCTCAGGTCCAACTTGGCCAGGTGAGGAACGTAACGCATCAGCAGGCGGGACGACGCGTCCGTCAGGTCCAAACCCGCCAAACGCAGCTCCGTCACATTCTGGAAACGCCCCGCTCTGGTTTCCCCGTGGGCTGCAGGGCCAATCAGAGCAGAGAATCAAACATGTGATAACCTCAGAGCCTTTGTGCAGGCGGAGGTGTTCCGATGTGGGTGTCTCACCTGTCCTGGTATCAGGTGGGGGCGCCAGCAGCTCTCTCAGGTGAGAGTCTTTGAGGTCCTCAACTCTGCTGAGGTCCAGCAGCTTCAGGCAGGGGCACATGGCCTGACACAGAGCGGAGACCGCCGCCCACGGGCAGCCCGACACATTCAGCTCCAGCAGACCTGAGCGGGACAGAAGACACAGGTGAGACTCGCAGGTGAGAGGTGGAGCCGCTCGCTGCCTCACAGGAAGGAGCGAAACGGCTCCAGTAGGAGGTCTCAGGAGAATCATGTGACCTGGTTTGGCCAATAAACCTCACACCATCAGGTCCAAATGAAAACCACGGCAACTTGTAACAGGGTGTGGGCAGGTGAGCTACACCTGTGTGAGGCCTTGAAAACAAGCCTTCAGATTCGGCTCTATTTGCCGACCCACAGCGTGAGCGGATGAATACGAAGTTGATTCGGTCAGATGGGGTCCACAGCAGTTATCAGAATCAAAGTGTTTTTATAATTAAAGTTCCCCTCGCGCTTCAGTCTTCGTGTTGCGAGTGGGGGTAATGTGTGTGTGCAGCGGGTGGAGGTGGCGGCGGGCACAGTCACCTTGCAGGCGGTTGATGAGCCACATCAGCTGTTTCTTGGAGATGTTGGTGTAGCCCAGGTTGAGGGAGACGGGCTGCCGGCGGATGATGCCGCTCAGCATGGGGGGGGTGATGGAGCGCTGCCGGCTCAGGTCGATCTGAGTCCACAGCCTCTTATCGCAGCACCTGGGGGAGGGAGAGACCACAGCTTTAGTCCGCAAGGCTGACGACCGTGGGGGTTACACTGAAGGAAAGTCAGGAAACTCCTTTAGTCCCCACACTGCAACCTTCCACGCCACTAGAGATACGGCGGTATATGTCGACCCAACGTGTAGTTACCCGCGAGGCTCACGTCAGGTTAGGTGGAAGGTTGCAGCGTGGGATTAAAACGGGGCTCCGTTTATGGCGTAAGCTACGACGCAGAAGCACAGGTCACGTCTACAGCGAGACGCATCGACCTGGAAACCCAACCCAGACGGGATGAACTCGGACCTACCGTTGTTCTCCAGCTCTGATCGAAGCGAATCCACTTTTGTCTCGTAAAAGTGCAACTGTAGCCCCCCTACTCGAGTACCACCTAATGTGTGTGGCTGTCGTCATAGCAACACGGCCGAGGGTCCCATGACATAGTGAGTATGCGACACGAATGCTACAGCAAAGGTGGAGGTCGAGGGGCCGATATACCTCCTGCTGGGTCTGCGGCTAACACGCTGTCGTTTTGGCGGTTTTGATTTTGTGAGAGATGCCAGTGACCAGCCAATCGGTGGCATGCAGTCTGACCGTGGCACATTTTAGTAACTGCTCTGATCGATCCAAGTAGGGGGTTAAGGCAAAGTGTTCATGGACACGCAGGCGTACAGAGACCTGACTCGGGCACTGAAAGCGTCTCATCGTATGGCTGCCTGACAGGAAGCAAACCCTGAAGACAGTCTCAGGGCCTCGGCCCGCAGGATCGACCCTGTGAGCCATCAGCTTCACGACTTTAATTATTGATAAATTTAAACTGCACGACTCGTCAGACTCCGCTTCTTATTCTTATAGCGTTTTATTTATTTATTTATTTTTTAAACTCTTTGAGGACCTGCAGAAGCCTCATAATTATTAAAACCAGCCAATAATAAACTTTTAAACCCAATCAGCAGAAGGGGCGTGCTCGGCTCTTCATCGGAAGCTACAGCGGCTCTGATCATCATCGTACGAGACCCCGCCCCCTCGCACCCGTGACCTCACAGCGACTGACCAGCGGCTCCAGGTGCGGCAGACCCTCATGCAGACGCAGAGCTCTCTGTGACTCAGGAAGGTGAAGACTCGCAGCCACACGTCCCGTGTCATGATGTGGGCGGTGCCAGAGTCCAGCGGCAGGCAGCTGGGCTCGGGGCACGCTGGCGGGGGACGCACCAGGTGCCTCTCCATCTGCACGGGGCGGGGAGGCGAGGGTACAGCCGGCGGGCTGCGCTTCATCATCTGAGAGCGAGGGCCGAGGCGGGACGGCTGTGAGCAGGGGGACGCCGCCATGGCTGACATCATGAGTCCGCTGGCCCCACCCCCCCCGCCGTTGGAGGTGGGGATTGAGGAGGAGGAGGAGGTGCTGTTTCTAGACGTCTGGTTCTTGTTGTTTCGGATCTTGTTGCCACGGTTGCCGCTACCTTTGGTCCCGCCTGATCCGCCCCCGCCGTGTCTGTGATTGGCCAGAGCTCCGCTCGCGTTCTCCTTCTCCCCGCCCCCTCCTCCCCCCGTGCCTCCACGTGTCCGTCCGTTGCGCGCCTCCTGCCCGTTGCTGCGCTGCTTCCCTGTGAAGCTGTCATGCTGCGAGGACGGAGCCATCTGACTGGAGGACAGCGGTGAGGGCGGGGGCAGGGAGGCGGAGTTTTTCCTGGTCCTGTCCAAAGTGGGCGTGTCCTCATCCTCTCCATCCATCAGCCCACCTTTGCGTCCCCTCTGAGACAGCCCCGCCTCCCCTCTCCGACGGGACTTGTCTCCCCCCGCCTGCTCGTCCTCCCGCTCGTCCTCCTCGCCCCTCCCTCCCTCCCCCTCCGACTCCTCGCTGGCACTGAAGCCGAGCTCGGCCAGACGTCGCTCCCTCTCCCTTCTCTCCCGCTCCGCCCGACTGCTGCTGCTGTTGCTATAGACGACGGGAGGGGGTGGGGCTGGCGAGGACGATGATGGGGAAGACACTCTCCCCTGCTCCCCCCTCAGGGAGTCGTCAGAGTCAGACTCAGAGTCAGACTCTGAGCTGGAGGACGAGGAGGAGGAGGAGGAGGGCCGGCGCTCCAGCATGCACATCCTCTTGAATCGTTCCAGTTTCTCTCTGTGATGGGAACGCTGGTCGGCGCTCGACGTCCCACCCACACCACCGCCTCCTCCGGGCTGTGAGGAAGATGACGTGGAGGAGCCCTGCACCCCTGAGGCTCCGCCCCCAGAGGAGGAGGGGCCATTGGACTCTGCCGCCTCCTGTTTGGGTTTCTGATGAGAGAAAAGACGACACGTCAGAGAAAGCGGGCGGGTAACCGAGCTCGAGGACATCACGTGGGGTAGCGGTGGATGTCTTACCTTTTTCAGGCGTTTTTCGTGGCCTCCTTTCATCTGAGGAACAAACAGGAAGCAGATCGATAACATCATTAGTGTCATTAACAGCAGTTTGGAGAGGGAGCTGTGAACTGGCTCCTCCTCCAGTCTTAAATCTGAGCACATTAAACACCTCAGATCAATAATCTATAATCAACTCTGTGACTCGTTCAATCTGACTTTAAGGTCACCTTCTTCTTGGGCCCGCTGTCCGCAGGCAGCTCCTTCTCCTTTTTCCTCTTGTGCCCGCCCTCCTCTGAGGTGGGTGGGGCTTTCTTTTTAGGAGGCGGGTCATCGGTGAGTTTCCACCGGCCCACCTCACCATTATCCAGCCTGCGTTTGCCCGAGCCGTCCGCCTGGTCCTGCACACAAACAGAAGCAGGGCTCAGTCTATCCGAGCGCACCGCTGCCCCGAACCGGTCCCCTGTACTGGTCCCACTCTCACCTTACTGGTTTTGCCCTCCTTGTGGCACTTCGGACACTCCCAGCAGTTCGGGATCTCGTCGTTGATGATTCCTTCAGCTTTGCCCATCTGAGGACAAAAGGCAGCACACATCAGCACATCTGGAAACATCAGGAAGAGCAGCGAGCGGCTGCAGAGGAGGAGATGCTAGCAGCTCGACACGACTGCGGGTCATGTGATGGAGCCGCTGCAAGGAAATATTCTCAGTTTGAAGTTACAGCGACTAATTTTTCACCACGTCAGCCGACTCAGATAGCTGAGGTCTGTTTTCTTCTCCCAATTCCAGCGTAATCCGAGCTACGGTGGCTGCTGCTGGACAAACTTAGTCGGCCAAATACAAATTCAGACCGTACCCCGTATGGACCAGATCCGCCCCGGAGTGTTTCCCTGTCTGTGGAAGGCCGTCAGACACCGTTATGTGACATTTAAGATGTCGGTGGCTCTGACAGATTATTTATCATTTATTTAATGAGTTTTTTGGAATTACACTGTTATAGGCACATTTATGAGCGCCACATGTTACTCACGTCCTGATCGAGCCAGGGAACTTTTGCTTGCTATTTGAATGTATTTAACCTGATCATGTGACCAGTGTGCAGCTGCTGAACACTTACAAGGTTACACAGATTAAACTTTGCTGAGTCACTGCTGCTTTCAGTGAACTCGCTCTGAGTCAGGAAGTGTGTGACAGCAGCTCACTGAAACCAAGGAGCACCTGTTTGGTTTGTTAGTGTGGATTAATGCTGCCGCACACACCGATGAAGGGCCATCAATCTCCTGCACAGCAGCCACAGAGGGCGAGCCGAGTGAAACCAAAAGATAAAATGAGGAGCGATCCTTTCCAGATCCAGGTTTCTGTTTTCAGGACAGTAAGAAGCCAGAATGAAGCTCCGGGTCCACCTCAGTGTGTGCAGTGTCTGCACTCCAGCAGCATGCTGTGTGTTTGCACGCTGATGATGTGCAGCCACAGTTCCAAACATCTAGATCCGAGTCCGTCTCTGTGTCGAGCGCAGATCTCCATCCTCGTTCACAGCTCTGAGAGCTCTGCTGCATTGACCCAGTTTTTCCTCAGCATCATTAAACTTTCATTCACAGGAAACAAACCGGCGTTTCAAAATAAAAGCCCTTTCCAGGCAAACTGACCTTGAGGCAGCTGGGGTGGATGATCTCGTTGCAGATGGTGCACTCCATCAGCGAGAGGCTGAACTTCTCGTCCTCTGAGTCCACCGTGTCCTCCTTCCCCGCCTCTCCACACGCAAAGCACACGGCTGTGTGAGGCAACACCGGCTACAGACAGGTGAGACAGACAGGTGAGACGTGTACAGGGGGGTAAAAACAGAAACGTGCTGACAGTTTGAATAAAGACGTGGATGCAGATGTTGTGGGAGGCGAGTACCTGAATGAACCACACAAAGCTGAAACCTTTAGAGCTCTAATGTCTACTCCTGCTTCCTAATCAAACAGTAGAACTGAACATCTCTCAGAGAAACATCTGGATCTCAGAACAGGCTCACAGGTGAGGGGCAGACTCCTTCCTGTGACTTTAAGACCCTCCTGACCTGCTCAGGGCTCAGTCGAGATCTGATTGATCGATCAAGAGTTCTTCTTCTGCACATCCTGCAGGTGGGCCGTTCCCCTCAGGGCGTTCATCTGGCTGCTCTGGCCTCCAACACTGTGCGGTTATTGATCCGAGTGCAGAATCGTGGAGCTCTGCTGTGTTTGGGTCTGTAGCTTGTGCTGTTTTCATCCAAACAGAAGCCGAGTGTGTTTCTACAATCTCACCTCGTTAGTCGAGCAGTGACCCTTGGCTGGATCGCATTTTGCTTTTTTAAAAACATGATCATGCACCCTTCAAACTTTTAAAAGTCGAGAAGGTATGAAGAAACAGGCAGGTCACCAAAAGGTCAACAGCACAGACGCATGATCCTATTTTATTTTCGTGTTTCATGTACTCAGAAACGACAGATTTTTTTGTGTGTGACGGTCAGAAACACCAGGAGAACGATTCACACATCAAACCCACTGAGGGTGGTCGACCCCCCAACACCCGCTCAGACCCAAACCTGCGGTCTGAGGCCTCAAACAGCTCGCGATGACTTAAAGAGGTGACGAGCTGCAGGTCGCCAGGTCACTGCTCGACCTCAGTGAGGCAGCAGCACTCAGAACACCTGCAGCTGCTGCTCCTCATCCTCTCAGCAGACACCAGGGGGCGTCTCTGCTCCTGCTGAGGGAGCAAAGCAAGGAGCATCATCCTAACCTGCACCCTCCTCCTCCACACAAAGCTCCAACAACAGATAAATAAATCTCCATCGATGTGAGCCGCAGACCGTCTCACTGTGTGTGTGTGTGTGTTTTAAGCATCTCTGTGAAATGGCAATGGATCAAAGCCAACTCGCTCTCACTCACAGTGCCAGCAACCATCACTGGTTGCCACGGAAACCCAGCATCGTCGCCCGCTGGGCTCTTGGCTGATGCTATTTGAAGAATCGACACACAGAAAGAAGAATACAGCACATCTTCAGCATGCATGCACACACACACACACACCTGTGCATGGGTCGCATTCTTGTCGTCAGGGACAGCAGCAGGTGTAATGGAGGACCGTGTTGACATGGAAACCTGTTTAACCGTTACTCAGACTGCAGATCTGAGCATAAATAAGTGGACGGGTTCCTGCAGTGTGATTTTCATGAGCTGAATGTTTCTGGATGATGGAGCGCTGCTGAGACTGAACATGCATGTACACTGCAGCTAACACGCCTCCGTGATCTGCTCAGTCACATGCTTCTGACACTTGGTCCTGAAAGCAAACCGCTGAGCTGGGTTTGACTCCAGCTGAGGGCTTCAGAGGTCAAAGGGCATAATATTCATCAATCATTACTTCATATCAGTTGAAGCTACAGTGGTACCTGAGTGTACAGAACCTGAGGTCTGACCGCCGAGGCGTACCTGCAGACGAACTGAACCTGATCTGACAGTCTGTGGGAGGGGCTTTCTCGCTGGCCGGTGTGCCAGCGGTGGAGAGGACCGCTGAGCAAGCCCTGCGAGATTTGACGTATCTCCTGCTGGTCACGCGTTACTGACATGTTTGGGCTGGATGATCCAAAGCTAAAAGCACAGGTCACCCTTCAGTCTGCGAGCCGCACACATTCCTGCTTTCTCGGCAGGTTTTTGCTGGACGGCACACAGCTGCAAACATCAGCCAACGGTGACCGTGTGTGACAGAAGCATGTCCACTTCACTGTGACTATTACACACAAACACTGTCAGGGTTAAACAAGAGCTCTGTGTAAGAGCTTTCCGAGGGACGTAGGTCAGACAAAGAAGACTGATTCTGAACCGAATCATGCAAAGCTGCTGTGTAGAGTCTAACAATGAGGTTCATTTTAAGGCCAGTGTGGTTCATGTTTAGGTTACAGTCTCGGCGTCTGCTGTCGTGTCGTGTGTGTGTCTCACCGCCGTGCACTGTCTCAGGAGGCAGGACTGCTTCATGCGGCCGGGCCCGCCAAACTTCTTCATGTCCTTGCAGAAGTGACACTCGCCGCACTCCGTCCTCATGCAGGCCTGGCAGCGCCGGCACCGCGTCCGCCTGCGCCTCGCCCCCCCGCCGGCCCCCCCGCCCAGCGCCTTACTGCCCGACATCACCGAACAAGTCAGCTGGAACCAGAGAGAGAGAGAGAGAGGACAGAGATATGAGCATGTGGGACAGCAGCAGATGATCCCTGTGGAGGTAAAAACGTTTACAGCATGTAGATAAACCCCTCACAACACCTGTTTCTAACTCACCTGTTTCAGTCGTATTAAGGCTAAAAGTTTGCATTATTAGGGGCGTGGTCTCTTTGACTGACAGGCTGTCTGCTAGCTTCACCTGAACTGGACCTCTGAACTATGTTTGTGCTGTCAGAGCCTTTTAATGACATCATCACACCAATAATGTCACTAACAGCTGATCAAACATCTGGACTCATCAAGACGCTTTTTTAAATCCAACAAACACTTTGTTTTCTTCCTGAAACGTTACAGATGGACTGAAGTCGTCGTACGTGTTATTAAAGAAGTTTAAACGGCTGGAACAGAATGTGCGTCTCACAAAATGAAAATTAAATCAACAGAAACTCGTCTGACGTTCAACAAAAGGAAAAACATTTTTCATATCATAAGGACCCAGAAAGTCATGTAATTAACTGGTGATTTGAATACGACTGGTTTAAAACACCCTCTGAGTCTTCAGTATTTTAATGTTTATTAGTTTTTGGATGTTTCTGCCTGTGTTCTCTGTCAGGATGACCTCGCACTGCAGGTCCGGGCTCTGACGAGGCCCATCCAGGTGTGCTTTCCCTGGACTGGCAGTGTCTCACGCTGGAAATGAGCTCAACCCATGACAGAACTTCCACTGTGCTTCACAGGAAACGGTCAGGTACGAGGAATGGAGTGAAAAAGCAGTCAGTGTCCACAGAACAACTTCAGAAACTGGGCGACTATTGCTCAAGAGCACTTTAGAAGGTACAAGAAGGTCTGGCTGCTCGGAAGCAAATTAATGAGGGGTGACTCAAGACTTTCGCACAGCACGGGGTAAACCAAAGCTGGATTTACACTCAGTGTTGAATCTGCGGCGCAGCCTGCGCAGCCGCCCACCACAGCCACCATTTATGCGTGTGCGTGCTCCGCCCGCACCGCCCTGCAGTTTCACCACCCAAACACGAGTTGGCCCTCCAGCTGACTCGAAACATGGCAGCAGAAGCAGCCAGATGGGAAGTGGCAGACCTAAACAGCCAATCACAGTCGCCCTGTAAGAAGGCGCCCGTCAGGTTACGGAGCCAATTTAACGCAGTTTAAACCTGATGAACACGCCTCCCTCTCCTCCTGACTGATACTGACTATTGATCAGGTTCAGCTGATCGATAACCAGAAGGAGCCGATGGTTGTTTTTGGGTTTTTTCCTTTTCTCACGTGGCACAAAAAACATTTTGTAAGAATAAAACCAAAACGCCAACATGCAGCTGACATGCTGTTCGCAGCAGCCTCACGGCACTGCTCGATTAATTAATCATCACTCATGTGGTCGATGTTAACAACAGTTCACTGTGTGGACAGACGTGATTGATCTCTGTACCTTTATTATTTTTAAAGCAACTGTTCAGCTTTACACTTTGTTAAAGTGACATTAATTTGATATTTTATTGTATAAACCCATTCGCACTAAAAGTGGCTGCAGAGCATTAAAACACACATTTGCTCTAACTGATAATTACTTTCAAAAAGCTTCCTCTGTGTAAACGATGATGAGTTCAGGGTCTGGTGCACGCACTTGTGGAGCAGTGTCAGCTGTGCCGAGGTCACTTCCTGTGGACTGGAGTGTGTGTTACAAATAAGCCGTAAACATCTGGAAGTCTCAGGTTATGTTCTCTTCATCCTCGACTTCAAACTGTTCAGTTTGTTGGTAAAAACTATAAAACTTTCTGGAGTCAGAGTTCAAAGTTCACTGCGGGGAGACCAAGAACACGCTCCTCACAACAACTCTAATCAGACACTAGAATCCCCCTCAAAGCTGATCGTGAGCGGCTTCGGTATGAGCAGTGAAAGGACTGGACGAAACCCGTTTATAAATCTGCTGCACCTGCTTTCCCATCAGGCAAAGGTGAGTGCACAGCAGCACCTGCAGACACTTTATTTTGTTCCAGTGAGACAAGAACTTCCTGGAGTTTGAGGGGGAGAGTGTAAAGCCGTATCAGTGCATCTTTGCAGGTTTACAGTTGCATAAATCCAACAGGGACACAGTGTTATTCCAAAAAAGATTCAAAGTAAAAGAACCATAAACAGCAAGCAGTCCTCTGCAGAGCAGCCACATGCTTAAAGATTCAACATTATTATTTAAACCTGTTAGGTGGAACTCGACATACTGACATCACTAAGAGACCGGATCTGCTTCATTATCTGGTCCAAATCCAGGTGTTTTTAAATCCAGGTGTTTTGGTTGTACGGGGTGCTGAGCATGCTCTGAAGCTTCACTCTGTGTTTCTTTCACGTTACTTATAATATTTATTGTATTTTCTGGGTATTCTTGCGGCTGCTGTAGTCTCACAGTGCCTGTCAGTAATCAAGGGAATAATATTCCTGACATTAAAGAATGAAAACGGAGAGGGTGAAGCAATCCTGCTTCCTGTGTGAAGCTAACATCCCAGGATCGTTTTCACCAGCTTCCTCCTTCCAGGCCAGCACGAGCCCACAGAAACACCTGTATGAGAACATCACCTGAAACGCGATTTTCTAATTAAACATGTGACGGAAATAGAGGCTGGCTGTAGCTAACAGCAATAATAATGAAGATGCGCATCTGGCACCGTTTGGAGACTAACCGCTAACAGCTAGCAGCTATCCCGTCACAGTCACCTACAGCCAGCCTGGGCATACCTGCCCCGACCACACACCTGTACACACCGTCTGCCCTGTTAATCACCTAATATCACACGTAGGAGGGCAGCCCCCCTTCCCTTCCCCAGCCTCTCCTAAAACATTAACGTTAGGCGTGCTAACACGCTAGCACGCTAGCAGCCCGTCCGCCCCCTGCAGCAGCTTCCTCTTTCACGCTGTCCCCGCTCCGCAGCTAGCTGCCGGGCAGGTGTAGGTGAACAAACCCGACCCTCACGCACCCTTCCCCACTCACCTCTCTGAATCAGCTCGCATGCTCCTGGGTCGCTCATTAGAATCGGTATCCGCCAACAATCAGCCCACGTTAGCCCGTGCTGAGCGCAGCTAGCCGTCCGCTTCCTTGTTTCTTCGCCCGCCGCTGCTTCATGCGCATGCCATCCCGCTGGCTGCCGCTGGCTCCGGTTCTCCGGGCTGGCCTGCCTGAAGGACCGCGGTGGTCTAACTGTGTCGGTAGAGAACGGATGGATATCGGTGAGGCAGAGGGCGCAGTCGTGCCCATTCACTCCCCTCTCTGTCCGCCTCTCTCTCTGCACTCGGTCCGCCTCGCTCTCCCCCCGCAGCGCGTTCCGCGTGCTCCGCGGCTCTTCCTCCCGAGGGGCTCCAAAATACACACAACGGCCCGTTCTCGCCGCAGCGCGGCGCTTTCAACGCGTTCCCGGTGATACTCCTCCGCACGAACTAGGCCCGTTCGCCGCCGTAGGCTGGGAAAGCAGCGCCGCGCGCGGCTATTGTTCTGCGACTCTATTGTGTGGCGCGAGGCTGCGGTGCTGCGCGTGATTCGGTTCAGTGTCGTGAATCGGCCGGTGGCTCGCGGCACGTTTAACCCCGCATTGATGACATCATGCAGGTGACCGCAGAGCTCGCGCGCTGCTTCAGCCTCGGACAGAGACGGAAAATAAAATAAATAAATAAATAAATAAACCGCTAAATAAAATATAGGCACAAACGATATGCACGCTCCGCCTCTCCGTGTCACGTCACAGTGCGGAGGGCATTGTGGGACTTGTAGTTGTCCCGCTTCCCCACAAAAAAGCGTTAAGCTAAAATGTTTTTTAGCCCACACAAGACATTTGAAATATAATAGAATATAGAGATCAGTAGAATCCGGAAGAAAATGAAATTAAAGGTAAAAAAAAAGATTTAAAAAATGCAGCAAACACATGCACATACATGTTGGTGCAATAAAAATGAAATTAATCAACGACTAAAACATGCTGGTGAATAATTTTACAGCTCATAAAAACTGGGATTTTTATTTTTATAAAGAAACACAGCAGCGCTGATTCCTGAGTTCACCGCAGGGTTTATTCACAATATGTCTTATAAATATTTTATTCCATAAAACACATTTTATGTTTCGTTCCAGCTTTACATTAGATTTGATTTACTGTGTCATTTCTCCCAGTGCATGTCTTCTGTTTTTATTATTTACTGATATAATTTTACATTTGACTGTGGTTGCTGTCTGCTGTATGAACAAAGTCATGTGATGTGTGATGTGTGGAGTACTGTTCTCCTCTGTAAACGTGAGTGACCTTCCTCTGTGGGTTCAGACACTTGGGTATAAGCATTTCCTCAGAGGGCACAGTGGCTCTGCTGAAAGTGGATCTTTGATCTCAGCTCCAGCTCAAACCTGAAGGTTCACGTCTGTGACGACGAGCTCTGCTGACAGTGTTCTGACTGAGTGACGGCCAGCTGGACGTTTCCTGCCATAAAAACGGGATTTATGCTGATGTTTGCTGAAGCTGACCCGACTGCGTTTATTTGGTCTCGAGTCTGGGGTGGATAATAGTAAAGCATAACTCACGGATGCTGAGACTCCTCGCTGTGATAACTGCAGACTACACTGAATCAGTACACTGCTGTTTTTTATTTGCAGTGTTTTTAGTCCACCTGCGCTTTCTTGGTCACATCCACTTGGATCCAAACTGTCAGCAAAAACCAGTCTTCACAGCAGAAGGTTAAAGGTCAATGTTTTAAATTCCACCTTCAGCGCCCTGTGCTGCCATTTAGACCCCACCTGTACTTACAGGCAGACAGTTATGGGACTCTGATTTAGTACGAGCAGACTGCACGAAAAACAAGTTTTATTTTTGCAAAGCTGAATTTCTGCAGACTGCAGCAAAGGTGAGCGCAGCCAGCATGAGCCTCACTGACTCACCTGAGGCTGATTCTCAGTTCAGAGACATGAAGTTGACTTTTAGATGAACGTCCTGCAGAGTCTGTCTCGGCATGCCACATGACACTGATGTACACATGCATGGATCAGCAATCACAAGCCAATAACATAACTTGTGATTCTGCATAACGAGTGCTTTTACTTTGTCTGCTTTCAGGACATTTGCCGTCTCCATTCCTGTCTGCCTTGAACAGCTTCAGCTTCGGGTCACGACCCCTTCAAAGGAAGAGGGTAACTGCATGGAGCACCTGTCCTGAGACAGGAAGCCTACACGTCCACATCTCCACCGGGCTGAACTGGAACACCAGCACAGAGGCCGGAGGTGCTGAGCACGCTCTCCTCCCTTACTGAGGAGACAGCTGTTCATCACAAACACCTTCAAACTCATGTTCAGGTGCTTTTCATCACTTTTCTTGAACCCAGAGTTTTTAAAGCTGGGTTTACCTGCCTGTGGCCCCCTCACTCTTTCCAGCAGCCCCCAGACCATCTCCCGATTGTTTTCTTCTGGCACCAGTGGACTTTCATGTGCTTCAGACCAACACACGGGCGCGCGCGCGCGAGCGAGCGCGCTCAACCCCCCTCCTCTCCTCCCCTCCCTCCCGCTAGCCAGCTTGCTGCTAGCTCCGCTGCTAGCTCCTCCTGCCTCCGTGATCAGACGCACCGGCTCCATTCACATCACGGTGCTGTTGGGAAACCACCCCGCTCTCAGACCCTCTCAGACCCGCTGACGGCTCACAGAAGGGACGCCTCGTGTGTCAAATAACTGAAGATGATTAAGCTCTTTTCCCTGAAGCAGCAGAAGAAAGACGAGGAATCTGCTGGAGGAAACAGAACCGGAGCCGGGGGCAAGAAAGCCAGCGCGGCCCAGCTCCGAATACAGAAAGGTAGGCTCTGTTAGCCGAGAGTTACCCACTGGCCACGGGCCGACACCGAACCCACGGGACCCAGGGCTCTCAAACCCAGACCCGGTGTTGCTGTAGCTCACTCGGGCTAACGGCTGGCCGACTAACTGCGGCTGAAGGTGGTGTTAGCTACGGCTGCTAGCCCGGCTGTGCTACATGAAAACAAAACGCAGGCTAAAGGTGTTAGCACGCAGCTAGCAGCAGCTAGCAGCTAACAACACTAACCCGGAACAAGCTGCTAACAGCTAACGCCGGACAGCCGTAAACACTGACGGCTAACGGCAGCTAGCCTCTAACTGCTGTGTCAGTTCCGTGGGGTCCACTTCTACCTAACACCAGGTGAGTTAGGAACACAGGGACTCACTGGAATACCTGAGCACAGCGCCCACCTTCCTGACCCTCTATCCTCCTCAGGTGCAGGTCGACCCGAGGGGCTGCAGGGCGACAGGTGAACGCAGATCAGAGCCCGGCTTAGACTGCAGGGTTAGAACCAGGCTGAACCTGTGTGGTGGATCACAGTAGACTCTGAGGGTCCTGCCTGCCTGTCAGACGCCTTGTGAGTCACCTGGTGTGGGTGACCAATAGGAGAACAGGCTCAGGTCCCTATTCTCAGAGTCCAGCTCACCTTATCGGGATCTGTCTACTTTGCAGCATCTGACCTGGACAGGTCTGAAACCCTTCTCAACTTCTAAGTGATCTGCTGAACTGGGCTCTGTGGTTTCCATGGATCTGATTGGCTGGTTGTCGGTGGTTTCATACCTTTTGGTCTCTTATCTGGAGCATAACCCGAGCAGGAGTGACACAGGCCAAAAGGCTGGGCGGTGATGCCCCAGCAAGTGTCCAGGAAAAAGCGTGTGTTCCTGACACCAACCACCTACTTCTTCTTGCCTCCACCCACCTGATGAATGACAATTTGAATCTCAGCGATTTATGGGGTTGCAGAGGTTTGGGGTCCTCAGGGGATCTGTAGGCCCGTGGGTCTGGGTTCCAACCTGTGTTTAGCATCTCTCTAAGACCTGAGTGACCACCTGGGTCCGCACTGACCCACCACACGGGATCAAAGCAGTTCTGAAGATGGTCCAGATGTTTTGGTGCCTTAAACAACAAGAAGGGATCCAGTGGTTTCAGAGTCACCCCCTAAACCTGCAAGAACATCAGGGTTTTTTACATTTGGAAGTTGTTCTTCCACATTTTGGCAAAAAAGTTTTGACACATAAAAGTTAATTAGATTCGTTTCATAATGGTCCTTTTATTTCTTTACCTCATGGGTCTAGGCCGTTATTTCTCATTGATGCTCATCTAAGTTGATTAAGGAGGTTTGTGTTCTTCTCTGGAGGTTCTTGAGATTTTGGAGATGATGACATAACATTTTTGAAGTCCTAAAGAACACAATATGTGGAGATTTTTAAGAATATTTAAAGAGGTCCAGAGGTTTTAGAAGTCCTTAAATACCAAGGTGAGATTGAGAAATGCTGAAGGAGGTCTTGGAGAAGGTTCCAGTTCTAGCTGAAAGTGTTCCAGATGTTGTTCTGGAGTTTTAAGTCTTTTGGGACAGTTCAGAGACCCTCCTGTCAGCACTGCTTTTTCACAGGTCCTAGCATACGGACAAGGTATTTAGAGCTCCAGATGTTTTCATGAGCCTCTGAAAAGTGAAAGAAGAAGAGATGAAGGACGTCTTTGATTCCCGAGGACGAATCAGAATCAGTAACACCTGCCTGTGTTTGTTTTTCAGACATCAATGAGTTGAACTTACCAAAGACGTGTGAGATCAACTTCCCCGATGATGACGACCTCCTCAACTTCAGACTCATCATTTCACCGGACGAGGTGCGTGCGTGCGTGTGTGTGTGTGTATTTCATTCAGAGACGTGATTGCATAAAAACTTTATTCCTCTCTGACTTTGAGGATAAACACCTGTGAGAGCTGCAGGTGTGTGTCAGTAACACGAGCAGTGCTGTCTGTAAAAGCAGTGAAACACCTCCACCTGTGAGCGCAGGACCAGTTTCAGACACTGCTACACCAGAGCTGATTGTTCCCACTCATGTGGCACACAGGTGTATGAAACCTCAGGATGTACAGAGTGAGGATGAGGGGCTGAATCGGGAGATGAAGATGATGCTGAGCTAACGAGTCTGCCTCTGTTTGTCTTTTTGTCTCTCAGGGTTTTTACAAAGGAGGAAAGTTTGTCTTCAGCTTTAAGGTGAGAAACAGCCGTCTCTCTCTCTGCTCCACCCTCGGCTCCACCCTCGGCTCTTCATGCTGAAATAATCCTGAAACAGTCTGACCCTCAGCAGCCTCCACTGGTCTTACAACAGGTCTCACCTGTGTAAAGTCCGGCCCACAGCGCCCTGAGAACATCAATAAGAGGCTCACTAATGTAGCTCCATTAGTTAATTATCACTTTATTTATGAATTTGGCTTCCAGCGATGATAAAATCACTTTTTTCTTCCGTTTTCTCCACGAGGCTCTCATTTTCTCTGGTGTTATTAATCAGGTGCTGCCTTTCACTCAGTGTTTAGATGTCCTCATGGTTGAGCTGTAAGAAGTCCTGAGGTTTCTGCAGGTGAGCCCGTAAAGGACTAGCAGGTGGATTCATCATAATCGCTGACAGACTCGTGTGACGTTCCACGGTCCTGCAGGTCTCCCGAGTCCACCTGGTCTTCCGGCTGGCCCGCCTGCAGACTTGCTGCGGTGGCGGCTGCAGGCCGGTAGGAACGCCGGTGGGGGTCAGGAGAGGAGGCTCGTCGCTGATGATTTACAGGAAGGCAAAGAGACGTTTTGATAAGCGCGTGGCTCGTTTTAATGCGTTTCAATGATAGTTTTTATAGTTCAGGATCGGGCTGGACCGTCACCGTTGGCGACTGGTAGCTGTGGTCAGTCGTCATGGGCCTGGATGTTCTTGTTCCAGGCTGAAGTGACTGTACAGCAAACTCTAAAACTCTAAAAAACAGGTTTGAATTAGTGTTGGAGTTTCCCTGCTCCACACAGGGCCAATAAATGAACACATCACCACTAGAGCTGGGCGATATAAGATTTTTTCATATCACGATATGTTTTTTTCATTTCAGGCGATAACGATATATATCACCATATAAGCCAAATAACTATATGTGTAAGATTTAAATGTGCCGTTGCTCACAAGTAAAATGTGAAATAATCACCAGCTTGTCTTGATTTTAATATTTATTTCCCATAATAAGTTCAACAGGGTAGATGTACTTAAGGAACATGAGACTTTTTCAGATAAATAAAGGCAAATATTGCAAACTACACAAAAGGCAGCCGCTAAAGCGTTTACGTTTCAAAATAGAACAAACAAAACAGACTAAATTGTCAATTCCACTTAGAAACAAAATATTAATTCTAAAAATAAATCTTAGTTTGTTTTACAGAAGAACAGACAAAATTGACTAACTTTTGTCAATATCAAATAAACTGAGAACTAAAAGGAAATTCTCAATCTCTCCTTGTTGTATAGCTTTCTGAACTTTCTGAATCCTTTATCATCTGCAACTGAAAATAGTTGTGGATGATTACTATACCTTTCTAATGTGACGTTGTTGTCCCTGGCTCTCTCTCTCTCTCTCTCCCTCCCGCTCTGTTCCTGTGCTACTGCGAGTGTAACTACCGCCCCTCCCCCCTCTGCCCAGCGTAAAGCACAAGGCTCGCGTGCGGAGTGAAGCGGGAAAAAGTGCGAGAGAGAGGGTGAGAGAAAGAAAGAAAAAAAACCCACGGCTCGCGATAAGGAGCCGGCTCGCGACGTTCACGTCAAAGATTCGGCTCTAGAGCCATTTCGTTCGCGACCGACACGGCGGCTGGCTGCTTCCCAAACTACACATGTGCGTCTTGGAACTCGTGCTGTACGTAACAAGTCACGTGACGTGACGCTGCGGCTGTGATTGGTTCGGCTCTGCGCTACTTAATTTGGATTGGCTGTTCTTCTTTTCTTTTCTTTTTTTTAAGAGAGCAAGAGAGACGAGTGTCTATCGCAATAGTTTAATTTTTCTATCGAGAAAAAGTTATTTCGCAATACATATCGTTATCGTTCTATCGCCCAGCTCTAACCACCACTAACCTTTGGCCACACAGCTCAGTCTTTGTCTCTGACCATCAGACTCTTCTCCTGGAGGCATTTGGTTCATCCATGTGGGCAGGTACACGTTTCAATCCACCTTAAAGGTTTTGATTTTGGAGCAGGTGCTTCTTTCTTGGTCGGCACCCTCTCGGTCCGTGGTGATGTGAAACTGGCTTCACTGTGGGTCATGGCAGGCTTGAGTCTCGGTGGTTCCTGAACATCCCAACCAATGTGGTGTCATCTGAGGGGGACAGTTTGGGTCTTCTTCCAGGCCAAAGTGGTGACACATCTGAATAACCTGACCTTGTCAAAATAAAACCCGCTTAATAAAAGATGTGTCTGTGTATCTGGGCCTGTGTGGATCAGAGAAAATCCAAAACAAATGCAAACTTCATTCAGCTCAGGGAAGTCCAGGGAGCTCGGGAAGAAAGCAAGCAGACTTGTGTTTGGTTGTTGAAGACGTTTCATCTCATCCAACAAGCTTCTTCAGCTCTAAAAGCAAAACACTCATCTGCATCTAAAGGTCAAAGGTTACTCTATCCAGGATGCCAGTGTTCACATTCGCCACCTACACTGCAGTCTGAGATCCTTCCCAGACCCCTAACGCCCACTCACAACCTGCGTCAGGTGACCTCAGTGGGTCACATGATGGGGTGGGGCAAAGTCTCACAATGGTTCCAAGACATCTGCTGATAATCACCCACACCTTTTTCACACCTTGGCTCATGTGATGAGTCACATGATGAATACTCTTAGGGCCACTCCCACTAAAATCTGGGACAGAGAAGCTTCTGGGATGAAACGTCTTCACAAACCTGTTCTTCCAACTCCTTTGATGTTTGCTGTACAGTCGTTCCATCCTGACATCCACGCCTGTGATTGGCGGAGACTTCTGACCTCACCTGTAGAGGCTCCTAATCTAATCTCAGCTCAGAGGGTCCGGCGGCATTTCGAGGGTCATCGCCGGGGGCTCGTTAAGAAGCAGGTGATCTGACAGTGTGTGTGTGTGTGTGTGTGTGTGTTTCAGGTAGGACAGGGTTACCCCCACGACCCCCCAAAGGTAAAGTGTGAGACGATGGTGTATCACCCCAACATCGACCTGGAGGGCAACGTCTGCCTAAACATCCTAAGGTGTGTGCTTTCTTAAAATCAAACTTGAGGTCACACTGAGGTCAGACAGGTGAGCGTTTCCAGGTGAGGTCTGCTGCTCACCTGTTCCTCCTTCTCCACAGAGAGGACTGGAAGCCCGTGCTGACAATAAACTCCATCATCTACGGCCTACAGTATCTATTTCTAGTGAGTGCGCATGTTTTCTCTTCTGCGGCTCAGTGCTGCCCTCAGCTGGTGAACGTTTTGTAACGAGACATTTAACGACTGTTTTCGCCTTTTGCTTCCCCGTCTCCCCCCGCAGGAGCCAAACCCAGAGGATCCGCTGAACAAGGAGGCGGCGGAGGTCCTGCAGACGAACCGGCGGCTCTTCGAGCAGAATGTCCATCGCTCCCTGAGGGGCGGCTACGTGGGCGCCACCTACTTTGAGAGATGTCTTAAATAACTTAGCGTCCCATCATCCTCTGAGCTCCCTCTCATCCCACCTCCCCCCTCCCACCACCTTCACTACTTCTCCTCCCCCTCCTCCCCGGTCCTGCTCGTTGGCTGAAGCAGGAGCTGCGGCGACAGGAAGCAGCACGCCAGAAGACGCTTTTCTGTTTCAAAACAAAAGAAGAAGAACCTCATCCTCCCCCTCTGCCCTCCTCCCTCTCCTCCCGTTTCTCTCTGTTTAACTTCTGAGACGCAGCATTGAACCGTCGACATGCCGCCGCGGGACGCCGACACACAACACACACCTAAATGGACTCAAAAAGATGGCTGCCAGCAGACGGCCGCCGATGATGATGATAATGGGGGAGGGGGAGGGCAGGGTGGTCAGTGATGGCCATGATGCTGGTGATGATGATACCCATGTGATTTTTTTTTTTTTCGTTCTTTTTGTTAGTTTTCGAGTTTTTGGCGAGGGCGCCTGACATCAGATGGGCGGTTAGAATGGACCCGCCCCCTTGTTGGTTACATGCAAGTCCACTAGCAGCAAACTCCAAACCCTCGCAGCTTCAGTGTTGTATGGACACTTGTGGGCGGAGCTTGTGACCACCTGTAGGCGGAGCCTTAAAGCCATCCGCTGCACCTGCAGATGTAATGATAATGTCAGCACAAGGGGAGGGGCTTGTAGGAGAGGGGCCTTAAGCACATGCTCTTTTTTTTCTACTCCAGTGTTTTGTGGGTGCCCACACCAAAGGGGGAGTGGCTTGTGGGAGTGGGCGGAGTCTGTTAGCAATGCTAGGAGATGCTACATGTTTTTGATTTTTGTGTGTGCCTACACTGGAGGGAGGGGCTTGTTACTCCGCAGGTGGTGTGGAGGTGGAGCTTGATTTTATGCGAGGGGCTTGTTAGTGCCATTGGGCTTAAGGTGGTCACATGATGCTCTGCAGGTGTGGCGGATGGAGGAGTTTGGAGTTTGCTGCTAGATGGAAACATGAAGACGGTTGGTGGGCGGAGCTGTGTGAGATGGGTGGGGCTGTTATAGGGTGGGAGGGTTATGTTTAAAGGCTTGCAGGTCTGGGGGCAGGGTTATGGGGGGAGGGGGGGTCGATTTTCATTTGGGGGGGGGGTTAAGGGGGAGGGGCTTAAAATGTTACGATTCTATTGTGTATATTGAAACCCCGGCTGTTCACACTGACTGCAGTATGATTTATGTTAAATAAAATATGAAGTTGAATGACTAGAGCTGTGCTGACGTCACTTCGGTCCTCGATCGCCACAGATGATGTCACCAGTGTGGGGGGAGGAGTTTGAAGATGGTCAGGTAAGGCTCTGCGGCGAGCTCTACGCCTCAGTGCTCGGTGGTGTAAGGATAACATGAAGCGTGAAGCTGAGCAGACGCCTCAGCACCCTGAGACCCTGCCCTACGGTAATCAGCTGATCGTGGAATACCTAGGAGAGACAGCGGCGCTGGCGTCCCGTTTCAGCACCACGCTCAGTTTCAGTGAGCTCGTTACGACCAGGAGCTGGAGCTGTAGTAACATGGGTGGGACAGTAGGGGGCACTGAGCTAATAACCTGCTATTACAAAGTTGTCGGACTGTCTGGCAGGTCGGAGCACGCAGCACGTTTGACATGTGAAAGGTTTAAACGGACATGATTTCTGTTTCAGCGTCACCGATGACAACCATGGACTCGTGCAGCGAGTGTGCGTTACCTGGTTCTTTTAATCTAATAACGAGTGTCAGGAATACATTGTTTAAAAGCATGTGACTGGTCCTGAGCTCGTCCTACATCAGAGAAACAAGCTGGAGCAATGGCGGTCAGCAGCAGGAAGTAAAACCAATCATCAGAAGGTGAAAATGAAGAAATGAAATGAATTTCTGATCCGAGCTGTGATGTGAGGGTCGGGTCTGGACGCATGGAGGGATTTTGCGATTGTGGTGCGATCCCAGATCTGAACCTTGACCTGCTGGCTGTGGGGTGCATCCGTGTAAGGCTGGTCTATGGTCACGTGGCACATTGCCGGTGTAGGGGTCGTGCCCATCTCTAATCTGTGACCCTCTGACCTTCACTTGCTGAGGAAGTCTGGATTCCTCCATCGGCTGACGGAGCTCATCCAACACCTGTACCGCCCCTCACTCATTCATGTCAGCCCTTTAACAGGAGATTTTATTGTGACATCGTTTATTTTTGATCACAGTAAGTTTGTGTTTCAGCAACATGAATAAAAGAAAAAAAAAAAACCCAGGTCAACAACCTCAATTCTACTTTTCTTTATTTAACAAGTTCACTTTTATTTCCAACGTTATTCGACACGTCTCAGAATCTACTGTAAAAACGAGCTTTACAGCACACGGACGTTCATACTAACCAAAGTGGCATCTGGCAAAAATCCGAGGTCACGCTGACATGTTTGTTTTTCATAAAATATTTTAACTGTCAGTTGTTAACTATCACCATGGCTGCAGTCCCTCTGACGTCCACTAGAAGCTGCTGCGCCCGCCCCCCGAAAAGAAGGTTGCCAATATGTTGCTAAAAAAAGGCAACGCATTTAGAAAAAATATGAAAACAGAATTTAACTATTGTTCTATAAGCTGCTACATTAAACGTGACGTATTCATGACATCAAATATTTGCTTTGAGTTTAATAATTTTATATTTAATGTTTCACAAAATCTCAATAAAGGTTTAGTGTTACTAATCTTTTAGTTTTACAGCGTTACAAAAGCAAACTGGTTACACAAAGTGAAAACTTTCATTCTTTATATCATTTTAATTTTTTAAAAAATTGGTTCCCTCGATTCATTTGATGTATTTTTATGACCATATTTACATTTAAATTTAAGAAGCAGCTCTTGCTGTAAGAGCACATCGTTCTTCAGTGATCAATATTACAAAATCATCGCCTGTCAGGATCTAACGGGGACAAAACGAGACAAACATCCTTTGTTGTTTCAAGTCTCACTGCAGAGTCTGGAGATCAACGTGAGGACGATTCGACTCCACCCGCAGTTCCTCCCACCTCCTCCCTCTGCTCTTAGTTCGCTCAGCTTTGACCCTCCGGTTGGTCCCGGTTTTGGTCCCAGTCCCTCAGGCCGGGTGCTGCAGCGTGGTGAGGAGGATCAGGGGGACTTCTTTGTCTCCGGTCCCCAGCAGAGGAAACATCCTCTCGGTGAACTCAGTGGATGTGTGGAAGCTGTAGATCTCTGAGCCCGACTTGACGTTGTAAAAGGACACCTGACCCTCCTCCACGTCCAGGAACACGCCCACCTGTCGCAGCTTGGGGTGGTGACCTTTGACCTGCAGGTGAGACGCAAACAGATTGCGATTAAGACGAGTCGACAGAAGTTGCAAACTGTCAAGAAGCCTCAAGGTGTGGAAGCCCACTGGTGCCAAAAAGACACTGTGGCATTTTTGTATTCATTAAAGGACTCAAAGTTTAACTGTTGCATTAAAAACATAAATGACGGTGTGAAAATGAAGAATCAGTTTTTAGATTTATTGCTTTTTAAAAATAAAAACCAAGTTTTTAAACATGCTGACTTTTTGGTGTGAATTTTAATTTGTTTTTTTTTTTTTTTATTGAGCTTTACAGGATGGGCCTGTTTGCATCCTTCTTGCCTTAAAATTTTGTCATTAACACACTAGAATTAATTTGATCAGATTTTAAAGTTATTAAATGTGTGGAAATGATGGATTTTGGGTACTTTTTGCGATAACTTATTTCAATTAAATTTAGAGATTTTCTATGTTAAAGTCACGCTGACCAAAATAATGTTTAAGTCTGAATGGCTGCTTTCTTGTGGCACCAGTGGCCTTCCGTACATAAAGTGCATGTGAAACGTGGACTGGACCTTGGTGAGCGGCGGCGTGGTGAGCGCCCTCAGCTGGCTGCTGCTCCACCAGATGGCGTAGTATCCGTGAGACGGGCACATATCGAACAGACCCTTCCTCTGAGCCGACTCGCTGACCACGCCCAGCTTCCAGTCCTTATTCTCCCCGACGCACACCTGAAAAACACACCTGAGGTCAGACTTGGATCCTGCTAACCGTTACTGAACCCAGTCCCAAGGCCGGTTGGGTCCTGACCTCCCAGTAGTGGCGCCCGGAGCTGAATCCCTCCTTGGCGAGGACACAGGACCAGACGTCGAACCTGTGCGGGCTGTTTCTGTAGAACTGCAGCTTCTCTCCTCTCTTCACCTGCTTCCGGTCCTCGGACAGGATCAGGAAGGGATACGCCGTCACCGGGTTCAGCGTCGCGTCCTCTGGAAGCAACAAGCACAGGTAAACATAACAGCAAGGCCCCCTGGAGGCTGAAATAGTCATCACAATGGCTGAAGAACTCGATCCAGGACGATCCCGACACCTCACCACAGGATGAGTAAAGGTGGACTTCCCCTGTTTGAGCCTTGGAGTTTCATATCAGTGATCTCAGAGTCAGCTTCAGTAACCCTGTGAATCTGAAGATCAGACCGCAGAGGCAGCAAAAGGGGAGGAAATGATGTCGTAGAGAGGGCACATCCCCTTTACGGTCGATTCTACCACATGAGCTGCACCTATCTGACGATTATGAAGGGCAGCCAATCACAACGTTCAGAGGATGAAGAGAGAACCTGCGCTGAGGCCCAGTATCTGATACAGGAGGATTATTTTGAACTGTGAATCATGCAAAGCTCCTCTACAGTCCAGAAATCAAATATACATATATAATATACATATATATATACACACACACACACATATATATATACACACACACACATATATATATACACACACACACATATATATATATATATACACACACACACACACACACACACACACACACATATATATATACACACATATATATATATATATATATATATATATATATATATATATATATATATATATATATATATATATATATATATATATATATATATATATATATATATATATATATATATATATATATATATATATATATATATATATATATATATATATATATATATATAACAACGCTGAATCCAATGAAGCACCAATACTTATCTTTGCTTAGAAATATATAATTTGAAGACCTCACCATGAGGCTAAACCTGCAGTTCCTCTGACGTCCAGTAGAGGCAGCAGTGAGTCAGCCCCCCATGTTAAAACTTTACAGCAGAAACAAACGTTTACAGCCTGAAACACAAACTGTTTGGTCTCTGTGGATCATTTAAAATGTGCTTTATTAAGGGGCGTGGCCTCTGTGACTGAAAGGTGGATGGTGACACAGGTGGCTAGCTTCACCTGAGCTGGACCTCTGGACCGTGTTTGGGCTGTTTAATGAGATCATGTGACCAGTAACGTGGCTGCTGTGAGGTTACTGTGGTAAGAGAGCGTCTGAGGGGGTGGAGCCAGAGTGTTTTACTTGGATGTTGCCGAGCATTAGCTGGCAGCTGTCTGTCTGTGTGAATGCAGTTATAACCAAACCCGACCTGCATCAACCGAAACACCCAGAAACCAAAACGCTGAAAACCTCACCCATGTAGAGTCGGGCCTTCTTGTATCCTGCAACAACAAATGAACACATTTCATCAGCAATCTGAAACAAGCTCTCATCTCTTCACAAACCTCCCACCGCTCCAGCTTCTCTAACAATCACCTCCTAACAACTCAGTGTTTTTATCGTTTCACTTCATCTTTGTGTCGTTTAAAAACGACCAGCATTTTAAAAAAATCTGTTATCTTTGATTTGATTCATTATTATTTATTATCGTCAGCCTTTCAGGTTATCGGTGTCTGAAAGGCTGACGGTGAGCATCCGTGTCTGCTGCACACTCACACAGGTACGTACCTGACACCTGCTTGCTCTTCTTTAGGTCTGAAAGTAGACAGGAAAACACTCAGTTATTCTTTCACAATAAAAGCCCCACAACTTGTAACTCATTTCCTCATCATAAAAGATTGTGGGATGAGCAACACTTCCCTAAACAAGTCAACCTGTCGAGGTAAGCAACATGTTATCACTAAACAAGTGGTTCCCACAGCAGAGACACTGTGGACATTCACAGGGCACAGGAAGAAAAGTGAAGTATGAAAACTTAAAAAAAAATGAAGTGGTGTACAAAAGAGCCAAAATACTGCACATGTACATCTGCTGATCTAAAGGTTTGTGGTTCAATCGTGCTAAATATCACTGGGCATGATACTGACCCATCAGAGTGTCCATGTGTGGACTCATGTCCACATGTGTGCACGTGTGAGGACACGTGTGCACGTGTGAGGACGGGAAGCGCTGAGTGCTCAGAGTAGACCAGGGCTATATAAGAACCGCTCCATAGTTTCCTTTTTCATATGTACACAGAGTGCAGTGAGGTGATGATAACATACATTTATAATCAGCGTGTGTTTTAGTGGGTGGTGTCTTGAGTGGACCTGCAACAGCGCTCCATCCTACACCGTGGCTGTAATTGTCTGCTGCTGACGGAGCTCGCTTCTCTGACTTATTCTGACTGGATAAACTCTTTCCCTCAGTAAGGAGAATAGAATAGAGTCACTCTTTATTGCAGGGCTCCACAGAGGAGCAGTTCCTAAGTGCTTGGAATGATCGGAATGTCGGGGATTTGAACCCGGAATGTGGCACACCTGCAGGTAGATACAGGAAGTGACCTCTGACCTCTCACCTTTCAGGGACCACTGGCTCTTCCTGAGACTGGTCGTGCTGGCTCTCAGACTGAGCATGCTCTCTGCCGCCATCATGTCACCGGCTGAAACTGAAACAGGTGAAAGAAACGACTCAGAGGAAACATCTGGAACCCAACATCTGCAGACCGTGCTGTAACATCTGGAACTCACAGGAGTCCGCTCGGGAGCCTCGGGATCCTCGCGGTCCTCGCGAGCGGATCTCCCCGGTCTGGATCTCCTCCATCTTTTCCTTGACCTCGGACAGAGCGAGCTTCACCTCGCCCAGATGGAAGTGGAGCACCAGCTGCGAGTCGTCATCCGCCTGGGCATGCAGATCCTCGGCCAGAGGAGCCGTGGTCGCCTCGTATGTCTGAGGGAGGAAGAGGGGTGATGAAGAGGGGTGATGAAGCGGGCCTCTGTCGTGATTCTGGGATCGGTGGCTGCAGGCATCCTCACCTTCAGGAAGGCGATGTGATCCTGACTGGTAGCCTGTGCCTCCAGCACGGCTCTCCTCTCTATCAGCTGGCTAAGCTCCTCCTCCAGGCGGTTCACCATCCCCTCCCCCTTTGTCATCACAGCATTCAGCTGGGTCTCGATCCCGCCCACCACACGAGACCGGATCTGGTCCAACGAGCCGGACAGGTCGCCCAGCAGGAGTTCGACCTCGCCGCGCTCTCTGTCAGCATAGCTCTGAAACACAGACGGGTTCAGATGTTTGGTGAGGAGAGAGCGACAACGCCATCGTCCTCCACATGCTCCACCCCCCCCAGGTTTTTACATAAGGAGCAAACAGGTGTGTCACCTGCAGGCTGTCCAGCTTCTTCTTCAGCTCCGTCACACGGATCTCCTTCTCCTTGATCCGGTTCAGGATCTCCTGCTCCGTCCTGGACACCTGTTTCTGAAGAGGCAGGCAGACACGGTCGATTCAAAGAGCCACAACAAAAATCACTTTGGACCAAACAATGAATTTTACTTTTTGTATTCATCTCGAAGGATTTATTTTCATTCCAGAATGTTTTTTCATCATTTTAAAATCTTTGTTTTTCATCAAAAATAAACAAAAAAATCTTAACAATTGCAAAAATTCATTAATTTCAAATAAAATTTACAAATTTACAACAAATAATAAATGTAATAATAAATTAAATGACGAATTGTAATGAAATGTAATGAGCAGCATTAACAAACATAACAGTCAACCAAAATGAGATGAAATAAAAAAATAGAATCAAATTATTTTAATAAATGGCGTTCCCGGGAATAATTTGGGATATTTGTACCTGCTTGCTAAGCCTCTCAGTTTGCACGGAGACGGTTTTATGCATCCGATGTTCCTCCAGCACGCAGATGGCACAGATGCAGCTCTCACACGTCCTGCAGTACACCTGCACAGGTGAGCCGCTCATCAATGCAGAACATGAACTGATATGGAAAAGTTTTACTTACATGATCAAATAAAAACAGTTATTAAAATAAAACAAAAATAATTTTTGAATTTGTTCAAAATATATAAAATGTGGCAAAATATAAAAAATAATTATTGTAACATCTGAAAATGACCATTTTAAAATAAAAAAAACATTCAAATATTTAAATGTTACATAAACATCAAATCAAGTAATCATAGAGAAAAATAAATACCTCCATCAGGCGCCGGTGGACGGAGCAGGTGCGGCCCCTCAGGGCCTCCTGGGGGTCCATCAGGGGGTGTTTGGCGTAGAATGGCGTGGTGTGATGTGGCTGCACGTGCTCAGTGCAGTAGGAGGCGGTGCAGGTGAGACAGGAGCTGACGGCGGGCTGTTTGATTCCCGTACAAACGTCGCACCACACTACGTCCCCGTTCGCCTGAGCTACTGATGGCTCAGGCGTCAGGAAGGGGTTGGTGTTCATGGCGCCTGCCATCGCGGCGCCGGGCGTCCCGTTACCGAAGGGTGACGGTAACGGTGCATAGTGAGTCTGTTTGTACTTTTCTGCGATCTGAGCGAAGACTTTGTTGATGCTGAGCTGAGGACGTCCTTCAAACTGATGTTTGCACAGTGGACAGGTGGACACGGCACTGGACGCCCAGTAACCACCGATACACGCCTGCGGGCACAGGACGCACCGGTAACCCACTGCACCTGAACGCACCCCCAGGTAGTTTTCTGTTTGCATTACTAACACTGCTGCAGACCCTGTGATTGGTTAGTTCTTAAAATGCTGTAAAGCAGGACGAATACCTGACCTGCCAAAAACAGCAGCTAATCAACACCATCGTCGTCATAGTAACAACAACAACAACACTCAGAATCGAGAGCAGCTTGTACAAATGAAGCATTTCAGGACGTGACGAGCAGCAGAAACACGTCAATGATCACAGATTTGTTTACGTTTTCTGATTATTTGAAGCAGCAGCTTCCAATCCCACGCACAGCGCCGCCTGTGCTCACACCTGCAGGTGGGACTCACCTGGCAGAAGTTATGTCCGCAGGGGGTGGAGACGGGGTCGGTGAACAGGTCGAGGCAGATGGAGCAGGTGAGCTCCTGCTCTGTGAACAGCTCCGCCGACTCCGCCATCGTGCTGCTCCTGGAGGAGGACACAGAGGAGGCGGGGTTTAGGATCAGGCGCTTTAACATCTGTAACCTTTCAGAGCGTCACCGCCCGGCGACCCAGATGTTCTGACTGATAAACTTCAGTCAGAACATCTGGGTTTGCTTCACCATCGCTTCACCGTAACGATGCTTCATGGCCACCAACCAGACCTGTGGGTGCAGCAGCAGACCCGAGTCTGTGGGTGTCTCCCACAGCTGTGACACGGAGCAGGTGGTGTCAGGCTGCTGGTGTTCGACGGTCTTCAATCATCAAATCCACCAAACAAGATGCGCTGCAGGAATGAGCTGCTCCACCCACAGATGCTGCTGCATATCAATAACCCGGCTTTCCAGCGGTGTCAGGTTCGTGACCATGAAGCAGCGTTGCGGTGAAGCGATGGTGGAGCGGGTGGAGGAGGAGGCGATGTTTATCTGCTCAGACCTGCAGGACGCCCACGCCAAACCGCATTCCTGCTCCAATCCCACTGAACTCTGACCCAGAACCACAAATACCAGCAATAAGTCAGAGCCCGGGGACAGACAGGTGGGCATGGTCAACACCTGCTCAGGCCTGGACAGGTGGAGAGGGCGGGGCCAGCTGTTTACAGGAACCTGCACCTTTGTGTTCCTGTGAGGTCACAGGTGAAGCTTCCAGGCCTTAAAAGATTAAAACTGTGTTTTTAAGCCGACACGTGAAGCTGCAGTTCAGAATGAAGCAGGCTGAGGCGTGTCTGCGAGGAGAGGCTGACGTGCAGCGGGGGGAGCATGGCCTCGGCGCCCTGCAGCATCACGCTCCGTGAGCTCCCACTGAACTGGACACTCTGGATGCTGATGGAGAGGCAGCCGAGCGAGTCGGGTGGGCTGCTGCGCCTCGGCCCGTTTCCTCCGTGACGTCTGAGTTTGGGATTGGTCACAGGAGATCGGCAGCAGGTTTATTCAGCGTCACTGCGCCGGAGGAACTGGTTCTGATAACAGCACGACCGCCTCAGCTGCAGCGTCACCGTGATCCTCCAGTTTGTGTTCATGCTCAGTCATCCAGGTAAGGAAATCCCGAAAGGTTGATGCTGTTCGTCTGGATGTGCCCTTTTCCAGACGAACAGCATCAACCTTTCGGGTCCTCCGGCTTGTTCGAGCAGCTCCACCCTAAAGGCAGAAGTTGATGGGGCTTCAGCCAGAGGATGACCTCTCACCTTCATCACTCTCAAAGCGAGGACGTGCCACTCCTCTTCATCAGAGGCCGAGCAGGGAGCGTGAGGTGATTCATCTGTGATGAGATCATTTCAAACAAACTCATCTCATCTTCACTCTGAGCTTCAGCTGATTTCATTCCCGTCAGGATCAAAGCGTCGCTCTGCCAACATCTGGAAACATCTGCACATCTACACTGTAAAACACTCAGAGAGCAGCTGATCCCCGTGGGTGGGAGAGCGCTCACACACCCTTTCATAAACCAGTAAAGTAGTCCCGAGTCCCTCGTGACAGAACAAACAGGTCAGGTGTTTGGCTCTGATGATTTCAGCTCTTTGGAAACATTCAGATTTGTTTTTTTATTCCCCGTCCTCCTCCATCAGGGAGTCTCACGAGGAGGTCCGGGTCAGTTTCTCTCTGGTATTAAGCTGGAAGTCCAGTCTCTGTCTGAAAGAACGCTTCCAAAAATTCCCCGATCCAGAGCCAGACAAAGTTCATCGTCTCTGGAACATGTAAAACAAATCCATCGGGAAGTTTCAGAGGAATCCTGATAAAAACCGAATTGTCCGCATGACGTCTGTGAAGTATAAAGCCCACACCTGCACACCAAGGAAAAGTCTGCTCACCTCAGAGAAACATGGCCGCTGATGATGAAGCAGCACCAGGATGGACTTAAACAGCCCACCTGTTCTTAGCCACACCTGCACAGGTCACCAGCCAATCACAGGGCTGTTTACCACAGCTGACCCTCGAGGCCAGGGCTGGGTATCGATTCACAAGGTCCCGATTCAATTTGATTCGATTCAGTTTTGACTCAGTCAGTCAGAAATATTCTAATTCTGATCATTTATCAGTTCATCTCCATATTTTCTCTCTGTGTAAAACAAAGCTGACACTGTGAGACTTGATCAGAGGTGTGAGCATCACAGCAGAGGCCTTTGTGTCAAAGTAACTGAGGCTAAAACAGAAACACATGAAGCAGATTTTCCTGGTCTGGCTTTTTAAAGCAGATAACCTTAAACCTGGGGCGATCGTGGCTCAAGAGTTGGGAGTTCGCCTTGTAACTGTAAGGTTGCCGGTTCGAGCAAGACACTTCACCCGTTGCCTACTGGTGGTGGTCAGAGGGCCCGGTGGCGCCAGTGTCTGGCAGCCTCGCCTCTGTCAGTGCGCCCCAGGGCAGCTGTGGCTACAATGTATCTTGCCAGTGTGTGAATGTGTGTGTGAATGGGTGGATGACTGAATGTAGTGTAAAGCGCTATACAAATACGGGCCATTTACCATTTAAAATAAAACCATGAATCAACATGTGAAGATGAGCTGCTGAAGTGAAGCAGAGTCACAGGTTTGATTACAGACACAGCTGAGCAATCGTTGAAGTTTGCATTTGTTCAGTGTGAACAGCAGAGATGAGGCTTTGCTGTCAGAGGCCGACAGCACTGAACACAGCAGCAGAGAATAATGCAGAAAACAGAGATTTGATGGTAAACTGGTCTCTGAGTGCACTGGGAGAGAGAGAGAGCTGTGCAGGAAGTCACAGCCAGAGTCAGAGGGAAGTGATGATGATGATGATTATCAAACATGAAGCGTAGTTTGATCTTCTGCTGCTGGTTCAGTCAGTTTTGGTCAGACTGATGAAACCTGTGAGCTGTCGGCTTTCAGCCCGACGGCGTCTGTGGACGATCCACGCTCTCTGTTTACATGTTTGTGCTGAATCGATTTAATAAATCCCCCCACCACCACTCGAGACCATGTAATACGTTTATGTATTATTATTTTGATTTTATTTTGTCTTCCGTCTGTAACGTCCTGTTTTAATGGTGGAGGTGCGGCTGAATCTGTTTTCAAAACTTAAACTTCCTGTTTTTCCTCCATTATTTCCAGAACAGGAAGTGAGAGCTGAGTGGAAACTCGGCAGCAGCACAAACATGTCGGAGCGTGGATGCGACCACGCCGCCCGATAAAAGGTTGAGCCTGCCCCGAGTGCTGCACGCAGACCATCGGAGAATTTAGACGCATCAACAAACACCTGTTACGTGTTTCACCACGAGCAGCTCTGCGTGTCACAGTGAGTCAGAGCTGAGATAAGATCAGCACATGGAAACAAGTCAAGTCAGAGTCATTTTAAATGAATGTAACCGGACAGAACGCCAGAGAAATGAAAACAGTCTAAAAATGTGATCATCAGTTAGGTTTGTTTGTTTCAAAGCTTCAAAATGAGCAGAGTGAAAAATACTTCATGTAACTTCAGATCATCTGAATTTTAAAATTCTGAGACAGCAGTAAGAACATCCTGAACTCTGGGACGACTTTAAAGTCACGACTCTGCACAAGCTCGTTGGGTTTGGGCTAAATCTGAACCCGAGTCCATCCTCGGGGCGTCTGTGCGGCTCGAATCAGCCACCCAGCCTGACACTGCCTCCACTGGGGCGGGAAGGCGTCGTCAGGTGTCTGCACGCCACCGGTGGGTTAGGACCAACGCGTCCCACTCAGTCAGGACAAACCGGCAGTGAAGCTCAGCAGCTGTTTGTGGTTTCTGTTTAAAGGCGCTGCTCTTCCACCAGCACACAAAGACTAACTGCGTGGATTTCACCCAGCAGCACCACAGCTTCACTTCTATCTCCCACTAACAGCTGCTCGTGTTTAGTGAGCGACAAGGTGGAACAGGAAGCAGAGAAACACCTTTCCTCATCACAGCAGCCAATCAGATCCTCTCTATGACCCAGAAACTTCAAACTTTCAGACATCAGCGTGTCTGCAGCTCAGTCTTAGTCCAGACTGAAAGTAAAAGCTGGAGCTCAGGTGTGAACCTCTCCACAGGTGCTCAGACTCCACACGATCACAAACAGGTTCAGACTTTGGTTGTAAAGATTTTGTTTTCACACGTCAGGTTAGACATCTGAAATCAAACCTACAGCAGGCTCCACCTGCAGCTCTGACTCAGGAGGCCAAACTCACAGGAACACCTGCACAGGTGTGCTCACCTGACCAATCAGAGACACAGCCAAACCTAAACTCTCGCAGCCGCTCGAGTTTCTGGAACACGTTTTTGTTCCTGTGATTTAAGATCAGTCTGTGAGTCCAGATCATTCTACGTGAAACAGGGAAAAGTTCTTACCTTCCTCTCTGTCAGGTCAGCCACTTCTGGAGCCTGAAACTCTGGTTAGTGCTCCTCTGTGATGTCAGCGTGGGCGGGGCCAACAGGTGCAGAAAGCAGCCAGGTTAGTTTGGTGGGTGGATTTATGGGTGGGTGTTTATGCAGCTGGGAGGTGAGATTGTTGCTCCCCCAACTTTCAGGCACATTTTAACATCCGATCGATCGGAAACACGATCAGATCAAATCCTTTTATTGGTTTTTAAAAATGTTTCAGTCCCAAACTTTAAAAACAAAGAAACATTAAAATGATCTTCTCATAACTTCAATCATGTAATCAGACTTCAAACGAACCCAAACTAAATGAAATAACAATAAAACAAAAATGTATCTAAATTATAGCTGATGAAACAAATATTAGTAAACAAACGAATTATTTAATAAAATAAATGTTATAAAATAAACATGAAATGAAAACATCATTATATTTATTTATTCATTTAATAAAAGCTTAAATAAAACAAAAAAATCTTTCAAACTTTATTTTCAACAAGAATTTGACCTTTGACCTCTGGAACTGTGATGGCAGCAGGTTGGATGATGCCTGGCTCGAGGGCCAAGTTAACGTGACGGTTGGAAGTGAGCGCTGACGAGTTTTTGGGAGTGACACGAGCTTTTCATGCTTCAGCCTGAAGGAGGCGGACGGACAGGACCGAGGACATTCCTGCAGCAGCGCGCGAGCGTGTGTGAGCGAGCTGGTAAATCCAGTTTGATCTTCCTGTCATCTGATTGGTCACTTCTGCAACTTCCTCAATGCTGACTGTTCATGAAACAGCTGTTTGCTGTACGGAAGCTCAATGATGCCAAAACAGCTCAAAAATCACTCAATTCACTTGATGATGTAATCAAATCAAATCAACCAGTCGATCAGTGGAGATGTCACCTGTGTGCGAGGAATTATGAGACAACCTGTAGAATTTTATTATCTTCAAATTCGGCCTTCCAACCTGACCTGTGTGTGTCATAATGACCCATTATACAGCGTGTGTGTGTGTGTGTGTGTCCCTGAATGTTTTTATTAGACAATAAGAGCTAATCAGTGATTTCTGTTATAAGATTCTACAAAAGACTATTTTATTTACAATTACAAACCTGCAGCAGTCCTTAAAGACTTCCTCTTTAATTAAAGCTCACTGCGATGTTATTTATCAATAAAATATTTTATCTGAACTCAAAATGAAACTACAAATAAAAACATTATTTCTATGATGGCAGTTCGACAGTTTGTCAAATCTACATAAAATGTTTTTTCTTTCACATTTTTGTATTTTGATGATATTTAGTGAGTTTTATTTGAAACACTTCAGAACGACGTCAGCGTTTCATAAAACTGGTTTTGAACAAACGGAGGAAACTGCAGGGATCCTCTGAGTCTTTATGAAATCACATCATACAAACAATCAAACAAACTCCGCCTCCTGCAGCTGATTGGTCCTCTGCAGGTTTCAGTATTTACAGAAACAGTCTGATTCGTGCTCGAAGCTCCGCCCCTCAGAACTCTTTGTAATGCAGCAACCTGGAGACAGAGAGCAGGGTCAACGTTAGCATGTACGGGAACGTGACACGCACACACATGTGCGAGCACACACACACACACACACACACACACACACACACACACACACACACACACAATCAATCATCTCACAGAAGCCTAAGTGTGTCCAGCTGAGGTCAGTGTGTCATGGATGTAAACGTGTGTGTGAGACTCGCTCCGGTGCGCTCTCAGCTGTTCCAGCTCTTTACCACACGGGGGCGCTCTTCACCCCGAGAACTCGCTGCAGCTGCTTCAGTCACTTTGTGAGGACGATGGTCTCTCCAAACGGGATAAACTGGATTTCAAAGTAAAAGCTGTCATGTGATTAGGGGTCAGCAGACAGCGCTCCGCCTCCAAACGTCACACTGCTGCTGAGGCGACCTATATGTGGTGGCAGTGACTTCACCCTCAGTTTCCTGTTTGAGTTTGTGTCGTATTAACAGCTGATCACACAGAAAAGTCCACGCTGCCGTTTTTAAACTTTGACCCCCTGCTGTCCACGGACGGGGTCACGATCACATGATTGATTCATGACGGCAAGCGCTCAATCCGACTTTATTTACACAGCGCCAAATCACAACAACAGTCGCCTCAAGGCGGTTTATACTGTAAGGTAGATCCTACAATAATACATACAGAGAAAACCCAACTATCATATGACCCCCTATGAACAAGCACTTTGGCGACAGTGGGAAGGAAAAACTCCCTTTTAACAGGAAGAAACCTCCGACAGAACCAGGCTCAGGGAGGGGCGGGAGACGGGACAAAGACGCTGTGGAAAAGATGAACCAATCAAAACACGATATAAAAAAAAGAAACAACACGTAGCATTAGTTGGTGAGGACGAGAGAGAGAGAGAGAGGGCGCGTTTTGGGGGATTTGTGATTTTGCCGCCAAAAGCAGGTGAGATGTAAACGTTGTGTCCAGGTAGAGGACAGGAGGAGGGATACACCTTTAGGTTTCAGGGCTGTGATCTGCCCCGCTGCCTTGTGGTGGACAGGAACTACTTTTTGGAGTGACACATAATTTGCGTGGCGTCTTATTGTGACCGCTTCTGTAATGGGTTTGAAGACACGCCCGAGGCCATCACGGCGTTTTCAGGTAAACAGTTTGTAAAAATAGTTTATAAACAGTTTTTGTTTGCAGTTATGACATCATGCTGGCGTGCGACAGGTCTGACGCTCGTGTGCGATTTCAGCTGCATCGTGTTTGTCACACTGAAGAAATACGTGCACGTTCAGACGCACGAGGCCGCACTGAACACAAGGCGGGGCAAATACAAAGAAGAGTTAGAGGTTAAAAAACCCGGACTCCAGAGGGTCACGCCTGTGGGACCACAGACTGTCTCACCTGTAGAGGGGGGCGTGGCCTTTGTTGTTAGCCAGTGAGAAGAAGCCGCTGTGCGGGGAGAAGTCGAGGCAGCTGGCTCGATAAACGATCTTCCTCTTGGCGACGGGGAAGTTGGAGAAGACGGTGAGGCTGGGCAGGTGAACCTGAGGACAAAGGTAAACTGTTAATGTTCTTCATCATCGCCATCGTCATCATCATCACCGCCGTCTCTCACCAGCCGCACAGCCTCATCCTCTGCGCGGGACGCAATGGCCAGGATCTCCGATGTGGGGTTAAAGGTCAGGGCGGTCGCTGAGGTCAGCAGGTTCATCACTGCCTTCAGAGGCTTTGGATTGGCCGAATTAAGACACACCTCCTGAGAGTAGACGTTGACCACACCCGACTGAGAGCTGAAAACAAGAGGAGCTCAGCACTGAGCACTCCGGCATCTTTAACCTTAACTAACACACAGCTCTCAGCCAATCAGAGAGCAGCATGGTTACGAGGGCGTGTCTTACCCACAGGCCAGGTACCGCCCGTTTTGAGAAGTGGCGATGGAAGTTCCCCTCACGCAGCCGTCGTCCGTAAACCTGTTCACACACCGACTGCTGCGCATGTCCCACACATACACCTCCCCATCCTCTGCGCGCGCGCACACACACACACACACACACACACAAAGATTAATCACATGACAAGAACAGGAACACACACGCCCACCTTTCCTCGACTTACCCGAGTTTGCAAAGACTTTGCTGCCATCAGGAGAGAACGCGACGCCGCTGACATCACCGTTTATCTTCATACTGCGAACCACCTCCTTTGTCTGCACACACACAGATTTTTCTAATATTAGAGTTTCATCAGTTCACCTGTCCATGCTTCTGATTGGTCACATTGCAAGCTCCGCCTCTGTCAGAGCTACACTGTAGCTGTGTCCCAATCCAGCGACCGCACGCTCCAGAGTGCGCATTTGTAGACCAATTACGTCACAGCGACGCAACAACGGCTGTCCCAATCCAAAGTGTTCTCCAAATGTGCCGTCAATTTCCTCAAATTTGAAGTGTGGTCCGGTGTACACTTCGTGATCCCATATATCCCACAATTCATAGCGCGGCGGTGGGTGTGGATAATTTGTTCAGAAAAAAAGGTGGATGGCTGAAGCGGGGCGGACGAAAAGTTAAACTCTCAAAAGTAAGTACTGAATATTATGTCACTTATTTATGTGCGAATGTTTAATAATGAAGAACATTAAAACATTACTGTTGGCCACATGTCGGCAAAGTTATGTGACATTAGTGATGTTTGTACTAACTTGGTTTTAAAGCCTTTCAAATATACGCCGTTCAATAGTCGACCTTAATCTTACAGAGAATGTGATGATTTTATGGATAATTAAAGTCAGTCATATATCCACAAACACAACAAGCTGAAAGTCAGTGATGCTGCTCGGTTTGCAGTCCTGAATATCACGGCACAAGCAGGATTCACTGCACTGTTAATGTTAGCTATGTTATATTGCTGCCTCTGTTCGGTGGTGTCGAGCCAAACGGACTCTAACGTGTGTTTGAACGAGCTGACGGTTCACTCGTTAAGCTGAAAGAAAGATGCTTTAATCACAGGAGTCACACATGTGTCCACTGGACCATCTGGAACTCTTCTTGTTTAGCACTCGTAATAACACAAACACTAAATCCTCCTTCTCTTGTGCTGTTTTGTAGCAGTGTATACACCTGAGACTGTCACCTGTCTGTCTGTCCTGCACTCTCTCTCTGTTTCTTTCTCTCTGATTGTGGAATAAAAGTATGAACATGTATTTATAAGTTACACTTGTGTTTGAATCCTGCAGCTTATCACACATTTGATTTCCATGTGTGACAACTGCAAGTGTCCAGAGTGAGGACAGACTGGGGACCCACTGCTGCACATCATCTGTGAGGCTTTGCACCCCTGATGATCCACCAGGACAAACTCAGCAGTGTGTGAGGAAGAGGAGGAGGAAGAGCCAGCAGCAGCTGACAGATGGAGAGAATAGACAGACTGTTCCCTGTTTGTGAAGGACTGCTAGGAAAGTTTAACATAACTAATTATCTGTCCTGAATCAGTCTTATTAGGTAATGTTCAAATAATGTTATCATTCCAGTGTTTTCAGTGTGGGAGAAAGTACTCAGGGCCTTCAAGTTACACACTATGAAAGGCAGCAACAAGTTTAATATTCAGAAACCTAAAGTATGTATCAGCAGCAGAATGGAGCTAAAAATAAATGTTTGTTTCAGTTCTATGAAGCTTTGAGTATTTTGGATTAGTAGCACTGCTGTGTTTGTTGCATCATATTGCTGTAATTGTTTATATGCTTTATATATTCTGAGGTAAGTTGATCTATAGTGTTACATCATATTCTATAAGGATGTTATGTGTTTGTTTACTTTCTGCCCAGTTTGACCCATTTAGCAGAAGTCAGCCTGTTTAAGGCTCTGATATCTATTCTGTATGACTTAAAGCAGTTATGACATGGTCTGATTTTCTCACCCAATAAAGGAATATTCAATATATCAGTCTACTCTTCATTTTATCAGAAACAGTTTTACACATATATGTAAGCATTGAGCCAAATGTAATAATGCCAACATATTAGACGAACAATATTTGTCTCTTATGTATAATACATCTATATATACACTGTCAAAGATACTTGTCTTTGAGTGAAGATTTAAGGTGAGGAAATATAAATAATTGCAATTGACCATATTATATTTACATTACCAAAGTGAGATGATTTTAGTCTCATGAACAACATTAGCTAATTATTATTTACTAACTAATCTTAAAATGACTGTTCAGTACAGAAGTGAAGCCCAACAATCATGTTTTACAGTCCTGTGGTCTCAGCCTCAGATACTCAACAGATCTCATAAAAAAAATAAACAAACAAAAAAACATTTTTTCTCCTTCATTTCTGTCAAACAAAGCTGTATGAAACATTTCCAGCTGTTAGTATCATGGTTGCTAGGCAACCTGAGCAGCGCGACGAAGGCCAGACCGTCCCATTTCACAAGCCTCGTTCTTCTGGCCTCCCCGCACTTCAGAGTACCCGCCTCACGTAGTCTGCGAAGTGCGGGTACTATGAAGCGTGCGGTTGCTGGATTGGGACACAGCTTGAGTTATCAGGAGTACCCAGGAGGAGAGGGGAGGGGCGAGGGGGAGGAGTTACCTTGAGGGTGAGGAGGTGCAGGTATCCATTGGTGCCTGTGAGCAGCAGAGCGCCTCCTTCAGGACACACGGAGAACTCCTTCACTCGAGCTTCATTCAGACCTGATGACAAACAAAGATGCTCTTATTTTGAAATTCGGGAACCGTCTCCTCCCCCGACCTCTGACCCCGCCTCACCTCTGACGGTGTGCACAGGTGAGACGCGGCCCTCCATCATGTCGTACAGGTAGAACATCTTGTTCTTGAGGCTGGTGGCGATCACCGTCTCCCCGTCCACGCTGAACTGCGCCTTGTGGACGGGGAAGCGCTCCAGGTGGATGCTCTGGATCTTCGGGTTGGTCTTCCCGTCCACCTGAAGAGGAGGAAGGTCAAAATCACGTGATCCCTCCCACCTGAGCCTAACACCTGAGCAGAGAGGCTCGACCGTACCTGGAACAGGGAGACGGACTGGTCGAGGCCGGCAGTCATGACGACTTGAGCGCTGGGGTGGAACTGGACGGTGGTCAGCCTGTCCTCAGACGGCCGGGCGCTGTTGGCGTGGAGACACTTCTTCACCTGATTACGAACGCAGAGACGACAGGAAGTCAGACCTGATGTTTTAACGAGCGCTCGTCTGTGTGTGTTTATAACAAATGACAGCATCAAACTAATTCACCTGTGAGCTACAGAACATAAATCAGCCGTTTTTCTAATGGAGTCTGGCAGGAAGCCCGCCACAGGTTTTTACATGAACCCTTCGGCTTCAGTTTGAGGACAGGGTTTTGCACTGACAACCGGAAAGCAACATGAACTTTCACTCATGAACAGCAGAACAGAAAATTAGCAGATTTTGAATGCAGTCTGGTAGAAAATGACCTGAACCAACTTTGCAAGCTGAGCCTGAAACTGCTGTGCAAGAGAATCTAAAATTCAGAGGATTTTAAATGAAGTTTGGTGGCAAAAATGTCAGTAAACAGCCGTCCGACCTCACTTTATTAATCTGTAAAAACAAACAAAATTCAAGTGAAGAGCTCAGAATTCACTCAAAGCGCTGTGAGGCATCAAACATGTTTTTAACAAAGCCCATGTTCACACAGTCACTGCTGCTGCTGCTAAAATGATCCATATCCTGAACGGAGTCTGGCAACCACGTCACACCAGATTCAGCAGAAAAACCTTTTACAAAGCCTCACATCCTGTTCTCACACACAAACTTTAAAATATCCCAGCACCGGTTTAACACTCATCGCTCTGTAACATTACCTACAGCAAACACGTAAAATGAGCAATATTTTGAATGGAGTCTGGTGGAACAGCCTGAAAGACAAACAGAAGCCTGCTGGACTAACTGACCCTCAGGATGCTGCTGGGCAGGCTGTCCGAGGACGCCACAAAGTTTCCCGTCCTCCTCAGCAGGTCATCCTCCTCATCTTCATCCTCCTCCTCCTCAGCTTCAGGAACACAGAGACGCAGAGTCTGAGTTTCTGTCAACTGAAAACACTCTTAAAATAATAAAAACATTTTAGATTCTACCTCTCCTCCTCCTCTTACTCTTCTTCTGGGCACCGCTCTCCGCCCATGATGGAGTTCCTCCCATCGCCTTCTGGAACCTGAAACACACGCAGTACACGTCCAGGTGTGTTTATAGGTGTGTGTGTGTGTGCGTCTGTGTTAGGGCTGCCACAAACGATTATTTTGATAGTCGACTAGTCACCGATTATTTTTGCGATTAGTCGACTAATCAGGTCATGCATCCATTGGACGTAAAACGTACAGCTTATTGCACCAGCAGCATCTGCTCTTATATAACTATCATTAGCTTACAGCTTTAAGTGTTTAAAGTATGTGCTAACTAAAAATAAAGACAAGATGATAGTTTATTAAATTTTAATGAAATTTGCAGATTGTTTCGGTGAAGTTTAATAAACTCCTTGCTATCTAAAATATAACAGGACACCGGAGTATATTCTGGAGCATCTCACACTTCTGATAACCAGCTGTCTGCTTGACGTTTATTCAGCTGTGTAAAAACTATAACTTTAATCTCAGCCAAACCGATTTACTCAGGAACAAATAAAATACTAAAAAAGCCAAACAATAACATTTTTAAGTTATCTAAGTGACTTATGCATGTTTAACCTGAGTAGCGAAAGACGGCGGTGGGTGTGAAAACGATTTCCCGGGAGTCCGGTGTTCTCAGCGGCTCTAGTGAGCCTTGCCCCCGGCTAGCTATCGAGCTAGTGGTTAACAGACGTCTCCGAAAACGTCGGAGCGCTTTTGAAAATATGTGGTGTCTTGATAAACTGAGCAGATATTTGAGGTTTACACAGCTACATTCTCGCCTGAAAATATGTTAAACGTTTATTTTGTGACCCAGAAAGAATAATAAGAGTAATATTAAAACTAACTAGCTGCCGCCATTGTTGACAACTGAGCTGGGCTGCGCTATGAATTCTGGGACAGAGCTACTTCTTCTTCTTCGGGGTTTAACGGCAGCTGGCATCCTTGTACATGCAGTGCTGCCATCTTCTGTTTCAGTCCGTTATTACACTCTTAAATCCTACTACTTATTCCTGCGTCTTTTGGGATCTTACAAAGCTTCAAACGACGCGTCGACTATTAAATCAGTCGTCGACGATTTTGATAGTCGACGTAATCGTGACTAGTCGACTAATCGTGGCAGCCCTAGTCTGTGTGCGTGCATACTCACTGCTCCCTCATCCTCTGCTGCAGTTTCTGTTTGGTCATGATGGACTCTGCCTCGCCTTTCATCAGGTTTCTACGGAAACGGTGCTTCATGTCCACCCTGAAACACACCAACACCTCAGCATCATCACGCGAGTCTTCACTCACCACAATCATCTTTGATTTCCTGCTTTCAGCCTAAAACACGTCTTATTGTGAAACACTCACTCTTCCTCCAGCTCGTCATCCTCGTCCACCCACGCCGCTTTCTTCTCGGCCTGCAGCTCCTGCCGCACTCCGCCCTCATCCTCAGACTCCTTTGCCTCCTCTTCATCTTTGTCCTCCAGCAGCAGGAGTCCGGTTTGGTCCTCGTCCTCCTGCTCAGGGAACAGGAAGCATCAGTGAAAAACCAAAACCTGACCTGAACCCAGCACGATTCACCACCAAGCTCCACAAACCAGACTCCATTCAAAAATTCACCCAGTTTTACAGCATCGTTCAAACGGGAGGTGACCTGACATTTAAGTGTTTCACCACAAAAACTCTTCTTCACCTGGTGCTCAGATATTCAGCGGGTCTAAATCAAAGTCCTACACAGTCGTCTTCGTCTTATATATACACAAAAGTTTCAGCTTCTGAGCAGGGAAAGAAAAACAAGACTTTTTTTAAATGGAGTCTGGTGGTAGATTACTGTCAGCCTGGTTCACACACAAACAGAGGCAATCTAAATTAGAAGACTTTTAAATGGAGTCTGGCGGTAAACCCAAAGGTTTGCTGGTTGCTTGGAAAACTTCGTAACCTTAGTTTTCAAAGTAATATCTGCTCATGCGCACGAGAACAAAAGTCAGGGATATTTTGAATGGAGTTTGGTTCATACAAGCTAAGCTTGAAAAGATTAGACATCATGGTTGTTAATAAGCGAGCCGAATTTACCAGAAACACCCCGCAAACTTTTGTAAATGTCAAACTTTGTCTTTACTTTGAAGCCGACCGCAGGAAACGGAGAGTTTTTCAGTTAGCAAAGATTTTCGTGACTTTTCTTTCAGGTCAGTTAAACCGAATTTACCACATATAACTGCGTTTCATGAGAGTTACGGCAGCTCGGTCTCAGAGGCAGAGGTTTCCAGTTAGTGTCCGAAAAAATTTAAATGAGCTGTTTTTTTAAACGGTCTCTGGTGAACGTCACCTCCACGAGTCTCTCCAGCAGCTCCTCCTCGGCCCCGAATACCAGCTCCTCCAGCAGCTTCACCGAGCTGTTCTTCTCCCCCAGCACCGCCAGGTTCTTTACGTTCCTCCGCCGCTCCTCCTCCTCTTCCTCCAGGCTAGACTGCGGGGGTTTCGCCCTCTTCTTGGCCGGCTGTTTGCCCTCATTGGCCGGCAGCTTAATGAAGCTCATGTCCTCCATGTTTGTTCCGTCCTCTGCACCAAACTCCAATCAGAAAACTGCGAATTTAAGCCAGCCTCACAACACTTGTAATCCTTTTCTTAGCATGGAGCAGACTGTGTTGCACATGTGGAGACCAGTGTGTTTTTTTTTTTTCCCTCACTCGCTGTGCAATCACGTGCTTCCGGTAAGATGACCTCCGAACCCGGAAAAATAAAGTCCGCCCCCTAGTGATTGAAAGCAGAAATGCCAAAAAGAAAATATATTTTTATTTTTTAAACTCTAAATGTAAACTCAGTCTCCACATAAATATCAAATAATATAATTACTGAATTAATGTTCTCCGTTTTTTCTAAATGTTATTTTTTCCTCTTCAAATTGCTGAACTCCCCACGTTGTGTTTGTGTGATTAAATGAATATCTCAAACTCCATTTCATGTTTTGACTGCTGCTAAAAAATGTGATTTTTGAGCTACTTAACGTTTGATTTTATTTACAAAGCTCCATGTTTCATGTAATTTCTTCACACCATCAGATTTTATAACAGAGCCATAGAAATATTATTGTGTGAGGAGATAAGAGAGGACACAGAGAGTCGCTGAGGAGTTTATTGAGAGCAGAGGAGCATGCTGTTAAACTGGGACTGAAGCTTCAGCCTCAGTAGAGCTGCAGGACAGCCCGACACTATCGTCACTATGGTTACCGTCACTACCGCCACCCTGCAGCACACGGGTTGCTTTGTTACAGCTTTTAGTAGTTTTTTACAGAGTCTAACTGTGTGTAAGGCAGAACAGACCAGGCATGGGGCAGGAGGCTCTGCTGCAGTTCAAAATGCATCATCAAAGAACACAAAATCAGACAGTTTGCTATAAAATGGAACGAAGCGTGCAGACTGAGCCGCACTCTGCTGCTGCAGGACCGCAAGCGAAGGTCCAGAAAAGAAGAGTCGAAATCTGCTCTGACCGCAAACACCTCAAACCTGAGCACCACATCAGATTCAGTCTCAAATCGCTCATGGGTCACGTGACCAGGATTCAGGACGCGACGGGAAGAAGGCTTCATGTGAAAAACAAAACGAGTCATCAAACATGAACGTACGTTCAAAAATATTGAAACAGTCACAAGAAACTGGAAACATGAGTGTGACACGGACACGTTAGAGAAAACGAGGTAAATAAAAACATCCTGATTTTACACGTTACAGTTTCTCTTTTTCAGCTTTATCAAAGAAACGTAATCAATCTGACTTCATTTCCAGAAATGTCCTCATTTTCTCTGAATGTCATTTTATTATTTTAATCAACTCGAGCATTAAGTCAAAATTATTTTCAGAGCTTTTTTAAATTAAATGTTTTATCACGTTAACCATTAAAGCATTTCTACTGACAAATTATTCCAAGAACTTTCATTAGTATCATCATTACTCGTGTGACTCTTCATCAGGACTTCTCGACTTCGTCGCTCTCAGATTATTTTACATCGTCAGCTTCCTGATTTGAACCTCAAACAAAACTCAAGATTCAGCTCCTGAAATCAGAGCGAGTGTCAACTCACACCTGCGCGCTCTGCATCATGGGTAATTATTTAACACTGCATGTTAAAAAAAGAAATGATGTGCTCTCTCTCTCACGCACACACAGCTCAGATAAAGACAACATGCACCAGGTTTAGTCTGTAGTTAGAGGGAAGAAAAAAGGGAGGAAGTCCTCGCTGCAGGTGGGAGACTTCCAGTCTGTCTGTGATGGTTTGTTCCATCACCCCCCACACAGTCCACCAACATGGTATAACCTGCTGATGACCTGCAGCAGGAGTCAGCTGATCCCAGATGAGTTACTCCCACTTGGCACTTAAAGACCCGCCCGCTCACGGACCAGCTCCAGTCTCGGTAAGAGGTCAATGACATCACCACGGCAGGTGACGATGACGAAGCAGTTACGCTGCCATCGTGTCTACTCACACAGGAAGTGAGTTCAGTTCAGGTCCCGATCCAGCTTCCTACAGGAAACATGAGTTGAAGCCTGCCTCGTTAAAGGAGCGACTCAATGTTTCGTCATCGTCTCGGGGACACGACGAGTCTCCTGTCAATCAGCTCCTTGTAGAAGGTTTCCTAAAACGCCGAGCGGCTCCTTTAAGCTCAGTCACTGAGTGACTTTGTTCTTGTGTCCTGCGTCTGTGCAGACGTCTGTGAAAACAAAAAGTGCCGGTGCAAAACTAAAAACATGAAAACGGTGCAGAGAGGAGGCTCAGCGCCTCCCGAGCTTCACATTTATCTCAGAGGACTCGTGCACGGATGTACTGGCCCTTTAAATCAGGCTCCTCAGTGCTTCCTCCCGCCATCTCTCTGCGACTCGTCAGTCTGTCCCTCTGTCAGACCTCTCTCAGCCAATCAGCTGTGAGCGTAGATGAGGCAGCGATGGAGAAGGCGAGGATGACGAAGCCGGAACGCCGCAGACTTCAGACAGGATGATGGATGTAAGGTGTGTGTGTGTGTGTCTCTGTGTGTGTGTCTGTGTGCCTCTGTGTGTGTGTGTGTGTCTCTGTGTGTGTGTCTCTGTGTGCCTCTGTGTGTGTGTGTGTGTCTCTGTGTGTGTGTCTCTGTGTCTGTGTGCCTCTGTGTGTGTGTGTATGTGCCTCTGTGTGTGTGTGTCTCTGTGTCTGTGCGTGTGTGCCTCTGTGTGTGTCTGTCTGTGTCTCTGTGTGTGTCTGTCTGTGTCTCTGTGTGTGTGTCTGTGTCTCTGTGTGTGTGTCTCTGTGTGTGTCTCTGTGTCTCTGTGTGTGTGTGTCTCTGTGTGTGTGTGTGTGTGTCTCTGTGTGTGTGTGTGTGTGTCTCTGTGTGTGTGTCTGTGTCTCTGTATGTGTGTCTGTGTCTCTGTGTGTGTCTGTCTGTGTGTGTCTCTGTGTGTGTGTCTGTCTGTGTCTCTGTGTGTGTGTCTGTCTGTGTCTCTGTGTGTGTGTGTCTGTGTCTCTGTGTGTGTGTGTCTGTGTGTGTCTCTGTGTGTGTCTCTGTGTGTGTCTGTGTGTCTCTCTGTGTGTGTGTGTCTCTCTGTGTGTGTGTGTGTCTCTCTCTGTGTGTGTGTGTGTGTGTGTCTCTGTGTGTGTGTGTCTCTGTGTGTCTCTGTGTGTGTGTGTGTGTGTGTGTCTCTGTGTGTGTGTCTCTGTGTGTGTGTGTGGTCCAGGTGTGTGATCTTCCTGGTTCACCTCCCGACCGGAGGAAGGGGAGGAGCTCCTCGCATCACTGAAACAAACAAAAACATGTTTGTTAAACTTCTGCGCTCCCTCTGTGTCTGCTCGGATTCTTTGTTTGTAATAATCATAACAATAATAATAAATAAATAAATAAATGAATGAATAATAAAATGTGACGGATCCACTGAACCTCTTTCTGTTTCAGCAGAACTCGTCGTCCTAACGTCACTTCCTGTTCTGTGTTATTTTCGTGAAAAAACGGACGAATGAAAACAAAGACGTGCACGAGGTCGTACCTCTGTTGGCCTTGCTCGGGTAGATCTTGGTGAAGTGTCTGTACTCGTCCGGAGGAGGGAAGTCGTCCAGAGGATGGAACGAGTACTTGGACTCAAAATCATCTGCAGGAGGACGACACAGAGTCAGGAAACAGCTCAGAGTGTGATACAAACAGCTGCGTGTGCGTTTACACGGCAAGCTTTACAAATAAAAGGAGAAGAGGGGAGAGACAGGAGGACGACACAGCAGCGAGGAGACGAACTCAGATCTAATCAGATCATCACAGAGAGAATCAGCAGCAGCTTCATCGACCGCCTGCTGGAGACGGACTCACCCGCAAACGAGCGAGGGACGGAGGAGGAGTGCCCGTTTCGGAGAGGAGGGGGAGGCGGGGGAGGAGCGGCCGGGGTGCGGGTGGGCGGGGGAGGAGGTTTTCCTCGGGTCGGGGGATCGGAAGAGAGGGAGGGGCTACCATGTGTCCTGTAAGGAGGGGGAGGCGGGGCTTCTCTGCCACCAGCCCTCAAGGACGTCTGGACCGGAACCGGAGGAGCTGAGGAGAGATCGACACAGGTTACTGTACTTCTGAAAACTGTGTAACAATCAAAAATAATTTGTTAAAATTTTTATGAAGTTACAACAATTTCATAATAAGTTTTAAAAGAAAAAAACGAAACCAAAGGTAATCTGAATATTTTCAGAACAAGTACGATTAAATAAATTCCATCACGTGACGTCCAGAGATGACGTTGAACATGATTTGAACTCCCCTGAGGGTGAAAACCTCAGAATCACTTCTTTTATTCCAGTATTTCCACCTTAAACCCGTCTCTGCATCTAATTTAAACCCTGAGTGTCCACAGCTCGTGTGCTCAGATCACAGTAGAGCCACAGCGTCGCCTTCAACCAGAGGCTCTTCGGTCAGAGCCGGTCTACCTGCTCCATGACTGAAGAGCAGACACACCCACTTCGTCACGCACTCACTGTTGTAATTACACATCAGCGAGGAGCTCACAGCCGGAGCGAGCAAGCAGACTTTTACTAAGTAAAGCAGCTGAACGGTGTAGTACATGACTTAGTAATTGACCAACAAATCGATTTCCTCTGCCTTACAGAAACCTGGTTGCAGCAGGATGATTATGTTAGTTTAAATGAATCAACACCCCCGAGTCATTCTAACTACCAGAAACCTCGAAGCACAGGCCGAGGGGGCGGTGTGGCAGCAATTTTTCACACCAGCCTATTAATCAACCAAAGACCCAGACAGACTTTTAATTCATTTGAAAGCCTGATGCTTAGCCTCGTCCTCCCCAGCTGTAAAACTCAGAAACCAGTCTTACTTGTTATCATCTATCGTCCACCTGGGCCTTACACAGAGTTTCTCTCTGATTTCTCAGACTTTTTATCTGATTTAGTGCTCAGCTCAGATAAAATAATTATTGTGGGTGATTTTAACATCCATGTAGATGCTAAAAATGACAGCCTCAACATGGCATTTAATCTGTTATTAGACTCAATTGGCTTCTGTCAAAATGTAAAAGAACCCACCCACCACTTTAATCACACTCTAGATCTTGTTTTAACATACAGTGGCTTGCAAAAGTATTCGGCCCCCTGGAACTTTTCCACATTTTGTCACATTACAGCCACAAACATGAATCAATTTTATTGGAATTCCACATGAAAGACCAATACAAAGTGGTCTACACGTGAGAAGTGGAACGAAAATCATACATGATTCCAAACATTTTTTACAAATAAATAACTGCAAAGTGGGGTGTGCGTAATTATTCAGCCCCCTGAGTCAATACTTTGTAGAACCACCTTTTGCTGCAATTCCAGCTGCCAGTCTTTTAGGGTATGTCTCTACCAGCTTTGCACATCTACAGACTGAAATCCTTGCCCATTCTTCTTTGCAAAACAGCTCCAGCTCAGTCAGATTAGATGGACAGCGTTTGTGAACAGCAGTTTTCAGATCTTGCCACAGATTCTCGATTGGATTTAGACACCGGACAGGTCAGGGATAAAGTTATTGAGAAATTTAAAGCAGGCTTAGGCTACAAAAAGATTTCCCAAGCCTTGAACATCCCACGGAGCACTGTTCAAGCGATCATTCAGAAATGGAAGGAGTATGGCACAACTGTAAACCTACCAAGACAAGGCCGTCCACCTAAACTCACAGGCCGAACAAGGAGAGCGCTGATCAGAAATGCAGCCAAGAGGTCCATGGTGACTCTGGACGAGCTGCAGAGATCTACAGCTCAGGTGGGGGAATCTGTCCATAGGACAACTATTAGTCGTGCACTGCACAAAGTTGGCCTTTATGGAAGAGTGGCAAGAAGAAAGCCATTGTTAACAGAAAACCATAAGAAGTCCCGTTTGCAGTTTGCCACAAGCCATGTGGGGGACACAGCAAACATGTGGAAGAAGGTGCTCTGGTCAGATGAGACCAAAATGGAACTTTTTGGCCAAAATGCAAAACGCTATGTGTGGTGGAAAACTAACACTGCACATCACTCTGAACACACCATCCCCACTGTCAAATATGGTGGTGGCAGCATCATGCTCTGGGGGTGCTTCTCTTCAGCAGGGACAGGGAAGCTGGTCAGAGTTGATGGGAAGATGGATGGAGCCAAATACAGGGCAATCTTGGAAGAAAACCTCTTGGAGTCTGCAAAAGACTTGAGACTGGGGCGGAGGTTCACCTTCCAGCAGGACAACGACCCTAAACATAAAGCCAGGGCCACAATGGAATGGTTTAAAACAAAACATATCCACGTGTTAGAATGGCCCAGTCAAAGTCCAGATCTAACTCCAATCGAGAATCTGTGGCAAGATCTGAAAACTGCCGTTCACAAACGCTGTCCATCTAATCTGACTGAGCTGGAGCTGTTTTGCAAAGGAGAATGGGCAAAAGGATTTCAGTCTCTAGATGTGCAAAGCTGGTAGAGACATACCCTAAAAGACTGGCAGCTGTAATTGCAGCAAAAGGTGGTTCTACAAAGTATTGACTCAGGGGGCTGAATAATTACGCACACCCCACTTTGTAGTTATTTATTTGTAAAAAATGTTTGGAATCATGTATGATTTTCGTTCCACTTCTCACGTGTACACCACTTTGTATTGGTCTTTCACGTGGAATTCCAATAAAATTGATTCATGTTTGTGGCTGTAATGTGACAAAATGTGGAAAAGTTCCAGGGGGCCGAATACTTTTGCAAGCCACTGTATGGCATAGAAACTGAACATTTAACAGTGTTTCCTGAAAACCCTCTGCTGTCTGATCATTTCCTGATAACATTTACATTTACAATGATTGATTACACAGCAGTGGAGAGTAGACTTTATCACAGTAGATGTCTTTCTGAAAGCGCTGTAACTAAGTTTAAGAATATAATCCACCCACTGTTATCATCTTCAATGCCCTGTACCAACACAGAGCAGAGCAGCTATCTGAACGCTACTCCAACAGAAGTCGATTATCTTGTTAATAATTTTACCTCCTCACTACGTACGACTCTGGATACTGTAGCTCCTGTGAAAACTAAGGCCTCAAATCAGAAGTACCTGACTCCGTGGTATAATTCTCAAACACGTAGCCTAAAGCAGATAACTCGTAAGCTGGAGAGGAAATGGCGTGTCACAAATTTAGAGGATCATCATTTAGCCTGGAGAAATAAAAAAATAAAAAGCATCTCTAGACCCAGCTGTCTTAGCTAATTATAGGCCAATCTCCAACCTTCCTTTCATATCAAAAATCCTTGAAAGAGTAGTTGTCAAACAGCTAACAGATCATCTGCAGAGGAATGGCTTATTTGAAGAGTTTCAGTCAGGTTTCAGAGCTCATCACAGCACAGAAACAGCTTTAGTGAAGGTTACAAATGATCTTCTTATGGCCTCTGACAGTGGACTCATCTCTGTGCTTGTCCTGCTAGACCTCAGTGCAGCGTTCGATACTGTCGACCATAATATCCTGTTAGAGTGATTAGAACATGCTGTAGGTATTACAGGTACTGCACTGCAGTGGTTTGTATCATATCTATCTAATAGACTCTAATATGTTCATGTAAATGGAGAGTCCTCTTCACACACTGAGGTTAATTATGGAGTTCCACAGGGTTCAGTGCTAGGACCAATTCTGTTTACATTATACATGCTTCCCTTAGGCAGCATCATTAGAAGACATAGCATACATTTACACTGCTATGCAGATGACACCCAGCTCTATCTGTCCATGAAGCCAGATAACACACACCAATTAGTTAAACTGCAGGAATGGCTACAGAACGCAAAAATTATTATTTTCAATAAAATTTTTTTTATTAAAATATTTGTTAAAGCGTTCATGAAAATAAAATGAACATTTGCTCTTAAATTTCCCATAATGCACCCGGAGCACTATGTCTTACTGCCTGTGTAACTTAATGACATCACCTCTCACCTGCTCCTCTACCTGGCGGCTCTCTAACAGGGGGCGGTGGCCTGTTGGCACCCTGCTGGGAGGGTGTAGGTGAAGCTGGAGGAGGTGGAGGGGCAGGGCCTCTGGAAGGGGTGTGGCCCCCTGGTGAGGGGGCGGGCCTCTTGTTGCTGAGTGAGTTGTGGCGCTGTGGCAGCTCGGGTGCTGCCTCTCCACCGCCACCAGCTGGGCCGTTAGTGATGCGGTATGGTGGAGGGGGCGGGGCCAGAGAGGAGGAGGACACGGGGTTTCCTCCCGAGGTAGGAGGGCGCCTGCTGTTGCTAGGAGATGGTGGGGGTTTGGAGGGCAGTGGAGGGGTGTTGTTGGGGGTGGGGGGAAGGGGCTTCTCTCTGTTGTAAGCGGAGGTGGGAGGGGAGGGGGCGTTACCTCTGCGACATAAGGGAGGGGGTGGAGGAGGGGCAGAGGAAGAGTGCTTCATGCCGGTGGAGGGGGATGAGGCTGTAGAGGAGGGGGAGGAGGGGGAAGGGGATGAAGACAGGTTGGGGAGGGAAGGACGCGGCGTGCGAGATGTCTCCATGGGTGATGATGCCTGAGGGGAGGGGCTCTCTGCATCATCATGGCGATGGCTGGGAGGGCGGGGCGCAGCAGCCCGAGTGGAGGGAGAGCGACCGACGGCGCCATCTATGGAAAATATGGCAAGGTAAGTTTACAAACATCTAAAACTTTATTAACACCCGTTTGTTTTTATTTGTAAATAAAAATAAAAATAAACAATAAAAATAAAAAATATCATTAAAATTTTAAAAATTTAAGAGAAGATTTTTTATAAAACAAACACAAAAAAAAATATGAAAACAAATAAAAACGATCTGAAATTGAAAAAATACAAAGTGACAAAGTAGCAAATGACCTCTCACCTCCGACTGGCCTCAGTTTGGGAACTCCGCCTGTGAACAGGCCTCCGATTGGTGCAGCAGAACCAGATGGACTGCCTGCTCCGCTCCCATTGGCTCCTGCAGCTGCTGCTCCACCTCCTTTCGGCTCTGAGAACCACAACCATCGGACAGATGAGTGAGGGCTCCGTCTCCTGAGGGTGTGACATCACTGCTTTACACCGACACCACAGCTACGACACTGACGTGACGATGGGATGGATTAGTGTGCAAGGTTGGATGCAGGTGAGGTCAAGAGACTGCCACAGGTGAGATGAGGTGAGATGAAGTGAGACTTTAAGTTTAAGTGTTTTACGCTCCCACGCAGCTCCGATGACATCATCGCCAGCACAACAAACAGTCGAAAACACATCGATTATAACCTATTACATCACAGTGACATCATCAGGGCTGCATCAGTCAGGAACAAACTGGAGACATTTTATCCGTCAGGTAGGGCGAAAGAGGAAGGAGTCACATCACCACCATCAGACCAGACGTCATGACGACTGAAAACATGGAATAATCAGTCTGGGATTTGCTACAGGAAGTAGATGTAAAGTTGGTCTGAAGTGTGGCCACGCCCACCCGTGAGATAAAATGTCTGTTTATTTCACCTTTACCTGAAGGCCCATTCTGCTTCTAAAGTTAGCACCGCCCCTTTTCCATACTCATGAAGCCAGTGGGTTAACGAGGCGATGTTAGAACAATTAATTCACCTCCAATCCTGCAGTTCCTCTACCGTCCAGTAGAGGCAGCAGTGAGTCACAAGCTGTGTCCCAAAACGTCGGCTGCATCCTCCGGAGGCCACATTTGAAGGCCGATTACGTCACAGCCAGGCGACGAAGGCTGTCCCAATTCGTCGACTCCTTCAAATGCGGCCGACAAATGCGTCCTTCATTTCCCCGAATTTGAAGGATGGGTCGGGTGTGTCCTTCGTGGCCCACCATATCCCAGAATTCATAGCGCGGCCCAGCCAAATTTCAGCTGCCAACAATGGCGGCCGCTACTAAGTTTTAAAATTAGTCTTATTAATCTTTCTGGGTCACAAAATAAACTTTTAACATATTTTCAGGCGAGAAAGTAGCTGTGTAAATTACAAATATCTGCTTGGTTTATCAAGACATCACATATCTGCAAAAATGTGCCGACGTTTTCGGAGACGTCTGTTACCCACCAGCTCGATAGCAAGCCGGGGGGTTCAATGGTCACTCCAGCCGGCGAGAGCAGCAGACTCCCGGCTTCATCGTTTTTAGATCCCCGCTCTTTCGCTACTCAGGTTAAACATGATATATAAGTCACTCGGATAACTTAAATATGTTATTGTTTGCCTTTTTTCGGTGTTTTATTTGTTCCGGAGTAAATCGGTTTGGCTGAGATCAAAGTTATTAGATTGTTAGATTAAATAAAACTTTATTAATCCATCGGGTGGGTTCCTCCGGGATTTTCACACAGCTGAATAAACGTTAAACAGAAAACTGATTAAACAGAAGTGTGAGACGGTCGAGAATTTACGCCAGTGTCCTGTTATATTTTAGATAGCAAGGAGCAGACGGCCGAGTTTATTAAACTCCACCGAGACAGCGGTGACGCTAATCTGAAGGCTAGACCGTCCCATTTCACAGCCTCGCACTTCCGGCCTTCTCAGTCTTCTAAGGACCCGGCCCACGTAGACCGCGAAGGCCGGGTCCTCCGAAGGATGCAGCCGACGTTTTGGGACACAGCTAGAGTTTGCATTGTTAGGGGCGGGGCCTGAGTGTTAACCTCTCAGACACTGAAAGGAAAGCCCACTGACTTCAAAGCGAGGAAACAGGAAGTGGAAATGCTAACTTGAGTTGTAGCTGGTCTGAGCACACGGGTACAGGAAGCAGAGCAACCCTTCAGCAGTGAAAGCAGCAGGATGACCGAGCTGTGCAGCCCTCGGCAGGCTTCATGCTGTAGAGGAAGGTCAGAGGTGTCTGCCGCCCACTTGTCCCGCTGCAGGTTAGCAAGGCGTGTCTGCGTACGAGCTAAAAGCTAACTGATCCCGCTGCACGCTCTCAGTTTCACTCCTGAAACATCCACCCGCCGTGGACACGTTCTGGGTTTCTACTTTACAGTCGAGACAAAATTTCTTTGCACACAGCTGTTGTTATAAAAATGTTCTGGAGAGGTTTCAGTCTGGTTTTAAAGCTCTGTCCAAGGGTTTTCCCTCATAGTGGTTCAGGACTTTCTCTGTGAGCTTTGGCTATTTCACGTCTTCTTCAGTTCCCCTTACTTGTGGTGTTCCTCAGGGTTCCATATTGGGGCCAATTTACTCTCTATTTATATGCTGCCTCTAGCTAACTTTCATATAATGAATATAACACTTGATTCCATTGATACGCCGATGACACACAGACTGATGAGAAGCTGCTCTGCTCCAGTAGAAGCCTTCATCAGTGTCTCGGTGAAGTTGAGGCCTGGATGGCCTCCAACGTCCTAAACGTTTCGTAGCAATCCCAGCACTTTAACTCTCACCTGTAGTCTTGAGCCTTTTATTAAGTCGCACGTTAAAAATTTGGTGGTTATATTTGAAAATAATTTCACCTTTAAAAAACAAATTAGCTCAGTTGTTTTACAAACTGAGGCCTTTATCCAAGGTGAGATCATTTTTATCTTTTAAAACTTTGAACAGGCGATTCACGCTTTTATTACATCCCACCTGGACAGTTGTAGCTCCTCATATGTTGCAGTTAGTCGGACCTGCCTTGTAAGACTGCAGTCGGTCCAGAATGCTGCAGCTCGTCTTCTGACACAAACTAAAAGACGTGAACATATTTCCCCGATGCTCGCCGTCTTCACTGGCTCCCTGTTCACGTCAGAATTAATTTTAAAATTGTACTGTAGACTTACAAAGCCCTGAACGGACAGGCTCCTGGGTGTTTATCGGACCTCTTGCAGCCTTATGCACCCTCTGGATCTCTTAGATCAAAGGATCTTTTGCTTTTAGCCGTACCCAGTTCGAGGCTGGTTCACAGAGGCGATCGAACGTTTGTGGTCGTGGCGCCTTAACTGTGGAATAATCTCCCCCCACACATCAGACAGGCTCCGACTGTCAATCTATGGTATTCACTGCCTTTTTAATACACTATGAGAGTTATTTGGTATTTCTGTTCAGCACTTTGGTCAACGTTGCTGTTGGAGTTAAATGTGCTACATAAATAACAACGACAATGATCCTGCTGATCGGTGTGTGATAGGGCGGCTTTCAGTCGCCCGACAGAGTCTATGCAGGAAACGGCGAGCGCGGCTTTCAATCTGCTTGTAAACATTCCTGTTCTGCAAACCAGCATCAGGCCAGGACATCAGCTCCACCGACAGGTGAGCGCTCAGCCGTGTCGCGTACGTGCGGTCGCAAGTGCGTCGATGGTTTGGGATGAAACTGTGGGTGGCGTGGACGGCAGACATTTACAGAGCAGGAACACACACAGCAAAGCAGAAAGCATCATCAGGTCATCAGCAGCTGTGCAGGAAGCTGCAGCATCTGTTTCAACAGCCGCTCCGTCACCTGCCCACCGAGCCCGCACGCCACCGCCATGGTGCAACTTTAACCTGAAGTCTGAACTCGGCGGAGAAAGGAAGAGAAGTTAGAGCAGAGACATGACGGAGGTTCAGGGTGAAGCCGACACAGACAGAACGGATCAGATGAGGAGAAACAGGAAAAGGTGGAACAGAAACAAACAGGAAGTCAGAGCCGGAGGGGACACGGCGTGTGTGTGTGGAGGTCAACTGTGAGCCTGATGACAGGCAGAGGAGTCACGGCCACTTTCAGAGCCGCCCGTCAAACAGACGACGAGCCGTCTACAGACGGAGGAGCAGCAGCAGAGCGATCGCTCCTCCAGTCTTTCAGCTCATGCAGTGACGTCTGTTTCAGCCTGCTTCTACAAACTGACCGAGCGTGCGTCAGAGGCTGCTGACGGCCGTCTCTGCCTGTACAGCTGAAGCTGTTCACACCTCGCCGCCACCGAGGGTACGCAGAAGAAGAGTCGAAGCTCTGACACTCTCTCCAATCCCAACACTGATACCAGGTCAGATTAATCACCTGCGTCCTCGCTGTGACGTCACACTGACGACGAGAATGTTTCTGGACCAGTGTGTGACAGCTCCAGGAGGAACGGGGTTTCCTGCACAGGCTGGATCTTCAGGGGTGACCGCATATCAGCCCGAAGGACCCGGGTCACATTTAAACGCCGTCTGTGCGGCCAAGCGGCTGCTCCTGCTGGCCAGCAGCAGAAACACAAGCAGGTTCGATGAATTACCTGCGTGTTACCTGCCTGCGCTCACTTCCTTTTTAAACTCTGCTGAGTGTTTGTCCTGAAACATGTTTAAACTTTATTTTGGTAACTTTGGAAAACAGATCCCAGAACAGGAGTCTGTGGTTTTAATGCGCAGGTTCTGAACTAAAGTGCTAGCACTAACAAGTCACACACGCGTGGCCCACGCCATGTTTACATACATCAGAGGCTGAAGCGTGAGCTCGTGACCGGGGCCGTATCAGGACCCCGTGCCCCCCACAGGTTTAGTTATTCATCAGGATGAGTGTGAGGCGTGCTCCGCTGTGCAGGCAAGTTTAGGTCAGCTCTGATCTGACTGCGTCTGCTGGTCACATGGTTATGAGCGATCAGCTGATTTCAGACGCAGGAATCTAAAGGAAGCGCTCCGTAGCTGAGCTTAGCACCCCGAGGACCCCTTCGGGGGGTAAACCTTCAGCTGATCTGCTGACCATCAGGTCAGCTGACCTCAGCGGGTCTGGCCCCGTCTGCCCCTCTCCCTCGGTGGACAGGAAACACGGCGGCTGTTTCAGGCTACGCTCGGCCTCCTGCACGCTGACTCCAGTACCAGAGAAGATGGCGTTCTTACTCTCCAGCGACAGCGTGGGGCTCTTATCTCCGACCGTCTTCTTCTGCTCCTCAGACGGCGCCCCCTGCTGTTTGGGCAGGCTCTGCTGCTGGTGTAGGTACTGGTATAAGCGAATGTATGGGTGCTCTGTGGGGGTTGTTTGGCTCTTTGGTGTCTGAGTCTTACTGTCGAGCAGCGGGGCGCTGCGGTCGTTTACCACCGCCACCTTCTTCAGCTTGGCGCCTTTGCAGATGTCCGACAGCAGAGCGCCACGACCTTTGGCCTCCTCCTTGCTCAGCTTCGGGGGGCTGGTATTGGCCTTTTGAGAGATGGAAGTGGAGTTAAATAACCAGACTGTGACATGCTGCGAGTCTTCTCGGGCTCACAGGTTATGAATGAGAGAAAGCTCACCTGGCTGAAGGTGGGGGGAGGCGGGGGTCCCCCAGGTGGAGGAGGAGGTGGAGGAGGGATGGGCATCCTGCAGCTGATACAACACACACCTGATCACCTGAAACACAGACACACAATCCGATCATTACCTTCCTGATGATGCTGTTCTTCTTTGGCTACGTTCACACTGCAGCTCTTAATGATCAAATCCGATTTTTTTGTCTGCTTGTTCACACTACAAATAAAATGTGACAGCAAACGCGCTCTAGTGTGAACCCTCAAAGCGGCCCGCATGCGCAAAAGAAGACGTCACACACGACGCGCTCTGTTTAGACCCAGAGCAAACAGGATTGTTTGACTGTTTCGGACTTTACGTTTCCCAATTTTGCTTTAAGTTATAAAGTTATTGTGTTATTTACATATGGTCTAATAATTATCCTTATCGCTGTTTTTAGAGAGGAGCGGTGCTTCAAAGGATAGTTGCAGATTTTTCTCAGAATCTGCAGATTATACAGTACAAATAAAATGTTCACGTTTCTCCAACGTTGTCTTCCCAACAGTTTCACTGGATGGCCAGGAAGCGTTCACGATGTCTTCTTCAGCGCTGATAATTGGCGTCTGTCTTGTGTCAGTGACGTAAAAGATGGATTTAATGCGACATGACCATCAAACAGCAGTCGCTTTCTAAAACATCAGATATATATCGGATTCAGTACCACATACCAAAGTGACCCAGATCGGACTTGTGCCGTTCACCCTGTCATAGCATGATCGGATATGGGTCGCATAGGGTCAAAAAAGTTGGATTTGATGCGCTTTCGCCTGCAGTGTGAACGAAGCCATAGTGTCAGAGGTGAGCGGCTGCTCCTGTGATGGAGGCCTGAACCCTGACGGTGCAGTCTGGATTCACCTGGTGGCTTAAACCAGTTTTCTGTTGGTCAAACCTGAACTATTGAACAGCTTCTCAACTCTGCCTCCACTGGACCCCACCAGCCCGGGTCCGGTGGCGGGGGGGTTGGCTCCGGACTAACCGGCCTTGTCTCTCTAGGATGCTGGGCTAACGGTCCATCCTCCTCACCGCGCTCCCCTCCAGCTGTTTGCACAGTGACCAACATCTATCCGTGCAATCCTCCCCCCGCAGAGGCTGATCAGTATGCGGAGTTAGCTCCATCGCGAGCCCAATCTGCTAGCTCAGCGTTAGCATGCGCGTTAGCTTTGCGCACATTCGGACAGGTGAGGTGAATAAACGGTACCTGTGAGCGTCACTGCCTCTCTGTGGCCTAGCTCATGCTTTTCTCGGTTCGCTGGCTGCTTTCTCACTCCCGGAGTCTCCGCCGTGAGGACCGTTACTCCGCCGTTAGCCTCAGCTCTGCAGAGATTTCTTTATTTTTCTCTACAAGAACACGTGACCTGCTGCTGCACCTGCGCATGCTCACTGCGCCAAATAACGGCATTCTGGCATTCTTATTACACAATTACAAGTTTAAACCCATTTCCCTTTAATAAAGACAAATGAGCGCATTTATAAGATTATTGTTATTTTATTTCCGTAAATTTTCCTTTTTTTCCCTTTTTTTTTAAAAAAAAATCTGATGTTCAGATGTTCACTGGGAGTAAGCAGGATGGAAATGAGTCCATTGGGGGTTCAGACCATCTCAGAGGGGCTGAGATGGTCTGAGCATGTGCAGAGGAGGGAGGGTGAAGGATGAAGCTGGAGCTGCCAGGCAGGAGAAGAAGAGGACCTCAGAGGACATGGACATGCAGAGGGTTAGAGAAGAAGAAGGAGAAGGCAGAGATTCATTTTGATCTCTTTTAACATGAAGTTCTCGAAATCAAATGTTGTCATAATCACGAGCGTTCAATCAGAATATTATGAGTTTATAATATCAAATAAAATGTATATCAAGTAAATTTTTAAAGAATCTCAAAAACAGCAATCATTTTCTCTATTCATAAAACACATTTAAATTTCTTTTTAAATTCTTTCAGTTAAAGACTCTTGACCCTTTTGTAAAAATGTAAAAGTTTAAATGTAATACACCAGTTTGTACACTCTGTCCTCACTCGACTCCATGTTTTACCTGAATGACCTGACGTGGCTCCTCCTCTGCATCAGGATTATTTAAACCTGAAAAAATACGTTTTTAATGTTTAAAGTTTTTTATTTCATGGGTGCTTTTCAGATTTCACCGCTGAGTGTCGCTGTCTTCAACACGATGATTGGCTTAACTGCCTGCAGCGTCACTGTCAGAGAGCCAATCAGCTCCCGGGTGGGAGCGCGGATATTTGAAAACAGAGATGGCGGCGGTGCGAGCGTAAGTCTGAAAATATTTCATATTTTCTGATCAATCTCATCAATAAATGTTTGTTTCCACTCCAGAAACCTTTTCACACGTGAACCGTGGGTCACGCGACGGTTTTCTGCCTCGCGTGATGAAATAAAACATTGAAAATCTGAAGTTTATCGGCTGTTAGCAGCTGAAGCTAACGGTCTGCGTCACCGAGGGTTCAGTATTGACGTTTGTTTGTTTGTTTGTTTGTTTGTTTGTTTGCTGTCAGCGTGCTTCGGCGTTGTGATCCGGCCCTGCTGGAGCCCCGCGGAGAACCGGAGCCGGACTGCGACCAGGCGGCGCGGATGGTGCTCTTCCTTACGGTCTGTGGCAGAAAATAGTCCGCCTACACCTCACAACACATCAGAGTCCTCGCGAAACGCACAAAACCCTGACCTCTGACCCCCACTTAGGGAATAGTTAAACCGTAAACAAGTCAGATGAAATGGAGAGCAGGCCCTGAGTTGGCTCAGTCACAAGTTTTAAAGTTTCTCACCTGAGTGAGGCCAGCCTGTCAGAGCGGACTTCAATCAGTGTTTATACCAGAGACACCACGCAGCTGATACTCACACACGCAGTTACTGAGCAGTTCCCTCTGTGTGTGTGTGTAACACGTCACCGTGCTACAGCCATCCCTGCAACGTTAGAATAAAGTAGAGGAGGTGTTTATTGTCATTGTTCAGAAACGGTGAAGATCTGTTCAGCAGCTCCAGGCTGACAGCAGAAACAGACTCGGGTCTGATGAAAATCACCACAAATACATGAAGTCCAGCTACGAGGCTGAGAAACGTCAATAACGGAGGGACGCTGGCGAAAGGCTTTGCTTTGTCTGTCCTCATTAAAAATGGCTGCCATGTTACATGACTCACAGGCAGCAGTCTGGAGCGTGTCAGAGGTTCAGTGAGCTTCAGTCAGTCTTCTTCCTCATGCTCAGGATCCAGATGTTTTGGTGTGTTTAATAAAGTCCACAGTGCTAACAGAACACACACACACACACACACTGTGAGTGTTTGTTTATGGAATATGTTTCGTATACCTGTGCTCCTGGGTATGAATCCTCCTCAGACCTGAACACTGAGCCCCGTCAGTGTGTCACCCTCATGTTTCTATGATGTTGTTTTATTGTTTATTTTAAGTTGGCTCTAATTTCTGTGTGACATCATCTCTTTTATGTTGTATTTACTACAATCAGCTGACAGATCAAAACAGTTCCCTGAAATCGTCCTGTCACGTGTGTTCAGGACCGCCGTCGCATGCAGAAGGTTCTGTGGCGTCAGCTGTTTGTCCTCGACTCCATGATGTCACTGCTGGAAGGACTGGAGTCTGCCCAGCAACTGATGGCACAGTCCTGCCCCCCCCAACCAGGTACACACACACACACACACACTGTGGTGCTGTCTCACCTGGAAAGAACACAAAGAAAGTGACTTACTGTGTGTGTGTGTGTCAGAGGGCGGGGCTCGGGGCAGGTGGAAGGCCCTGAAGGTGGAGAGCAGGTCAGGGGTGGAGGAGACCGAGGCGCTGCTCAGATCTCTGCAGGACAGAATCCAACAGATCCACGACAGACGACACACACTCACACAGCTGGCTCAGCATCTGCATAGCAAGGTCACGCTCACACACACACACACACACAGACACTTGATTTCATATCTTAGTGGGGGCATCTAATTGACATAATGCTTTTCCTTTTTACCATAGCCTAACTGTAACTCTGACACTAAAACCATATTTTGAGCCTCAAAATGTCTTCAATCTTCCACAAGTATAGTCACATTCCAGTTTTGGTCCTCAGAAAGACATCTAAACATGGTATCCACACACACACACACACACAGAGGTTAAAGTCAGTCACTAAGAGTCGAGGAGGTGAAACATCAGGTAATCTTGCTTTTCTTTGTCGCCTCATCCTCTCCTCTCCTTGTCTCCTCCTGCCCTTGTCTCCTTGTTCCCTGCAGAGGCAGCATAGTGAGCAGCTGGAGTCGTCTCTGCTGAACGCCCAGAATGCTTTGCAGTCATGTGACCTTCAGCTGGCCCAGTTGAGGGCGGAGTCAGAGGTGACGCTCGGTCACCTGATTGAGTGGCAGCGACTTAGAGACGAGTGAGTGCCACAAAGTCACATGACTCTATTGAAGCCCTTGTGATTGGTCGCTAACCTGACTTCCTGTCACCTGGCAGGCTGCAGGTGCACGTCAGCGCCACGCAGGACGTCATGCAGATCAACCTGCTCGCCTTCAACCAATCAGAGCTTTGTGTGGAGCTCAGGCCACACCCCTCTTCTGACTTGTTGTCCAATGAACTGGAGCCGCTGAGGCTGTCAGTCACCTGGAGCCATGACGACCGCTTCAGACTGCAGGTGAGGACACAGGTGTGTGTGATGTCAGGTTTCCTCCGACACTCAGAACTGTTAGTCCATCAATAATCAATACTCATTAAAACTGATTGGATATCACAGATGCGAGGGGCGTGTCTTACAAACTGTAGATCAATCGATCAGTGAGTATGTGTAGCCGAACTTCAAATGGAGCGTGATGAAGGTGTCTGATCCTCAGGTGAGCGAGGGGACGGCGGGCCTCGCGGAGGACAGCCTGACGGGCCGACGGGTGGAGCTGAGTGCCGCCCTGCTGGAGGTGATGCGGTGTTATGTTGGGCAGGCCGAGCTGTTGTCTGAGATCCAGAGCCTGCGGTCCAGGTGAAGCGCTGACCAATTATTGAATTGACGTGGGCGGGGCCTCTTTCCCACGTCGGCGTTTAATCACCATCTGTCTTTCAGCTTCGCTATTGACTGGCGCCCCGCCCAGCGCCTCCTCGTCTACCTGAAGACGGCATCGCTGGTGTGTCACCTGGAGGTGGAGGAGGGATACCCGCGCGCGGGGCGGGCGCGCCTGCTGTCCGTTCGGCGGGACGGGCAACATGTGGACACATCTGGGCTGAAGGTAACAGGAAGCTCTGTTTTCACAGTCTGTGCTTTATTCTTGTTTTTAGGTGAAATTATCGAGTTTCAGGTTTGTTAGTACGCGAGGCTTGGAGTCAGGGGAAGTAAAGAATGCTTGAGTCGCTGTGGTTACCCTGCACAGGTGGGCCGTGACAGGCGTCCCACTTTACTCCACCTCCCAAAGACCGCCTCAACGATTCATCTCAGTGGTTTTGATTTAACCTCGTGTGTTCTTGCTCCAGCTGCAGCGTCTCACACGAACGCGTGTGTGTGTGTGTGTGTGTGTGTGTGTGTGTGTGTCTAAGCCTCCCAGCGGTGAGCTGCGTCTGACCGAGTGGTTGGTGTTTCTCTACAGCAGTCCTCTCCTCTGAACGACGTCTTCCTCCTGTACCGTTTCCTGTCTTCTCTCACACGTCCACCAGGGGTCGCTCTCTCACCTGCACATGTGTTACCTGCCCTGAAGTGTTTTTGTCTGTAATCACATGACATGAAAATAAACCTCTGCCTGCAGGACAAACTGGGTCTGTGAAACATGAAGTTTGTCTCTGATAAATAAAGAAGTTTATAGAATTTACAGAAGCATCAGTTTCACACAGAGGAAGCAGAAACTTCATCTTTAAACTAATAAAAGCATCGTCTTGATGCGTTCTCAATCACCCAGGAAAGTAAATCTCCAAAAGTTGATTCTGTTCATCTGGACGTAGCGTTTTGTGGGAGAAACGTTTCGTCACTCATCCAGGTGACGTCCAGATGAACAGCATCAACTTTTGAAGGTAATAAAAGCATCCATCAGTCACAGCTGAGCCAGGTGTTCAGGTAACAAAGGGACTCATTTATGCACTCTAACAAAGTTTTGTAATTTAATGCAGTCAGTTATAAAAGAATAAGAAAAAATGTACTGAAAATAAAAACGTATAAAGAAAATATTTAGGGAATAATGAAACTGTCAGTAAATATGTCAAATTAAAGGAATATTTACGAGAAAAAATAAACCAATTATTGAAGGATTTTAATCAATAAAAGCATGTTTGCAGAGTAAAACCATTTTCATTTTTAATAAAAAGGCTGTTTTTAAAAGCCCATTTCTGCCTCTAATCCAGTTAGAGGGCGACTGTTGGAGCTGGGTCTGTTTTTAAATGTAAACTTAAAAAAACGATGTTTGAAAACATTTCATGAACTTCTTTCATTTATAATCCAGCAGAAAAAAATATTCATTCAATTCTTTAGCTGAAGCTTTTATTTTGTAAAGCTGCCACCGGGAGTTGCTGGCCGTTTATCAATGCCCAAGTACGCGAGTACGTACTGGCGTGCTCGGTGAGTACGTACTCGCCGAGAACGCACGGGAGTACGTACCCGCCGAGAACGCGAGCACGGACTCGTGGGCTGTTTCTCAATTCTCAAGTACCCGAGCACGGACTCATGATTTGTACCAGCGTACGTGATGATGTCACAGGTCCGGAGTTTTTACTGCCGTCCCCTCTTAATTTAACTGTGAGTAACATGTTATGAAGCTTAACTTTAATCACAGCCAAACCAGTTTACTCAGGAACAAATAAAACACTGAAATAAACCAAACATTAACATTTAGAAGTGATCTAAGTGACTTATATATCATTGTTAACCTCAGTGTTGAAACCTCTATTAATAAAAATAGTGTACATGTACATACGTGTACATACCTTAATAAAAACAAGCAGGTGAGATGTTAGAACGCTTTTATTTCTATTCTAGTGGACACTCAATACTATAGACAGCTGCTGGAGTTTCTTTAACCTGAGTAGTGAGAAGTCCGCGAGCGGGGGAGGGGGGGGAGGGGGGGGCGATGTGCCGGGAGTCCGCTGTTGAGTTTTGGACGAAATGCATTCTGGGATATATAGCTGTCCCAAGTCTACACCGATGCATGCTCGATAAAATGGGCGGATCGAGAACACATCCGGGACTTTTTCGCGTTCTCGGTGTGATGCGTACTTCGAATTGGAACAGTACTTGGTCTCCGACTGATGACGTATCACGAGTACACGAGAACGCAAGTACGCATATTGATAAACGCCCGCTGTTTCCTCTCGTGTTGCTGTCTGCTGCTTCCCAGCATGCACTGCTGTACCGATACTGTACATCGTGACGTAACACACACACACGCATGTCCGCGTGATTAGATAACATGTCAGGAACACGTCACGCCGTCAGAAACCAGACAGAGCGGCTCCTGAGGGAAAACCGAGCGCAGCCCGCGGGAAGACTTCCTGCTGCTGACACACCGGGTCACGTGTTCTCATAGAAACACGGAAACAGCCACGGAGCTCACGTGTGTCTGCAGAACATGCAGGTTTAACAGCACGTTTCTCACTGGGGCTTGGTTCAAATGCACGGAAGTGTAAAATCAGCCAAAAACTAAACGGAGTTTGGTGTAACAAATAATTCTAAATTACAGCCTGTAAAACTGATGCTCTTTGGCACATAGTTAGATTTTCACTGATCACAGCAAGGTGTGGAAAGGTCCACCTGGAGTCCGGTGAGAGGACAGTGGAGTAAAAGCAGCTGCTGGTTAGTGTGTATGCACAGGAGTCCGGCTGAAGAATGAGATTACTGCAGATCACTGTGGAGTTTCCCCTCCACACACATCTCACCCACTCTTAATACAGCGTAACATGGACGTGTGTGACTGCTGCTGAGTCACCAGTAGGAAACTGACATCAGGAAAATTTCTGAGTGGACTAAGTGAAGGATTCTGTTCGTGTTTAAAATGAGCACAAATGTGAATGGAGTTTGGGTTGAGGAACGTACGAAAGCCGAGCTGCTTCGTGTTTTTGCTCCAAGCATTTACTGATTGTCAGCATCTCCTCAGATGAGCAGACGGTTTGAGACGGCTGCCAGGTGTAATAAAAGCAGCTATTATTAACTGTAAATACACACGTATATGAGTGGAGTCTGGTGCGTCAGTGGAGGAGCTCTAACCCAGATAAACATCTGACTGAAGTTTGAAAAACACGTGACTGTAAAAGTCAACGTGTGAAAAACGGAACATTTTTGACTGGAGTCTGGTGGAAACTGCTCCCACACGAAAACATCATCACCATGCAGGTGTGGATATGAAGCATGTGCCTGCAGCTCAGTGTCACACATACAAACAAGTGTGCAACATCTGTTTGTGTTATTGTTTGTTGCCTGACGACCTCTTCCTCCTGCTGTAAATCAGAGATCAGAGTGACCCGTTGTCACGGTGACGCACCACACAGCTGTAAACGTGTTATATAAGGACGCAGAGCACTAAAAGGAAGTGATGTGCGAGTCCATCTGAAACTGGGACAGCGCTCGTCTCCGCCCGCTGGCTGCTCATTGGGCAGTGGGGATGCTGAGATCGAGATGCAGCTGGCCAATCAGAATCCAGAAAGTGGAACTTTGATTATGAGGCTGCAGTTCGACCTACTTTCTCCTCAGAGTGACTCACTTTCTCCTTCTTCTCCTGCTGTCCCACTGACTGCTGAAAGCTCAGAGCCAACAGGACACTAACCTCCAAAAACCCACCAATCACGATCAGCTTCACCTCATGCTGCTCAGACACACCTGGATGTGTTTGTCACAGTCTGAGGCTATAAAATCAGTGAAAAAGTCAAAGGAGTCTGGTGAAGGAGAAAGCTGGCGCTGCTGTATTTACAGCCTATAGTTCATATGAAATATGATGTTTTTCATTTGTTTTAATAAGTTATCAACGTGTCTCGTTCTTATATGAAACATTAAACATTTAACCTGAAATTACACATGAAATATTTTTTCTTTTCTTCTCATACTTTACTGTTCACAGAGTGATAAATATGTGTGATGGTGAAGAGAAGATGTTAGATGTTGTATTTCAGTGACAGTAGTGCAAGGCACAAAAACGCCACCAGAGGGCAGACTGTGCCGCTGAGCTCAGACCCACTGGAATATAACCCTAAACACCTTTATATTCCACTAATAAAGGTGAGCTGGGTGACATAGACGAAGCTTTGTGTCTAAATAAACTAGAATAAACCCAAGATGGAAGCACTGAGAGCTGCAGTTCCTGTGGTGCCCAGCAGAGGCAGCAGTGAGTCAGTCCCATAGACTTCCGTGTTAAAACAAACACGTTTGCAGCCTGACACACAAACCGCTTTGATCATTTCTTCATAACAACCGCACAGGGGAGGATGTGGTCATAACTCAACTGTTTAAAGTTTTCATTATTAGGGGCGTGGCCTCTTTGACTGACAGGTGGATGGGGATTTAGCGCTATTTAAATAAAACTGATTGTTCAGTTTTCAGATTTTTTAAAAAGTTTTTATTGTAGTAAAATGACTTTTTGTGACTGTTAGTCCCAACATCATGAGCTGCTTTACAGCCTCCTCCATTTTGATTTGGGGCGTGAAGCGAGCAGCCATTGATAGCATCACCTTCAGCACAGCCAGCTGCTGCGGTACAATAACAGAGAGCTCGGATCAGGCCCTTCTGCAGCTACACCACCCGCTCTACAGCTGCTGCAACTACAACCAGCAGCAGCTTGAGTCTGTGACATCAAACCCTGCCACTACAGCATCTCCACCAGCCGCTGTAACTCCAGCTTCTCCTCCAACCACACTCATGGAGCTCTAATGTTGCTGCTAGCATCTGCACGGTTGGAAATATCGAAGCGGGGCGTCCTGTCCTGAACCGACCAATCAGAACGTGTCAGCAGCTGCTGGTGGGTAAAATGAGCTTCGCTGAGAGAAAACTGAAGGTCGAAGAGTCGTTTTACTTCAGCTCTGAGTCGTTATCCAATCATCAAGTCCATCGCAGTAACATCTTTATGATCAGTGTGAATATTACAGATTCAGGACGACTCAGATTCATGTGTGCATATATTTATATGTAATTTTATATATTTTTATATAACGTCTTTACAACATAAACCACAGATTAAAACACATCAGAGATCTTCTTTCATCAGGTGCACTTCCTCGCTCGTACATACTTTAATAGTCACGATATCTGCACAGGCATATATTCATATTAACCAAAAATAGTTGTGTACAACACATCTCAGGGCAAACAGTTCAAGTATAGCTGGATCTTTGTGTTCATGGCTATGTACAGTTTCTTTACAGAACATCAGCTGCATAAGGTTTGTCTGAGGCGTCACCAGGTCACGGCCCGCCTCCTCCGTCTCTTTAGTGGGTGGAGTCATCATTCCGGGCGCTCCACAGTTTGGAAGTTCAGGATGAATCAGTTCGTACTGGAAGAGTTTCTGTTTCCTGCAGAGTGGAAGCGGAGGCCGCTGCAGTCAGAGATCGCCGGCCGCTGAAAATCGAAGGAGCTGATCCCAAAGTCCTTAAAATCATTAAAAGCTGCTGGATGCGTCCACATTACTCGTGTGTTTATGGTGAAGACGTTTGAAAGAGCTACTTTTAGTGTGCATCTGTCTCCAGCTGGGAAAACTTTCAAATTAAAAGCGTCTGAACTCATCATGAACGTTAACGAAGCTAAAATCAGACAGAATGATGACATCAACAGGAAGTGGAAGTGAAGCTGAACGAACAGGTTTCTTCTGTGTGAGCTCGTCAGTTAGCGTACTCGGCTGAAATGTGTCTGACTGTCGTCGTCCACGTCCTTCACGCTTCTTTCTTTTGTCTTTCACACTTCCTGCTGGCGACGCTCCAGTAAAGTCAAAGAACTGGGCTGGCTAGGCTAAGCTAACGGTTTGGGCTTCCATCCATCCATTCGCTTCCGCTTATCCTTTTTCAGGGTCGCGGGGGGCGCTGGAGCCTATCCCAGCTGTCATAGGGCGGTTTGGGCTTACACAGGTTAAAATAGTGTGGTTTAAAAATGGCGGCGTGCTCCTTTAAAACATCAACCAGCTGTGTAAAGCAGACTTTTATTTTGGCGGGGAGACGCATGTCTTGAAAAGTTCTGCTGAGGACATCATCATCCTGCCAGTCCGATGCGGTCTGGATGACGTTGCAATGTTAAGGGCTGGAGAGCGTGGCGATGTGGTGACATCGCAGTGATGTCATCAAACGTCGATGCGGAAGGACAGCAGCTTCTCAGAGTGCATGTTGTTGAGCGTTCGCAGGTCGGGCAACTTCAGCAGCAGTTTGGTGAAGCGCGGCGAGTCCACGTCCAGGTGCTCGCTCTCTGGGGCGACGGGCGACTTGTTGACCAACGAGCGAAGAGCGCGGATCAGATTCTCCTGCAGCTGCTCCACCGACGCCACGTCTTCGATGCCGGAGCGGTCTGAAACCACACGGAGAGGGCAGGTCAGCGAGCAACGGGCAACCACTACAGCTGCAGCAACTGCAACAACTGTTACGTCTACAATTACTGCAACTGAACCAAACCCGGTAACTACCCCACCCACTACATCTACAGCAACAGCTGCAACTAAGCAGTTTAAAAACAAACACATGTACAACTTCGACACACAACAACAACCAAATATAATTAAATAAGCAACTAAACACAATACATCAACTACGGCAACAACATCTACATACCCCGCTGCTACCTAAATCACTGCAACCACGACGCTTCACTTACAGCAACAGCTTGAACAAACGGTACCTTTTGCAACTACACCAAACATGGCACAACCTGCGACTCAACGAGCTGGTGCAACTACAGCAGCAACAGCAACAACATCCCCAAAAGTTGATTCTGTTCATCTGGAAGTTTTCAGAGGGAGAAACGTTACCTGATGATGACGAAACGTTTCTCCACTGAAAACATCCAGATGAAAGAATCAACTTTTGGCGATTTCCATACCTGGATGATTGAACGTGCATCGAAAACAACAACAACAGCTAAACCACACAAACTCGGGCTACACCTGAACTTACCGTGTAGCTCGCCACGCTACACCTGAACTCGCCGTAGTTACGTGCTACAAACAGGAAGTTGATTTTCTATACTTCCTTCTTAAATTGTCAACAAAATATGCTTAAATAACTGCGATACGTTTCAGCTAATCTATGGCGGCGGCGATCTTTCCTCACCTGCTGACACGAGCACCACGGCAGTGAAGAGTCCGAGCTCCTCGCTGTCCAGCTCCAGCGCCGCCAGCTTGTGGCTGAAGTCAAACATGGCTCCCAGCAGGTCCCTCATGCCCATCGCCCGCAGCTCCTGCAGGCTGTAGGTGGCGCCGGAGACGAACGTCACCGTCTGCTCCTTCATGTTAAACAGCGACGCAAAACGCACCATCAGCACCTGAGACAGGAAACAAGGACGGGCAATCAGTGAAAGCGCGATGATGTCACCGACACATTTAGGTTTCATCCAATCTGAGCCTGACACGAGTTTGATCAGCCAACGAGAAGGCGTGTAACTACAGCAACATTACATCTGCAACTCCTGCTAATAAATCAACATCCTCTGCCTAGAGAACTCGCCACATCCAAACTCCTGCAACTAAACACAGCAACTTCAGCCAATATACCGCCTACTACAACTGCAGCAACACGTTAACTCCTGCAGCTAAGCCAAATCCTGCAACAACAGCAACTATAGCAACCACTACATTTACAGCAACACTTGCAACTAAACAACAAGCAACTAGCCTAAGGAGCTGGGAAAGAAAGCTTTCATGACGTGGATGACTGCAAATCTACACAGAAAACAAGCAACTGCAACACAAACTACATCTGCAGCAACAAGTAAACATCATGCTGTAGCTCCAGGGACTACATCTGCAACATCTTCTGTAACTACAGACAATGCAACATGTTCTGGCTCCTTGAGAGTCGCCCCTCATGTTATGTAGTGTTATATAAGTTCATGCAATCTTTATTTGTTTCTGGCACACTGTTCATTTTATTTTGACATCCTACCGGAAGTGCTATTTCTCATTACTTCCTGTCTAACGGGAGAAGGACAGTTTGCTACCCCTATGGCACATTCATGTATTTCAACAAAGCCATGCTATGCATCCAGTCAAATAAATCTGCCAGAAAGGAACAACGGTGTGGTTTTTCTACACGGGATGATGGTTATCGATCTGTCTAGTTAAGTGCGAGGGCAGAATACAGCAACTAAAAGACTGAGTCTCACAATGAAACATAATGCTGCAACTAAACATGGCAACTCACTAACTTAACCAAATGCTGCAACAAGCAACTACTGCGACCGCTACGTCTCCATGAACAAATGCAACTAAACGCGGCAACCTGAGCTTCAGATCTTTGACCTCGTGAACACTGGTGGGAGTTTTTAAACTCGCACTCTCGTGGGCTCGAGAGTGAACTCAATGGTTTTTTCAAAGGTCAAAGGTTATTTCCCTAAAATGTGCTCTGATTGGATGACAGTGATGTAACTGGCTGAGGGAGAAGACATGGTAAATATCTAGAGGGTGGGTGCAGCGCCCTCAGTTTGCCTAGTGGTCAGGTCGGGTACAGCAGCTAAAGAATCTCAATCAACCAATCAGCACAAACCTCGCCCACTAAACCGAGTGACATCACAGGCTCACCTCAAAGGTGCCGGCCTTCAGCAGGGTCACCTGGTCGTTCTGGGACAGACCGCTGAATCCTGGGATATGTTTGGCGAACTCTACCACCTCCCTGACGGCGGGCGTGAAGGACAGCGAGAAGTCCTCCCATATCTGCTGCGGGGTCTTCGAGGGGTCGGCGTGAGGCTGCATGTTCATTGGACAAGCCTGCGGAGACAGGACAGCACCGTCAGCCAATCAGGTGACAGCTTGTAAACCCTCCCCCAGTGGATGAGCTCTTACCAGCACGATCCCCGTCTGCTTCTTCATTGGACAGCGCTGCTCCTGGGTCACATGACGAGCGGGAAAGCTCTGCTGGCTTTGCCTCCCGTTGCTACGGTGATGATGTGTGCGGCTGTTTTCCGGTAGGTAGCACTCTGTGGCCAGGTTGTTATTGTGGTGGTAGATGGTGTTGAGGCCGTTGGCATGGTAACCGTTTGGGCAGCGGTTGGGCTGCCAGAGCTCCGCCTCTCCATTGTGGTGTACGTGGTTATTGGCCAGCTTGTCGTGAGCATATAGGAACGTCTCGCGGTGAGCGCGAGCAATGGCGCTGATGGTGGAGTCCATGCCGGGGCTGGGGGGTGGGGAGCAGGAGGGGGAGGAGCTCTGATGGGTGGGAAGAGGCAGTGGCGGTGGGGAGGAAGAGGAAGCCGAAGCAGGCGGGGAGGGTGAGGAGGGGGCTGGAGGCAGGGCTGAGGGCTGAGGCTGGGGGGCGATGGTCACCCCTGGGCACGGCGAGGAGGAAGAGGATGAGGAAGAGGAGGACGACGACAGGCTGGCGAGCTGGAAGTCGCTCTGCAGCTGGTCGTTCACCATGTTGTTCATGGCGCTCTGCATCTCGGCCAACATCCTCTGCTTCTCGCGCTTCGGGATCCGCCCGAAACGCACCGCTGTGGACAGAAGAGGAAGAGGAGGAGTTAGGCCGGATTCAGAGTGTGCGGGCGTGCAGATGGGCGTGCAGGTGAGGCGGGCGCTCACCGTCGCGGCTCATGCCCACAGACAGACACTTCTTGAAGCGGCACTGCTGGCAGCGGTTCCTGTTGATCCTCACGATGGTGCAGCTCTCGTTCTTCACACACTTCTTGTACTGGATGTTCTGCTGGATGCTGCGGCGGAAGAAGCCCTGCAAGACCAGACAAGCCCACACCGTCACCTTCATCATCATCATCGTCGTCACCTTCATCATCATCATCATCATCATCGTCATCACCACCAAGCCCAAAAACTGCCAAAATCCGCGGACTGTATGTCCAGTCTTTAAGTCTGACGTCATTAGCTGCTTCAGGTCCCAAAGTCAAACGAACACTGCAGCATCACTGAGAGTTAAAAACTGTCTAAATTCTTTCATCTTTAATAAAATGATCAGCGTTGCTGCTTTACCAGGTGTAACAATGAAGTTTAACATCCAGGCATCCATGAAAACAGAATTTATTACATTTAATGCTGTTAGAAGTTAGCAAGAAGTTAGCTCGCTAGCTTCCACCGAAACATGATATAGCATGTTCTGACTGAGAGATTTCTGAAAAAATTCAAACGTACAGCTCTGCTATCACTTCCAACATAAATGAAGACAGAAAACTAAACAGCAGTGACATTTGTAGGGTTACTGAAGTTGGGCTAGCTGGTATATAATGATGTGCTACGTGATCGCTAGCGACACAGCTATGTTAGCATAGCATAAACACAGTGAAGCTGGAGGATGAACGCTAACTTTTTTCCACGCTATAAAAGTTAACGTGAGGGTTCCTGATGGTTAGAGACAAATGCAATCGCATGGCAGGATGCTGTAAACGGACCAAACTTCAGTCAGGAGAACAACTGAGATAATCCATCCACAATACGAGGTTAGTCATTAATATACTGCTGCATGGGCTGAGCTGTAGTTACATCGGAAGGGTTTAAAAATGGAGCTTTAAAATGAACAGCGGTAATAAAAACCGAGAGAGGCCGACAGTGATCACTGACTGTTTTTAGTGGCTTGTTCAGATTAAACAGAACAAGATACAAAAGATTAAAACATGTTAAAAACACAACAGCCTTAATAAATGCAGAGTAGTTTGGACTGAAGCAGGATTCATCACATCATCACTTAAAGACTGTGTGTATGTGATGTGTGTGAATAAAGAAATAACGCATTTGAAAATAAACAGGACGTAAATAACTCTGAAATATTACAAAAAAAAAAAAAAAGAATAATAGTGTTAGATTTTAATTAATTAACACATATACTATCATTGAGTCAGTAGTTTCATTGTGTGTGTGTGAGATCTCACCTTGCAGCCTTCGCAGGCGTGCACGCCGTAGTGGAAACCCGAGGCGACGTCGCCGCAGACCTTACAGAGCAGCACCATGCCGTTCAGCTCTGAAACACAGTCACACACAGGAAGTGACATCAGAGGTTCCGTTCAGCTCAACACACAAACATGCAAACGAACTGCGTACTTACTGGTCAGACTGGCCACAGACTTGCTGGGCGACGTCCTCAGAGAGCCGCCGTCGTCGCGGCCTCGAGGCGAGCCTCCCGCCGAGGAGGAGGCCGAGGAGGAGCCGTCGTCTCCGGCTGACCCTGAGCTGGAGCCGGAGCTGAGGAAGGGCGGGGTGAGGGAGGAGGAGGAGGTGAAGAAGGACTGGGAGTTGGAGTTCTCGCTGTACATGGAGACCGGACTGGTCCGAGTGGGAGAGCCTCCGGAGGAGCCCACGTAGGAGATCACGCCTCCTGCAGGAGAGCAAGGGGAGGTCAGAGGTTATTGACAGCGGTGAGGGGGAAGCGTTCCACCTCTACTCCCCGAACGCTCTGAGCAACTCGGTTTTACTGCTTGTACACATCACAGCCTCCTCCTACAAAATAAAAGCCTGTAAGTGCTTATTTCTGCTCTTTGTTCTGCTCGTTGTGCAGCGCAGCGTGGCTTTGTACCGCCGCTCAGCAGAGGCGGGATTTAGATGTTACTGCTCTTACTACTCAGACTCACACCTTCTCAGGTTTCATCAAAGCATCAGTGAAAGCTGCTGTGAATGTTGGTCTGCTACCAGTCTGCCACCGAGCGGGCTCAAAATGAAGTGATCAATGGTTACAAAGGACAGATCGGCTGCCACATGTGCACAGCGTCTGAGAGCGACTGTTTGCAGACCTGTTGCCTCCCATCAGCATCCTGTAAATCACGTGAAGCTCTGAGGCAACGATTTCATCAGCAGCACATGCAGACTGTGATCACTGAACACGATCGGCACAGCGGCAGGTTTGATCTCTGTGGGAGGCTACAGTCCTGTTTTTACCGCCGTGGCTCCGTGTTCGATGGCGTTGGACGTTATGTCAGGACCGCGCTGCAGAGACGGGCCTCTGTTTTGTAGTGTTCCCAAAATATTTGAATTTATCTGATTAAGTATCAGCCTCTGATGTCCCTGTATGATACAATATCACTAACTACCTGACCCCACCCCACTGAGGTTGGGACAAACACGGTGACCTTTCACCTCGTGACATGCAGCGACCATCACAGAACATTAGTGTTGACTAACGATGTGTTCATGGACATGGCGAGGAGTCAGAAACACTAACAGGGGAAACCCCTGATTCTTTGTTTGTTATAAGAGGATGATGTTTGTCTGCACATGTCAGAGCTGCACGTGACACACACACACACACACACACACACACGACCAGTGCGAGCTGTGATCACCTTCATGTTCTGCTGCTCAGACTCAGGCTGAATGTGTGGTTTGTGAGTCTGTGCTCGCACACTCACACAGCAAGGCCCGCTGCCAGCTCACAAACTGGGTCACCAAGACAGGAACAAGGAGAGCAGCCGCCAACACCTTCACGCTACACGAGGAACCACAGCGAGCTCACAGACCAGCACAGACACACAAACAGAGGAGTCAGCGTGGAAATGCAGATACAAACGAGTGCTGATGAAGGTCACGTGACATGTTTATAAAGCTGCACATGGACTCTGAGCGTCTGACCACAGAAACATCCGAGCTGTGCTCATGTCTGTGCTGAACCTGCTGCCTCCCTCCTCCTCCCTCCTCCCCCTCATGCAGCCTCGGCGGGAGGCTCATGTGTACTCCGTGGTCACGCCCCTGAGACACGTGCCTGCTGCACTCAGACGGCTCTGCAACGGGACTGGAGCGCCAGAAGCCCGCCCACACCCACGCCTACCCTCCCTCTGCACACACTCTCACGTTCCCGCCATTCATCTCTCTCTCTCTCTCTCTCACACACACACACACACACACACACACACACACACACACACACACACAGATCTGCAGCGTTTTCTGCTGCAGTAAAATAAGATTCTTCAGCTTAAACGTGACCTCCTCCTCACTTCCTGTCATATATCTGCTGTTGCTATGGCGATGTTCATATTCAACAATCTAGAGTTTCTCGTAACGAGCTGAGTGTGAGCCAAGACTGCAGACCGCTCTGAACAGGTTTTCACATTTTTTTTTTACCTCTATGACATCACAGAGAGTAAATGCTGATCCCAGAGGATGAATGAGGGCCTGTAGAGTCAGATACAGAAGGATTATAATGAACTGTCAGTCATGCAAAGCTGCTCACAGTCCAAGAATAAGAAGAGAAAGCGAAGAGGAGGAGCTTGTTTGTGGACTGATTCTTCTACTCCCAGAGCACACACACTGACACTGACACACACACACACTGACACACACACACTGACACACACACACGCCGTTGGATGTGTCAGAGAACATTTTGGGGCTGGCGTCTTGCCCCAGCCTGGAGGAGCCAGTGATTGAACCACCAACCTTCTAATTGGCAGATGAGCTGCTTCGCCTCGTGAGCGACAGCCACTCAGAAATGATGAAAGCTGAAACCGCAGAAGAACAATAACCTTCGTGTGACTTCATCAGTCACATCCTCAGAGGAGCAGTAACCAGCGTGCCCTGCAGGAAGCTCCACAAAGTGCATTCTGGGTAATCTGCGAAGGCTCCTATCAGACTGTGGGATAAGAAAGCTTGATTTCACCTACACCTGACACCAGCATCATGCTCCAGCTGGAAATCATTTTCTAATAAAGTTTCCCGTTAGCGCTGACGCTCGCGGTGGTGACGTGGCACGTCTCTGCTGCTCACGAGGTCTCAGGACAGATCACATGATCTTCAGGTCCTCGTGAAGGTTTTAAACGATCCGTGCTTGGAATAAGACGCTGTGCTTCCTTCAGTCACTGTGCTGACCTCCAGAGGAGAGGATCCAGCTGCTGACACGTTTGCCCTCTTTGACTGAGCGTAAACGTGTTCCATCAGGGTCTCTGCTCACCGTGGGAATTTCAAAGCATAAAAGTTGGATGTCACCGGCTAACGACTCGAGGTCGAACGCTGAGGTGTCCTCAGAGTCTCTCTGACAGTGCTGCAGTGATGTTTTACTAAACGTTCTTTAAGAACCCTCTTTATCACCTTTTAAGTACGTGTTTAAGCGTCACGCCGCCATGTTTTTTAAAGTTGGTCTGAGGTTTGTGGGCGTGCTGCAGGGAAACATGTTAGCTGAACTCTGAGCTGACAGGAAGTTCACACGAACATGAGCCAAACGCTCTTTGAACGTCAGTGCAGCGAATGTCTGTTATCATCGAGCTCAGCACCAGCAGCTGAGGCTCATGGGTAGTGTAGTGTCAGTAAGTGTCCGCTGTGATGAGCTTTAAACCACAAACACGGTGATCTGTGAGAGCGAGCAGAGCGACGCTCTATCCCGGGGATACAGCAGGAATCCTGGATCAGGAATATTGGACTTCAAGCAGACATGGAGACGCTTCCATAAATCACATACATCATTCACATCTGTTTTATTCCCTCACTCATTCACACCTCCCCTCCTTGACCTCAATCCCCTCTGATTGGCTCCTTTTGTCCCAGAAATGTAAATAAATCACCTGCACAGGTACATCGTCTCACCTGTCGTGTTCGTCACTGTGTTCAGGTTTTATGTCGAGTTTTATTTGTCGGTTTACACTTTATTACATCCTGTGATAAATATATCATCGTTATTTACATCAGTAAGCCTGCAGTCTGAAAAAAACTCCTGTTTTAACACAGATTCATGTTTTTGTGTTCTTACGTCTCCCAGCAGCTCCACGTCACCGCGGTCAGCTGCAGGTGTCTGTGGCGAGGTGTGTGACGTGTCTCTGTGTACGGCTCAAACATCCTTAGTGTGGCATTTGAATAAAACTCTGTGACTCCTGCCTGAAACAAGCTGAGTGCAGTCTGTGCTGCTGCAGATTAAAGCCACACACAGAAACCAGCGCTCAGCTGTGTTTGTGTGGTTCTTGTCTGCGCCAGCAGGGGGAGACAAAAGCACCCAAACTGCAGCTTTAACAGGTGAGGACAGGTGAGAGCTGGACTGTAACTACTGTCATCGATGAACCATCAGTGTGTGCTAAAGATCCTCATCCCGGTCATCGATCACAATCAGCCATGATCAATAATCTGATCACATACAAATACAAACTATAAAAGTGCAGAAGAAGAGAGCAAAGGCTCCTGACGTCAGCGAAAATGAGCAAACGTCAAACCACGTGACTGTGCGCAAATCTTTAAATGTGATCGTGTTTGGAGCACACAGGGGGAGGAGCCGGGGGAGGAGCAGCGGAATTATACAATGAGCTCAGGCTCAGTGGCAGCCAATCAGAGCCCGCGGAGCTCCGTGAAAACAAAGCGCACATGGCTCGGTTTGCCGGTCCATGTGAACCGGCAACGGGCGCTCTGCTGGCGCGAGCGAGCGAGCACGTACACACACATTACTGCGGGTCCACCTGACACCTGTCCACCCTCCGACCTTACCGCTGTCACCCTGACCCACTTACCCGAACACACGGGCGCAGTCACGTACACGGTCCCCGTGACCACCGCCGGACATGTGCCAAGCGGGACCCGCTGTTCCCGAAACCCGGCCACGGACACCTGCTCACGGGGACTGCAGTGAGGGCAATGCGGGGTCCAGAACCTGGTCTGGACCTGAACCCGGTGCTCCCGCCCCCCTCACTGAGAGAACCTGAACCGCGGACACAAACACCGGAACAGAGGCTCGCGCGCCACACAGCCGCAGGTGCTCAAAGCTTCGACCTGTGGTCCGATACTAACGATACCAACAGTTTACTCATCGACCAGCAACCTGCTTGTCTCAGCCTTCACCCCGCGCTGCTGCCAAACTCCATGTAAAATTTGACAACTTTTAGAACTCGACCCCTGAAGCAGCCGCAGAGACCCTCACACGCACGCGGACCAATCGGCGCTGTTAAAAGTCAAAATAAATGCGCCGCACGCGCACAGCGTCACTCTTATGAGCTCTAATGTAAGCGCGAGGTGCAGAGTAGGGGACGTATTTACCTGGGTTGTTGTTGTTGTTGTTGTTGTTGTTCGTGTCCATGGCAGCGGTGGTCACTGTGACATCCGAGAAAAAGTCACGCACGCGACCCTCGTTTAAAAGTCCCAGAAAGCTGCCGCTGCGCACGCATCCCAGGCTCGGAGACAGCAATGGGAAACCACCACAGAAGAAGAAGTGGGGTCTTATTCTGTGAATTCAAACTACTGTTCCTGCTGCACGCGGAGCCAAACGATCCGTCCTGCTGCACGCGCGCCTCTGTCTGCCTGCCTGTGTGTTTTGAAACAGGGCGCGCGCGCAGCAGGACGCTGATGATGATGATGATGAATGTGCGGGGGCCGCCGTGCCCGCACGCGGCAGAAAACGGGACCATGTGACCGCGGGGAGAGCCTCGTGCCCCAGTGACACACTTTCCCGCCCCTTCTCTGCGCTGCAGCCGCTAGTTTAAACCTCCGAGCACGTGGAGCCGGCTGCTCCTCGCACAGGGGCATTCTGGGATTCGTAGGCGGAGATTTTTTTTTGTAGTTTCTAAAACATAATTTTAATGCTTTGACCAATCATTTAACGTTATTTATTACTACTTATTTTTATGATCACTTATTCTACTTATGAGCCAAAAATGGCCTCCACATCCTCCGGACTAACGATATCAGAGCTCAGGTCAAAGCCTGCAGCTCTCATGGGGGGCATCGGAGCTGACAGCTGGCACATCTGGAAAGGCTCCATCACTGCTCAAAGGTATAAACAGGTGTTAGAGGAACATCTGCTCCGACACCTGCTCCGTGCTGACGTGTGTCTCTGGGAGGCCTTCATGTTTGAGCAGGACGACGCTAAATCGCAGACTGCATCTGTCCCAGCTGCACGGCCGCTGAACCGGCCCACCTGCAGTTCAGACCTCTGACCAGCTGACAACATCTGGAGCATCATATAAGCAACAACAGGACGAAGCAGAGCCAGGACTGCTGAACAGCTGGAATTCTCCAACAGACCATCGCAGACTGATGTTAGAGAGCAAACACGGAGCTGTCCAGGAGATTTTCTGAACTGCAGCCTGGCGTTTCTTCTACAGATGTTTACTCAGCAATAAGAAAATAGCGACACTCCACTCACACCCTCACTGTTGATGCGTTCATGGTGCAGATGTAAAGTCGCAAAGCATTGTTCAGCATCCAGTTAGCGCTGCAGAAGAGGAGCAAACATGAACTTTTTAAGTGCCAGGGAATTTCAACAGCAACTTTTCTAACAGCTCAACAAACATCAGCAAACACACAAAGTGCTTATGTGACGTTTGACACTAAACATGTGTGCTGTAGTTCAGAGGGAGAGAAACACAGGGTGTGACACTCAGAGATGGAGAAAGATGCAAAGAAGAGGAAGAGGAGAGATTAAAAGGGACATTTTATTTAGCTTCATACATGATGTGTTACTGAACTAAGATCAGAGTATACAGACTTTGTGTTCTTCAAACGCTGCATGAAAACAGCTGCTTGCCGGTCTGGTTGTTTAGTGGCTAAGCTGGTTGGCTGTGGCTCACAATGATGGGTCAGACTGGGGCCCAGCAGCTGTAACCTCTGGGTGACGTCTGCTGGCTCTTTATATCAGTGCTGTGAGGTTTACAGTCACAGCTCCAGCATTTATGGTCAAGGATAAAGTAGGAAGGTCCTCTCTTTACCACACTGAATATTACCCAGCATCCTTTGCTATTACTTGAGTCAGTGCAGGGTGACATTTGAGACAGCAGGTGGTGCAGTTGTTGCATTTAGCAGGATTTAAGTTGGACGTTTTTAACCGTGTTAAGAGAAATAAGAGCTCGTTTTGAATTTGATGGCAGCGAGCGCAGGAGAGGCCGGGGACCAGAGGCAGCGAGCAGCCAACTCCAGCACCCGTACAAGACAGAGGAAACCTGTCAAATCTGATATAATACACAGGAGGTGTTACCCCGGGGTGGGTGGTCCCAATCACCTCCTCACTGCTGTCTGCCTCTGAATTTTACTCACACACACACACACACACATAGTAGCACACACACTCACACACACACACACACACATAGTAGCACACACACTCACACACACACACACACACACACACACACACAGTAGCACACACACACACACACACACACACACACACATAGTAGCACACACACTCACACACACACACACACACACACACACAGTAGCACACACACTCACACACACACACACACACACACATAGTAGCACACACACACACACTCACACACACTCACACACACACACATAGTAGCACACACACTCACACACACACACACACACACATAGTAGCACACACACTCACACACACTCACACACACACACACACACACACACACACACACACACACACATAGTAGCACACACACTCACACACATAGTAGCACACACACACACACACAGTAGCACACACTATGTGTGTGTGTGAGTGTGTGTGCTACTATGTGTGTGTGTGAGTGTGTGTAACACACACACATAGTAGCACACACACACATAGTAGCACACACACACACACACACACTCACACACACACACACAAACACATAGTAGCACACACACACACACACACACTCACACACACTCACACACACACATAGTAGCACACACACACACTCACACACACACACACACACAGTAGCACACACGCACACACAGATTAATAAGGATTGCAGCAGCTTTTGGATTTTCACTCTTTACTCCGTGGACACGGAATTTGAAAAACTCACAATAACAAGGTAACCGGGAGGGGATTAAAGACTAAAGAGGGAGACACACAAACAACGAGCGCTCCCGTCCATTATCCTTGCTAATGTGCGCTCTCTCCGCTCCGAGCTGGACGAGCTGCAAGCCTGCGTCAACCACCTGCATGAGTACAGAACTGCCTCCGTTCTGGCATTCACGGAATCGTGGTTAAACAACAGCGACGACTGCAGCGCGCTGCACATTGATGGCTTTTCACCACCTCTTCGTCTGGACAGAGACCGCGAACGCACCGGGAAGCAACATGGCGGCGGCGTGTGTCTGTATGTAAACAACAGCTGGTGCTCTACAGTCACTGTGAGGGAGAAGCTGTGCACTACAGACATCGAGCACCTGGCTGTTTCCCTGCACCCCTACTCCCTCCCAGAGAATTCCCACAGCTTTTCATCATCCTGGTTTACATCCATCCAGAGCTGATGCAGCTAAAGCCACAGAGTACTTCACCAACACTCTGTACAAACTGGAACAATTATCACCGGACTCTCCCAAGTTCATCCTGGGTGATTTCAACCACTGTTCCCCTGACAAGTCGCTTAAAGGATACCAACAGTATGTTACATGCAGCACACGTCAGGGGAAGACTCTGGATAAATGCTATGGCTCTGTACCAGATGCATTTAAAGCCCTACTCCTCCCCCCTCTCGGCTCAGCAGACCACCACACCGTCCTGCTGGCCCCTGCTTACACCCCAGTCATCAAGAGGATTAAAAAGGTCACCAAAAACATCAAGCAGTGGACAGAGGAAAGTATCCTCACCCTACAAGGATGTTTTGAAGCCACTGACTGGGACAGCCTTCTTTCTCCCTCTGATGACATCGACGAACAAGTCAACACAGTGACATCATACATCTCCTTCTGTGTTGACAACATTATCCCCTCAAAAACAGTCTCCATCTACCCCAACAACAAACCCTGGATCACCAAGGAGCTCAAGGAAATCCTTAATACAAAAAGAGGATTTTCTTCACCGGCTCTGCTCTGGATAAAAAGGAGGTCAACCGGGAGGTCAAGAGGGCCATAAAAACTGCTAAACTGGAGTATAAAAACACAGTTGAAATAAAATTCACCACAGGGGACCTCCACTCAGCCTGGCAGGGCCTCAAAACCATGGCCTCTGTGAATACTGTGGTCACCACCCCCAGAACCATCCAGGTGGAGGGCAGCAACCCCTCCTCCCTCCCTGACGACCTCAACGCTTTCTACATCAGGTTTGAGACGGACAACATGGCCCAGCTTGAGGAGTCCAGATCCTCACTCAAACCTGGCAGCTCTGCACTCACCTTCAGGACTGAGGACGTGGTGAGAGCCCTCAGGAGGACCAGGGAGAGGAGCTCACCCGGCCCTGACAACATCAGCAGTCGAGTTCTGAGGCACTGTGCAGGGCAACTAGGAAGTGTGTTCAGACTCTATTTCAACACTCAATTGACAGTCACACCGTCCCCCAGCTGTGGAAACACTCCACAGTCATCCCCATCCCCAAAAGAAACAACCCAAAGTCTCTGAATGATCTTCGTCCTGTGGCCCTCACCTCCCTGGTGATGAAGGCCATGGAGAAGATCATAAAACAGCACATCGTAAGAGCAACTGGTGAAATATGCTGACGACACAGTTCTCCTGTCACTGCTGTCAGGCCCCTCACAGCACCACGGGCCCACTCTGCAGGAGTTTGTAGAGTGGTGTGACAGCTCCAAACTTGAACTGAACGTGAGCAAAACCAAAGAGATGGTGGTGACCTTCTCCAGTAGGCAGAGGGATCTGGCTGCTTCAGTCACCACCACCATCCACGGGAAGCCAGTGGAGGTAGTTGAGGAGCACAAACACCTGGGAACCATCTTTGACAACCTCCTGAAATTCTCTGCCAACACAGAGGAGATTCTCAGGAGGTGCCACCAACAGCTATACCTCCTTAGGAAACTCAACTCCTTTGGAGTCAGCACACCCATCATGATCACTTTTTACTACGCCTTCCTGGAAAGCATCATGACCTTCTCCATCACCTGCTGGTTCCACTCCCTCAGCCTTCAGAACAGGAACAGACTGCAGCACACTGCATCAGTGTGCTCTAAAATCATCGGCCTGTCAGAACTCTGGCACAGGTTTTCAGCCAACAGGCCCTTAGGCAGCCAAAATCATCAACGACCCCTCTCACATTCTTCACCCTGCATTTCAATGGCTCCCCTCTGGGCGACGCCTCCGCTGCATTTCCTGCAGGACTGAGAGGAGGAGAGCCACCTTTGTCCCCAAAGCAGCTCTGCTTTTTAACTCCAGCCGATGAGACCATTTCCCACACCAGAAACATAAACTACACTCTTTTTATACTGCCAACACTTTTAGTCACTTACAGTTATTTATTCACCTTTCAGTCACTTTAATTTTAAAACTGTATATTAGTATTTATTATTTCACTCTTATTGCCTGTTCTTATTGTGCTTATCTTCAATGTTATTTGCGCAGGACTGGAACGTAAGCATTTTCGGCCGTTTCAGTGTGGACGCGGAGCATTTTCAGATGAAATTGCCATTTTCAAATCTATCCGGGCCAGTGTGGACCAGAGATGGGCAGTAACGCGTAACGCGTTACTGTAATCCGATTACTTTTTTCAAGTAACGAGTAAAGTAAGGGATTACTATTGCAAAAACGGTAATTAGATTACCGTTACTTTCCTGTAAGCACACTGCGTTACTCCGTTACTAAAACCGTGATTTTTTTGCGAGAATGTCTCATGACAGTGACGTAAGCGAGAGCGACGTTCGTGACAACAGCTGTGTGCAGATCAACAATGGATAATATATCGAGTGCGGAGAGAGTATGAGCTTGCAGCGTTTAAAGCGTGGAAGTACTGACCTTACTTTGAGTTTGATTCCGTAAAAAGTGACAAAAACATTAGCGTCCGTTGTGCGTGGGAAGAAAACTTCTTTTTACAGCGAAAAAACCCCTAAACTTCTGAGCGAGCACCGAGTACAATGCCACATGAAAGTGAAACTCCCAGATCCTTCCACTGACCGCTGCGGCTCACCTGCACCAGGGCAAACCTCCGCCTGCCCCACTCCTGCTTTACAGGTGAAAATAGAGCAACAGGACCGCTGAGTCTTTGATTTTATTTATTTTCTGCTGTGTTTTACTTTCATCTATTTGAAAGACTGAGTGTAAACACAAAAAAATATTTTATATGCTGGAATGTGCAGAAAATAGGTTTAAATGTTAAACAAATTTCTTCCAGTCAGAGAATGTTGCATATAATTAAATTTTTGCTTGATGTATAAAGTTAAATGATTAACTAATAAAACAAGTTTTAAAAAGAGACTTTTCCATTTGATTACATTTTGTATGATGGATTATGCAGAAAAAGTAGAATTGGGCTAAAAGATCTATCGCTTTATCACCTATTCAGGTTGTAAATCATGTTTTTAAAAAGTAACTAAGTAACTAAGTAATTAATTACTTTTGAAAATAAGTAATCAGTAAAGTAACGGGATTACTTTGTTGGGGAAGTAATCAGTAATTAGTTACTGATTACTTTTTTCAAGTAACTTGACCAACACTGGTGTGGACGTAGCCAAAGATGGCATTAAAAGTCAATGCGTATCTTGTCTAAACAATTTGAAATTTAGATGGTCAAATACACAAACTAACAAAAATGTGCGTAGGTGTCAGGCTTAACCCCAAGGAAAGAGTTCGCTGGCTCTTATCAACCTTTATGCCTCTCCCCCCACCCTCAAAGACAGAAAAAAAAACCACTTCATCTCCCCCATCTCTCGAGATACACGGAGTCATAAAGTCTGAAACAGTCAACAAAGCGCAGTTGTTAAAACAATTCTGCAATGTATCACAATCCTGGTGGCATTTGTTTGTTTGGAAAGCCGCAAATTCGACTTAACTAGCCCCCAAAGTGCAGTTATTTGCCACAAATTCGGGCTAAATAACCCAAGAAATTCTGCTTGTACAAAACACACTCAATTTGAGTGTTCTAAAAAACAAAGTCTTTCTATAAGAGTTATCCATGTTGTTAGGATAAAAAGATAAAGTAATTCCAGGCTTGTATAAAATTCACACTGAAATATCACTTTATAAAACAGATAAACCTGATTAAAACGCAAACACCCCCATTAGGGGGAGGCAGAGTGTGCGCTGTGGGCGGATGGCCGGAGGTGCCACTTTTTCGGATGATTGAACGCGCGTGCATGAGTGTGCATGTGCAAAATGTTTAGGTCAAACTGTGTTAAAAGCCAGCAAATAAAAATGTGTCTTTAGTAACGAATTAACATGTTCAACTGTTTGTGCAAATCTGATATTAAGAGCAAGACTATTCCAGAGTCTGGGATCTGCCACAGAGAAGGCTCGAAGTTTAGTCCGTGGAATAGTTAAGGTTAGTTTTGACAAATAAAAAGGAGCACAGACAGATGAGAAGCGGCTCATATGTCTGAGGTGAGCCCCTTCTCACCTTCTGTGTTATTTAAAAACAGAAAGTAAGAGTTTAAATTGGATCCTGTAAGGAACAGGGAGCCAGTGTAGAGAGGCCAACACTGGGGTAATATGCTATGCTTGCCAACCGCCAAAAAGGAAGACTGAATCAGGAGCTCGAGGCCGCTCTGTGCTGCGTCACCTCCCAAAACCCTGCCACTTGGTCTGCCCACCTGCTGTGGATCAAATATGGGCACAACACCCTAACCTCCTTGGTTAGAGGTCAGTCTCCATGTGAAGCTTTTTTTGGTTATCAACCATTATTCCCATCTACAGAACTAGAACTCACAGTACCGTCCATGCAACACCACCTAGAGCATTGCCATCGGGCCTGGACCCAAAGCAGAGAGGACTGCTCAGCACCACAGCCCAAAATAAAAGATACGCTGACCATCATTGCTCTCTGGAACCTGACTGCTCTCCTGGACAGAAGTTATGGCTGACAGCCAGGGACATTCCTCTAAAGGCCCTCAACTGCAAACTCTCACACCGTTACATCGGACCCTTTGAAATAGACAAAATACTCAGTCCAACAGCAGTGAAACTCAAACTCCCTTCGACTCTTCGTATTCACCCCAGCTTTCATGAGTCGTAGCTTAAAGCAGTCCATTCAAGCCCATTGTGCCCTCCGTCCGTCCCCCCACAAACCACCCGGTTCACTGGGTTTCCTGTTTGCAAATAAACATGTGTTAAACGATTGTGCAAGATCTGGAGAAGAGTATAGAAAAGCATCTCTGAATGTACAACACATCAAACCTTGAAGCAGCAGAAGATCACGTTGTGAATATATAAACTACACTGTAGTAGAAATGTACTCAGTTCTGTCATATCATAATTGAGAGAAGTAGTAGTGGCTTTGTTGAATGTAACGTCAGTGTCCTGTACCTTCTTTTTTTTTTTTTTTTTGTAAACCTGTCCCGTTTGGTTCTTTTGCCATCAGAATTATTGTCTAAAGGCGAAGAAAGATGCCCAACGGATTTACTTTACCAAATGGACCATCCCAGCCTTGCCGTAATGGTCCATTTGATTTACCTTTTATTGTTTATTTTATTTTATTTTATTTTTTTTACTGCTAGATACGGGACAGGGGAAAAGAAAAGGGAGAAAGAAAGAGGGGGGAAAAAACAAAACAAACAAAAACAAAAAAAAACAGCGGAGAAGAGGGACGGGGATAAAGGGCAAAAAACAAAAACCAACAAAATAAGCAGACAAAAAATACATATATCGATCACCTGAGAATCTTATCTTCATTATGAAAAACAGTAGCAATTACAGTGGCTTGCAAAAGTATTCGGCCCCCTTAAACTTTTCCACATTTTGTCACATTACAGCCACAAACATGAATCAATTTTATTGGAAGCTGTCCAAATTCGAAGAGTCCTCCAAATGTGGCGACAAATGTGTCCTTCGTTTCCCCAAATTTCAAGGATGGGACAGTGTATCCTTCGTGTCCTACCATATCCCAGGATTCATTGGGGGCCATACAGGAGATTTTTTGCTGATAACAATGGCGGTCGAAGCGGAGCTAATGTGGGAGAGGACCTGTGAAAACTTCTGGATTTAGGGATTAACATAGTTGCCATGGTTTCCTCTCTTATTTTATTTGTTGTGTGCGATCAGGACAATTCTGGAGAAGATGGGCCTGCAGGGGAAAGTCATCCCCTTGCAGGCCAGAAGACACGAGATAACTTTAAAGAATACAAAGTACGTATGTGTGTTATCAAGAAGATAATTCTTAAGAACACAAGTTCATAAATGTGCAATTACTAAGAGTTGTTGTGTTGTTTTTGTCTACTGTCATTTTTGATTTCCTCTGCCTTTAGGATTGCAAGTATCCAGGCTCAGGAGAGGGGGTCAGTGGGAAGCCCACTGCTGTGCTTGGCCCTGGTTTGCCCTCATGGATGAGGTGATAGGACAGATGCCTTCCGTTAGGCCTCCTGTCCTAATTTCCTCGGCCAAACTGTTCAAAGGAGGAAAAACAATATTTACAGTTGTTCACACAGGATGAACCTGAGTGACCTGTTCCTGGACTGTTTCTTTTACAACTGTAATAGATTACAGGAAGTCTCTGGCAGTGTTGCTGAATCTGCCGGAGCCATTGAAGGATCCTACCTACATGACATAGTAGGAAGGGTCCTTCGGAGCATCCTTCCCCTGAATTTGGACACAGCCATGGAGACACCTGACTCTTCAAAATAAAACAGGAAACACTGAGAGACGTAGACATGACAGGAATCTAATAAACAACGAACTACAACAGAGCAACTAGAGAGCAACCTGAGTTTTCCCTACCACGGTCGTCTGATTGTTTTTCTCTTCATTATTATTTTAGGATCCAAATTGCCTCAAAGTGACTGTTGTTGTGATTTCACACTAAACAAATGAATCTGAATTTAACTGAACTGAATTGATTTTTAACATTCATGTAGATGTTAAAAACAACAGCTTCAACTCTGCATTTAATTCATTATTAGACTCAGTTGGCTTCTCTTAAAATGGAAATGAGCTGATGATCATGTTAGTCAGTGGTGCTACTTTCAGTCATTGTGCAAATAGAATAGAATAATCCTTTAATTGTCCCACAGGGGAAATTTGGTTGTAACAGCAGCAAGAAAAACACATATGCAAACAAACAGGACACAGAACAGAAACATACACAATTGTTTTTACATATTTACATCAAGGACAATAGTTACCAAAAACAGAGAACTGTACCGTTATTAAAATTAAATAAAATTAAATACAGATAAGAGGCAAACCAGGTTGTAGTGTGAATCGGTTGATAATGTCCTGTTTATAAAGTTGGAAACCTGCACAGGTACACAAACACACATACAATGTTACTGTGTGTGACAGAGTGACAGGATGTGTGTGTGCGTGCGCTACTGTGTGTGCGCGTGTGCGCGTATGCTACTGTGTGTGTGTGCTACTATGTGTGTGTGCTACTATGTGTATGCTACTGTGTGTGTGTGCTACTATGTGTGTGTGTGTGCTACTATGTGTGTGTGTGTGCGCTACTGTGTGTACTTCTTTTCGTGACATCTGAGGACAATTTTATGATAACACACTCACAAAATGAGGACGCTCGGAAAAATGAGGACATTTTTGAGGTCCTCATTTTTCCGAGCCTTCTAAAGTGTTCTAGAGGCCTCCAACATGCTCCCAAACCAAAAATCTCGAATGTCCTGAAATATCACAATTTTATGAAAAAGTGTGTTTAAGTGTGTTTAGCGTTTTTGCTCACTTTCAGTTCCGCCGCCTACTGGCCAGTTTTGGAACAAAACACTTTTAACACACTTTCAGTGACGTCACTCTGCGAGTCCTCATTTTGTAGGTGTGTCAGACACAATAACACATTTGACCCAGGTTATACCCTTCTTGGGGCTTAAGCAAGGGTAACAACAGTTAAATCAGGCAAATCTTGACAAAAATGAAGGTCTTTAGATTCAGTTATCAGTGCCTGCACATCTTGGGTTTTTTTGTTGTTGACAAAATGTCTCAAAATATAAAGTTTCAACATTTGTGTAATTATATTACTATTATTTAATGAGTCTTACTTCTCAAGATCAATGCACAAATTGTCTGACCTTCACTAAGCAGAATGATGTGTGTGCAGATTTTGACCCTTGAAGAGTTTATATTAATCTGCATTAATATAATTGCATCTGCAATCTGCAGTTGAACTTAGAGATTCCTGCCGCTGTCATGTGATTCAGTATGATCATCAGGCTCAGTCTCGACTCCGTGAATTCCAAGATGGCAGCAGCATGTCTCCTTGTTGAATGTCTGCTTTGAATTTTGGGGTATTTTTTTTCCCTTCTACTATCTTAAATGGATTTTAGTTTTTTCTAACAAGCTTTTTAAGAGTATTTTAAACTATTCTGTAAATTCTTGGAAAATGTTTTTTTGGGGACCTCTGCTACTACCAGAAGTTGTCTGCACCACACCAGGGCCTGTGCTGCTAGCATAAACCAACTGAGCCTCAACCAGGGCCTGTGCTGTTTTCTGAGGCCATCTCACTGCACCGGGGCCTGTGCTGCTGGCTGGGGCCATCTGCACCGCACCAGGGCCTAGCTGGACCCATAGGCACCACACCAGGGCCTGTACTGCTGTGTAATCAATTATTGTAAATGTACATGTTATCAGGAAATGATCAGACAGCAGAGGGTTTTCAGGAAACACTGTTAAATGTTCAGTTTCTATTTCATATGTTAAAACAAGATCTAGAGTGTGATTAAAGTGGTGGGTGGGTTCTTTTACATTTTGACAGAAGCCAATTGAGTCTAATAACAGATTAAATGCCATGTTGACGCTGTCATCTACATGGATGTTAAAATCACCCACAATAATTATTTTATCTGAGCTGAGCACTAAATCAGATAAAAAGTCTGAGAAATCAGAGAGAAACTCTGTGTAAGGCCCAGGTGGACGATAGATGATAACAAGTAAGACTGGTTTCTGAGTTTTACAGCTGGGGTGGACAAGGCTAAGCATCAGGCTTTCAAATGAATTAAAAGTCTGTCTTGGTCTTCCGTTAATTAATAGGCTGGTGTGAAACATTGCTGCCACACCGCCCCCTCGGCCTGTGCTTCGAGGTTTCTGGTAGTTAGAATGACTCGGAAGTGTTCATTCATTTAAACTAACATAATCATCCGGCTGCAACCAGGTTTCTGTAAGGCAGAGTAAATCGATTGTTGATCAATTATTAAGTCATGTACTAACAGAGACTTGGAGGAGAGAGACCTAATATTTAATAATCCACATTTCACTGTTTTACTCTTTGGTTAAGATGTGGATACTGTATTGTTCTCTCTTTTTGATTTTTTATGTTTAAATTGTTTATTGCTGGTTTTTAGTTTGTTTTTTGTCTGTTTGGGAGCTGACACCGTCTCAATGGAGATGGGTTTTTTTTTGGGGGGGGGGGGGGGGGGGGCGGTAGCAGGAGGAGAGAAGCTGCAGAGAGGCGTGTAAGACTGCAACTCTGCTTCCTGGTCCCAACTCTGGATAGTCATATTTTGGGGGGTTTAATAAATTGGTCCATATTTCTAGAAATGAGAGCTGCTCCATCCAAAGTGGGATGGATGCCGTCTCTCCTAACAAGACCAGGTTTCCTCCAGAAGGTTTGCCAATTATCTATGAAGCCCACATCGTTTCTGGGACACCACTCAGACAGCTAGCAATTTAAGGAGAAATGCGGCTAAACATGTCACTCCTGGTCTGATTGGGGAGGGGACCAGAGAAAACTACAGAGTCAACATTGTTTTGGCAAAGTTACACACTGATTCGATATTGATTTCAGTGACCTCCGATTGGCGTAACCGGGTGTCATTACTGCCGACGTGAATTATGATTTTACTGAATTTACGTTTACCCTTATGTGGTGGCGCGAATGAGGAATAACTGGGGATGGTAACTAAGATGTTGACAACGCCACCTGGGGGAGGGAGTTACACCCCAGGAAAGATATCTCTAGCCAATGTAAGTGTTACACTGGCAACCAAAGCCCACAGACTCGTTATTAACGGCAAAGGTGAGGCAGGTGAATTTTACAAATCAAGGTTTATTAAGAAGAACTACTAAAAACATAGAATTATAAAATCAAAAAGGCACCTAAGGTAGCAGGGTTGAGACGGCAAAATAGTTCATTAAAATGACCAGACTCCCTACCACGATGCTACCCTAAAAACAATCACAACATGATAAAAGAGCAACTAAACAAAATGGTGGAGACCGGCCACTTGAGGAGGCAACCTACAGGGAGGAGTGCCCAAGGGTGCCACCAATTACTCACCCGTGTGATTTCACTGCAGACCTCACTCACACTAAACTCTAAATGGTGCAATCTACCTATGCCCGGTGTGTACACTCGCATGCATCGGGGAGGGGATTCCACCTCACGTGCCTAGCCCCTCAACAAGCGGCCACATCTCCACTGAAGGAATAAAAGAAAGCATAAAACGTTAAACAAATTAGTAAAAGATCTACATAAAACAAATACACCCCAAATTACTGTTCATTATAAAAGCATTGCGTAACAAACAAAACAGCAGCAGTATAGTGCAAGCCTGCAACAAAAAAGGGAAACAGTTGTCAAAGTCCACCCTACTATGCCACGTTACGATGAACACAAGAGTCCCACTTACCACTCTCTAAAGGGCAATACTAAACTGAGTAGCTTTCCTTGAGAGATCTGCAGCGCTTAACTGCCTAATGCTCGCAGCCACCTTGAATGGAAAAGACTGCCAAATGACTCCTTCTGGTAGTGAAGCGCAGCTGTTTCTTATAAGCCTGCTAATTGTCAACTGGGAAGATGTGGATGTTAGTGGTGCGTTTGTGGACATCATGTAAAATCCTACCCCAGAATCTACTTCACTACACTTAGCCAGCAGTTTTAAATTTCCTTCAATGTCGCCTGCTCTGGCCCCTGGAAGACAATTGACTATGGTTGCCGGCAATGTTCCCTCTAAGCTGCGCACGTGCACAATTGCGCACTGCTGGCACGGTCTCTGTGCACAGAAAATCTGTGTTGCGCACAAAAAAAAAATCTAACCTGATTTGAAATTAAAATTAATACTTTAACAATTCTGTTTTGCAGTGTTAGTCAGTAAGTGACTGGCTGCTCCCGTATGGGATTAGAACGATTCCACCTTATCCCATAGTCCAGCCAATGATGCGATTTACATTCGTATATACGCAGCTAATCAACGTCGTTGACAGGCTATGACAGCAACTTATGTGCCGACACCGGTGTTTTAGCTAGCAAAGCGGCGTGGCTGATGTGGAGTGAAGCCACATTAATGAAACGTGTACAACCATTGGAGAGGTGAGCAGGACAGACGGAACAATTACGGAAAAAGTGTGGACTTTATACCAGTTTTTAAATTGTGTTGATCGGCCACGTAAAACCAGAGTTATGATTAAAAATATCTGCAATGTTTGGTTTTCTTCCTGAATACTATCGTTGTTTATATTTACTGCGGGAAGAAACGGTAAAAACGGCGTTTTATAAGGAAAAAGGCTCGAAAGCGCTCTCCACCTGTGAGCAAAAACAAACTCCTCCCACCTTTCCTATTCGTCCAAAAAAGTACCATGTCGACCAATCAAAAAATGATATGGCAACGTGACATCTAGTTGTTACGAAACTGGGGGAAGTTTTAGGAGTGACGGCGGTGCTTTGAGATGTGAGTGATTTGAGACGTTTAGCGCAAATCTTGTGTAGTTAGTGTGTAGTTAGTGTGTAGTGTAGTCAATAGTTTTGTTGTGTGTGTCAGAACAATGAGGCGACTGCTGAATGTTACAGGTGTTACAGCAGTGATACATCTCCTGTTGTCAGGCCTGCAGGTATCAGGCTGTTGTTCTCCTTTATCTCATAGTGGACAGAAATTATTTTTTGGAGTGGCACAAATAATTTGTGTGGCATCAGATTTGATGCAGAACAGCTGATTGTTCTGTAAATAGTTTGAAATGTTTATTTAAAAATGCCTTGGCTGCATTTAAAAAAAAATAGCTGCAAAAAAACTTTGTTGTTTGCCAAACTGAGTTACTTTTTTAAAGAAGTACCTATATAATTAATTGCCCAACATTGGTCATTATATACTGTATTTTGCAGACAGAGAGCTACAGACTCTCTCCCAGACCACAGACTCATAATACAAGTCAGAGGTTTTTTTAAAAAGAAAGAAAGTTGTGTTTTCAAAATTGGAGTTCAAGTTATTTTTACTTCCAATAGTGTTAACATACTACACAGGTCATGAACAAGATTTTTTTTTTTTTACATTTTCATTGTAAGTGGGCTAAAGCAGTTAATTAAAAGTAGTCTAACATAAATGTAAATGCTGTAATTTGATTATTTTAATAAACCATGTAACTTGGATGGATTCAATGCTGGCGTGACCACAGTGCACACGTCTGATGTCGCTCACAGTGGTCCAAGGGACCGCTCAGGGAGTTTGTGTGTTCGCTCAGACACGTGAAAAATTAGAGGGAACATTGGTTGCCGGTGTCTCTAGCTTCACATGTCTGAGAACAGAATCACCAATTACCAGAGTTTGACCCCCGACGGGTGTGTCGCCGAGTGACAAACGGTTAGACACATGTATGAATTTGAGGAATGGTCCCAAAATGCAGACACAAAGGAACGTGAAAGAAAATTTTAATATTAACAGAAAGCAAGCTGTTTATTAAGGCTGGTAAAATAGGCAGAACCAGCTTCCAGTTTGGATTCAGGAGACAGACACTATCTCTACTTTTAAGATTAGGCTTCATTGAGCCTATCCATTTCTTCATTTAGTCCAAGGTTGAGGTCGCCTCCAAGAACAAGTGTGCCATCTAAGTGTTCGGAGAGTGCACTGAAAAAACCGTGAAAGAATGAGGGATCATCAACATTTGGACCATATACACTTACAGTACATAGCTTTTTATCAAGTATAGATAGTTTAATGATTAAGAATCTGCCCTCTAGATCTATAACTGTATCGAGTACTGTGAAATTAATTTTTTTATGGATTAAAATTGCTACTCCCCTTTGTCTAGAATTATAACAAGCTGAGAACACATTAGGAAACTCAGGTGTTTTAAGTTCATTTGAACCTCTAAGAGGTCTGTGGGTCTCTTGTAAAAGGACAACATCTGCCTGTAGTTTTTTGAGTTGGTTAAATATTTTTAACCTCTTTTCTCTGGAGCCAGCTCCATTTACATTCCATGTAACGAATCTTAGTGCACCCATAGATGTCTGTGTATAACTAGGGGTGTGCGCTGTGTGTGTCGCTTAGACAGGTGGAGAGAATACATCACTTGTTCATAAATAAAAAGAGGGAGAGAGAGAAAAAATGTGTGGCGAGATGCTCCCCGAGTCTGACTATGTGTGTGCATATTTACTAATATGAGTACGCTTGGTTTACAGTAAAATCATTTATTATACACATTATACTATGCGACTGTGTGCGCTGTCTGATGTAAATGTGCTGCCGTTGAGCGCATGACTGTGCGTGATCGTGCTGTGCGTATGTGTCCAAATAAAGGATGTTGTTTGTGGATGAGTGTGGAAGCAGGTGATCGAAGCAGTGAAAGAAAGAAAAAAGAAAGAAAGAAACCAAGGACAAGGGTGAGCAGCATAAAAACAAGAGGGGGAAAAAAGAGAACAAAAAACGAGAAGAAAAAAAAAAATCCGGAAACATTCCGATCAAACCATTGACGGAGAGTGACGGTGTTAATTCTGCTATGAAATCACACCTAAGATGTGATTTGATACTAGTAAGTTAAACAGATGTTAATGCAAGTTAGTGTGAGTGGGTGGGGAAAGGGTGTAGCGGATTCTTATCTGGTGTGAAGTTAATACAGCCACGGAGTGATGTCGGGGTCGCGGTGGAGCTGTCCGTCCACGTACAGCCGGTCCACAGCGATGACAGCGCGGGAGCCCTTCTGGATGAAGCTGCGTCAGATTGGGAAGAGGACCCTGCGTCGTTCCAGGATCTCTTTGGGGAACTGGTCGTTCACGCTGAAGTCCGTTCCTTTTAATTCCCTGCCGCGGCTTTTCACCTGTTCCTTTTGTTTGTAGTGGCCGAATTTGGCCACGATAGGACGTGGTCTCCCGGCCGCAGCCCGAATGGGGCCGAGGCGATGCACCCTATCAAAGACGATGTTCTTCACCGTGTCCTCGGGCAGCTTCAGGTGGGTTTTGATGAAGCTTTTTACCGTGGTCTCCGCGTCCTCTCCAGCGGCTTCTGGAATACCAGAAAATACCAGATTATCACGCATGCTACGAGCTTGTAGATCAATAACTGTTTCTTTTATTTTTTTATTTTCTCTATTTAGCTGAGTAACATTGTCTGTGAGACATTTCACCGACTCCCTTAGCGTGGCATTTTCAGCAGCGAGCGTTTCCACCTGCTGCTGGCTGAACTCCAGGGACTCTCGCAAGGATTTAAATTCCCGGTGAAGAATCTCCACCAAGGACAGCCTTGCATCGAAACTGGACAGTCGTTGGTCGATTGACTCCAGTATGTCGACAATATCTTTGCCGGCTGGCGATGTTGTGCCGGGGGAATCTGCCGGGCGAAGTCTTTTCGACGACGGCGTGTCAGGTTTGGCCGGGGAAGCTGCACTCTGACCCTTCTTCATCACGAGATCCTGGAAGTACTGATCAATGTAATCTTGGAGAGCCTCTAAACTCTCCCCGTTGTTCTCCAGGGTATTGGAGATGATTTAGACAAATGTTGTTAGTTATAAGACAATTGATAAGTGTATTTGGTTATACTGAAGCTTAAAGGAATTTATTCAAATCTAAACTACCATTCGCTTTAATTTTCCGCCAAAATCTCCGGCGTCTGACGTCAGTTACAACATGAGTCGCTTACCTTGCTGAAAGCTCTTCTCACATCGGCTGCAGGCAGAGAAATGGTCAAACTTTCCTTTTTGCTAAAGCATATAGTTAGGGCTGGACCAGGTGACCCTGAATCCTCCCTTAGTTGTGCTGCAGTGGACGTAGGCTGCCGGAGTTTTTTCCTTTCCAGTCACCTTTCTCACTCACTATGTGTTAATAGACCTCTCTGCACTGAATCATACTTGTTATTAATCCACAGCATGTCTTTATCCTGTCTTCCTTCTCTCACCCCAACCAATCACAGCAGATGGCCCCGCCCCTCCCTGAGCCTGGTTCTGCTGGAGGTTTCTTCCTGTTAAAAGGGACTTTTTCCTTCCCACTGTCGCCAAAGTGCTTGCTCATAGGTGGTCGTATGATTGTTGGGTTTTTCCTCTGTATCTATTATTGTGCGATCTACTGTACAATATAAAGTGCCTTGAGGCGATTGTTGTTGTGATTTGGTGCTATATAAATAAAATTGAATTTAATTGAATTAAAAGATTACAAAACAAAAGGCAGAAGTGAAGCTAAACAATAACCTAACCTGGGGACAAACCATGAAACCTGACATGGATACAAACATACCTGGAACATGGAAACGTGGCACCAAAGACAACAGATGACCTGACACTGAACAGATGAGGACAGGACTTACAGTGGCTTGCAAAAGTATTCGGCCCCCTTGAACTTTTCCACATTTTGTCACATTACTGCCATAAACATGAATCAGTTTTATTGGAATTCCACGTGAAAGACCAATACAAAGTGGTGTACACGTGAGAAGTGGAACGAAAATCATACATGATTCCAAACATTTTTTACAAATAAATAACTGAAAAGTGGGGTGTGCGTAATTATTCAGCCCCCTGAGTCAATACTTTGTAGAACCACCTTTTGCTGCAAGTGGATTCCATTAAAATTGATTCATGTTTGTGGCAGTAATGTGACAAAATGTGGAAAAGGGGGACGAATACTTTTGCAAGCCATTGTAAGTACACAGAAAGATAATGAGGGGATGAGGAACAGCTGGGACAAATCAGACCTAACAAGACAAGGGGAAACAAAACTAGACTCACTGCATATAGGACAAGGACTTTCACAATAAAACAGACATCACAAGGGTAATCTCATAAACAAATGAACTTAGCTAACCTAAAGACTTATAAATAAACATCGACATCCAAACAAACTAAAACTTAAAATGCTGGGTCAACAGACCCAGGAAAGTGACAGTAAAATCATTTATTATACACATTATACTTATTTTCTTAAATTGATTGATTGATTGATTGATTGAATCTTTATTTTGAACATGTTGAAAAAGTACAACAAAATAGAATTAAAAGAGACAAATGAACAAAGCAAAACAAAAGGAAAACGAGCAACCACAACTCCAAATAACTTTCATGTTCAAAAAGGAGCAGGAAGAAGCATAAGCTTATTTAATCCCACCCCTTTTCCACTATCTAGTATCAATAGACTACAGAAATACCTCCTTGCAATTACATTATGTCATGTGTATTTTTTATTTTTTTATTTTTTTTATTTTTTTTATATATACATATATGTTTCTATCTATCCATACATACGTATATACACATACGCACATATACACATTTTCACTAACCCCATTAACACCTGAAGGATACACAACCTACAAATATATATATATACCCATACCAATATACCCGTGCACCCGCACATACATGAAAATATTAGACAAGAACACCCTGTCAAATCTCTACCTCTTCCCTGTACCCTGTAAAAACCATATCCTTAAACCGCTTTTTAAACTGCGCCATGCTCGGACATTGCTTCATATCTTTACTTAGTCTGTTCCACAGCTTCACTCCACACACAGAGATGCAAAAACTTTTTGATGTTGTACGGATACGAGGATGTTTTAAATTTAATTCCCCCCTCAAATTGTATCCCCGTTTCCTTTTAGAAAACATTTTTAGAATATTGTCAGGAAGCAGGTTGTTTATTGCTTTATATATAATTTGTGCAGTGAGAAAATGAATTGCTTATCTATTATCTGTATTTTCACCTGAGGGTCTAGGGGTGCTGCTCTTCTTTTCATGACAAATTAGGACATGTTTATGATAACACACTGACAATATCAGGCCAATTTTGGCATTACTCCATCAGTGAACAGCATGCCCATGCTAACTTAAACTAGACCAGCAAGCTAACCACATGTGTATTAAGTGTTACTTAAGAATAGGAACCAAACAAATTAACGGAACGAAATTAACTGTAACAGCAGTTTGCAAAACATTGTGACAGTTCTCAAGTGTTCCTACCTCAAATACAGCGAGTGTTGCTGTGTTTTTGTTGTTAAATGGATGAGGAGAGCCCGTGGCTGGTGAGAGGATGCGGCATTTTGTCAGTGGAGCATAGAACGACGTCTGTGATTGGTCAACAAGTGAGTAAACCTGCATCTGATTGTTCGAAAGCTTCAACCAAAGAGCTGCTGGTCACGGCAAGATACAAACTCGCCGGAGCTCTGAGTGAACGGCACATCCGGGACCTTCAGCACTCAGCAGAGATTTATCTTGAGGTATGTATTTACCTTTGATATCCATGACTCGACGCACATTTAGCAAGGTAAAGTTGTATGTTTAACAAGCTAATTAACGCTAGTTAAACGGAATTAAAACAATACACAATCAATTTGAACAAACTGTGTGATGAATGATGATAAATGCTAAAAAATTACTAAAGATTTATCTTCAACAATAGATATTAGAAGTTAAATTGAACTGTTTTTAAATTCCCAACGGAGTTAAAGGGACCTGCGGCCTTGCATGTGCTCTGCATCTTCAACTGCACAGACAGTCAGTCTACGCTCTTTTTAAGTGTAGCTAACTGCAACACACTTTTTTTTTTCAACACAAGGTATGTTTGGGGGGATTTAAATGTTAATATTAATGTTTTCATATTTAGCACAAACCAATAGGTCTGGGTCTCTGGCCCAGCGTTTCTGACGTTATTCTAAGGTTTTTGAGTTTCTTATGTTTAGTGGCGGGTTAGTTGAGTTTGGCTTAACGTTATTAATATTGTTTTAAGGAGTTTATGTTAGGGCTGTATATTACAACGTTTGTATTTTCATGCCATTTTTCCTGTTTTATTATGAAAGAGTCTGTTGTGTTCAGTTCATTAATCTCACTTCCCTGTTGTGTCAATAGAATCATTTGTGCCAGCTACTTCCCTGCTCTCCCTCCATCCTGTCTCAACCTCCAACAGGAAAGTAGAAGTCCTCATATGGTAGGACCAGTGATTGTAGTGTGTGTTACACTGTCCTCATATTGTTTTAAGCTGTGAAGGACATGAGTGTGTTTCAGTTGCCTTCCTCATGTGGTAGGACCAACAACTCTAGTGTGTGTTACACTGTCCTCATATTGTTGGTAGCAGAACTGTACAGTGTTAAGTTTCTATAGAATCTGGTATAAGGAAGTCAGATCCTTCTGTAATAATGTTCACTGATACAAATATGATCTGTAGTTGATCATCTAGTCGGGATTTATACTAGAGAATGTTTCTGACGTTATATTGTTGTCTTTTGTTGCAGACACCAAGTGCTGAGGTCCTGTCTCAGCCTCATAAAGACCAATTGGTGAGTGACATACCCACTTCATTCTTCCAACAGGTTACACATCATTTATTTTGTATTTGGTATCAAGTATATGTGTCAGTTGAGCCTAGTGCATAAATGAATTGCACTTTGATTGTATTAAAACAATCAGTTTGAGTCAAAGTTAACCAAAATCAACATTAGCTTTACTTGTTTGTGAAGATCTTAGGAGAAAGAAATTGGCGTACCATTTGTTAGTCCTAACTATCCCTTCAAAGCATCAGCTTGATCTTTATTCCTACTAAATTTGATATTTTTGTGTTTTTGTGTTACATTGTTTTAAGCTGTGAAGGACATGAATGTGTTTTTGTAGCCTTTCTCAATTGGTAGAACCAACAACTCTAGTTTGTGTTACATTGAAACTGAACAGCAGGGATGGCTGTCATGATGATAATAATACTCTATCCGATTTCAAACAATCACACTGTGATGAGTATTATTAGTAGATTATGTTCACATGTAAAATATTCATATCAAATGGTAAATGGCCTGTATTTGTATAGCGCTTTACATATTCAGTCATCCACTCATTCACACACACATTCACACACTGGTGATGGCAGCTACATTGTAGCCACAGCCACCCTGGGGCGCACTGACAGAGGCGAGACTGCCGGACACTGGCGCCACCGGGCCCTCTGACCACCACCAGTAGGCAACGGGTGAAGTGTCTTGCCCAAGGACACAACGACCGAGACTGTCGGAGCCGGGGCTCGAACTGGCAACCTTCCGATTACAACTCTTGAGCCACGATCGCCCCTTAATTTAGAATTACACACTGCCCAAACCTGACTTTGCCTACAATGCAGAGAAAAAAGCAAGCAGACCTATTGCATGCATTGAATCTCATATTTCACTGTTACTTTTCAAAGGCTGAAGGACCAAATATTCTGGGGATCCAAGCCACACGCTTTACTCAGCTGCCCTGAACAACATGAAGGGCACCTCTGCCTCAATCACCCTGGACAACAAAAACATTAGCAACACTTCACCAAGAAGGGGTAAAGGCACCCAAATACAAAATGTTTTAGGTGAATATACTTGTGATCAAAGGACACATTTATTGTTTTCAGACATGACACTATTGAGAGTTTTTATCATAAATCATTTCATCTTATTTGATTCCCAGCAGAACACAGCACTTCAAATGGTTCATTCCAAGCATCCTTAAAGGAGCGATAAGCAATATCTTTTCACTGCTAGGTGTGCTGTTGTGCACTGCCTGTAAACCAAGCCAAAAACTATGGCTGGAGATCAACACAGAGAGAGGGATTGTGACTTCATGCTGTACTCCAGATGTAATTCCACCTCTAGTTCTTCACATAGCCATTTTTAATTCCTTCAACCTAAAGTATGATGAATTGTGCTTATTGCTCCTTTAAAGTGCTCCAGTAGAAAGCAAGGTTTAAGAACATTTTGTATTCACATTATAAACTAGAATATTTTCTATCTTTTCTTGCATTCACATTAAGATATTTTCTTTTGTTTCCATTTATGACAGCTGGGAAGGTGAGAAGCAAGTGGACAAATGATGAAGTAAAGGTTGCTGCAAAGTACCAGGTAAAAAGGAATGTGACTGCTGCTTCCAAGCAGAGCCGGCAGCTCGGAAAGGCAGAGACTGGGTTGCCATAAAGTATTACATCCACAACAGGATCATAGCATTAAAAGAAAGATGCAAGAAAAAAAGAAACAAGCAAGAGAGATACTTTGTTGCTTCCACAGTTATGTCAGTGTTGTAGTTTTCTGTATTGCATTGTTCTTACTCATAAATCTGTGGTTTATGCTGGGTGCTTTTTGCAATTAAATGATAAGAAAGGCAGATAATGTTCCACGTTTTTATTCACATGAACATTCACTACAAAATGAATTAATGCATTACAATATTAAGACTTAAAAAGTAGACTGACCACATTTGACCTATGTCTTTTTTTAAGTCTCTACACAGCTCAGATTTACTGTTTTATTAACACATAAATGTCTGATATTTCTGTCAGAAGTTACCCGACTGGTGAGCATTACTATTGTGCATCCATGCCTGTTATATTGTAATCTCAAAAGGAGCCAAGCTAAAAATACAGAACCTACCCTTACCTGGTCCTTATAAGTCATGTATACTTGAAAATTATGTGTTTCCATGGGCTTCACAATTCACCTAAACATGAAATATCAGTGTGTGACCTTATGGTACTCATAAGTCACATAAACCTGACAGTGTCCTCACAAGTAGCATTAAATTCAGGTTTGACCAAAACTTCGCCCTAGCCAAAATCTCAACAGATGGGCGTGTTCCTGGAAGCATGGGTCAAGCTTTTTGTGATTCCCATGCCTCTAGGACCTTCAGAAAGGCACGTTCCCATTTGTCACATTTTTGTCATAGGTCCTGATATTTCACGAAAACACGTGTGTGTGTGTGTGCTTGTGTGTGTGTGTGTGTGTGTGTGTGTGTGCTACTATGTGTGTGTGTGTGAGTGTGTGTGTGTGCTACTATGTGTGTGTGTGAGTGTGTGTGAGTGTGTGTGTGTGTGTGTGTGTGTGTGTGTGCTTGTGAGTGTGTGTGTGTGTGTGCTACTGTGTGAGTGTGTGTGTGTGTGTGCTACTGTGTGAGTGTGTGTGTGTGTGTGCTACTGTGTGTGTGTGTGTGTGCTACTATGTGAGTTTGTGTGTGTGTGTGTGCTACTGTGAGTTTGTGTGTGTGTGTGTGTGCTACTGTGTGAGTTTGTGTGTGTGTGTGTGTGTGCTACTGTGTGAGTTTGTGTGTGTGTGTGTGTGCTACTGTGTGTGTGCTACTGTGTGTGAGTGTGTGTGTACTTGTAAACCATGCCGGGAGGGGACCTGAACCTGATTACACACCGCCACGTGGGGACCTGATTTACGGTGGGGACCTAAAATCAGGTCCCCACGGGCAAAACCTCACCAGAGGGACTAAAACAGTATTTGAACATGCCCCATGCAGTTTTCTCAAAATGTCCCCAGATGGTCAAAACCTGACAAAAATCTGTGTTTGTGTGAAATCCCTGCGCCTCTAGTGAACACACAGTGGTACTGCAGTCCCCATGAGGACGCATTTTCTGGTGGTGTGTGTCAAACGTTGCCCACTCAGTATCGCCCCCTAGTTGTAAAGTGTTGTATTACAGTTTGGAAGTTTATGTTAAACTTAGTAACCTTTTTTTAAAAAATTAAATATATATGATATTTTTAAAATTACATTATAAATAAAAAAAATATGATTAAAATAGCCTTTACAGACTTAAAATAGCATATTTTACATTGCTTTAAATAAAAAATAATGTGGGGTTTTTTTGGGTTTTTTTGCTTTTCAGTCCCCTTTAATGCCATTTATTCATTCTTTTTTGTTGTTCCTATTATTATATCAGCATAATTTTATTTTCATTTTGATCTTTCATAAAACAAACAAACACAATGAAACAAACAAATGAACAAACAAACAATAACACAAAAAATTAAAATAAAACAATTTACATTTTTCTTCCGAGTACAATAACCACTGTTTGATCTGAATTTAGAAGCAGAAAGTCATCTAGGTCTTTAAGACATTCCTGCAGTTTAACTAATTGGTGTGTGTTATCTGGCTTCATGGATCGATAGAGCTGGGTGTCATCTGCATAGCATTGAAAATGTATACCATGTCTTCTAATGATACTGCCTAAGGGAAGCATGTGTAATGTAAACAGAATTGGTCCTAGCACTAAACCCTGTGGAACACCGTAGCTGACCTCAGTGTATGAAGAGGAGTCCCCATCTACATGCACAAATTGGAGTTTATTACGCTACATTCACACTGCAGGCGAAAGCGCATCAAATCCGACTTTTTCGACCCTATGTGACCCATATCCGATCAGGGTATGACAGTGTGAATGGCACAAATCCGATATTTTCAAATCCGATCTGGGTCACTTTCGTATGTGGTACTGAATCCGATACATATCCGATGAAAGCGACTGCTGTTTGAACGGTCATGTCGCATTAAAACCGTCTTTTACATCACTGACACAAGACAGACGCCAATTATCAGCGCCGGAGAAGCGCCCGATAAGACATCGCAAACGCTTACTGGCGATCCGGTGTAGATGTCAGTGAAACTGTTGGGAAGACAACGTTGGAGAAACGTGAACATTTTATTTGTACTGTATAATCTGCAGATTCTGACAGAAATCTGCAACTATCCTTGGAAGCACCGCTCCTCTAAAACAGCAATAAGGATCATTATTAGGCCATATGTAAATAACAAAATAACTTTATAAATTAAAGCAAAATTGGGAAACATAAAGTCCGAAGTCTTTATATTAAGAGCCATCAGTCAAACAATACTGTTTGGTCTGGGTCTAAACAGAGCACGTTGTGTGTGACTTCTTCTTTTGCGCATGCGGGCCGCTTTGAGGGTTCACACTAGAGCGCGTTTGCTCACATTTTATTTGTAGTGTGAACAAGCAGACAAAAAAACTCGAATTTGATCAAAAATTCAGAATTGAGCATTAAGACCTGTAGTGTAAACGTAGCCTTAGATAGATATGATACAAACCACTGCAGCGCAGTACCTGTAATACCTACAGCGTGCTCTAATCGCTCTAATAGGATATTATGGTCAACAGTATCGAACGCTGCACAGAGATGAGTCCACTGTCAGAGGCCATAAGAAGATCATTTGTAACCTTCACTAAAGCTGTTTCTGTGTTGTGATGAGCTCTGAAACCTGACTGAAACTCTTCAAATAAGCCATTCCTCTGCAGATGATCTGTTAGCTGTTTGACAACTACTCTTTCAAGGATGTTTGATATGAAAGGAAGGTTGGAGATTGGCCTATAATTAGCTAAGACTGCTGGGTCTAGAGATGCTTTTTGAGTAAATTTATAACTACTGCCAGCTTGAAGGCCTGTGGTACATAGCCGATTATTAGACAAAAACAGTCCCCTAGAGTGGGATTTTCACGGCATATTCTGCTCGGCTCTATGTTGGTACAGGGCATTGAAGATGATAACAGTGGGTGGATTATATTCATAAACTTAGTTACAGCGCTTTCAGAAAGACATCTACTGTGATAAAGTCTACTCTCCACTGCTGTGTAATCAATTATTGTAAATGTAAATGTTATCAGGAAATGATCAGACAGCAGAGGGTTTTCAGGAAACACTGTTAAATGTTCAGTTTCTATGCCATATGTTAAAACAAGATCTAAAGTGTGATTAAAGTGGTGGGTGGGTTCTTTTACATCTTGAGAGAAGCCCATTGAGTCTAATAACAGATTAAATGCCATGTTGAGGCTGTCAGTTTTAGCATCTACATGAATGTTGAAATCACCCACAATAAGTATTTTATCTGAGCTCAGAACTAAATCAGATAAAAAGTCTGAGAAATCAGAGAGAAACTCTGTGTAAGGCCCAGGTGGACGATAGATGATAACAAGTAAGACTGGTTTCTGAGTTTTACAGCTGGGGTGGACATGTTAGCATGCCTGGGTCGACCCAGAGGTTTTGAGTTTATTATATTATTTATCATTTCTAGTCTTTGGTTTCTTTGTTGAAGTTCTGTCTGATGGTTTATGTCTCTGTGTTATCCTTAGTTGCTGTCTCCCCTGTCGGCTATATCCCCGTGTCCAGTCAGTGTCTGTGTCTGCCCTGTTCCCACCTCTCTGTTCCCTCTGTAGTGCTTGCCGGTGAGTCTGTGTCTGTAAGTTCAGTCTGTGTTACTTCCTGTTTTACTTTGAAGGTCCGGGTCTTATGTGAATGTGTCCTGCTTTGCTTCCTTGTCTCGTTAGTTCTGATTTCTCCCAGCTGTGCCCTCCTTCTGTGTCTCATTCCCCTCGTTACTTCCCAGTGTACTTAATCCCTGTGTTTCTTTGAGTCAGTGTCGCGTCATTCCTCATGCTGTGTGGATCTCTCTGTGTTTCCCGTGAGTTTATGTTGTTTCCCAGTTTAGTTTAGTTTGCTTTGTATGCTCATTTTCCCATGCCAGCAAATAAAGCTGAGTATTTTGAGTTCATCCCTTGAGTCTGAGTCCTGCATTTTGGGTCCACCACTCCTGCTTGCCTGCCTGCCACACAGCCAACCTTAACAGGACAAGGCTAAGCATCAGGCTTTCAAATGAATTAAAAGTCTATAATGTAAATTTTTTAATACATTAGATACAACCTGATTTTTCAAGTTCCAATACTATCTATGCCAGTTATTCCTTTCACCCAGTTCAAAAAGTAGGCCACACTTTAGACACACACCCTGATTTTTCAGGTCCCCACAACGGCTATGACCCTGACCCTCCCCCGCTACATTGTCTCTGTTAAGTAAAGTATTCCCTTTTTTGCTTGGATAATGATGATTGGCGGGCTTTATATTAGACACTATAAAGTTGGCATGAAGGTGAAATTCAGTCATTGAATCTCAGCATCATGAGCTAAAATTCATTTCATTTTAACCCCGAACACGTCATGTCTGTCTATGTTTAATACATGAACCGGACTGCTTTTCATGTGCTTCATGTGTTTCATGTGTTTTTCAAGCTCAGATCGCTTAGATTTTTGGAGACTCGCAGTGATGAAATGACCGCCCCCCCAAGTATTGCTTTAATACTTTAAACAAGTATTAAAGCAAAGACAACGAGCTTGTTTTGAAAATGTACAGGGCAGAAAGTTCAGATATTTATTTAAAAATATAGGTTTAAAAGTAAAATGTTGGGGGGAAAAAACTCAATGTGTTGATAAGCATAAAGTACAGGTATGTGAAAACTGTACTTAAGTACAGTAAAGGACTATTTGTACTTTGAACTTTGTACTTAGAAAATAAAATCATTATTAATGAAAGAACGCTCAGACCTCTCTGGGATGGTAGCACCACTTTCAGATGAAACAAATGGTGTTGGAAATATCTGAATTACACTTATTATTGCATCGTCAGCTTTTGCTGAACTGTCAAGCAATAAGACTATTTTTAAATCTATATATTACAAATTTTTATTTCATGAAGTTATATTTTTGTCATTCCATTAATGGTTGAAAAACATTTTTATTTTGTCTTTCCGTCTGTTTATTTAATGTATTTGTACTTTTTTAATATTATAAAAAAAATGAATTAATATTTTCAACTCCACATTAGCCAGACATTTATGTAGTCCTTGGGACCAACAAAGGCTATATTACACAAGACCTAACTTTTCAAGTCCCCAGGACGACTATGGCTCACTGATATTCTGGCTATATGCCAGGATCGCTTGTTTCAGCTCAAGGACAGCCCGCCAGTCTTCTTGTGCTGTCTGTAGCTATCTCGGTAGTTACTGCTGTACGTGGTGCCAAAAATCAAACGCACCTTTCTGGATTCTCGCACCTGCGCCTCTCCAAAGCACAAACAAAATTGGCAGGAGTAGAGAGTGGAAAAGAGGTCGACAGACGTTTATATTACTCTTCTTGAGAACTTCGAAAGAAATGGTGAGTTACACGTTTTAATAGTTGCCTCATAATGTTATAAGCTTTCAGCATAAATATTTGTACTTGTGCTAAAAAAAAGTAATGTCACTGGTTGTTGGTATTGTAAAAGAGGCTAACAAACACGTGAAGGCTAATTGCCCTTATCCACGTAGAGCTAGCTACCTCATAGCACACAACCATGTCAAGGCTAATTGGCCCTATCCACGTGGAGCTAGCTACCTGATAGCACACAACCATGTCAAGGCTAATTGGCCCTATCCACGTAGAGCTAGCTACCTGATAGCACACAACCATGTCAAGGCTAATTGGCCCTATCCACGTAGAGCTAGCTACCTGATAGCACACAACCATGTCAAGGCTAATTGGCCCTATCCACGTAGAGCTAGCTACCTGATAGCACACAACCATGTCAAGGGTAATTGGCCCTATCCACGTGGAGCTAGCTACCTGATAGCACACAACCATGTCATGGCTCATTGGCCTTATCCACGTGGAGCTAGCTACCTGATAGCACACAACCATGTCAAGGCTAATTGCCGTTATCCACGTGAAGCTAGCGACCTGATAGCAAACAACCAAATCAAGGCTAATTGTGCTCATCCACGTGGAGCAGTGTCAAATTGGCCTTTTTTCAATACTGAAGTAAGCAAGTCCATACATGTTTACATTGTAAGTTCGCACAGAGTCGGTCGGAGTACTTCGCGTGAAGGGCAGGCAGCGTAATCATTTTCTAATTAGAACATGTACTTGCTCTCATCACATCTTTTGCCCACAATGTAAATAATTTGAGATTTCCTTAAGAAAAACAACATTTTTTACGAAACCAAAGTGCTAGTGGTGCAACGGATCACGGTTGATCCGTAATCCGAACCGATCCCACTCCACGGTTTGGCATGCACGTGACCCAAATATTTGAAAAAGAAAAAGTATGTGTGTGGTGCGCGTGGTCAGTCTGTCAAGCGATAGTTTTGGTCAGCGCTTGCGGTCAAGGTGGAGGAGCAGAGGAGTTTGCGGCAAAAGCTACCGGGGTGTTTAGCTGCAGACGGGAGGCCGTATTCCGTTGTAAAAAAAACAACAAGTGGTTTAAAATAGTCCACGCGTTAGTTGACGCATTGACGCCGTGCAGCCCCACGCACAGGGCGATCCGCGGAAACTAGTTAACCGACATTTACCGCGTTAATACAGTTATGGCATTAACTTCATTTTAACGAGATTTACGCTGACAACACTAGTTTAAACTATGATGAACGTGCTTGAGCCACGCTATGATATCCCGTCGCACGTCCACTTCAGTGACAAGCTCCAAGCATGTATGAGCAAGTTTAAAGTTATGGCTGAGCTGTCCCAGGCATCTTCTGTTGCCCTAACTACAAATGGGTGGACCTCCAGGGCAACGGAAAGCAACGTGACCATGACCGCTCATTATATCACAGCGGAGTGGTAGATAGAAAGCCCTGTACTGCCCTATATTGCATCTTAATTTGTTTTTATATAATTGCATGGAATGATTTTTGAGTTGAATGTTTTTTTTAATAGGCAAAAAGTACTTAAATAAGTAAATGGCGAATAAAATTTTTGTCTTCTTTTTTTTTCCTGCTGATCTGAAAATTAATCCGATCCATGACGAAAAAAACGTGATCCATTTCGAACCATGGGACTTTTGAGCCGTTGCACCACTACAAACTGCCTTTAGTTTTCATGGCAATTATAAGCTGTCTTGTCCCAGCAATTTTTTTCAGAACACACAAGAATGCACATAAACGCCCCTTACAAGCAAAGCTATGTACTTTTAAGGCAAGGGAGAGGTTTGGCTGTATTACAGCATTATACATTGAGCTGATCAGGTTTGATTGTTATGTTTTCCACAGAGAGCAATCAGTAAGCGGAAAAGAGCTAGGCGTACAAAAGCCTCCCTAAAGGCCAAAGTCCCCAAAGGTCAGTAACTGATTTGGGTCAAATTGGACTGTTGTTATTCTATCTATTTGCTTTTAGGTAACACTTTTATTTTCTCTAAAATCTGTGCAGTTGCTGATGGAGCCGCTAGGTCTTCCAGTGGAAAGGAAAAGGTAGGAGGTGTCATCATGTCCTGCCACGTGTGCCCTAAATATCACATTATGTATAGAGAAAATTACAAAGTTATTTTAATAAGAGGGCACCTCACTGTCAGTTCTCTTTAGTAATATTTTTTGGAGGAATATTAATGATTAGAGCTATTCTTATTTAGAATGGCTGTTTTGAAACATTGTAATATATTTTAATATCTATTTTAGTTAGTCACTGTTCTTATGGCTCTGGAGCAACTTTGACCACAATCCCTCTGGGATTATTAAGTATTCTGATGATGATGATTCTAAAATCAACAATGACAACACAAGGACAATTCTGTCCCCCTGAATGTAACAATGACATTTCTTATTAATATAGCAATAATGTGTGCCGCTGCTTTGACATGTTTTTGTTGCATATTTTTGAGAATGTTACACACTTCTTTTTGCTATATTTTTAGAAAGTACAGCTGTGTTCCAGTGACAGTGAAAGCGAGAGCGCAGTTATTCCTGATGTGGCTACATCAATTGACATTGAGGACAGCAGTGTACCTGTGCTCACACGCACGGAGAGTGTAATTGTAAGTGTAAGAGTTTGTAAATGTGTTTTGGCTAGTTTAAAAAAAAAAAACAAGTTGAGTCACAGATTACCAGTATATAATGCACTGCAAAACCTCTATAGTTGATGATTACACTATCTGCACAGTTATTAGGGATGCTATACTTAAACTTAGGTCGGCAAAAAGGGTTAAAGCCATTATTCACTCATGGTTGGCTATACCGTTAACACCTTGCTGGTGACTGATTCAAAGCAGAGCTCTGTGTTACTGATCCAGCCACAGGCACATACATCTGGTTTGTCAAGAGAGACGCTGATCTAATTGCTTCATAAAACCTTTTAAAGATTTTTCTTCAGACATTTCTTGGCCCAGTCTTACCTGTTGAACCTCAGTCCCCCCAGTACCACGAGCAAGAGCGAGAACATCTGGTTTAATGGGATGTACTGTCATAACTTTTATTTAAATATATAGATGTATGGTGTCCACAGAAACATCGCAAACTTAGCCATAAGCTCACAAAGCCATTTCAACCACCACACAGCAGTTTCTATTTTATAAACCTTGGAGCAAAGTATGTATAAATCAAAATTCTTGTCTAGCAATTGTATACACAGTGTCAAGTGGTTCTGACACCTTATGAAAAGATTACAAGGATTTGGCTTTGTAGAAAAGCCAAAATACCAATTCTGGCTTATCCAGGTAACTTCACCTTGTAACCAGGTAACTTTGTGTCTTCTGTGCTATGGAGGTGGTTAACTTCTTACTCAAATAGATTGAATTGTAATTGCTGTTTTCTTTTCTTTTCTTTGTTCTTTTTTTTTTTTTTTAGCTTAACAGAGGGATGTTCCAATACTCATTTGATTCTTTGTCAAGTTCGGAATACAGCCAAGAAGAATATGTTCCTCATTCTGACGAAACAGATGGCGACAGTTCACCAGAAAGTACAAGAATGAAGAAACGTAAGAGTAAATTACACAAGAACAAATGTAAATCCATCTTTCAGAAGCATTCAAATAGAATCACTCTTAAAAAGTGCCCACAGAGAAGGGATACAAGTTCCATAACAGCAGCCACTACTCAAGATAGTGTGGAGTCACATGATTTAGAAGAGACCTTGTCTGGGTTAAATAAACCTGGAGAAACCATCTCAGGTGGTAGCTCTGTAATGGTTATGACACTTAAAAAGAAAGCAGATGGTGGTAGACTGTACAACAAAAGATTGTATTGTTGGTTTTGCTCAAAACCATATGCCAAAATGGCACGCCATTTGGAAACGAAACATAAAGACAAACCTGAAGTGTTGAGGGCAATCAAGTTCCCCAAGGGTTCCAAAGAGCGAAGATTGCAGTTTACTTTACTGGCTAACAAAGGTAACCGGTCCCATAATAATCGTGTCCTTGAAGAAGGAAAAGGTGTAGTGATACCTCGTCAACAATCTGGTGCATCTGTGAAGGCTAGTGACTATCTACATTGTGTGAACTGTGAGGCTTACCTGAAGAGGAAATCCCTTTGGAGACACATGCAAAGATGTCATCTGAATAAAAAAATCAAAGGCATGAAGCCTGGAACATCCAGAGTACAGGCCATTTGTAAATATGCTGAACCTCTCCCAAGTGGTGTAAATGAACGGTTTTGGAAACTGGTCCTTGATATGAAGGAAGATGAGATTGCTCAGTGCTGTGGCGCAAAGCACCCAGAAGCATTATCTTCCACTAAACTTAGAAAACACATCGCCACCATGTCTAAGGTCCTCAACTTGAAGGACAATGAAATGGACGACCTTGCGGACTTCCTTGGGCATGACATTCGAGTTCATCGGGAATATTACAGGCTGCCTGAGGGGACGTTACAGCTAGCAAAAATCAGCAAAGTTCTGATGGCCCTGGAGCGTGGACAGCTCTCGCAGTATAAGGGGAAAAATCTGGATGAGATAAACATTGATCCACAAGGTAAAATAGGCCTGTGTCATAGGAGTGTCTATAAGTCTTCTTTTTTTCTTTTTTCTTTTTTTGTTTGTTAATTTTAGCATCAGTGATATAGATAGTTTCTCTCTCGTTTGTGTTAGACTATTTCAGTAGTCATGCATTGTTACTATAAAAATCCTTTGCATTGCTTGTATTTTTGTTTTTAATTTTTTGGTAACAAACTGTTGCTTAAAGGGGACATTAAACACTATACATAAAGGCTAATTTACACCATTGAGCTCTGCTCTCATGAACAGTCATAGATGTAACTCTGTTTGTGAAGTTGGATTTAAGGAATAAGTGCTTTAAGTTTTAAAAACACGTTTACATACATCTTCTGTCGGTCGGTTGGTTGGTTGCAGCTAATAGACTTAGTTTGTTTGCTAACTAGTGACAGAATTGATAATTCAGAGAAAAATAAGGACACTAAAACTAAACATCAATATAAGTCAGTGGTTCTGAAAGTGTGTGGCTCGCCTGCATCCGCTGGAAAGCTGCAGTCGCGTGTGTACGTCATTGGCCACAATAAAGAAGTGTACTGAAAAGTGCAAACATGTGGTCAGGTCTGTGCATTGTTTACATTGGTGCTGAAACCCAAAATTGGGTTTGCCATCTGCTTTGTCAGCTATTTGCAGACTCGGTACACCTGGTCTGATGAGAAAAGGCTATAGTGTTGGACTCAGCATGTGTATCTGACTATTAGGCACAATTAACCAACCAATTACATGATGTTTTGCACTGACAGAAGATGGTGCTGAAAATGGTTTTAAAACTTTTGACTTTAAGCTCTCTTTTTTTAAAATTACATCTTTCCAGACAGCTACATCTATGTCAGTGTCTGAGAGCGTGGCTCAGTTGCGTACATTGGCCTAAACCTTTTTTGTGTGTTAATCTTTAATCCATTTCAGGTATCATGTTATACTTGAACTGTTTGACTAAAAGTGAGAAAATGGTGTTTTTATTTTTTATACATTTTACTGTTAATGTTTAGAAACTGAACACTTACTCCTTAAAAAAATAAATGGTTCATATAGTTTTCTCTCCATATGTCTACTGTATTTGCAGAGGAAATGGCTGTGGACAGTGCATCAGATACTGAACATGAGGCTGATCAGACAGACTATAATGCAGACTCTTCAAGATCACCATCATCTTACTCATCATGTATGTATCCATGCAGCTTTAGAAAGTTCATGCTCTTATATTTAGTAGTATACATGCTACCAGTCAAAACTTTGGACACACCTTGTCATTTAATCTTTTTTCTTTATAATAATTATTACTATTATTACTATTCCTCAGACTTATTATTAAGTGTGCCTATGCCAAGAGGCATATTTTATTACTCTTCTTATTGTGTGGATGCTGTAGTTCCTGTTTCTCTTTATTCTTTATCTGTATTCTTCATCTTCAAATTGCTTCCGTACCTTTTTTGGCACTTAACTACTTTCATACTAGTGAACGTCACATTTGCTCCAAAAAAGTCATCAAAGGCAGATTCCAGTGTAAACACTGTTCCCACATGGAAAACTGGACTGATCCACCTCCTGCTGTCAGACCTGCAGGGTTTAGGCCTGTGGGTGTTGTCCTCTGTCTTATACTGAACACAAACTATTTTTTTGGACTGGCACAAATAATTTGTGTGCCTTCTTATTTGATGCAGAACACCTTATTGTTCTGGAAATAGATTTAAATATGAAAAGCCTGAGGCCTTGGCTGCGTTTGTAGGTAAATAGTACCATAAAACTTTGTTGTTTGCAAAACTTGTGCATAACTTTTTAGAAATGTACAATTTCCATTTCAAGTTATGAAAATGATTCGTTAAACATATTTGTGGGTTTTGCAGTAAAAAATATAACTTTTTTTTCTACTCAGATTTTGAGTTTTTTGTCTGGATTTAGATCATTTGTGCTAATATAGTATTTCAAAATGACAAAATAACTCAAATTTCAGCTATTTGAGTTTGTGCTGAAAACAATGATACCAAACAAGACAAGATAAACAGTTTTTAAAGGTGAAATATAGAGGTAAAATCAAAAGTAGTCAAAAACGGCCAATTATACCCTGGACCCCAGAGGGTTAAGTTTGCAAAAAATTGTTTAGAATTCTTAAAAACTGCAAGGCTTTTCTTCAGTGATTGAGTTCTATGTTAGGGTTGACATTTGAGTGGGCTACACAAGTAAAAAGGGTCTCACTCAGGTACATGGTTATAAGAGAACACAGAGTGATTGGAATTTTATTAATGGATATTAAAAAGTAGGCCTTTCAACATATCCTTGTTTTCTTCGGTTTCCCCCATTAGGTATGCTGGATAAAGAGGTGCCACTGATGGCAGAGGGTTCAGGTGAATCGCAGAGAATCACAGGTGAACTCCTCAATGATTTTTACATTTGTTTCCTATGAATCATAAAACAGTCTCTGAGATGCACTACACTGCCAAAAGTATTCACCCATTCAAATAATTAAATTCAGGTGTTCCAGTCACTTCCATGGCCAAAGATGTATAAAATCAATTTGTGCTTTGATGGCAACATTATGAACTTGAAAATGAAACTAGATCAGTCATTTGTCATGCTGTAATCAGCCACATTGATGTGGAAAAATGTCTTTGACAGTAAGGATTTGGTTAGATATGAATATTTGGAAAACAAAAGACTGAAATTACTACTGGATTTATTCAGGTTGTAAGTTTGACTTAAGCCTGCAAATGGAGTCAGTGTGTTCTGACATTTCATGTTGAAATGCAGTTGTTAAAAAAAAACAAACTACTTTCACTAACTGCACCTGAACCATTTCACTGACCCAGTTTCATTTTCAAGTTCAAACATTCAGAAGTAAAAATTCTGAACCTTAACATGCCATTTGCATTTTGTCTAACAGAATACAGCTCAGAGACTAGATTTTAAAGTTAAATACCAATTTGATTTCTAAGGCCCTGAAAGTGCCAGGTTCAAATTGTCCTACTTGTCCTATTCACTAACCCTACAGTCATGGAATGTTATCAGCAGGGAAATTGTCTTACTGTTTATTTATTGTTTGTTTGTTTGTTTTTTGTACTTCCCCCAGTGACACAAACCCAAAGAACCAAGTGGAGTGCAGATGAAATCCAGGCAGTGGAGAAAACACTGAATGCATACATTAGAGCTGGAAAGGTTCCTGGGAAGGCTCAGTGTGTTGACTGTATTGAGGCTTCGCAAGTGGAACTTAAAAACAGGACCTGGAAAGGATTAAAGTTTTATGTTAAGAACCGCATTGATTCTTTGAAACGAATCTCTCAAAAGCAGAAGGAGGCTTTGATAGAAACATTTAACTGTTCAGTGTTTTATCTTAGTTCCTATCATTATTGCAATACAGCAATAGTTTTTTGCTACATATTTCTATTCCAAACAGTTGTAGTTATTTTGGCTTGAAACACTGAAATTTGGAAATAAAATTTCATTTCAGCTTGAAGTGTGAAGTCTATTTAGAGGAGTTGAAACAAATGCAATAGAAGTGAAGGTAAAATCCAAACGTCACGGTAATTTTAAAACATTTATTCTGTAAAGCCTTCTCCATCAAAGACAAGTGGGTATTTTTCTTTAAACTGCAGTACTGTTCAATCATTTCAATCTGCATACAAATCAAATATAAATGCTCTCAACAAAAGTAATCATACAAATATAAGTGTTTTGATTTAAAAGATACAACCTTTACTACTGGCCTTATCCAAAGATTAAGTCCTTGGACTTTATTGCATGCAATTAAGGACAAGGAAGTAAAATCTGTAACAGTGACCCCTGGTGGTGGTTTCTTATACAGTGTAATGTAGGGGTCCCCACCGGGATAGAAAAACCTGACTGAAAATTTAAAAAAAAACTTCAGAAATGCCAGTGAGCACGTATATTTCTGGCATTCAAAAAATCCTAGAAAAGGGCTGAGGTTGTATTGAAGCCTGTATTTCACTAAAAAAAAACAAGGTCCCCACCGGTTCCATTTTTTTCCGGTGACAATCGAGGTCCCCACGTGGGATGGTTTACAAGTATGTGTGTGTGCTACTATGTGAGTGTGTGTGTGTGTGTGTGTGTGTGTGTGTGTGCTCGTAGAAGGAAGGTCATGGCAGGAGCTTTTTTTTTCAATGCATTTCCAATGAGCTTTTCTTTTCTTTTTCAAAGAAGTGTAGCTCATACATTGGAATAAATGTCTTCTTTTTAATACTTTATGAATATGAAACTCTAAAGATTTCGAGTTCATGCACGTTGTGAAACAAGAGTCTAAATCTTTGTGTCACAGTGATTTCTATGAAACATGTTGTTCATGGGGATAATGTAACAAGTCTATTGTGTCCCTATTAATGATCAATGGTAATTGAAGAGGAAGCTTGAACCCAGGCTCTGGACATTTTCATGACAAGTGACAGCGCAGACATCTGCTAACGAGAGAACATGTTTTATCATCATAAAGACTGTGACATGAAGCATCGTTAAAGTGTCACTCCAGTGATGTTGCTGGGAGAAAGAAGTGTTGACTCATGTTTTTTAATAGAAGACTTAAAACACTAAACTCTAATTTCAGTGTTTATTTTAAGTTGACAGAATATAACAGCTGGTATGATGATGAGTTTTACTTCTCACTGTCCGTGTTATGTGTATCCATTTATCATGTATGCTGCTTTGCTCTGTGGACTAAAATGTTTCATTGTATTCATGAAATAAACCAGAATTTCAATGTCTGAATCTTTTACTGTTTTTCTGCTTTTGTTCACTCCAAGTTTGACGAAACCCACAGCTCACTAACAGCGTGGAGAAATCTCAGTGTATTTAGCTGCTTTTTCCCTAAACACAAGAGAGAAATGCCTGTAGTCCTCACTTTGGTCATTATGAATGTTGAAGGAGCTTTGTTTCATAGACACCTTATACTAGTGTTTCCTACACTTAATCCAACACTACTATGTTCTATTTAAATCCAGATTCCTTTTATAGTTTGCAGTGAAATTTGTTAAACCATTGCTTAATGGGACAGAAGTACACGTCACTCTTTACTAACACATTGTAGATACGTTTATTGCTGAACGACACAGCTAGCAGTCTCACTCACTCTTTAGCTTTTTGAAGTTTTGTGCGTAACGGTTTAGCCTCTCACCCCTTACCCTTTTCTCCCAGTATCACAACAGTATGACTCCCAAAGTACGGCTCAGTAAACAAACAAGGACTCTGAAGTCAGAACAGAAAGATACAGTTGGAAGATTAATGATTGCATTTTTATGATGCGTAGTAAACTACCCCCTCTTCTTTTTCTCTGTTGTTGTTCGTTAGTGTGTGTGTGTGTGTGTGTGTGTGTGTGTGTGTGTGTGCCTTAGAAGTCAAAGTATACATTAGCCACACTTACAAAAAACATTTGAATTTCATTTAGAACTGAGATTGTAAGTTGTAAGCAGAAATCTTATGCTCAGCCAGAAGCATGTTTCCCCACTTTCACAATGCTGAGGTGTCAAATCCACTAACACCAACAGATGGTTTGTCACACGCTGGGTTCAAACACTCAAAAAGCAACACAACAGCAGGTTCAAGAAGGGCAAGTCCCCCTTTATTTGCACAGCCTCACACACTATAGATTGTTAAAGTTCTTGTGTACAGTGGTTTAGCCACAGATGTAACTTCCACTTTTGATAAAGATCACTCCATCTGCATATTTCTTAAGAAATGAAGCGTCTTTAGCTCTTATTTATAAATGTCTACACAGTAATAGACACCATGTGCTCTGTGACATTATAGTTTTCTACTTCTGCTTCCATTGGTTTGCATCTTAAACTCCCAACCTTTCATGTTGTTATGAACGGCTTATATTTCTAACATTTTGTGATGTAAAAGTGAACCACGCAGCTTTTTTATTTTCTGTATGATGGAACGACTTAAGACACGAGTTATTTAAACAATTCTAAATGACAGTGTGACGGCCATAGTACTTTATGAGGGTCAAATATGTTAAGGATAATGTTTCTCAATGTAAAGAACTTTTGGATAGGATACAACATCTTGTAAACAGTTACCCCAGATCCTGTACTGTCAGACCTATGTATGTAAGGTAAAACTTTCCACAGTACTTCCACTTAAGTAAGTAACCAAACACATAAAGTCACCCTTACCAATAATCGACTGTTCCTTGAGAAAAGCAGCACAAACAGTCAACTGACAGCAATGATAAGTAGAGCTACCCGAGGCCGATATTCAGAAGAAAGTTAAAAGTTGTTTTGTTTTCTTTGTGGTTCTACATATTAAAGAAAAATATGTTTAATAGTTCAGCAAGACCTGCACCTTCAACACATGTACATTCAAACTTTGGAACAGGCTCAACATTGCTGTTGTTTACAGTTTTTTCTGATGGCTTAAGCACATTTTTTGTAACTATTGGCTATTTTTGCAAAACTCTACACACAAATAAGAAAACTCTTCACCAAATCAGCAAAACATTGTAGTTTTCTTGCAAAAGCCAATAAACCTTGCTTAACTCTCCAAACCTTCGTAAAAATGGTATTTTCGTATCAAACAGTTAACACAAGCCATCACATTAATAAGCACACAATGCACCAACTACACACTGATGGTATAAAAACACATCTAGCTTTTGCTTTCTCTGTGCACAAGGTAGGCTATATCAGTTTGAGGTCATACTTTTGTCATAGGTCCGTAAACATAGAGGGATCCAAACTTCAAGCACTGGTGTTTATTCACACACATCAAAACAAACACAAGTGTTTATTTCCAAGTCAAAACAGAATAGTAATTTCACTGAGGAAAACAAAGAAATCAGTCTACATCGTGTCGTCTCTCTGGGTCCGGCCACAAAATTTCGTCTACATCACACGCAATGTCCTCTAGTCCAAGGCACCGGGGAAAAAATCTTCTGGAATGGCGTATCCAGGCCTGACATGATGTCTGGTCAATATCCCCACATGCCTCCTCCATTGCCTGTAAAAGGGCTATGCATTGATGGGGATGACGGTCATAGCCTTCCAGCGCCAGGCAGAGAAGAACTCTTCAATTGGATTCAAGAATGGAGAGTATGGGGGAGGGTGAGTACAGTGAAGAGTGGGTGATCTGTAAACCAGTTGCGGACCAAAGCAGCCCTATGGAAACTAACATTGTCCCATATGATGACGTATCTGGTCTGCTCTGGTCTCTGAACATTAGTGAGCATGTCATGTAAGGTGTCCAGGAATGTAATAATGTGTGCAGTGTTATCGGGCCCAGGGTTGCATGATGGTGAACAACAACATTTTGACTTATAGCTACACACACAGTTATGTTACCACCACGTTGTCCTGGGACATTGATTATGGCACGGTGTCCAATAATGTTCCTGCCACGTCTCCTCGTCTTAGTGAGGTGAAAACCAGCCTCATGCCCCATGGCATCTGCCTCTAGCTCCATCACTCTCTAGACAAGACAAAACAAATGCAGCACAGCAGGCACATGCACAGCACTACAGTATGCACTTCCAGATTCAGTACCAATGATACTATAGCTTACCTGCACATAGTCATATCGCAGCTGTTTTACACGTTCGCTGTTTCTTTCCAAAGGTGCTCTGTAGATTTGTTTCATTCGGATTCTGTTGCGAGCAAGTACACCACCTAATACAGAAATGCTCACATTTTGTATGTTTTGGAAGGTGGTGTCATCCTCAATTATGCGCTGCTGAATTTCGCGTAGCCTTATGGAATTATTTGCAATCACCATATTGACTATATGGGTTTCTTGGTCTGCAGTGAACATTCTTCCTCTGCCCCCAGCATCTGGTCGTCTAGCAATTCTGTAATTCAGTTTCAGTATTTTTACATCTATGGTATTGTTGTGTTTCTCATTAGCATATGGCAGTGCTACAAGTCTTAGTGCAAAGTGACTGTACTAACTGACTCTCATTTCGAAATGTCCTTATGATGCTTGCTACAGTGTAGCGGCTCAAGTTAGGCTGAACCCGTTAATCAGCTTCCCTCAGGGTCATTCCACGGTTGATTACATGCTCCACTATTGTAGCTCTGATGTCATCAGTAATTCTATTTCTTACTCTTCTTACCCTTCCTCCTCCCCCTCCTCTTGCTCCTCCTTGTCCTCTTCCTCTAACTTCACCTCCTTGTCCTTGTTGTCCTCTTCGTCCTACTTCTTCACCTCCACGTCCTCTTCCTCGGCCTCCTCTAATTCTCACTCTTCTCACTCTTCCTGCTCCCTCCATTGTACTCCACATAGACAGCTTACCTGTAGCTTATTTATAGTGCTTAGGCTGATTGCAAAGTGAACTAATTATCTAAAACAGTTTTCACATGTGACAGTGTGCCAGACAGTTGGCAAAATAGTGTAAATAATGGCCATAAATGTGTATAGTTTTGCTAGGAGTGTGTTGATCATTTGGAAATTGAGTGTAAAGCAGTGAGTTGTGTTTACAGTTCTGCAAAAACAGTGCTGTGCAGTGGATTGTAGCTACTGTTTTGCAAGGTGTGTGTTACAAAATGGCAAACTGAGTGCAAAGCAGTGTTTGTGCTTTTAGTTTGGCAAACTCAGTGAGTGGTTTTGCTATAAGTATTAATAGTTTTACAAATTGTGCTATAAGAATCACAGTTTGGGTTTAAGCATTCAGAAAAAACTGTAAGGTGAAAGAGATCCCTCAGGTGTGCTAAGTTGTTGCGTTACTGGTTGTCGTGTGTTTTGTTGCTCTTTACCTGTTTTTGATCCCTCTGCACAGAAGAAGAGAAGCTCAGAGGAGGGAGCTGGGTGAGAAAACATGGAGAGAAATTGTGGCCAGTCTGCCATGGCCTATCGCACACATTCCCAAACTGCATTACCTTTCTGTGACATACCTGTTCATAAATAAAGTGAATGTTGTATCTCGAGTCAATCCTTGAGTTGAGCCGAGAGGAAAATGTTTGTTTTTAATAAATCTGTCCTGTCCGCTGTTGCAGGAATCATGGTCTGAATGCTTTGCTGCGCCAAACACCCAGGAGGAGCACCATAGACTTTCTGTAGGCTCCTCTTGTTAATATTGATTTTATTATTCATATTACTATCCGTGTGGATGTTACGCTGGAGCGGACAAGTGGGATGGAGAAGAAAAAGAAAAGAACACAGACAGAAAGAAAGGGGTGGGGGGCAAGCAGACACGACCTGTAACCAAGCACACCCACACCTGAGAGATAAAACTCACACAAGTGAGTATGACATCAGAGGTGTGGCTTTTCAGGCTCTTATAAAAATGTCTGCTTCCCTCTGACACACAGAAGCATCCACACCGCCTCCTCAGACTCAGACATCATCACATCCAAGCTGACAGCTCCTCTCTCTGATCCCAGCTTCAGGATCTTCACCTGTCCACGCCTCCATCAGGTATATATATATCTCCAAATTTATATACTGGATTATTAGTACATTTGTTTTATTTGCTCCAATATTTAAGGGCAGTGACATGAGGCAAACAAGTGCAGACAGATGGATAATTTAGTGTTTCATTGTCTTTCTGTCCATAATGCTGTTATATTATCTGCTAAAACTGCTAAACCTGTTTATAAATTCACATCTATGAGCAGGGCTGCACATAAGTGGTCCGCAGGTGCGCGTTCGCTGTCAAAATAAAAGACACACACCAGATAAGAAGTTTCAACGCGCGTTTGAGTACATAAGATTTTCTGGAGGAGGACAGACATTTGTTTAGAGCTCTTAAAAATGTCAAAGAAGCAAGCTCCTTTAAGCAATTACTTTGGTGTTCCTCCACCTCCAAAGAAATGTCAGCAGGAGTCCGAACCGCAAAAGAAGCGCGTATTCTCGGGTTGCAGGAGGTGAGCTGGCTTCAAACAAACGATGAACGCACAGAGATGTGGTGCAGAATATGCTGTGAAAATCCCGCTCTAGCGGGCAAAAACAGTGCCTTTCATATGTACGCAAACGCGCCTTGCAACTTCTTATCTGGTGCGCGTCTTTTATTTTGACAGCGAACACGCACCTGCGGACCACTTATGTGCAGCCCTGCTTATGGTTAATGTCATAAATAGGATAATAGTCAGTATGAAATAAAAATATTATGATTATTATTGTTGCTTATGTACATTTATCATCATTTCATATTACAGAAGTGGATTAAACACATCTTAGTAACAGTTCACAAATACTGCATTTCTTTTTCTTTTTTCTTTTTTAAATATTATGTTTTTGGCTTTTTGTTGGATCATAAAAGTGAAGATAGAGGGGAAAGACACGCAGCAATGAGCTACTGCTCTTCAGCTCTGCACCATGTGGGTGCCTGCTCACCCACTGAGCTAAAGTTGGCCCCAGTTTCTTGTTCCTTAGTGTAGAAGCAGATGCACTAACGCTTTCTCATCAAACACTGCCACCTAATGGTGACTTTTTAAACAAATTACAGCAGATCATGATTAAAGATAGCAACGCGTATGATGTTTAGTAATAATCTACTGTTATTACACTATTTGTACTTTAACCTTGAGTGTTGAATTTAAATTAAGAGCCTGATTGTTTCATGTGGAGAGTTAATGAATGAAGATCTCTGCATTGTGTTTGTGTCTATTTTCAGACATGGCGTCTGTTGGCCCGCTGCTGCTGCTGATGTCCTACATCCTCATCTCCACTGTGACCATTTCCACATCTGCCAACCAGCGCGAGCATGAGAATGCGTCTCTCAATAAACTAAAAGAAAACAAAAAAAAACTTACAACTGCACTAAAGGCTGGTTTAGAAAAGACAGAAGACATCAGAAATGTTGGTCAAACTTGTCTAACATTAATCACAGACATTGGGAATCTGATGAAAGATTTGTCAGACGAGAAGTCTGATATATTTAAAGTTGCTCAGTCTATGGTTAATGTTGTGCCAGTAATAGGTTCTGTTTTTTCCTTAATAATGACAACAGTGATAGTGATAGACAATCATGCTAATGACAGGTCATTACTGAAAGATATCAAGGAAGAATTTGACAGACTCGATGCTAAGCTTGACCAGTATCATATGGAACAGAAGTGGAACATCTGGGCAGCTGGTGTTTACCACAAGCCAGAGCTGGACATCAGGACTGCCTGGACTGAATACAAAACACTGCTGGGCAGTCTCGCTGAGGCAAAAAATGATACCGATAAAAGGGAAAGCCATATAAAAAGCTATGTAAAATTATACCAACAATATGAGAATGCTCCTCGGGAAATGGGAGAGTTACTGAAAAAAACAGGGAAGAGCTTCATTAATAACCTCGGGGACGAACTGGCCGAACATGTTAAATGTCACGAGAAGGAAATCTTAGAATATACTCTTCTCATTCTTACACTTATCTTCAAGGGCAACATGATGAATCAATACTACTACAGACTGGAGAACATAGAGTCTAAAGCAAGAGATGATGAACAATGTGTATGAAGCAATGACAGCAATGTTTGACATCCAAAAACGATGCATTGCCAACAGCATGACTTATGTATTACAGGACATGAAACCATTTATTGATAAATCTGAAGAACGTCAAGTCGTAGCAGACGAAGTCTGGTCTTTTCTGAATGAAACATATGACAGGTATGACTGGATGGTTGTTGCATTCATAACCAAAAACTCCATCCATACAGTATTTAAAACCCTGAACAAACACGTGCTGACAGGATTTCATGATGTGTCAACACAGCGCATTACTGTGTCTGTAGCCAGACAGGTGAAAGGGACTCACAGCAAAGCACAGGAAGTCAGCAAAGCCATTAAGAACTGTTTTCCTAAGACAGCTCTGTGTTATAAGGTGGCAGAGACACTCAGCGCATGTACACAAAAGGTGGCAGGAATTCCAGTGTCTAAGACTTACACAGCAGTGCACGCCTATACGGATAAAAAAAACCCTCACCAAAGCACTGAGGCACAGGAAGCTAACCCTCCTCCTAAAAAGCCTTCAGCTCAGACTCCTTACATTTACACAGGGGACTGTGAGAAATCTCCAAGTGTGAAGGGCGGAAAGTTTGTGGTTCTGATTAAAAGTGATGAAGAAATGTTGGGAAAAGATCCGTGCTCCAAGCTGGACTGTAAAAACGGAGGCAAGTGTGTTCCAATAGAAGACATGTTCCTCGCAATGTGTCAGTGTAATTATCCATACTATGGGCTGCACTGTGAGAGTGACATAAATGATTATAGGAAAGAATTAGAGAGAGAAGCAGCAACATACGGAAAAATAATAATAGTGAGAGACTCGAGGGTGCAAAACAGGAAGTGAAGCAGCAGAAACAGACTTCATGAAGTGACGTGAACTTGTTCTCTAAAATGACTGAAACATTCGGTAAATCCTCTTTTTCTTCAGACTCAAAGTATAAATTTAAATGATCGTCTCCATATGTCAGTGATGTGCTCACCGTCACTGAGACTAAAGCTGGTTATAGAAAAGCACCAGAGTGGGCTCTGATTGGTTTGAACCTCCTCTGAACAACCAAAGCCAGTGTCCGAGCTCACGTTCACTTCATGAGATTTTCTGCTGTTGGTGTTTCTGAGAGCAGCAGCTGATGCTTATCCATCATGTCTAAGATTTTGGATAGAAAATCATCTGTCAGCTTGTTTACTGAATGTGTGTTGGTGAATATTGGTGATTTAAATAAGGTAGAAGTGTACATCAGTTTAAAATATTCAGCTGAGTTTTCTTTAAGGAAGCGTTTTTTAACAGTGAACTTACTTTGATTAGGCAAATTGGCTAAGATATTGCTATCAAATGAAATGCAGAAATGATCAGATAATGCAATATCAGTAACAGCAATGTTAGAGATATTTAAATCTTTGCTAATAAGTAAATCCAGAGTGTGTCCTTGATTATGCGTTGGCTCACTAATGTGCTGGATTAGATCAAAGTTGTGGAGGACATCATTTAATGCTTTTGTTCCGCTATCTTGAGGCTTGTCAGTATGAATGTTAAAATCTCCCACAGTTGCTATCTGGTCATAGTCTAAACATATTGCAGAGCAAAGGTCATTGAAATCATTAAAAAAGTTTGTATTAGATTTTGGCGGTCTATATATGTTTAGAAATAAAACTTTGTTTGGTTCATTAATTTCAGTAGCTAAATATTCAAAGGTGCTGAATTCACCTAGAGATACCTTTTTAAAGTTTAGTGATTGGTGAAAGATTACAGCGAAGTGATAATTAGTTGGGCAAGTCTCTATTAATACAGCTTGTTCTGAATTTCCATCTAGCCAAGTTTCTGAAAGAAAGAGAACATGTATATCATGTGTAATGATGTAATCATTGATTAGGCGAGACTTCCCGGATAGAGATCTAATATTTAGTGCAGCAGCTTTAATATTCCTTTCAGTGATTGAGAGATTATTTTTGCACAGTATTATGTTCAAATTCTGTACTGTTCGATTATAAGTACTTTTAGTGTGTAAGGATCTGTTGCTTATAATAACTGGTATTTTGCTTTCAGTATATGAATGAGAGTGACCGGACACATTTTGGTGGGAATGATGCAGTCTGGTAACGGCGTCCGGTCGGTATCAGATATCAGGCTCGGTTAGATGGATCGGAGAGCCATATTGTTTATAATTAGTAGGTGGGCGTGGTCCCACTTTTGGTGTCAGACGAATCCCTCTGTTTATTTGGGTTTGAAGGGAATCGGGAAACGACTTAAATGGTGGTATGATCACTGATGAAGATGATGATGAAGGTGTACGGGCATCAGCTGGTGAGTTTCTGCACGGAGTTGAACCTTCATATTTAGCTGGAGTCTCTGTAATCTCTGCTGGAAGTGAGGTTGTTGGGGGCTGGCATAGTAACTCAGCTGTTTGAGCTATGTCCACTGATGTGTTTCTGCACAGCGTTGCTGAAACTGTTTTTCTTTCGAAAGTTGTTGGGTGCCGTTGTTTTTGGGTCGGCTGATACGTCTCTGGCAGGCTTATCACTGAAAGGTGCAAGTATGTCGTGGTCTCTGTGTGATACAGCTGGTTGGCGTCCGCTTTGTGTCTCGGCTGATACTGATGTCTTTATCTCGATTTGAGAACAGGGCAGGGAAATCTTCAGCACTCCTCCGTAGGCCCGCCCCAGGAGATGGATAAACCCAGCATTTCATGAACGCTGTGATGGAGACCTTTGGTTTGTGTAATGTTATAAATACTCGGATACTCCCCAGAGGCTCCGGACTTTTACGTAAACATATTATATTCAGTCCTGTAGAAAGTTATATATTTAAAAATATATGATCCTCTCTGGTTACTCTGGTATGAATAACTCTGAATCACTTTATGGTAAATAACACACTATCTGCAAAAAACTGTGAAAGAATTCCAGATCACAAGTTTATAGTTCAACATACAAGTGACGACCTTTGACTTTCATCAGGTTTTATTTAATTGTGTTAGAGAAAATCTCATGTGCTCTTCATGCAGCTGAGTACATCAAGTGTTTAAAACAGAAGCTGTGCAGGTCTGAGATCAGCAGCTTTGTGAAACACCAAACTGAGGTCCTGTTAATGCTGATATATAGTGACACAGTTACATGAGTGATTAATCCTTTTGTTTTTTTGTCTTTAACTTTATCAATAAAACAGCTGCAGCTTTCACTGACAGCACATGTGGTACTTTAACCTTTGTACTGTTTTCATCAGTTAATGTTGCAGTTAACATGTGAACATGTTGGATGATCTGTCTGCTGTCACTGGGTGGTGCTAAGGTCTGAATCTGAGGGCAGCTCCTGTAATCACAACGAGAACAGAATCATCACAAACTGAAATATAAAGTTTCTCTCAAATCTGAAATAAAGCTGATCCTTCTGTCCTCACACACTCAGGATCTGAAGTTCTTCTCTTACATTTTTTCAGTATTACAGTACAGTACTTTAATCCATAGTTACTGATTAATGAGGAGTTACTGAAGCACAAGCTTTTAAAAAAGATGTTACTGTCTTTACAGATGTGGCAAGAGACTGAAAACATGTTGTTTGCACATATTTAATAATCAGCTCTGCACAGGAGCTGCAGCAGGGTGCAGCCTGTTGCTTTTACAGTGTAACACTTGTAATAAAAGTACAGTAACAGTAATTAGTGACTGAGTAGCCCGGGGCGTTTCTCTTGATTTCTTTAGTCAGGGTAAATTCATTCACCTGCACAGATTAGCTAAACCAACCCTGACAGCCAAGTGCTCATCTTAGCTAGCTAGGTCTCAGGAGCTAGCTAAGGACGGTAGTTACGGATTAGCTTACAAACACGTTTAACTTACCGAAAAAGTGCAGCGGGGCCTCGGGTCCTTCTGTCGGGTAGTCCAGTTTACTGAAGAACACCTCAGGCTGTCAGGTTAAAACACTCGGTCGTGTTTTCGTAACGTAAACGCTGGCCCTCCTCTCAGAGCATATGCTCTATCTGCTATTCCCGAACAGAGATACGCAAGTTTCTCTGTGACTGCAGCTGCAAGTCAAAGCTGCTATGATGACGTTTCACCCGATCGGTACCCCACATGCGCTGAAGGTGTCTACTTCCGGTCGAAGCGTTTTACGATAGTTACGGGTCAGAGTATCTGTTAAGATGTTAAGAATAATAAGTATCTCTTAAAATGTTTCCAATAATGAAACATTTCAATATAATGTAGACAAAAACGAAAAATAAAAAGATAGTTACGGATCAGGACTCCTCGATCCTTACTGCGCATGTGCAAAGTCGGACCGTACAAATCGGGTCTACCTGATCCGTACTGCACATGTGCAGGGGTTTTCTTCTTCTTCTGTTCGTTTAATGGCAGTTTACTCCTCAGTGTACGAGGATACTGCCACCTGCTGACCGAGCGAATGAACCCTATTGTAAACTGAATTAGCGTCATTACAAACGTGTGTTAAATTTGATTTAGTGATAGTCGAGTGTGTTTATGCTTGTCTGTGTGGAGAGGATTGATTGGAATAGTGATGATGATGTCCGCTATCACTGTCAATTGTCAGTAAACATTTAATCTGGCTGATGAATCTACACGTGAGATATTACAAAGTCTGTATTATTAACTCTGTAATTAGGTGACATTCTTATTATTTTACGGTGCTGTTGTTCAATCGGGGGACGCTCCGTGTTGAGGAGAAAAGCATGAATTTGTTTGTATACGGATCATCCATTGTTTAAATGTCCCGGTAGTCGAAAAGGAGGCAGAGCTGTTGAGAAATGCTAGGAGCTAACTGGGCGCTAACTGTGTCACTCAAATACATTAACTGTCGCAATGTTGGCAAATAGAGGAAGTGACGTAAGATTTGCGCATGCGGGGTACGGATCGGGTTTCCAGTACGGATCGGGTAGTGACAGGTCCGGTGTAGGTGGGCGTGCCAAGATGGCGGAGTGAGTAGACGCTCTCTACCGAGTTCTGCACAGAAAGTTCGTGAACAACGGTAAAACCTCAACTTTATGCTGCTAACACTAACAATTCACTAAACAAGAGAAGATACAGCAATCATAAGGCAAGAAGCAGCAGAATGCCGAATCAGAAAGGAGCGAAAAAGGGACTGGAAAGTTCCAAGTCGAAGATAGCGCCTGGGAATGGTAACGAGGAGAGTGCTACGCCCAGCAACGTGCTAATGGATAGCTTCCATAACTACGCAGCTACTGCGGTGGCACTCACGTTAGCCGAAGAGGAAATGGATGAGTTCCCACCTCTCCCTGTTACACCTCTTAAATCACCAGCTCCGAAGAAGGTGATGTACGAACACAGCAGCTCTGACCCAGTTGATGTAAATCAGATAATTTCTCGTCTGTCGGCACTAATAAACACCAGGTCTGATAACATTGAGAGCATGGTGAGAGAGAACTCCAACATGGTGAAAGAGAATACGCTCCAGATTGAGGGTCTCAAAAAGACGATTGATTTTGTGTGCGTGGAAATGAAAGATATGAAGGGGAAAGTTTGCGACCTGGAAAAAAAAGTAACTAAAGAGGAAGGCCGGGTGGACAACTGCCAACAGAGAATATCTGAGTTGGAAAGATATTCCAGGAGATGGAATCTCAGACTACATGGAGTCAAGGAGGCTGAGAAAGAAGACGTAAGGGGAAAGGTGATAGAGATATGCCAGTCTGTTCTGCCAGAACAAAATCACAGGCTGCCTGATGTCATGGACACGTACACTGACTCGGAGCCAAGCGACAAGGTAGCACCAGACCTAGAGGCATCATCGTGCAGTTCACCTCCCGAATCTACAGAGATGCTGTATGGAAAGCAGCCAAAACATCCTCCTACCTGCAGGACAATCATTTGAGGTTCGCTGAAGATCTGTCTAGGGAGGACAGAGAACGTCGTGACAAACTGTGGCCGATGATAGACAAAGCCCGTAAGGAGGGTAAGCCGGCTTATTTTGTGGGAGGCCGAGGATTCATCAGTGGATCAGAAGTTTTCCCTCCTTCATAGAGACGCTTATTCAGTCTCCGAAATGGCATTTCTGTAAGCTTGTTTACATGGTGAACTTGATATTTTCACCCTCAGGTTAAAGTTTTATTTTGTGTTGAAGAGTGTGTTTATCTATAAATCTATAAAAAGCTATATTCAAACCAAAGCAGATAGTTAAATACTATATTTTTATAAGCTTAGTTACTCAGGGTTTTTACTGTTCTATCACCTAAATTGTGCAGCACCCGGTCCCCTTATCCTATAGATATATTCTTAGCTGTAGAAGTTTAGAACGTACTTTTTCTCTTTATCTTTTTTCTAATAACTTTGTCTTTTTCATTTGTTTCTCTTATAGTGATGGTAAATTTGATTCTTTTTACTGAATCAAGTTTTAATGAGTCACTCACCAAAGTGAATTGGGTTTTTTGAGTCATTTGATTCACTGAGTCAGTTGACCAGAGAGTGCAAAAAATGTACATTTTCACTCAAACTTAATTTGTTTCTCTTTTCATGTAAATCCTACTGCTAAGATGAGTGATTGTAAAAGAAAACAACTATTTTATAGAGGAAAAAAATTTCTAAAGGGAACATTTATTTATTTTTATTTTATTTTATTAGTATTTTCCTCAAATGTGTCAAATATATATTTTCTCATCTAAATGTCCACTGAGCTGTGAGCCAGGGGGCGGTAATGCGCCTTAACATTGGTTGCCAACCAAGAAGAAGAAGAAGCTGTGAGCCAGGAGGGAGGGGGTGAGTAGCTCAAATGTGCTGTTAGCATGTTAGCAGAGCGATGCTACTGTGAACCGAGGAGCTATTGTCTTGATGTGAGCTTCTACTCAGGGTTTTTTCTTCCAGTTCAGAGCAGAAATTTTTTTGTTAAGATACTGGATGTTGTGCTTTTCTCCACAATTTTAATTATGAGCTAGATATATTTCTACTAATGAAATTAGTTTGCTAACAGCAACAGGGATGAGTCAGTGAGTCAGTTGGGCTTGTGAATCATGATTCATGAGTCAGTAAAGTGATTCTCAAGTACTGAACGATTTGTTCATGATTCGCGCATCACTATTCTCTTAATACCAGGGGGTTAAGACAAACCTGTAAACGCAAAGCTTTGTTTTTGTTTGCCAAATAATTTAAAACAAATTTTTGCTTTTTCCAAGAGAGTCATTCCACACCTGCTGATACAAATTTTTGGAAATCACAATGGGGTAATGAAGCCTGGTTGTCCCATGGCTCTGAGCGTTCTGCTGGAGTTGCCACGCTTAAAAATTCTTTTTCTGGGGATGTGTTACACTCTGTATAGTGGAGATATCAAAGATAGGCACGGCTGTGGCACTGGTTCAAACTTTGAGCACTACGGTCACCCCGGTGTGTCGGCCAGAACACCACTTAAGGCCAAATTGTCCCAGAGCAGGAAAGAAGAAGGGAGCTTGAGGTTCAGTTTGCGGCACTTTATTGTCGCCACTCAATTCCTGGGGCTGTAAACACAGCGAGTGTACATAGGTGTGAGTGTGTGTGTGTGTGTGGTTTCCTACAAAGAAATAAACAATGGAAATGCAAGATCAATAAAGAGCATAGACAAGTAAAACACTCAAATATAAACATGATCCAACATAGTTGACATAATCACATATAGAAATAAGACAATACAATACACTTCAAACTGCTCACACTATGCAACTAAACCGCATTATTGCGAGGTTAAGTTACCGTCAGTACACAGGAACTACTTCCGGTAGTTGTACAAAATAAAAGCTTCCCCATTATAATCAGCTGTAATGCTATTATTGTGCAAGCGGGAACGCGATCCTTCCGGTCAAACTACGATCGCTATTTTATTAGTCCTCGTACCTAATTGTTGCTACAAACGCTGCTACTTTAAAGTAGACAATCACAAGCATCACATACAACATATAGAGAAGGTTTGATAACACAGGAATGACGTTATGGACATACGAGCGGCCGTGCGTCAACAAAGCCAAACCAGGATAAGCTAACGACACAGGTTAGCATATGAAATGAGGGTGAACTCACGTGTTGCGTGCGTGGCCTACCGCTCCGACTACGGACTACATTAGCTCCTAAATGGTAAACAGACTACAGTACTGACACAAACAAAGGCAAGATACAACACAGGTCAATACTCACTTGTCATTTACGCACACATAACATTCCCCAGGAATCAGTGCAACCCCTCCAGACCAACACTGCTCATCCGCCATTAAACTGCCCACCTTACTAACCAGATGATGTCACTAGAAGGTGGGCTGGCCCAAACTGACAGAAGACTGAATATTAAATGAACTTATATAAACTTATAAACTAAATATAAACTAAACTAGTAAACTATTCTATGAACTTTGGGGCCTTTTATACAGCCGCCCCCAAATGTATATAAGACATTTGCTCATCAATAAGGCAACAAAGTTCTAGGGTTGTGGTGAGTTCGACGCAGAGCTGTCCTCATCTTCTCCAGAGGGCAGCGCAGGGAGGACAACCAGTCTGGCAACCGGCCGAGTGTAGACTCTCTCCTTCACCTTCACGTCAACCGACCTGATGCGGCCATCAGGGCTAGGATGAGTTTTAATCACAGGCCAGAGAGCCCTGGGAAGCTGTGGATCAGCGATCATCACCACAGAGTCCTCAGCCAAATCAGCTGCTGTCGATTGCCACTTCTGGCGAGTCTGCAGACTGGGAATGTACTGACGGATGAAACGTGACCAGAAATGGTCAGCCAACACCTGGGAATGCTTCCAGCGACGGCGACTGAGGAGCTCATTCTCTGGGTATACTATCTGAGGTAGCGATCCATCCGGCCGCCCCATCAGAAGAACATTGGGAGTCACTGGATCTGCATCTCTGGCATCGGACGACACATACCCCAGTGGTTTACTATTGAGTATCCCTTCCACCTCGATGAGTACAGTGCGAAGCACTTCTTCTGGAACTGACTGAGCACCAACTGTAGCATAGAGGGCATACTTAACCGACCGGATCTCCCTTTCCCATGCTCCCCCAAAGTGTGGGGCACCTGGAGGATTAAAGCGGAAGCTGATCTTCTGGGGTGCTAGAAGCTGTTGTAGTTCCGGGCACATCTTCAGAAAGGTCTCACGCAGTTCCCTCTCACCTCCCCTGAAGTTGGTCCCCTGGTCTGAAAACAGCTCGGCAGGTGTACCTCTACGAGCGACAAATCGCCGAAGAGCCATCAGGAATGCGTCTGCATCAATGGTGTTAAGAACATCCAAGTGGACTGCCCTGGTGGTAAGGCACTTGAATATGATTCCCCATCTCTTCTCAATACGCCGTCCAACCTTGACCTCAAACGGCCCGAAGCAGTCCATTCCCGTAGAGTAGAAAGCCGGTTTATATAAACGTAGCCGGGCTGCTGGCAGGTCTGCCATCTTCGGCACTGTAGGTCTAGCTCTCCACCTTTGACAATCAGCACAGAGGTGTTGGTAGCGCCGGACAGCCTCACGCCCTCGCAGAATCCAGTAGGAGCGCCGAAGCTCTGCGAACACCCGCTCCGGGCCAGGATGATGGAGGCGGCTGTCAAAGTCTTGGATCAGGAGTTTGGTCACTGGGTGGCCTGGGTCCAGGATAATCGGATGGAGTGTCTCCCGTGCCAAATCTTCAGATCGACGAAGTCGTCCTCCAACACAAATGAGCTGTCTGGTCTCATCCACCTCGGGTGACAGAGAGAGAAGACGACTGCTCCTGGGAACTGGCTTACCGACTTTCAACAGATTGTACTCCTCCGGGAAACTATCCATCTGGGCCCTCTGTAGGATCAGCCTCTCCGCCTCGCGATAGTCCTCAGCAGTGGGATGAACATCTGGTTGGGCCGCCCCATGTAGCTCCCGCACTGCAACCTCTAACATCTCACTCCAGGTTCTGTAGCGGCTCCAATCTGAAGTTGGCTGACCTGATGGAGCAGCTGCAGTGGTCCCACAGAACACAGCTTTGCGCAGCTCCGCGGCATCATCTGCTTGGTCAACCGTGAGATCCTCTGGCCAGGAGTCTGAACTGTGAAGGAGAAAGGATGGTCCTTGGCTCCATCTATTCGGTACAGCGAGCTCTTTCAGCTTCTTCCCACGTGTCACATCATCGGCTGGATTCCTTCCAGAGTCGACGTATCTCCAGGAGTGCCTGTCTGTCAGCTCTTGTATCTCGGCTACACGAGTGCCAACGAAGACCTTGAATCGGCAGGATTCAGACCTCAGCCATGTCAGCACTGTTGTAGAATCAGACCATAGGACCGTCTGGTCGATTCTAAGGGTGAGCTCCCTTTCCAGCACTTGTGAGAGCTGGGCCCCAGTGAGTGCAGCACAGAGCTCCAATCGGGGCATAGAGTGAAACCGCTTGGGGGCAACCCTGGACCGGGCCACTAAGAACGACAGATGCACTTCTCCATTTCTGCCAGTGGTCCGGAGGTAAGCTACTGAGCCATAAGCTTCCTCAGAGGCATCACAAAATATGTGTACCTCTCTCTGACAGCTGAAGGTGTCCACTTGCTTAGGCACATATGGTCGAGGAAGAGTAACTTCAGGCAGAAACTGCAACTCTTCCTCCCAGGCTGTCCACTGCTGCATGAGCTCCTGAGGTAGATGTGGGTCATCCCAACCCCTTTGCTTGTCCCACAGATGGCGGATGATTACCTTCGCTCTGGTTGTGTAGGGTAAGATGAACCCTAGGGGGTCATACTGGCTGGCCAGGACCTTGTAGATATTGCGCATCGTGGGGACTGCATATGGAACTTGACGATGCTTGTAGCCTAGGACATCTGTGTGGGGTAGCCAGATCAATCCCAGGGTAGATTCTGGGGTATCGACCTTGTTCTGGGCCAGCCATAGCTCCACACTAGCAGAGCAGCTCTCTTCTGGTAAATGACTGATGACGTCACGTTCATTGCTGGCCCACTGTCGTAGGTCAAACCCTGCTGAGGCTAGAATGGCCCGTAACTTGTCGACAAGGTTCCTTGCCTCTTCCACGGTGGGGAAACTCTGAAGGCAGTTGTCCACATAAAAACACCTTTCGACTGAGAGTCTCACGTCATCATCTGGCTGGCTGTTATCCATGACGTGACGCTGCAGGGCGAATGTGGCACAGCAGGGGCTACACGTGGTTCCAAACGGGAGCACCTGCCACTCGTAGACTGCTGGAGGGCTCTCGTCACTGATGTCGCGCCAGACAAATCTGAGCAGGGCACGATCTTCTGGTAAGAGACAAACCTGGTGGAACATGCCTTTAATGTCCCCACTCACTGCAACTGCATGCTCTCTGAAGCGTAATAGAACTCCCAGAAGAGACGCACCTAAGGTGGGCCCAGGCAGCAGGTAGTCGTTCAGGTTCTGTCCTCTGTACTGAAATGAGCAGTTGAAAACCAAGCGGTTCTTACCATTATGGCTCACCATGTGATGAGGGATGTACCACGCCTCCTGACCTTCTGTCGCAGGTGTCCCAGAGCCACACTTAACGATGGAGCCAGCCTTAATAAGCTTCTCCATCTCCACCTTGTAGGCTTCAGCTCGTTCTGGGTCTTTAGCCAGCCTTCTCTCCACACCCCGTTGACTTGGCATGACAGCGTCTTTAGTGGCCTGCAGTATAAGCATCCCCTTCCGGCGAAGCAGTGGGGTGGCATAGCGAAGTATGCCTTCAACCTCTACTCGGACAGTTCTGGTCTCCAGAATGCGTATGGCCTCTTGGTCTTGCCTTGAACGAGTAACAACCTTCTCGTTTCGGAACGGAACAATGTCGACCTGCCATAGCTTCTCTACATGTTTCATTAATTCACTGACTTGAGGTGCCACAGTTGTCAGCAGGCACTGCTGTGGTTGGGCAAACTGGCCGACTATACTTGCTGGCCCTTGTAGCGCCCAACCTAACCTGGTGCGAATAGCAGCAGGCCCTCCTGGAGGTCCCAGCCTGACTGGTTCAACGGGGGTAACCAGATGGGGATGGTCACTGCCAATGAGTAGCAAAGGTTTCACATTTATCAAGGTGTGGATCGGAAGGCCAATCAGGTGTTTATACCTTTCTCTGAGTTGCTCCATGGGATAAGTGTGGCCTGCAAGTCCGATGCGGGCAGCAGTGAAGGCTCCAGCAATCTTGAACCTGGTCCTGGGCCTTGAGGGAGAGGAAACAGAGAACGACACTGACTCACCTCTGAGAGTCTGCACGTCCTGCCTAATCGTGCGCAGTGGGACGTCCTCTGTGACCCCTTGCATGCCTAACTTCTCGGCAGCCTCTGGCAGAAGCATCGTCCTCTCTGACCCGTCATCCAAGACGGCATAAGTGCTGATTGTTCGCTTGCCATAATGAATGCAGACTTTGACGATCTTTAGAAGGACTCTGCAGCCTTCAGTGGGTCTGTCTAGATACAGGACGTCGGTCGCCGCCTTCGAGTCACCGCTCACCATCGCTGTTGTCGGTGACCCTTTCAGTGTTCTAACGTTGACATCATGCAGTACCTGCAGGTGCTTCCCTTGGCAGAGGCTGCACGTCTTCCTCAGATTACACTGGGCCGCCTGGTGTGACCGTGCGCAGCGCCAGCACCTCTTGTTACTCTTTATCCACTCTGTTAGCTGGTCCTTTGTCAACTTGGATACCACTGTGCACTGGCTGAGATAGTGCTCTTCTGTGTTACAGAATGGACAGTATGGTTTGTTCTTACTGGCCACACCACCTGGCCTCACTACCTGTGGCTTTGTCGTTACCTCCTTTGCACCATGAAGGACTGTGATGGATCTCTTACCCTGGCGCACCTCAGGCCTGGACCACTGTTTCTCCTTCGTCACTTTCGCTGCTAGCTGCCCTTCAGAGTCTTGGCACCAGGACTCATACTTAAGCCACCCTGCGAGATCTGCCAAGGTATGCATCCTCACACCTTGTCGGAACATGCAGCGGCGGAACTCTGCTCTCTGCTCGGGGGGTAGTTTACTAAGCAGACGAGCAACATGTGAACCACAATGTAGTTCCACTTCTCCTTCTGGGCCTAGTGTCCTTAACATCCCCACTAGTGACTGTATCTGGAGGGCAAATCTCTCAAATGCCGAGACGTCTCCACGCCTGATGTCAGGTGAGTCCATCATCGCAGCAATACGCCTCAGCACTATCTGATGTGGCTGCCCGTATTTGTCATTGAGCGCCTCCATAGTATCAGTGAAGGGTGTGGTAGAGTTGAGGTAAGCGTCGGCTATTAATCTAGCCTCCTCTAGGTGCAGGTGATCAACCAACACTTGATACTTGAACAGTTCAGTCGCGTCCTCAGGTAGAAGATTCCCCAATGCCATCTTAAGCCTAGCAAACTCACTAGGGTCTCGACTTGAGAAGTTGGGAATTGTTGGGCGGGGACCACGGTAAACTGTCTCTGAGGCGATAGAAGTCCTGCCCAGATTCGGTCTGTCTGGCAGTGGCTGTGTAGAGGACAGATTGAACTGCTGCTCAGTGGATGCTGGATTACAGTCATGCTCAGTCTTACCGTCCCCATAGGTGGCGCGCGGATGCTTGGACCCTCCCAGTGGGAAATTGCCTGAGCGAGGTGGAAGATAAACCGGCTTAAACCAAGGAGGTGGATTATGCGAGGCTTTATCTGGAAACCTGGGAGCTTGGGGAGGATCTGGTGACAGACTCTGTCCTGGGTGGTCCACAAACTTATTAGCAGGTGGGATTGCCATTGCCTCTGTCTTAATGGCTGGAAAAACACATGCATTTATGTGATGGGGGTTCAACGCTGGTGGGTCACTAGGCAGTGGTGCTTCCTCAACTGGATCTGGCCACGGTGGTGGAGCAGGCCAGTCATCATCCTCCTCAATCTCTGCTGCATCACCCGGTAGCGGTGACTGCATTAATTTACTGGTTCGGAGAGAAGATGGGCCCTGCATGCTCTGGACAGCTTCCACTAACTGTCTCATCTCTGCTCGCAGTGCCTTGAGTTCGACCAGATCTGATGACATACGCTGCTGGGTCTGCTGGATGAGGTGACGCTCCTGACGGATGTCCTCTAACTCTGCACCTATTTCCTTATTTGGATGTGTATAGGGGAGCACAAAGGGTAGAGGAGTAGAGTGATCGTAGGCTTGTTCCCCACGACTTCTCTCTGGATACAGCTGGGGGGCTAGCTGATTCTCCTGGATGTGCTGTTGGCTCGGAGCTCCATAGCGCGAGGCCGTCTCATGGAGAATAGCATCCCACCTCCACTGAGGGCTGGCTAGGCTGTAGCTAAAGGGGGAAGCGAGGGAGGTCATCCTGGCCTTGTCCTCTTGGTGTGTGAGCTCTACATCCTCTCTATGTGCCTGGCTAATGTAGCCTGGGTACTCCACCTCATAATCTGCGTAGCGCCCAGGAGGGCGAGCATGTCGTTTGGGGCGTGCGCCGCGAGCCTCATACTCTGGGACTGATTCCATCTCTGAGGCAAGCCTAGTGCAATCCGGCTCGAAGGACCATTAAATATAGTGGAGATATCAAAGATAGGCACGGCTGTGGCACTGATTCAAACTTTGAGCACTACGGTCACCCTGGTGTGTCGGCCAGAACACCACTTAAGGCCAAATTGTCCCAGAGCAGGAAAGAAGAAGGGAGCTTGAGGTTCAGTTTGCGGCACTTTATTGTCGCCACTCAATTCCTGGGGCTGTAAACACAGCGAGTGTACATAGGTGTGAGTGTGTGTGTGTGTGTGTGTGTGTGGTTTCCTACAAAGAAATAAACAATGGAAATGCAAGATCAATAAAGAGCATAGACAAGTAAAACACTCAAATATAAACATGATCCAACATAGTTGACATAATCACATATAGAAATAAGACAATACAATACACTTCAAACTGCTCACACTATGCAACTAAACCGCATTATTGCGAGGTTAAGTTACCGTCAGTACACAGGAACTACTTCCGGTAGTTGTACAAAATAAAAGCTTCCCCATTATAATCAGCTGTAATGCTATTATTGTGCAAGCGGGAACGCGATCCTTCCGGTCAAACTACGATCGCTATTTTATTAGTCCTCGTACCTAATTGTTGCTACAAACGCTGCTACTTTAAAGTAGACAATCACAAGCATCACATACAACATATAGAGAAGGTTTGATAACACAGGAATGACGTTATGGACATACGAGCGGCCGTGCGTCAACAAAGCCAAACCAGGATAAGCTAACGACACAGGTTAGCATATGAAATGAGGGTGAACTCACGTGTTGCGTGCGTGGCCTACCGCTCCGACTACGGACTACATTAGCTCCTAAATGGTAAACAGACTACAGTACTGACACAAACAAAGGCAAGATACAACACAGGTCAATACTCACTTGTCATTTACGCACACATAACATTCCCCAGGAATCAGTGCAACCCCTCCAGACCAACACTGCTCATCCGCCATTAAACTGCCCACCTTACTAACCGGATGATGTCACTAGAAGGTGGGCTGGCCCAAACTGACAGAAGACTGAATATTAAATGAACTTATATAAACTTATAAACTAAATATAAACTAAACTAGTAAACTATTCTATGAACTTTGGGGCCTTTTATACACTCTGACTGTGACAGCTTAGGACACTATCTCTGCTCAATAATCAGACACAATAACAGTACTTTCATTGCAGTAAATATATATGGTTACAATAATAAAACTGAAAATAATAATAATAATATAATAATAAACTTTATTTATAAAGCACACTTAAAAACCAAGGGTATGCCAAGGTGCTTAACAAGTAACAGAGAGTAGAAGGAAGATAATAGAAATAGGACCAAAGCAAGTACTAGGCATGCAAGCAGGTAGCTTTCACTGATACATAGGAAAGCAATAGGTACAGAGCAAACAAGAAATTAAATGAGCATAAAAGTGCATAATATAAAATCATAAAAGAAATATTAACTAGAGGGAAAGGCAAGATTGAATAAGGTGGTTTTTAGTCGTGATTTGAACAGAGCAATGGAATCAGATGCGCGGAGGTCGAGAGGAAGGGTATTCCACAGTACCGGGGCAGCCAGAGCAAACGCACGGTCACCCCGAGACTTCAGCCGAGATCTGGGTTGGGTCAGAAGTAGTTGAGTGGCAGATCTAAGTGTTCTAGCAGGAGTATGTGGTTTGAGAAGTTCACTAAGATAACTTGGCGCTAATTTATTAATAGTTTTGAATGTAAGGAGTAATATTTTAAATTGAATACGGTACTTTATGGGCAGCCAGTGCAAGCTAGCTAGAACAGGAGAAGGGCAAAATTTCCTGGTACCAGTCAAGAGGCGGGCTGCTGCATTTTGGACTGTTTGCAGTCTAAGAAGAAGAGAAGAGGGAAGACCGTAGTACAAGGAGTTACAATAATCCAACCTGGAGGTCACAAAAGCGTGAATAAGCTTCTCCAGGTCCTCATGTGGAACATAATGCCTAGCCTTAGAGATAAGGCGCAGTTGGTGGAAGCTAGATCTCACTACAGCAGACACTTGCTTATCGAGTTTGAGCGAGCTATCCAGCAGTACACCCAAGTTACTGACATAGTCACAAGAAAAGCTAGCAAAGGAACCCAGGGCAGCACAGAGTCGGGCACGAGGGATTTTACTATTGAACACCACAATCTCAGTCTTCTTATCGTTTAAAACAAGAGAATTACTCAGGAACCATTCTTTGACCTCCCGCATGCATTCTTGAAAGTAGTGTAGGGACACAGCAAGGTCGTCAGTAAGTTTAAAATAGATCTGTATGTCATCGGCGTAACAGTGGAAGGCGATATTGTATTTTTCAAAGATTGCGCCTAGGGGGAGCAAATACAATGAAAAGAGAATAGGGCCTAAAACTGATCCTTGAGGCACACCACAACAGACCGGAGCGGAGGAAGAGGAGAAGGTGCCTAAGTTAACTGAAAAGGATCTATCAGCGAGATATGATTTAAACCAGTCGAGGGCAGTGCCTCTAATACCCACAGTGTGCTCAAGTCTTAGTAATAAAATGTTATGGTCCACCATATCAAAGGCCGAAGAGAGGTCCAGTAAAACTAGGACCATAGAGCGTCCAGTATCAGTGATTACAAGAATATCATTAAGAACTCTAACCAACGCTGTTTCAGTGCTATGCAATGGCTTAAAGGCAGATTGAAATTTCTCAGCAATATTGTTCGTGTCCAAGTACACCTGGAGCTGGGAGAGAACTAGTCTCTCCAGGATCTTGGACAAGAACGAAAGCTTAGAGATCGGTCTGTAGTTTGAAAGGTCATAACAGTCAAAGTTTCTTTTTTTAAGAATCGGGTGGACTACAGCATGCTTCAAAGCCAAGGGAACACAGCCTGAGAGCAAGGAAAAGTTCATAAGAAATAGGATACTAGGTCCAATTACATCAAAACAGTCCTTAGCTATGCGAGATGGAAGAATGTCAGGCACAGTATTGGTGTTATTCATTTGAACAACTAGCCGCTTAAGAGACAAAAGTGACACAGGCTCAAACTGGTGGAAAGTTGAAATGCACTCAGGAATGGGGAGAGGATATAAAACAGGGGGAAGGGAGGACTTAAGAGATGTGATCTTATCTAAAAAGTGAATTTGAAATCACTCACAAAGAGCCTGAGAATAAATTAAAGGCATGTCCGGGGAAGGGTTAACCACAGAGTTAAAAATTTTAAATAAGGTACGGGGGTTATGGTCATTGGCCAGGATGATTTTAGACAAGAAGGATGCTTTGGCCGTTTTAGCAGCACTTTGGAATTTTAAGCGGCTAGTCCGTAGCATGTCGTGAGAAACCTGAAGTTTATCTTTTTTCCACCTTCTCTCAGCGCGCCGACACACGCGACGTAAAGCGCGCGTAGTGTCATTAAGCCAACACTGAGAGTAGGTTCTAGGGCGCTTCATTTTAATGGGGGCAACAGTATCAAGGATTGAATAAAATAGCGATAACAAGGTATTAGCACAGTCATCAACCAAGCGAAAAGAACAACAGTCAAGAGTGACAGATGCAGAATCCAAGAAAGACATAGAGAAGTTTGACACCGCTTCAGCATTAATTACACGTAGCAGGCGAAGGGGAGCCGCAGGATGTAGTTCATTAGTGCATAAGCCAGTATCAAATATAACTGGGAAATGATCCGAGATCCCAGCGTCACTTATATCCTTGATACAAATGTCCAGACCATATGAGAAAACCAAGTCCAAAGTATGTCCTTTAACATGCGTTGGGTCATTAACCCACTGAGCCAGGTTAAAAGAGTCCGTTAAAGCAAGGAAGTCTTTAGCAAATGGGTCATCCTTACAGCAAGTGTGTATGTTAAAATCACCGACAATGAGAACACAACCATACTTAAAAAGAACGGAGCCTAGGAGATCAGCAAAGTCCGTGATAAAATATCTGCTATATTTAGGTGGTCGATAAACCACCACGCAGAGTGTGGTCGTGGATGCAGTCATCTCCAATAACTGGACTTCAAAGCTAGAGTAGGTAGGTGAGGGTAGCTGCCGAACTGCATATGAATTTTTAAAGACCGAGGCTACGCTGCCACCCCTACCAGTAAGCCTTGGTGAGCTAAAAGCGACACAGTCCGATGGAAGAAGTTCGGTAAAAGGGATAAACTCACCAGGATGAATCCAGGTTTCAGTCAGGAATAAAGCATCAATCCCATTAGTGGAGAGGAAGTCATTTAAGAGAAAAGTCTTATTGACCAGCGACCTGACATTAAGCAATGCCATCCGTATCCTAGGGGCTAAGTCGCCATGGGTGGTGCGTCGTAGGACACTTAGGTTGCTTCGGCAAACGCCGCGTCGGAGCGATGTTATCCAAACCCGAGCAGGAAAACATGCCACAGGAATGGCAGGGTAGACTTCGTGGTCGGCCAAGCAGATCCAACGGTGGGTGAGCAACTTAGCATCAGAGCGCTCCTGGGAAGGAGGGAAAGAAGATAAAATATCCAGGCTGGCATGTGGGTAGCCTGTGGTTCTGGCTTTAAAGTAGACCCTGAGGCGAACGCGACGGCCGCTCCTTCTACTGCGTTTCCTATAGCGTTTCTTGTGTAGATTCGGAATAGGTGGGTGGAGGAAGCCGGTCGGAGGGTCCGGTCGGAGGGTCCGGTCGGAGGGTCCGGTCGGAGGGTCCGGTCGGGGCGCGGTGGCGTCACCCAGGTTCCAGCAAGGATCAGCCCGAGAGGAATGAGAAAGTCTTAGATTTAAAAGTGTTTGCCTGTCGTATGTAATCAGTGCACAGCCATTAGATGAGCATACAACTAAAAGGATAAAAAAATACAATGCCAAGGTCCATAAAGAGCGTCGAGAGGGTAAAAAGCAGCGAAGCAGATACAGCCGAGGACGGCAAGCCACGTACACCGGCGCCATCTTGAATAATGGATGCGTAATCAAATGGAATATGATAAATTACTTGACTCCTTAGAAGAAAGAATTAATTTTTGGCTCTCCAAATACCCAAATTCAATCCTCTTAATTGGTGGAGACTTTAACATCGCTTTAGATAATACGGTTGATAGGTAGCCTCCAGAGCAGCAGTCTTCATACAGTGCAAACTTAAAAAATTTTATGAGAAAATTTAATGTTGTGGATATTTGGAGAGTAAAATTTCCAGATGATAGACTCTTTACTTGGAGCAATAAGACAGGATCCAGGCAATCACGTATTGACTTTTGGCTTGTTTCTGACTGTATTGATAAAGATAATATTACTGTTAATATACTTGCCACCCCCCTCACTGATCATAGAGCAATTCACATTAACGTCCAAATGTTTACACTGGATAATATACCTTATAAATTCTCTTATTGGAAGTTAAATAATTCTTTACTAAAAGATGGTTAACATGCAGATTAATAAGTTAATTGTTTATTATTGGAATAAAGCTAACAGAGAGAAGTCCTTTTGTACCAATTGGGAACTTTTTAAATTTGAAGCATGCAAATTCTTGAGAAGATATGGGAGTCAAATTACTAAATTAAGGAAAGCTGAAGAACAGGAAGTGATAAGCAAAATTGCCTCTTATTACCCGAAGTCCCCAGAAGAAATCTCGGAGGAGGATAAATTAATTTTATTAGAACTTCAAAATAAATTGGACGGTTTATATCGACGCAAGGCTGAGGGTGCTTTTATAAGATCCAGGAAGAGGTGGCTGGAGGAGGGAAAACAAAATTCTGCTTACTTTTTCAGGGTTGAAAAAAACAGATCAAAAATAAACTCTATTCATCAACTAAATATTAACGGCATCGTCTCTGACAATCCTAGAGAAATTTCACATTTCTGTGCCAAATTCTATACTAAACTACACAACTCAAAATATAATGAGGATGTCTCAACACGATTTCTCAATAATATTAAAAACCTAAAAACTATTGTTGTGGAAGATAGAAGTCACTGTGACAGCCCTCTGACTGTGGAGGAAGTCTGTAATTCCATTTCTGCACTTAAGGCCAACAAATCTCCTGGCACAGATGGTTTGACTGCAGAGTTTTATAAATCATTTTCTAATCTCCTGGCTCCGTTTTTACTGCAGGTTTTTACAGAAAGCATAGAGAATAACACCCTCCCTCCTACTCTTACTCAAGGTCTCATAACACTTATTCCAAAACCAAACAAAGACTTACTTTTTATTGATAATTGGAGACCCATCTCCCTGCTTAATAATGACTATAAGGTTATGGCTTTAATATTTGCTAGCAGAATTAAAGAGGTCTTGGACACAGTTATCGATGAGACACAATCAGGCTTTAAGAGAAATAGACACATTTCTAATAACATTAGACTGGTTTTGGATGTACTTGATTGCTCTGATTTGGTAGCTGACAATAGCTTCATTCTCTTCCTGGATTTTTATAAGGCTTTTTATACAATTGAACATCAATTTATTTTCCACTCTGTGGAAAAATTTGGCTTTGGAGAGTTTTTCTGTAAAGCTGTCAAAACTTTATACACAAATGGCAATAGTTCTATTAAAATGATTAACGGCTCCACCCCGAGATTTGACCTGAAACGTGGTATTCGCCAAAGATGTCCTATTTCACCATATTTATTTTTACTTTGTACACAAATTCTTGCAACTAATATTTCAAACAGTGCTGTACAAGGAATCACCATAGCTGATAAGGAGCTCATCATCATCAGCCAGTTAGCTGATGACACCACACTCTTCTTGAAGAATGCAAACCAAATCCCTCCAGCCCTTAATGTGATTAGTGATTTCTCTGAGGCCTCTGGTTTATGCCTAAATCTAAAAGAATGTGAGTTACTAGCAATTAAAGACTGCACTGCAAATGCTATCTGTAATGTTTCTGTTAAACAAGCAGTCATATATTTGGGACTGTTAATATCCAAAGACCAAAAATCAAGATGCTCTTCAAACTTCACTTCAATTATACAGAAAATCCTAAAAAAGTTCAACCAGTGGCTGCAAAGGGACTTGTCTTTGAAAGGTAGAGTGTTAATTACTAAAGCTGAAGGGATATTGTTAGGTTTAATGTATGTGTTGTAGGTTGCCGTTTAAAAAGCTACACAATGACATTTAGAAAGCTAGAATGCTTCTGTTTGCTATCTCGGTAACCTACGCATATGACTACGTGCATGACATTGATAAGGGGAACAAGCAGCCTTGAGAAGAACAGATTCTACCGACAACAATCTGGGAGAGCTGCACTCCCATCATATAACCACACACAATGTACAATCATGCTTGCACAGCACAATCACACTTTGTAACCAGTTATAGTAATTTCTCATAGGTAATACAGCAACAAGCTTTATGAATATTCATGTGTGTAACCAATAAAAACAGCCTGCAGGGGGAAAGCAAGTTGAAGTGGGTTGGAGACAACTGCTTCCTTCTTGCGAGTGAAAACTTGAGCTCTGTGTGACCTCGTTCCTGAGTGAGTTTCTGTTTATCCAGCAGTATCAGGGGTAAAACTCTGACATTAATTGGTCCTTTCGAGCCGGATTCAGGATCTTAGTTTGTCGGGGAGGAGAACGACGGGCCGAAGCCTGACGTCAGCCAGGACTCCCGGAGTACCTGTCGAGAGACGCAAGATTCGTTGCTGGGCCGGCTGCATAGCGTCTGCCTTCCCCTCGACGGCCACAGATCCACGAATCCGAGGCAGGACTCACATGGGTACGACTTCACCTAAGTACAAAGGGGACGGCCCTGTAAACCGTGTTCCGTATACGAAGAGTAGTTGGGTACTACTGAGTCTTTCTGGGGAAGCCACGGTCCAGGACCGTGTAGCCCGGTGTTAGAGACGCCGTGTGGCTGTCGTCAAGGACGACTATAAGTGTTCAAGGAAAGCCACGATCGAGGATCGTGTGGCCCGGTGCGTGGGGCACCGTGTGGCCGTGTAGCCCGGTGCTTTGGGCGCCGTGTGGCCGTCGTAGCCCGGTGTTAGGGACGCCGTGTGGCTGACAACGACGAAAAGTGAAATAGAAGTGCACTGCTGTGTGTGTGTGTGTGTGTGTGTGAGTGGGTGCGGAGCAGACAAAAATTGTTGGTGAAAAATTAGAGATCAAAGTAGAGATCACAGAAACCAGATTGTATTATCAGCCGACCAAAGCTTAAAAAGGGTTGGAAACAGACCCGACTGAATTGAATAAACATAAGTGCAAGAGGAATAAAGTAAAATAAACAAAGCTTACATTGAACTAGAGTTTAACTGTAATGTATCTAAACCGATAATAGCAAGAATACCAACTTTAAACTGGTATTAACAATGAAACATAGTTGGGATGACGACCATGCCCAGAATGCATAGAATGAAAGAAAGTACATAATTCACACAAACACAAATGAAATGAAATAGAGAGATGCATAAAGTATATTAAGGTTGTGTCATTGTTCAGCCAAGGAAAGTGTGTGAAAAGGAAAATGTCTCCAGCTTGGGAAAGGGTGAAACTGCAGATCACCCGCAGCCCTCGGTGGATACAAAATAAAATATAAATACAATATTGTAATATACTATTGCTGTTAGATAAAAGATAATAGCATTAATAATGACATAATATTAATATGAAGAGGCACCTTAGTCAGTTATGATGTGAGGTGGATAATTGTTAAAAGTAGTCTGCATCAAGCTTAAGGTTGCTCAAATTCAGTACAATGACATATGAGATGAAGAAAACAAAGAAAATATCCAAACTAATTAAGTGCATAGAGGCACTTGACTTGCTTGAAAACCTGTCATCCTAGATGAGACATTGCTGAGATATAGAGCACACCTATACTAACAACTAATAAGCTAAACCCTGTATACAACAGCTAAAGCTACAAAATTGAGAAACTGAATTAAATATGTGGTCACAGCTAAGCTGATGAGCAGGTTACACATTTTCAGAGCAGGAGCTGCATGAGAACACAGAGGAGGGGAAACAGAGCTATTAAAGCTCAAACATGCAGCTGTCTGTGAGCTCAGTTTTTTCCTCACACTCCTGATTTGTTTTTGGCAGCAGCTTTTTTGCATCCTGACTCATGTGTGTAAAGTGTTCATGCCGTCAGCAACTTGTGTTTTGTTTGTTTTGTTGGGTTGAAAAATAAATAAATTTGTGATCATACTTGTGGATCACAGTGACACATAATGATTAGGCATATGATTTACTAATGCAGATGTGTGCTGAGTTTTTTGTTTTTTGATTTTTTTTTGACGTGTTGCTTGAGTGAGGAGTACTGTGACTTCTGTAGTAGCTCTCATCATGCGACCTTGATGATGATAAGTTCAGAGCCAGCTGAGAGCTGGGTTGTCTGCATTGTTTTAGGTGATAAGGCAGAAAAGTTGAAATTTAGTTTCTTGTCTTAAAAAAAACCTGTTTTGTGTTTTTCTCAGCCACAAACAACTACAATCTCATTTTCTGTTTTTGAGAAAGGAGAATTTAAAAAATAAATAAAACAAATAGAGAGGAGATGTGTTGTTTAAGCGGTGATGAAAATAATATTAAATAAGTGTCTTAGTGTGTCCACTGCAGGTGGCTACGGACCTGGATCAACCCCCTCCACGAGCACAGTGGCCGGAGCAAAATGTTGTTAACATAATTGGAACCACACCCAGCCCATGTTTGGCTGAATATTTCACAGCTTCACCTCCATGTACATCTTAACATCTCATCTTGAAGGACAAGCTTCGACGACAATCAATCTCTCCCTGAAGACAAAATCCAGCTCCAGCAAAACGACGTCAACTTAAAAGAGTCAACACCAGGTGAACGGACAGCACCACTGCCCTAAAACCTTAAAGGGTTCAGCAGCATGCCATCGTGAATGGAAGCATGCGCTCCCAATCACAAGCTGGGAGGTTCACCAGCTACATCACTGTGTGTGAATGGACTTAAGAAGACTATCTGAGTTTCACATTTGCCATACTGGGAGTTGAAATGGCAAAGGAAGAGACTGAAAAGAGAGAAAGAGGAAAAAAAGGCAAAGCTGAAGAAGAACGGCCCACTGGGCCCCTGACACGCCACAACTGTGAGCTGCTGCAGATGTGGGAGAGAGACAAAAACTGTGAGAAGTGGGGAGAAGAGAGCATGGAGGAAAATGAAATCTGTTGCTGTTAATGTGAGAGCACATGAAAATTGAATTCAAAATTCGGGCCGACTGACTCGTGGACGTTGAGAAAGGGTCCGGAACATCACAGCAAAAGGTAAAGACATATATACATATATACATAAAGACTCACACACAAGCAGAGAGACACGAAGCAGCGTTTAAGAAAATGCCTTTTTGGTGAGACAGGCCCACAGGCCCTGCATGCAAGCGTACTAACACACATACCTGCAATGAAGAACAGCTTACACTATACATGCGCCTATATCTCTCATTGGTGTTAAAGCAGGAAAAACTTAACAGAGTTTTTGTTATCAAATGCTGAATGTATCCACTGCTGACATTTAACTCTCCAGCAGGACATCAGGTGAAACGTTTGTGATAACAAAAAAAAAGAGAGAGAGTCTGGTATTTCCAAGCAGTGATCAGACAATACATTTAGTTGGTAATACAGTAAATTGTGAGATGCTTTCTGTTTGATTGGTGCAGCACAAGTAATTTTCTGTATGAAGGAAATTCTCTTTTGTGATAATATTTTGAACGTGCATTTCTGTTGTCCTGTCAACTTAGCGCGTTATGAGGTGATATGCAAATTAGCTGATTGATACTAGATTTGGAAAGATGACTGGATTATAATATAAGTGAGTAACATGTAGCAGAGGGTTGAAATTAGTTTCTTATTTCTAGTGTGTGGAGGAAGGTTTATCATGGCACACATCTGTTTACATGGGAGGAAACTCCGTATGTGATACGACATTAGGGTTATGTTGTGTGGCGTGAGGTGTGCGGCTGATGGATGAATGTTTTGGGATTAATCTAGCTGATGATTTTTCTTTTGTTGCAAAGTTGAACCTGCCAATTAGGTTTGGTATGATTTGCCGTCCTGAGATAAGGAGCATGTGTCATGACTTAACAAGGCCTTTTTATTCCTTATTGTGTTACTTTCACAGTGCACTGAAAGTTTTGTTTGATAATCTCTGTCGTTTGAGCAGATATGCACGATTAGAACGGAAAGCGCTATACGACACAGTGTCGAGAAAATGGTTGCAAGTGAGCTTTTCCAAATTACAATACAATAAGTGGCCTTCTGGAGAAGGCCACTTCTGGAGAAGGCCACTTCTGGAGAAGGCCACTTATTTGGGACGACATCAGAGAAGGAGTCCCGGTCTAAAAGGATTCAGCGAGGTAATCCGATCTAAATTCTTCTTTTTCTTTTTGAAACGCCGTCATATTGCTGACAGTGAGAAACTTAATGCGACGACAGGTTCTACTGCCAGCAATGAATAAACAAAAAAAAAAAATGGGGACCTGACTGGACTGACAGGAGTTGACTGAGTTGCCTGACTTAACACCAACATGCAAGATTCCACTTCCACCCAGATATGACAAAGGGGTGGATATATGAATGTGTGTTTCTCTGTTTTTGCAGGAGCAGGAGGATGACAGAGTCCAGAGGGGGAGACCAGAGGGTCACATGAGAATGTGGGCCCTACAGGTCTAACCTTTAACTGCAATTTTTGTGTGAAGAAACCGTGTTTACAGGCTATGTGTTGGTGATGCAATTAAACCATGCTGTTGGGAAAATGTCGAATATTACTGTGAGCATGTGTATTCAATGTGAAACACATGCTGTGTTAAAATCAGCATCACTACTTTCACAGAAAAGGAGGGTTGACCACATGATTTACAGCAGCGCCTCTGGAATCTGTTGATCCAGGCCTGACCTCCACGACGCTCCAAAGCTAATGTGTTGTTTTTCTCTAAGAGTGAAGGATTCAGCATGGACAGACAAGTGACGTTAGAGCACACGTGCAGTGATTAAAGGACATTTTTAATGTTGGGCTCATTATCTGACTACTATTGAGCTCATAGTGATGAAATGAGTAAGTGACATTATTTAAGGAAAGTCACTGATTACAGTATTTTGGAATAAACGCATGGGATGATCCATGATTTGGGGCAAATTATAGCAATAGTAGTGGGTTGAATGACTTGAAAAAAAGAAAAAAGAAAAAGAAACTGCATTTAACACTCGTCTTTGTAGTGCTGAATACTTTATGATCTACAGTTGTTTGCAATGGAGAAGTTTGATTTAGCTTACAGATTTGTCTTCTAGGATACAGGCTCTAAGCGGAGCTGGGAGTTGAACAACTTTAACGTGAAAGTCACTGGCTAATATTTTTCGTATAACAGGGTTACAGGCTTGGAGTAGAGCTGCTCCGAGGGACAAGCCCCTCGGGAAGTCCCGGGAATCTTTAAGAGAGAATGTGCAACAGCATGCAGTCAAGTTCTATACTCTTGCTAATGACCTACTAATTGTATTCAGGTGTGTTGCAGCAGGGACAAAGTTGCATGACACCGGCCCTCGAGGACTGGAGTTTGAGACCCCTGTCATATGGAATATGACAGGTGTGGTTGAACTGCATGAAGACTCTGAAGTTTCTCTTCTCTCCTGGCAGGACAGGAATGTGGCCTTGTCCTGTGAGCCACCGTAAGGATGGACTTAGAGTAGAACTGGACTGTCACCGGCCTCAGGCTCTTCACCTTTTCAAAGACAAAGCAGTCATTTAGATAAAATATTAGATATTGTTTACCTGTAAATGCACAAAGAGAATTTAGAAATGTAATTATTGTCAAGAGTGAACAAGCACTGATAGTGTAATCTACAGCTGTGGCCAAACGTTTAGAGAATGAGAAGTGTTGTTTATTTACAAAGTTTGCTGTTTCAGTGATAGTTGTATATCATGTTACATCACTTCAAACAGAGGTGATCCAGTAATGCTGCACTAATGAATTAGACTAACTATTCACTTTAGCTAAAGTTATTAAGTTAGCTAAAGAGTTGGGATGCTGTGTAAGACATAAATAAAGCTAAAACACAAAGGTTTGGACGCTGTTTTGCATGTTTCCCTACTGTAGGGGTCTCTGCAAGCATACAGGGCTCTGACAGGGTACAAGATGACAACTTTGGATTTCTATTAGAAACAGTCGATCATATTTGTTTGTCAAAGCTGAATTCAGGGCAAACTAGGCTAAATTAGCGTTCTTAGCTAACAGCTACAATAAGCATAAAAGTTATTGTACGGCTATCATTTGTTAACATGACGCTTGTTCTTATACATGTAATACATTTATTACCAACCTGAGAGTTTATCCGCTGGTCATTCGACATGACGAATGACTTCTGGAGTCTTAATTCAGCTCAAGATGCTGTAGATTCCCGTCAGTAACACTTTCAGTCCGCTAGTAAAACGTAGTTCTAATTATCTGCGCTCGTTTACTCTTAAACCAGATGTAAGTCCCAAAAAACTGAATTTTGGAACTGAAACTGAATGGTGAGAAGTGAATCTGAAATTATTCGAGAGCTAAATTTTTAAAGGATAAAATATGGTTTCAAAGGAAATGAATTCATTTTCAAAATATAAAATTCAATTTCAATTTAGTGATGATCATTTTCAAACCAATAAATTGAATTTCAAATTAGACTAATTCAAATTCAGTTTTTAAAAGCATTTATTCAAGTTACAATTCAGATTCAAATTTAACTTATTCAAATTCAGTTTCTGATGGCACAGATTTCTGCCCATACCCTTGGTCAAAGTCACTAAACCAGTTTGTAAGCAGTTACATGTGTGGCCAGAAAGGTCCTCAGAGGCACTGCAGGACTGCTTTTCCACCACAGACTGGGAGATATTTAAAAAGGCTGCCACACACGACAACACCACAGACTTTCAGGAATATACAGAAACTCTCATTGCCTACATCCCAAAATGCATCCATGATGTCACAGAGACCAGGACTATCACTGTCCCGGCCAATCAGAAACCATGGCTCACAGGTTAGGTCTACATGCTCCTAAGGTTGAGAAATGCAGCCTTCAGAGCCGGGGATCAGGTGAGCCTAAGAACAGCAAGGGCAAACCTGTCACGTGGCATCGGAGGTTAAAAGGCAGTACTCCAGGAGGATTTTTGCAAAGCTTTAGCGACAGCAGAGATACTCGGAGGCAGTGGCAAGGAATTTTTTTTATTAGTGTGAGATTATTATATTATCTTATGCCACGTTATACCCCTAATTAAAAATTGCGAAACTATTATGTAGTTTTAGTTTGCATTATTCTCCTGACTTAGAAGAAGGTGATAACTATTACAGTTATTAAACTGATTTGTATTACATTAGACTGCTGATTTATTGTGAATGGATGATATTGTTTTATGATGCATTATACTGCTGAGTTATAAGAAATACTGTGTGCAGAGAGTCAGGGCCTTGCTTTTCTGATAGTAGAGAGGACAGAGCACATTCCACTGGAGCTTCACCCCCACCTTTGTTGGAAGCAGAAAGACAGGGAGCCAAGGCCGTCACTTAGGCGCCGTAAGAGAGAAAGAATGTGGATGTTTAGGTTTTTACGACTAGGTGGGGGCCACCAGAGGCTATAAGAGTTTGAGTAACCCTCCACCATTTTGAGATTTTGCTGTGACCCTCTGCATGCATGTCTCCCCATCCGGATGGTGTATGCTCCTAAAGTGTTGAGTTGTATGGAATAAAATGATTGTTGATTGAGCATTTATACACCGATTGTTGTCCTTCCTTCAGCCTAAAGATCAAAGAATTGGGAGATTTTAACAACTTGGTGCCGCGTGACCCGGATCTTTGTTCTGCTGAGGAGGGGCAGATTTGGCCTGTTGTGAGAGCGTGAGGCGAGGCGAGCAGAGGACCGGTCCAAATACAAAAAGGTAAGCACAGCCTGTTGTATTATAAATACCAAATGTGCATATTGGAAATTCTAAATTAATCTGTTCGCTGAGTTACACGTATTTTCACATTAAATTTTGTCAGTGTCTGGTTAACATCATAAGTTGAGGCTGAATTCCAGTGTGACATAGGAACTGGCTCTAGCAAGAAACTAAAAACATTCTACGTTGAGACTAGAGTTGCAGCCCACGTTACCTTCCACATTTAACTTTGTCTAGGACTGGCTTTTGTGGCAAGAAACTGTGAAAATTTTTAAGTTGAGCTCAGAGGTTTCTGTGTGTGTTCCTGCGTGTGAGACGCGCTCTCTGTGTTTCAGTGTGTGAAATATGAACATGGTGACAGTGACGGTTGATGTGTACATTTGAGGACACTAGTGCGAAGACGATATTTTAAGACCTAAGGTTGACGCCTAGTGGGCCTGTGGAAATTAATTTTGCCCTGGGGTTGGCTCCCCCACCGTGCTTTGGACGCAAGGTACGGACCAGCGGCGTCTGGAGGTCCAGGCTTATAACCTGAGAACTGAGGGCACTCGAATAATAACAGAATAACACTGAAACTGCTGTGTAATCACAGGTTTACATTTATTCTGGAATAGAACAAGAGGATATTTTGACATCTAAGGTTGAGTTCTATATTAGGTAAAGAGGTTGAATTCCTCGTTTCAGTGGTTGAAATTGTTGATTGCTTTGTGCCTGTCCCCTGACGAGTGTGTAAAATTAAATAAGAAAGAGAGAAAAGAGGGTAATTTGGAGCCACATAGAGATAGACAGGCGTAATTGGGTGCAATACTCTGTGATGTAAAAAAAAGCAGTAAGAGGTGAGTAGTGGTGTGAAATATGTTGGGTTTTAAATCTGACGTGGAGAACGGAGAAATAAAGGGAGAGAGGAGAACTATTGAGAAGCAGAGAGAGGAATGTGTTGTGAGACTGGCGTGCAGTCTGCACTGTAAAGGTGGGCGTGTTGTCTGCTTGTTTATTTAACAGTGATGAAAATGATATTAAATAAATCTCTTAGTGTGTTAATACAGGTGGCTACGGACCTGGACCAACTGCCCACCACAAGCACAGCGGCCGAAGCAAAATGGTAGATTAACATAATGGGAACCACACCCAGCAAGAATCAGCAGCTGTGGAAAAGACAGCAGCGAGGAGAGAATTAGAGGAGAAATTAAGAGAAGCTGTAACACATAAAATTGGGTTGAATTTTGGGGCCAACGGACTTGTGGAGGTTGGGAAAGTGTCCGGAGCATTGCAACAAAAGGTGAAACAAAAACACACACACAAGCAGAGAAATGTGAGAGAAAGGCTCCTTTTAAGGAAACGCCTTTTTTGGAAGAGAGAGAAAAAAAAAAAGCTAAGGCAGAGAGAGACTTTGCTGGATCTGCAGCTTCACTGAACACTCATACAATTAACCCGCCTACAAATGTACACACACGCAATGAAGAGCAGCTTACGCTCATGAACACGTGAAGATTTTTCAGTAAGGTTAAAGCAGGGAAACTTAAAATACACCTGTTGTTAAATGGTGAAGTTTATCTGCTACTAACAAATAAACTCTCTGGGTTGCAGGACAACAACTTAAAAAAGAAAGAAAAGAAAGAGACTGGTATGACCAACCAGTGATGAAACAATAAATTTAGTGGTTAAGAGTAGGGATGGGTACCGGTGTCCGGTGCCATGATGGCACCGGTTCTGACATAAACGGTAGTAACCAGACCGAAAAGCAGCGCACATTTCGGTGCTTTATTTCGGTGCTTTTTTTTTTCTTTTCTTGAGATGTCATACACTTTGGATTCTAGCCAATCATTTTACCTTTACAAGGATAGTAGGCGGGCCCAGGTACGTACGTTCTTTTAGAGCAGAGCTACAGATTAACAATGCCCAAGGCGAAGCGGTCAAAAGTCTGGCTGTACTTCGCAGCAAAAGATGCAAACTCAGCAGCCTGCAACAAGTGCTTTAAGCCCCACGCCCCCGGTACCGCGAGCAAAAAGGAGGAGATCACGTTTAATCGGTTATAACACGGGGTGAGAAATATAAGTCCAGACATGTGAGGTATCCACAGAAACCTCTGAATCTCAGCTAAAATGTCATATAAACCATTTCTACAACCACCAAACTCAACGAAAACAAGCCATGATTAAACGAGCAGTTATGTAAATGCGCACAAGTCCGCTAAACAAACAAGGCGAGCCAGAAATTCTCCAGACTTCATGTAACCGGCTAAAGAAAAGCTGGTTATCTTCCAGAGCTATCACCAATTCCAAACACCAAGTTTCACCACACTCTGACCAAAATTCACTAAATGAGCCGCAAAAGAAGACCACAAAAACACACAGCGGCGCAAATGCGCTAAGACAGAAATTGGCTTACCGTCCAGATTTCCTCCGTTATTTTCGCCGGTAGCCGGTAGCCATGTGATTATCAGCAGTTACCACGCCTACCTAGCCGCATCAGAGCCGTTTTCCGTCAACAACCTCCATTTTAGACCCACCTATAGACACGTGACTGGACAGACGTCACATGCAGTAAATTTGGGCCCACGTGGGTTTTGGCCTTGGAACGTCTGATTGGTTGAATTAACGTGAACGTGGCATCGTTACTGTGACTCTATTGGCTCAAACAATTAAAAAGAGGTGTCAATCATGCAAATTGACCAAAAGAAACCAAAGTTACAGCCCCTCAGAGGTTAAAGGGCCAGAGGCCAATTAAGCGCTCCATGGCAGAAAAGGCCCATTACCATGTAAATGTGTGGTTGATTCTTGAAAAACGTATTTTTAAAAAAGCATTTTTAGGCATGTTAATAAAGTTAATTAATGTCTGCTCTTAAATACCTAAAAAATTCAACTGGCATGGTGTCCAATTGTGTGCCAGAATTGGACACTTTTGTACAACGTCTGGATATTCATGTATTGACAGCGCTGTAATTTTTCACTGTTTCACTTTAAAAACATAAATCTTTGCACAGATGATGTTTATATGTTGTTACGGTTCTTATCATTTTGCAGAAAAAAAGAGACTGCTAAAAATAACATGAGAGGTTTTTGGACCAATTTTGTGTTCTCCATTCTTTAAGCACCGGTTCGAGCACCGTTTAAGCACCGGCACCGTTTCAAAAGTACCGATTTGGCACCGGTATCGGATAAAACCTAAACGATACCCATCCCTAGTTAAGAGTCAAATTGTGAGATGCTTTCTGCTGATTGAACAACACTAGTGACTTACTGAAGGAAGGAAATTCTCTTTTGTGAGTTTAAACATGATCTTAAGAATTTTAACATGTACCTGTGTTGTCCTGTCAACTTGGTGAGCTATGAGTTGATTATATCGTGAGAAAAAAAAAAAAGGGGGGAGAGAAGGCTGACACAGGGCCTGGCCCGGTGTTTCTCCCCTCTCTTTGTAACACAGCAAACACAACATCATTTTCCTGTTCGTCTGTTTTTGTTTTGTTTTTGTTTTTTCTCTTTATGCTTGATTACAGGCTTCTTTGCCGGCCCTGAAAGCCGAGGCTGACCTGGACTCCTGCTCTCCCCTCTACCATCTTCGACGTGACCCTGACCAAACGCTGCAGCAGCTGGACCCACAACAACAACCTGAAAATGTCAACAGTGCTGCAGGAAAGCGATCTCATGCAGCGGAGACGGAGAGCGCTAAACCCAAGGCCCGTTTCACTACACGGGGAAAATTCCCAGACAGCTTCAGCTGACAGAGCTGTGACGAGACGCCCATTAAGCCCGAATGAAAAGTGAGGCCGAGCAACAGGATGCTGACCTTGATAACACTGCATTAACACTGTGCAGGGCAGTGATTGACCAACACGCATGATCGGGCAGCAAAAAGGGCGTGACCGAGACGGGAGGAGCAACTGAGGTCAAAAGGCACCTCAGAACAGACAGAACACAGAAGAAGATGCAGGTTTCACCTGCAGTGAGCATGGACATTGGAGAAAGGACTGCCCCAGCTGGGGCCAGAACCAGGATGGACTGAACTTTGAACAGCAGCAGCAATGGTTGCAAACGGACTGAAAAGGAGGAGGGCAGGACCCCAGGGCACGCTTCAGGCTGTGGTTTACCCAAAAGACCAGAACAGGAAAGTGATGAACACACACACACACATCTACACACACACACTGACTCAGAATGAAGAGAGACACACACCAGTGAGAAATGACACACACACACACACACACCTAAATCGAAATGCTGATTCACTGAGAAGTGATCCACACACAAATACACATGCACATGCTTGTGCAATGAGGAGTGACGCACACACACACGCTGATGCAATGAAGAATGCTTTGCTAACAAATGCTTATGCTGATATGCAAAATGCTGCACACAAACATCCAAATACAGAATCTGTTACAAGAAGCCATTGATTACTTAAAATGTGTTTTATGTCACCCAGAGGGCATTTATGTAGATTTAAGGAACAAGGTCTAAAATTGTCTGGTTATGAAAACCATGTCTGTGCGTGATGTCTGTTTATGGCTCAAGGCTTCGACTGAATTGTTTACTGTGCCTCACACAGCCTGATGAGGAGCAGTGGTACAGAGTGAAAATGATGAACTAACGGTGTAAGGTTTATTTTGGAGCGCCGCATTTTCTGTGATTGAGATTTAATTCAAGGAGGAACAAAAGGGTTTACGGCACCTGAGGTTCTCATTCCCACACAATATTGTCCCAGGAGGAAGCAAAAACTTTCCTGTGAATTTCTGGTTGATTTTTGGGTTTTGCTTAGCACTAGGTTGATTTTATGGGTGAGGTTTATGCGGTTTTCTTTCTCTAAGAGAGAGAGAGACAGTTTTATTATTAACAATCAGCTCTCTTATACTCAGGCCTGAAAGATTGAAATTCAAAGTGCTATGAAATATTCTTACTGGAAACAGTCGCAAAGTGTGCTTCTCCATGATTGCAATGGGCTTTGGAGAAATTCACTTATATGGGACACTGATCACATGAGATGGTAAGCCCTAAAAGATTGCAGCAAGTCAATCCAGTCCAAAAAACAAGGAATTGTTTTCCTTTTAAAATGATGACGTCATCTTGCTGGTGATGGATGCTCGAATAGGTCGCGCGTGAGACTCCATTATCAGCAACATCTGGTATGAATGTGAGTGAATGAATGCGTGTGACTGGACTGTGATGGACTGACGATGTAGACTAAAAGTTTTGACAGACTTGATACTGAGACAAAAACTACACCGACCTTAGGATGAGTAAATGTTGAGCAACAATTCACCCAGCTTGTAAGAGAAGTGTGTATGCTTTGTGTTGTTTTGTTTTTGCAGGAGCAGGAGATAAGAGAGACCAGAGGGGGAGACTGTAGCTTCACATGAGAGTGTGGAGCTGCAGACTGAACCCTTTGTTTGCTAATTTTGAGTTACTGATGTTTGCATTAAGAAAATTGTGTTTTATTAGCTGTGTTTTGATTAAGGTATCACATTATATTGTTGGGAATGTCAAATGCTACAGTGGAGAAAACGTTTGATTTCATTTATGACTGGAATATGTTACTTTTAACCATAGCAGGCCACTGTAAAAAGTCAATTAAATTTTATAGAGGAAGATAGCCAAAACTTTAACAATATCTATGAATGACTGGGGAATGGTAGACTGGTCACATTCAAAATAGAGATATGCAATAACAAACACTGAGCCACATGATTTAGGTTCTTCCTTGAAATAGTCAATAATTTAAAAAGTAGAATAGAACCGACAGGGACATGTGACAGGATGTGGTACAGCAAAAGAACAAGAGCAAAGTAAAGAAAGAAAAATCCATTGTGCTTAACTCTGATAAATTCAAATTAAAATGTACCATTACACTCAGAGGATCAATATGAAATCAAACATACGCAGATTTTGTATGAAGCACATGACTGATAACTGTTCTGTCCTGAGCTTTTGTTTTCTATAGCACCCGCTTGACCACACCACCAGTTTTCACGCCTAAAGGAGGGTAATTGCGAATATTCGAGGGAGGAATATCACCAAAAGTGGGAAAGGTAAGCCCTGATGGGGGTGATAACATGATAAATGTCACTTATGGTCAAATTCCTAAAATTTGACACTAAGTATAGAATTCTCAAAAATTTAGAGATGGAGAGGAGCGCTAGATAAACATAAGATAGCAAACCACATAAGGATGGAGCGTTGGAATCTATAATATTGTGAAATAAAACCCAATATAATGCTGACCATGTTGATTATGTTTATTCTAGTGTGCAGAGACCGGCTAATCTGACCAGGAAATGCAATAAATAGGACTGTCGGAACAGTCGGCGTTAAAGTCACCTTTGACAGTCCAGACTGGGATGGAGGTGGACATCCTCAGGGTGGAAGGGGGTTGGTGTGACCAAGGTGTGGTTTGGCTTGTTGTATGTATATTTCAAAATGATACAGCTCTGGATGGGCCAGTTACCAGGACATGGAAGGATGACAGACTTTATTAAATGAGGAGGAGGAATTTTCTGGGAGTGAAGGTCCTCTGGGTAAGTGGTTGACAAAAGCATGCAGAAAATAAAAGCTATTATTTTGTTATTGATTGTTAATTGATTGATAATTGGCCACATTCACAGCTGTATTGACTTGTTGTGGACACAGTCTACTTCATGCTTAAGGACTCTAATTAACAGATTGAAAACAGTGACATTAAGGGAAAAAATGCAGTGCCACACTATCAGATGCCAGTGACGGTTGGGCTCAGTGATAAATCAGGTGAGTTCATGGCTGAATCAAGACATAAATTTCCCTGCTGTGGTCAGTGAGGGAAGGACAGTGGGAAAAAACAGAGTTACAAATGTGAAGTTCATATTAACACACAGTTTTTGTTTCTAGGCAGTTCTGCAGATGCAGGCCCTGGGCAGAGCCAGGAGTTTAACAGATCTAACATGATAATTAAATTGATTTCATTCCCTAACACAGGATGACAAGACTGGAGCAACGATACTCGTGAGAAAAATTTCTGATGTTTTCTGAGATATGATGTCACTAACCTTTTCTTTTAATTATCTAGCTTCGATGAATTGACACATGGGGGTGTGTCAAAAGGGGGAATTCGAGTTTTAACATCAAACAATGGTTTTATGAACATTTTTATGACCTTATTTGTGTGTTTAATAATTTAGGGATGGTAAAACTTAAGCTTAGAATGATCCAAAAGTTCCCAGACTTTTTTAGAGAACCAGTGAGAAGCATAAATCATTATTTTCATGTTTAAGCGTTAATGATTGAAATAAACTGAATACACAGCAAAAATACCAGTGTTGATTTTTCAGTGTTAGTAGAATTCAACAGAGTTCCGAGTTAGTTCAACACTTAATCGAGTTAAAATAACACATCGGGAGTTGATTCCTGAAAAGTGTTAGTGTGGATTTTAGTCGTTACTGCATTTTAACACTGTGGGTGTTAAATTAGACCACACCTTCATTTCCTGTGGAGCAGCGCATTTCAGAATCTTCGGTCGCCATTTTTTCTTGGTGCTGCGGTAAGTTTTATTCGGTTAAATATTAAGTTTTAGATTGATATTAGAACAAGTAACATGATAGCTAGTAAAAAAAATAGTGTTTGTATCAAAATACATCATCTTTAAGTGTCATATTTGAATTTTAACTGTTTTTGTTAAGCTGGGCTACTGCTAGCTAGAACTCTGCAAAGTACCAGTTACTTTCCTAATATTCATTTAGCACAATCTGGCTGTTGGCAGACTGTAATGAATATTACTTGCTAATATATGTCACTGTTTTTATTAGATGCCTTTTATTTATTTTCAAATTAAACTTGCCAAATCCTTAGTTGAGGGGTCTCAAACTCGTGGCCCACGTCACCCCTACTTGCGGCCTGTATATTTACGTGAAAAAATTGAATGCAATTTGGCCCTTGAAGTGACTTTTTTTTTTTTTTTGTCATTAGCCAAAAATGATTTAATTCGAATGTAATGTGAGCAGAGTGTTACAGGCCCTCGTGGGCAGCGTAGTCCGTGCTGCAGGGAGAACGTGCGGGACTCCCCCTCCTGTTGTGTGTGTTTGAGTGCGAGGGAGGGAGAAAGTACGAGTTGTTACCCGCGAGAAACGGAAGATGAAAGCATGTAAATATAATAACCACTGCAGCCAAAAAGACTGGCTGACGAGCCCAGTTGTAAGAAGGCTGTTAAGACTCGACTGTACACTGTGGTCACTGACAGCAAAGCTAGTTAGCCGCCACGAGCCCGACACGGGACCCGACGTATTAGCCTGAAGTTTTTTTTACCATGGTTCAGAGCCGCGGACCTGGCCGAGGTAACAAACATGTGGGAGGATTGGCGGTGTTAGTTCAGTGAAAAAGTAAAAAACTAATGTGTACACTTATTTCTGCATTTTTATTTTGTTAAATATGAACAAAATGATAGCAGAAGTGCTGCCACGTGTCTGACCAGAAAGAGAGGACCAATGTGTTCATTTGGTAGTTCAATGAAAGGCTTCAGTTAGTTTAGAGTGAGAAAAAATGCGTTCAAGTTTGCGGTTTTGTCTTGTTATGCAATATTTGAAATTTTAAAAACTAACAAGGCACTACATTTTGGGAAATATTTGTGGGTGTTTTCTTTGTGGGTTTTTTTGTACTACTTGAACACTAAAGTGACCCTCCAATGAGCTGATAGTGCCAGCAGTGGCCCACAGCTCATTTAAGTTTGAGACCCTGGCTTAGTTGAACAAGGATGCTTAAGACTAACCTGAGAATTTGTATAGATAGAAAGATTTTTACACTATAGTATGCCCCTACATCTTGGAAATTTATGGGAATTTCATATGTTGTGCATTTCTGTGGCCAGTAGGCATTTTTCTTTTTTTAAGATTTAAATTTTTTTCCATGGTAAAATAAGCATTTTCTAGCCTAAAAATGAATAAAAGGTTTATATTAGGGTTTGTTAGAGTGCAGGGAGAGTTTTTATGGCTTAAACTGTATAAAAATAATAAAATAGAAATATGATTTCTACTAACCCCCGCGATAATCAAGAGAATACTGTATTGCAGTACAGTTACGCAGTCTGTAGTAATTACAGACCAAGGGTGTTCTTTCTTAACAAAATGAATTTTAGCTCAGTCAAAAGGGACTAAACATGCTAGATATTTTGCGAAGAAATGATGTTATATGCTTGACCTTATTATATATAGCTTTCTACTCTTGGAAGGTGGCGATATGCTGGTTCCTGTCGAGTTTAAGGGAGTGAGCAAATGGGTCAGGGTACCAAAGACAGACGATGCCTACAATTACTCCGAATTTTTGCAAGGAGGTAATTTGAGTGTAGTGATTAAAAGTAACTAAGTCAATTTATTCATATACTATTCATGTAAGGGTTGTTTTGATTTACTTGTACTTTACTCAACAACTTCACTGCAGTCCAAGGGCAAATACTGTAAGTTTACTTCACTACATTGATTGCTAATTTAAATGACTAGTTTATTTAGTAATCGAATGAATAAAGAATTTATAAATATTATCAAAGTAAAACTGTGAATTATGGATTTATGAATTATAAATCCATATAGAACTTTATTGATTATTTCTTTTTTAGTGCTGGTGAAATTCAGTTTGCCAGGTTCTACCAATTTGGTCCTGATGGATTCTGCTGGAGTGGAAGTGGATTCGGACATATTTGATGGACTTTTGAAGTCATCTCAGGTGTCTTTCAGTGTCTTCACTGAAGAATGCAGTGGTAAGAAGTTAACGCCGTATGTTTCCTTTAAAAATGTGTTGTTAAATTTACTAATTTATAGTTGGTGTAACCTTGTTTAAATCTATGAGGCTGTCTGTATTGTTAGACAACAGTGTTGCAGGGTCTTCTTCAGAGGCCCCATCTTCATTAGAGTTGTCACCATCACCTGCATCAGAAGGATCATCATCGGGTTCAGACACAACAATAATACTGGAATCTACCAAAGCTCGGAAAAGACAGCTAATTGAAGGACCTCCTGACAGCAACACTGCAAGAAATGTAAGTAATCTTCAGGATATGATATCTTGTAACTTTAGGTAACCTCAGGTAACCAATTACCTGTTCATTTGCACCAATACTCAATATCTTTAAATTTGAAAATTACAAAAACAAAACAATGGTCCCTCTCATGATTAAATGAGATGTAGTGATTAATGCAAAGGCTATAGCAGTTGATGCTGATAAGTTTTATACCTACCTGGTAGGCGCTTTCTATGAATATCTTGCAATTGTTATTTCAGATCGTCAGAGCAGCCTTGTATTCAAAGCCAGATGGTGATCAAGTATTTAAGGAATATGAGAAAACAAACTGCCTCTCTGATACTACAAGAAGAAAGATGGTAAACATCCTTGTGGCAGACATGGTAGAGAGCCATGGGTAGGTGATGTAAACATTAAGAAAAATCTTTGTGTGTGTGTGTTTTTTTTAATGTCTATAATTTTAGTTGTTTACCATTAATACACCACTTAAATAGATTCTTCTGTATATCATGAAGTCGTTGTTAACTAAAATCAATCATCGTTTTCATCAGTTGCTAACCCAGTATTGATAATGTTTCAAAAGAAAGTCACAATTTGTCATGGAGTGATCTTATTTTTCATTGTCATTATGGTAGTTTCTGAATATAGTGCTTCTGAACAGGAATGGTTGACAACAGCAAAACATTAGTAAAATGTCTGCATCAAATTGTCATAGTCCCTGTGGAGCATAATCCAAGTCTTCATTTTCATTATTCTTCTTTATTAAGAAACATTATGAACAATAATGGCTGAACAAACATGCCACAGTCTCTTTGGCTCGAAATGAATTTAAAGACCTGTCAGGTGTATGACGTGGTCAGTCATGTTTTACAGATAATAGATAGTTCGGGTAGTTAGAATCATACACCTGGATACATGTTGTTCTTGTTGCAGACATTTTGTAATGGAACTTGAATCTGTGTTGGGGTAAATAATTGATAGTTGTCATGTTCTCTGTATCTGCCTTTCAGGAGGATCCCACTAGTAAGTGTCTGCATTATGTATGCACTTGGGATTACAACCTTGTTCCCAAACTTAAAGGACCCAGATTCAAAGAATGGTTATGTAAGTAATGATGTTATGGTGCATCCATGCTGTCAGTGTCTTAGTCCCGGGTCTGTGACCCAGTGTTTATGCAATTTGACTTTTTTGATTCTGGTTTATTTAATAAACACCTACACCTGTAGATATGAAAGTCAGTGCTCTGTTGTTGGCTTTTCCGATACAGTGGTTAAAGAAATCATACTATGAGACTAATTCAGGTCAGTCTGTAATTCAGGCAGTTATTCCCTAATGGACCCAAAATAAATAAATGTAAAAATATGTCTTTGTGTAACAATTGATTTAAATAGACCTCTAATGCATGATGCCATATCTGGCTTTTTGACATGTAGCACTGAACAATCCCAACAGTCAGGAACGAGTTTTCTTCAGTATCCAAAACTTGCTACAAACAGTGTAGGGTAACAGATAATCAATACTAAACAAATATCTCTCTTGCTCTTAATTCGGCAGGAACATTTCTATGATCACCAGAGTGGTTCTGGTTACCTGGCATGGAGATTGAAAACTGTGCAGTGCAACTCTACTGAAGAGATGAAGAAATCAAAGTCAGCTTTTCAATACAGCCCCAAGACTCTTCGCAACTTGTGTTCAAATGCGAGACAGTTGTCAGGTGATGAATGCAAGGAAGCTATGTCAGTGATGAGGCACTCAACTGACATGAAACTTGTCAAAGAGAAAATGAAGGTGACATTTGAACATAGGCAAAAAGTGATTCAAGATCCAGCCACAGCTTCTTCTGGACCTTTTCCCAAGATTTCTGGATACACCTGGCTTGGTAAGGCATAAAATGATTTACTGACAGCTTTGTGGTTCCTTTGTTTGTTTGCTTGTTAATGCGTTCTTTCTATTGTTACATTTTGTGTTTAAGATTGACCAAGACTTCACAATGCTGTTTGGGGAGGAAGTGTCTGGTAAATTCCTTGCGAAGTGGCCAACATTCTTCAAGCCAAGAATCATCAAAGATCGCAAAAATCTGTCTCAGAGTACAGAATTGGATGAGCTGCTCGTTTCTGCACAGGGTGACTCTGACGAGGGTGGGAAGTGTAAATTGGAGATGGTAGATTTCACATGCCTTTACAGCATTTTCGCAATTCCCACAGCACAGTATATTAGTGGACCATACCATTAAACCTAAACATGTTTTGGCACCTTTACAACAGCTGTTGATTTTATAAATCACATTTCAGTATGGTGTGAAAATGAATTTACAAACATTAAAAGCATTTAAAGTTTGACAAAAAAAGTTACATAATGTTACTATTGTTATGACTCAATATTTACATCACTTGGTGGCCCGAAGATTTTAAATCTCTGGAAATGAATTTTCATACCATGCTGAAGACAGTGGAAAACTGCTTTATTTGAAAAATATCATCATGGCATTGAATAACATTGGAAAAAAATGACTGCTGTGGACCTTTGAATGACAGTCATTGCGATTATCTTAATTCTTATTCTGTAGTATGGGACTGCGAGTTGGCTGCCATTCTTTTGCTGCTTCACTTGTTACCTCCAACATCTAAAGGAAGGAAGTCTTCAAAGATTAAGATAAGATAAGATAAGATAAGATAAGATAAGATAACCTTTATTAGTCCCACACGTGGGAAATTTGTTTTGTCACAGCAGGAAGTGGACAGTGCAAAAGTTATGAAGGACAATTAGAATAAAATAAAATAAGAATAAATACAGTACACAACTGTACAGAATAGAATAAAAATAGAATACTATATACAGTAGAATAAAATAGAATAAAATATACAATAAGATAAAAATAGAATACAAGTGCTATATACAACTCAGTAAAAATACAACGGTGCCAGAAAGATTATTGCACATTTGTGTTATTGCACATTTGTGGATGTGTGTGTTGATCAGTTGGAGTCTTTGTTGTGGAGTCTGACAGCAGTTGGGAGGAAAGACCTGCGAAATCTCTCCGTCCCACACCGTGGGTGCCGCAGTCTCCCACTGAAGGAGCTGCTCAGTGCTGTCACAGTCTCATGCATGGGGTGGGAGATGTTGTCCAACAGGGATGACAGCTTAGCCACCATTCTCCTTTCACTCACAACCTCCACTGGGTCCAGAGGGCATCCTAGAACAGAGCTGGCCCTTCGGATCAGCCTGTTCAGTCTCTTCCTGTCCCCAGAAGAGATGCTGCCACCCCAGCAGACCACACCATAAAAGATGGCTGAGGCCACCACAGAGTCATAGAAGGTCTTCAGGAGTGGGCCCTCCACTCCAAACGACCTGAGTCTCCGCAGCAGGTACAGTCTGCTCTGCCCTTTCCTGTAGAGGGCGTCTGAGTTATGAGTCCAGTCCAGTTTGTTGTTCAGATGAACACCAAGGTACCTGTAGCTGTCCACAGTCTCAATGTCCATACCTTGGATGTTCAGTGATTGCAGTGGAGGATGTTTGTGCCTGCGGAAGTCTACCACCAGCTCCTTGGTTTTACTGGCATTGATCTGGAGGTAGTTCAGCTGGCACCAGTCCACAAAGTCCTGAGTCAGTCCTCTGTACTCCTTGTCGTCCCCATCAGTGATGAGGCCGACTATAGCAGAGTCATCAGAGAACTTCTGCAGGAAGCACTGGGTGGAGTTGTGGGAGAAGTCTGCAGTGTAGATGGTGAAGAGGAACGGAGCCAGAACCGTTCCCTGTGGGGCCCCCGTACTGCAGACGACCCTGTCCGACACACAGCCCTGAGTCCTCACATACTGTGGTCGGTCGGTGAGGTAGTCCAAAATCCAGGTAGTGAGGTGATGGTCCACTCCAGAGTTCTCCAGCTTGTCCTTCAGAACCGAGGGAAGAATAGTGTTGAAGGCACTGGAGAAATCAAAGAACATGATTCTCACGGTGCTCCCAGCGGTCTCCAGGTGAGCGAGGGAGCGATGTAGGAGGTGAATGACGGCATCATCCGCTCCAATGCCAGGCTGGTAGGCAAACTGAAGTGGGTCCAGTGATGAGCTCACAAGGCGCCGAAGCTGAGCCAGGACCAGCCGCTCCAGGGTCTTCATCAGGTGGGATGTCAGAGCCACCGGCCTGTAGCTGTTGAGGTCCTTGGGGCGTGAAGTCTTTGGCACTGGTACAACACAGGAGGTTTTCCAGAGCTGTGGGACTCTTCCCAGCCTCAGGCTCAGGTTGAAGAGGTGCTCCATCACACCACACAGTTGGTCCGCGCAGGACCTGACGACCCTCGAGCTGATGCCATCTGGACCCGCTGCCTTCTTGGCTTTAATCCTCCTCAGTTCCCTCCTAACCTGGGTGGTTGAGAGAGACAGTCTGGAGCCTTGTGTTGATTGTGTATTGGATGCTGTTGTTGGGGGTGGGGAGGAGTGAGCAGGGTGAATAGAGGAGGTGTGAAGTGTCTGAGGTGTCAGAGGTGGAACAGCAGCAGTGGGGGTGGGTGAGTCTGCAGCCGATGTTGAAGACTGCCTCATGGCTGAATCAAATCTGTTGAAGAAATGATTCAGTTCATTAGCACATCAGATGCTGCTCACCACCTAATGAAATTCATGAAGGTATGATTTTTAGAAATGTGTTAAAGTAGCTTTCTCTTTTGATGAGAACAGATGCAGATTATCAGATGTTTTTAGAGGGCAAGGGGCTCCACCGCGCAGCAGATGTATCTATGCCAGACAGGCTCGGTGTTGCAGCACCGGCATGTTATTGTTTCCATTAAAACTAAATGTACAAATTGGAACAAAAATAATTGTGCGCCCGTAGTAAAACATTTTAATATCGTCTTAATTTTAGGCAGCAATGCTGCCACTCAACATCAGATTACCAATTTTGTTTAATGTGAATCATTTGGTTTCTTTCATTCCCTCAGGTGGGAGGTAGCATGGAGACTTTTCTTAAGGCTGGCCCCACTCAGCCATTCCTCCTGTGTGTTGGAGAAAGAAAGAACATCATCCAGAGTTTCTACATTGTCCTAGATCAAAAGGTCATTCCCTGTGTGACGCAGACAGGAGTTGCAGCTTTTGATGAGCTTTTCAAGGCACATTTTGTATTTGCTGTGTCCTATGACGAGGCATTGCACAACTTCTACACATTCATCCAGACCACCGTGTATGGCATTGATGTTGGCAGCGTGAAGCAGAGTCCTCGGGTCAGGGAAATCAGAGCAAGAATTCTTCACAGTACAGTGTAAAGACATCGACTATGACCGAAAAGGACCGGAAATGTTCATGTGTTACTTTTGCAAGATACACCACACAAGTTGCTCAGTGTTATTTAGACATGTCAAGTTCCAGTATGGTTTGTACCCAGGGAAGTTTTTACGTTTGACCTGTGGAGAGCCTAGATGTTCATCTCTTTGACAAGCAGCAACTCTCCCAAGCTCATGGAGACTTTGTTGACTCAGAGGTCATCAGCCTGCACCTTATGATGGAACCTCTGTTTCACAGCCTGTAAATGTAGCTAATCTCAAGACAGGCAAATACTAGACATGTACAGGACTGTTATTTCTCAACTACAATCCTCAGGAGTTCTGAAAGTACTGTATATATTGTGGTGTGTTATAGACTGTGGTGTGAATGAGACACGGCGGGTCCAGGGATCGTAGTTTTGAGCCATTTTATTCAATATTTGTCACACCACAATACACACCAACCCCTGAGTCCCCGTGTTTTTAACTCGGCGGGCGTGATTAAGGATGCCGTGCAGGTGCGTCCACCCTCCCTGCACGGCACCGCAGACCACGCCTCACCACATACCCCTCTCGCCCGATTGAGGCCGGGGAGCTATCAGGCCGAACCTACTCCCCCACCGCGAGTGGGAGAGGGAAGTAGCCTGGACCATCGGTGCCCCCGGGCCGCGGCCGAGTTCAGGTGGCCGCCCGCGAATCCAGCGGCGCCGGCGAAGCTGGTTCGGAGGTCGGCCGCGTGGCAGGTGGACGCGGCGTGGCCGGCACAGTCGTGAGCCCCAGCTCACAGGCGGCTGAGCAGATGTCCGGCGTGCACCGGCCTCCGGCGTGCACCGGCCTCCGGCGTGCACCGGCCTCCGGTGGCGGTGAGCGCGCCGATCTCAAGCATGGCGCACGCCTCGATGGCCAGCTCCAATCGAGCAAGTTCCCCTGGCACAGGGACCTCTGTCTCCTCGCGCGGCTCCTCCGTCACCGCCGCCGCTCCCGGCTGGAGCAGCCCATCGCATGGCTCCTCCGTCACCACCACCGCCGCTCCCGGCACGAGCAGCCCCTCGCGCGGCTCCTCTTCCTCCGGCCGGCGCAGACCCTCGCGCGCCTCGTCCGCCGCCTCCGGTTGGAGCGGCTCCTCCACCGCTCCCGGCAGGAGCAGCCCTTCACCCGGCTGTTCCCCCTCCTCCGGCAGGCGCAGATCCCCACGCGCCTCGTCTGCCACCTCCGGCTGCTAAGGTGCCTCACGCGGCTCCTCCACCACTCCACTGCCCTCGGGACACACCTGTGGGGCTGGCGCCCAGGCCCAGAGCAGCACCGCCAGCTCCCCAATCCTTTCCAGGTGGCGCTCGGTCTGGTGTCGCAGCTCTTCCTGCTGGCGACGCACCTGCGCCGCCTGCTCCCGCTGGGCGGCTGCCATTTCGGCCACCCTCTGGGCCAGCTCCTGCCTTCCCTGGCTCCGGTAAGGACCCGCCGTGCCGCTTCCTGGGTTTCGGCACCAGTGTGGTGTGAATGAGACACGGCGGGTCCAGGGATCGTAGGTTTGAGCCATTTTATTCAATATTTGTCACACCACAATACACACCAACCCCTGAGTCCCCGTGTTTTTAACTCGGTGGGCGTGATTAAGGATGCCGTGCAGGTGCGTCCGCCCTCCCTGCACGGCACCGCAGACCACGCCTCACCACATAGACCTTACAATGGGCAATTTTCAAATGACACTAATGACAGATTTTCAATCAATCAATCAATCAATCAATCAATCAATCAATCAATCAATCCAAGCTTTATTCGCCACATGCAGGTTGCCCTGCAGTGAAATATGCCGCCCCCCCCGACCTTACACACACAACACAGACATCACATGGGGATACAAGTCGGAGATCGGTAGCGTTACAGAAAAAAAAACACTGAAATGTACACTACAATGGGAAAGTACAAGAGGAAAAAAAGAGACCTCTGCTCATGCTGGGCTCCTGTGGTAGGACAGCATGAGAACAGGAAACAAAAAAACTCCTCTGCACAAAAGGCACATAAATGTCCACAGCACAACATTATGAAGGACATGACAAGCCACAGGGTTGGGTGGGGGGTGAGGAGTAATCCGAAGCGAACACAGCAGCCGTCCTGCCCAGCGCTACCATTCCAGCGCGGGCTCAGACCCGCCGTGTTCCCCCGCAGGAAACAAGCATCGAAGGCGTTTGGAAAGGGAGGGGGGATGAGTGTGTGCATATCAGTGTGTGTGTGCGTGTCCAGAGTTTAGCTGAGACAGTGTCCTTCGCCCTGCCAGGCTAAGTAAACAGTCTTCCAGCCAACCCAGGTGGCCTTGCATAAATGGGAAGAACAGTCTAAACACAGTCGTTATCAGGGTGTTGTTGTTCAGCTCCAGCCTTGAGCCCACAGCTGGCACCGATGGGGTCTCCGCATGAAGTGATGATGGTTTTTACTTTAGTGCGAACAACTCATAAGAATTTCAAAGCTGTTCTAACAGTCCAACACTGGTCTCTCAATCTCCCGTTGGAGAGCCGTGAGCTTCTCCATGATGTTATTCAAACTTACGTTCTGTGGTGTTGTCATTCTTGTGGTCAAAGAGCAGGTTCTGAGAACTCATGACCGCGGTGCGCTTCCCAAGATGTGATCAATTTGCGCTCAGAGGTGTTATTCCGAGCGAGCCCCTCCAGATGTAATCAGTTTGCACTCAGAGGTCTTATTCTGAGTATTCACGGCAGCTGTAAGCTTCTCCAAGATCTTATCCGTGCTGCACTCAACAGTGTTGGGTGTAACGCGTGTATTTAAATTACTTTTCCACTGAAAAAGTAGAGTAACTAATTACTGTTCATTTTTAGGTATTTTAATTACAGTTACTTACAATGTACTTGCGTTACATTGTAAAATAATTAAACTCGCTGAATATCATTATTTAATTTCATTAATTTATCTTCTAAACGTAGAAGTAAACTCTGCCGCTTTAACATCGCTGTAGTGCAGCTGCACGTCATTTCGCGCCAGTTTGCTGCATAGTCGTATTCTACAGTGGAAGATGTCGGACTCGGCTGAAGCGTGTGGCTGTTTTATGACATGGACATATTCCCGTCTCTTCACTTTTCTGAAACAAGCAGACAAGAACATTACAGCAATATGTAAGCTTTGTGCTATCGGCTGCTGTTAATAGCGCGAGTAATCTACTGAAGCGCCTGACAAAGAGCATAGACGAACACTTCTGAGTGATTCTTGTTCATCATCCATGGATAACACCGCGGCAACTCCTGCTAAGCAGCAAAACAGCACAGAAAGCGTCTGAAGGTGAGCTTAAAAAACTGACTGCAGGCTACATAGCTGGACCGGCCATCGGCCCACCGGGCAAATGCCCGGTGGGCCGATGGTGATTTTTCGTTTTTATGGGCCGATGGGGGTTTTTTTTTCTTCGTTTTTGAACTTGTTTTATCTTATTTATAAGGTTAGTTATTAGAGTTTCCAACCGTCCTGTAAAAAACGGAATCGTCTGGTATACAGAGAAAATATTACGCGTTTCGTATTGAGCTGAAAAGGAACACAGTTTGTCCCGTATTTCAGCTACAATGAAAAAGACACAAAGCTGGAGTTATTCTGTGTCTTTGCTGCACAGCTGTCTCTTCTCCTCTCTCCTCTCTCTCCTGTTTCTACTTCAATCATGAAACTGATCAATGATCAGCTGATCGGCTTTTCTCTCTTGTTTGTTTATCGCTCTGAATCTTACAACAAACGTTTTCATCTGATGTAAAATGTATAGAAATCCATTATTGTACATAGTATTTTTTTAGGGTCCCATCATAATTTCTTCAGAAGTAGCTAAGTACTGTTTATGATGCCAGCATTTTCCCACATTTTCTAGATACTGTACCAGTACTGTGTGTGAAATGCCATCAAAAAGTCAATTAAGTTTTTCTTTCTCATCTGTCTTTCTTTCTCCTTTCACTTTTTAAAGGTTGCCATGTTAGAAAAAATATTTTGCCCTGCCATGCTGTTTATTGATGTGGCAAATGAATGGTTTATGAAAATATATCTAAATCTGTCATCAGTAATCAGCAATGATCATGTCTCACCTCTAGTCTTCTCTGTCTTAATTTCAGGTTTTCACCATGTGTTGTAGATAGTTCAGGAGGTTAACTCGACCAAGCAGTCTACTTTCGGGTACTGTTTAGAATACCAGAAGAGGGAGGATGGTGTAGGTTTAAGTTTATTAGACTGATACATATATACCAACAAGACAATGTACATCACTGTGACAGCAGCGTTTGTTTTCATTCAAAGGCTTTATGGTTTTTCCTATAATACCTGGCGGGCCGGTCTCTAGTCAAAATGCCCGGGCCCATTTTTTTTGTCCCAGTCCAGCCCTGGCAGGCTACATTGTGGAACAGATGCTACCGCTGCGTACTGTAGAGTGTCCGTCTTTAAAAAATGTATTTATTATTTAAAGAGTTTAATTTCTATTGTTTGTCCACTCAAGGTTTATATAGATTTTAAGAAGTATTTAGTTAAATACTTATGTAGTACTTAAGTTACTTTTCTGACACAGTAATTAGATAAGTATTTTAAATACAATATTGACTAAGTAATTAGTAATAGTAATTAATTACTTTTTAAAGTAACTTACCCAACACTGTGCACTCAATGACCCATTTTGAGAAACTCACGCCTCGTCCCATCGTTTCAATCCCAGCGGGCAGCCTTGTGGGGGTTTGAACAGCCGGTTCCGCTTCCTTAATTCTTCGATAAGCCAGGGCCAAGCCAGCTCCGATCAGCAAGAACCCTGTTATCATGGTTCCGAATAGGTAGATATCTTCAGCAGTCAGGCTCACCCAAGCCCACACTTCTCGTTGAAGTTGTGTCAATTGCATTCAGAGACCAGTTGATCAAATCCATAATTCCTCTTTTAGGTTTTAGAGAACAAACTGTGAGAGAGTGTTCCAGGGAAAAGTAATACAAAAAGCACGAGACAAGACAAGGACATAACAAGCTAAGCAGGGAAGATAAGGGAGAGGAGAGGAGAAAAGTGATTAATTTTTTAACACTTAACACCAGTGTAGAATATTATTGACACTGGTCAGTGTTGGTCAGTGTTAATCTTTAACTCTGTACAGTGTTAAAATAACACTAGGTCATTGTTAAAAATATAACACTTTGAAAAGTGTTAATTTAACACTCACAGTGTCAATTTTACACTGCGATTTTGCTGTGTAGCGTTCAGAAGACAAAATGCCTGTGTTCATGAGAAGCTGAGTATCATACTGGAGAGGAAACCGTGGGACGGCAGGCTGAATGAAAAGAGTGAAATGTTAAGATTGAGAATGTTTTATAATTAATTTCATACACACATTGCAAATGTGCTCATAAGAGTTGACACTCAGTCTTCTGAAGGTCATAGGCTTCGTTCGGCGTGACTGTCCGGACTGATATGTTGTAGGTATTGATTTTGAGTGCAGAGGGGTAAATGCAAACATGCTTACACACACATAGATTATGATTAGAATAAGTCCCTGGGTCAGAGAGTCCCAAACATGATATGCTAAACCAAATTTGCATCACTAGAAGAACAATGGATAGCAACATTAGATTATCAAGGCTAGGGAGAGAGGTGTTTTGGTTTCCTGCTTTACAGAGAAAGGAACAGACACCAGACGAGGTCACGGAGATACAAGGATCCTTCGCAGCAGAGACAGACATAGAGACTGCCAAGACAGCAAGTGGGGTCAAGGGTCATGCAGTCTGGGCTCCTGCTAGTCACCTCAAGAGGATGGATTCCATAAGCACAGCAATAACCATGAAGGGGTTGGCGGAAATCCAGGAACACCAGACCAACGAGGTTCGAGAGGCTCTTGGTAAAAAGGGGGACACAGCTGTGACCCCAAAACACACAGATCGTTGTTTGAAAATCGGGGCATAATAATCCCCTGATCTGTGCACCGACTGAAGGGTGGTCTAACCCCTGAGGTCGAAGAAAGAAGAGCAGAGAATCACCCGACTGGAAGATACTGGTAGCTGCAGCAATAAAATAAAGGTTAAAAGCTCCTCGGACAGAGGTTCTAGTCTGAGTACGTTTGAAAGGTACAAGGTAGCACCAAGATGAGGTTGGGGAAAACTGGAGCACCAAAATAAAGCTGTGGGAGAACTGGAGAGTGATGGGAGTGTCATCTGTAACTACTGTTGTTGTTGTAAATATAGTTTTTCTTGGATCTGAACTGCGCAAACACAGAAGTCATCCCACACAGGGTCCACCCGTTAAAGGGGGACAGAGGGCCTTAGGGTCAAGAAGAAATGGACCTCACAATGTTGGACTGTAACGTGTAAGTGATCTCTTTAAAATGAGATCAAAGGGGGAATTGTGAGATTATTATATTATCTTATGCCACGTTATACCCCTAATTAAAGATTGTGAAATTATTATGTAGTTTTAGTTTGCATTATTCTCCTGACTTAGAAGAAGGTGATAACTATTACAGTTATTAAACTGATTTGTATTACCTTAGACTGCTGATTTATTGTGAATGAATGATTTTGTTTTATGATGCATTATACTGTGGAATTATAAGAAATACCGTTTTCAGAGAGTCATGGCCTTATTTGTCTGATTAGAAGAGAACAGAACATACTGCACAGGAAGCCAAGGTCATAACTTAGGCTCACTGAGAGAGAGAAAGAATGTGGATGTTTAGGTTTTATGACTTTGGAGGGGGGCTGAAGCTATAAGAATGTGAGAAACGCTCAGACACTTTGAGATCAGGTGGACACCCTCCCGCGCTCATCTCCCCTCCGGATGGTTTATGCGCAAAAGTGTTTGTATGGAATAAAAGGATTGTTGATTGAGAATTTATACACCGAGTGCTGTTCTTCCTTCAGCCCAAAGATGAAAGAATTGGGAGAATTTAACAATATACATAATGCACTTACTAATAATGACCTAAATGATATCAAAACGTTTTTAGGCTCCTTAGATCTACCCTTTATTGGAACCATACAAAATGATTGCATGACAGCACGGATAACAGTGGAGGAGATTCAGAAAGCGATTGGAAAATTAAGAGCAATCAAGGCACCAGGCAGTGATGGGTTTCCTGCTGAATAGTATAAGAAATTTGGAAAAGAACTGATACCTTCACTCTACCAGACTTTTAATTGGATTCACACTAAACATGTGATTCCCCCTCTTGGAGGGAGGCAATTGTCACGGTGCTACCAAAACCACAAAAACAAAAACAATACTGCCAAAATTACAGGCCTATATCAGTGTTAAATGTTGATTATGGCAAAGTTTAGGTTCACTACAAAATCAATTCAATGTATCAAATCTCTCTATGACAAACCGACTGCGAGAATAAAAGTTAATTGACAAAGAGATTCCAACTAGAGAGAGGAACTAGACAGGGTTGCTGTCTAAGTCCAACTTTATTTGTCTTGTATATTGAGCCATTGGCGCAAATGATTAGACAAGACTCCCTAATAACAGGAATAGAAATCAATAAACAAAAGCATGTAATTAGTCTGTTTGCAGATGACGTGTGGATAGCCCTCAAAAACCCCACAAACTTTTTTATGCAGCTCACAGAAATGTTAAGAAAATTTGGTACGCTTTCTGGCTACAAAGTAAATATACTTAAAACTCAAGTTCTAATGTTTAATTGTACACCAACTCAAAATCTTAAGGAATGGGAAATAAAGTGAGAGGCAAAAACTCTTAAATATTTAGGTATAAATATAACCAAAAACTGTGCCAAACTATATCAAAGTAACTATGGACATGTAAATAGCAGGATAAGGCAGGATATGGAAAGATGGAATACATATCCGTTAGGATTAAGTGACAGAATAAACATGATAAAGATGAATATCTTGCCACGATTGTTATATTTATTCCTCTCTCTTCCGATAAGCATACCTCACCCCCAATTCTCAAAATGGGATAAGTATATATCTAGATTTGTCTGGGAAGGCAAATGGCCAAGAGTACGGCACACTACTTTACAGCTTACTAAGGAGAAAGGAGGAATGTCGCTTCCTAATTTAAAAGAATATTTTCATGCTGCACAGATACGCCAGATAACATACTGGTGTAGTGATGATTATGGGGCTCGCTGGAAGGATGTGGAGCTCTCCACACTCAATGCCCCAATTCAAGCAAACATAGGTATAAAAAAGACACCTGAATACATAACTGAAGACCAAGATAGGAACCTGATAATATCCTTTACAATAAATATACTGTATGACACAGTAAAGGAGTTAAGAATTGGTAAAGAGCTCGGATTGCTAAAATGGGTAGCCTTCGATGAAAAATTTAGACCAGGAAAACTGGATCTTGGTTTCAACAGGTGGAATGAAAAGGGAATCACAGAAATTTGTTTATTAATCAAAAAAGGAGAAATTAAAAGTTTTGGAGAATTAAAACGGGAATACAACTTAACAATTAAGGATTTTTTTTAGATACCTACAGCTGAGAGATTATTTTAATAAAAACATAAAAATAAAGGAGGACAAAATCCAACCTATCATAAAAATAATTATGCTAGGATATAAAAGTGTTATTCCAAGAACAGTGTCTACCCTATATGTGTTTGATGAAATCAAGACAGGAATCAACTGTATATGTTAAAAATAAAATGGGAAAGAGAGCTGGATGAAGAAATCACTGAGAAAGTGTGGTATGAAACATGGAAAGAACATAAAAATACAACTCAGTCATTCACCTCCGGACCTGGCGTCCACATATGTGGACATCACATTTTGAGTTGTCAAGACCAAAATACTCAATTTTGCTCTACAAGGGCCTGATATCCACGTACGAGGCCATTATACTGCTACTGTTCTATCAAAATTCAAAACGAATGTCCTCATATGTTGATCTCATTTTTCTCAGAAACAAAAATGAGATTAAAAAAAAAAAATCAGGTAATTCTTTGTTTTTACATTCATCAGGTCCCAATCAGCCCAAATAGCAAAGAGAAATTAAAAATGCTGCCATGAAACAGTTCAGGTCTTAGGAGGTTAAAGTGGAGAGAATTCATTTGGAAAAATCAAATTCGCTATTTTATTACACCTATGATTAAAAATAAACCAACCAATACACAGTGTTGGGGAGTAACAGAGTACATGTACCGCTGTTACGTATTTAAAATACAAAATATGAGTAACTATATTCTGTTACAGTTACCGTTTAAAAAGGTGATGGCAGATGGGATATTGCACAGGAATGAGCAGCAGTACAAACTGAACAGTACAAAAGTTTTTGTTTTTGTTTTTGTTTTTTTGGCAGTTGTTACAGTATTGCACTTTTTTAAAATATAAATATCAATAAAGTGGAGTGACCAGTGCAGATTAAACAGAATACTTGTGAAGCTGCAGGTAGCTTCTGAGTGCGTCCTGTGGACTGTGTGTGTGTGTGTTTAAGTGTTGTGGTTGAGGTGTCGTATGGCTTGGTGGTAAAAACTGTTTTTAAGTCTTGTAGTCCGAGCAGACTCCTGTAACGTCTGCCAGATGGTAACAAGGAGAACAGCTGATGTGCTGGGTGGCTGTGGTCCTTGATGATGCTGTGTGCTTTACGGAGGCATCGCTGAAGATAAATGTCCTGAATGGCAGGAAGCCTCATGCCAGTGATGTGCTCTGCTGCCTTCACCACCCTCTGTAGTGCTTTACGGCTGCTGGCAGAGCAGCTTCCGTACCAAACTGTAATGCAGCTCGTCAGCAAGCTCTCGATTGCACACCTGTAGAAGTTTGAGGTGATGTTGGCGTTCATGCCAAACTTCCTCAGCCTCCTCAGGAAGTAAAGCCACTGGCGACCTTTCCTGGTAGCAGTGTCTGTGTGAAGGGTCCAGGAGAAGTCCTCGGTGATGTTGACTCCAAGGAATTTGAAGTTGCTGACCCTTTCGACCTTGACACCGTTGATGTGGATGGACTGCTGTTCCTTGACTGTTCGCTTCCGGTAGTCCACTATCATTTCTCTAGTTTTGCTGATGTTGAGAGTCAGGTTATTTTCCAGACACCACTCGTACAGCGCCATCACCTCCTCTCTATAGGCCGTCTCATCGTTGTCTGTGATGAGGCCTATGATGGTTGTGTCATCTGCAAACTTGATGATGTTGGACTCGTGTTTAGCAACACGAGAACAGGCCAGCTCCCCCGCTGACCCCAGTAGGCACCCCCATACTCTGCAACCCGCCAGGGAAAGGGGGCCCAGGCCCATCCGGACCGGGGACCAGTGCAGCAGCGCCGCCCGGCCCCACACAGCCCGGGACAGCCCACCCGACCTCACCACAGAGAAAACTGCACCCACCCCATCATCCACTCATCTTCCAGACTACACAAGACAATAGACGCCCAGGCTGAGATCTTCCTCCACCTCTCCTATATCTCCCCCTCCTGCAGAGAGAATTCCTGAAGAGAGGAAAGCTCCTGCTTGCTTTTTTTTTTTTTTTAAATGTGCTTTAAGTAGTAACAACAAGTGCAGACTGCAGGCTTTTTGATCACAGGTTTATTTTGTACTTTAAGCACATTGTACATGTATTTCAGGTGTTACTTAAACTGATATAAGCTGTTACTGTATTGTAATCAACTACACAAGTTTCCTATGCCAGCATTAGTTAGTGAAAAGAAGCATCATTTTTCAGCAACATTTACAACTCCAGAGTAATGTGTACTGCATCATGACACTATGTGACACACTGTGCTAGCTACAGACAGTAGCAGGCTAGCTTAGTAAGCACTTAAACATGGGGAGTGCTTTGAGTGCTGTGGGAGAGAAGCGCTGCGTAAGAATCAGTCAATTTAACTATACTGATCATGTCTAATTGTGCCATCAGCTCAGAAAATCAGATATTTTGATCACACAAACATTATGTAGGAGCAAGTCATGGATCACAGGTACTGATGTATAAATATCTGGACATGAATTACTTGAGCGTATACTACAATATTACACTACAATATAGTTCTAACTTACTCAGCAGCTCATATTTCACAACACTTTCTTTAAAGATATCATGCATGTTGGGGTCAAATTGACAGAAAGGCAGATGTTTACAGTTTTTTCTGATGGCTTAAGCACATTTTTTGTAACTATTGGCTATTTTTGCAAAACTCTACACACAAATAAGAAAACTCTTCACCCAATCAGCAAAACATTGTAGTTTTCTTGTAAAAGCGAATAACCCTTGCTTAACTCTCCACACCTTTGTAAAAATGGTATTTTCGTATCCAACAGTAAACACAAGCCATCAAATTAATAAGCACACAATGCACCAACTACACACTGATGGTATGAATGAAAAACACATCTGGCTTTTGCTTTCTCTGTGCACAAGGTAGGCCATGTCAGTTTGAGCTCATACTTTTGTCATAGATCCGTAAGCATAGAGGGATCCAAACTTCAAGTACTGGTGTTTATTCACACACATCAAAACAAACACAAGTGTTTATTTCCAAGTATAGGATTATTTGCAATAGCCATATTGACTATATGGGTTTCTTGGTCTGCAGTGAACATGCTTCCTCTGCCCCCAGCATCTGGTTGTCTAGCAATCATTTCAAAATGTCCTTATGATGCTCGCTACAGTGTAGCGGCTCAAGTTAGGCTGAACCCGTTGGCCAGCTTCCCTCAGGGTCATTCCACGGTTTATTACATGGTCCACTATTGTAGCTCTGATGCCATCAGCAATTCTATTTCTTACTCTTCTTACCCTTCCTCCTCCCCCTCCTCGTCCTCCTCTTGCTCCTCCTTGTCCTTGTCGTCCTCTTCATCCTACTTCTTCACCTCCACGTCCTCTTCCTCGGCCTCCTCTACTTCTCACTCTTCCTGCTCCCTCCACTGTACTCCACACACAGAGCTTACCTGTATTATAGTGCTTAGGCTGATTGCAAAGTGAACTAATTATCTAAAAAAGTTTTCACATGTGACAGTGTGCCAGACAGTTGGCAAAATAGTGTAAATAACAGCCATAAATGTGTATAGTTTTGCTAGGAGTGTGTTGATCATTTGGAAATTGAGTGTAAAGCAGTGAGTTGTGTTTACAGTTCTGCAAAAAGAGTGCTGTGCAGTGGATTGTAGCTACAGGTTTGCAAGGTGTGTGTTACAAAATGGCAAACTGAGTGCAAAGCAGTGTTTGTGCTTTTAGTTTGGCAAACTCAGTGAGTGGTTTTGCTATAAGTATTAATAGTTTTAGAAATTGTGCTATAAGAATCACAGTTTGGGTTTAAGCATTCAGAAAAAACTGTAATATACTGGTCCTGATCCAGGCTGTAGAATACGTGCTCATAGATACTCAGTGTTATTTATGTTTTCATACATGAGAAATGATTCAGTGATCGCTCCTTGGTCTTATCATGGTGATGAAGAAGCACATGAACACAAACAGCTTCTCTTTCTGTACTTCTTCCACTTCGTATCAGCCAACCTCGCACACATTGCCCTGACAGAAAAACGTAAAAGCATCAAATTCACTGTGAACGAATGTTTGATGTTAACTGTTAATACCTCTGTGAGAATGATTTACATCAGTTTATCAGAATATATATCCCAGGATCAGGAACAAAACCATGTTGTTTTTGACTTGGACTGAAGGTGGTAATAGAGGAGAGAGAGGAGACAGGGCCCAGGGTAAAGAAAAAGAAAGAAGTGAGCATTTAATCTGCTTCACCTTTGTCTAAGATGAGAATGTTTAGAAAATGTTCGTAATTCTCATCACAGGTCCTTGTAGTGGAGTCAATATTTAGATTTGCTTTTCAAGCGATGTATATTTGTATCGACACCAGTGATATTAAGAATTTAATTGATATGTTTTGCTTGTTGCTAACTTGTCACGTCTTATTGTGTTGATATTGCAGTTTCACTTTTCACAGTGACTACTCACAACGAGTATTAAATAGTAGTAAATAAAGAGGAAGTTAGGATACAGCATAATACGATCACATCCTTTATAATCCTGTGCAACTAAGATGTAAGCAACTGAACCATTTCTCTTAAATACCACAAAGACACTCAGAACTAAATGCTGCAGCAAGAGTCCTGACAGGGACTAGAGAGAGAGAGCAGATTTCTCCTGTATTGGCTTCCCTTCATTGTAAGGTTACAATTATTATTGAGGACTGTTTCCCAGTAGTGGTTTGTCAGCATGCCTGTTGATTTTCCTTATCAGTTCCAGTTGCACATGAGCTACAGTCAGCTGATTTCCACTTCACACACAGGTGAAGGAAAAAAGTGGGATGTCTACAGCTTGTCGCTGCCTGAGCAGGGTCAGTGCTCCGCGCAGCTGCAGTCTGCCATGGGTTTTCCAGAGGCCCACAAGCCTGCTGGTTCAGCCCTATGTGTACCAGGGGCCCCTGTGCCCGCTGATTCCATGACTGTTTCCACTGGGGGTTCTGGAGAGCCCGTCCAGCCCATCCTCGTGTCCGCTGGAGCGTCCGAGGGGCCGCTCCAGCCTCCTGTCTCCGCTGGAGGGTCCGAGGGACTGCTCCAGCCTCCTGTCTCCGCTGGAGGGTCCGACGGGCCCGTACAGCCTCCTGTCTCGGCTGGAGGGTCCGACGGGCCCGTACAGCCTCCTGTCTCGGCTGGAGGGTCCGAGGGACTGCTCCAGCCTCCTGTCTCCGCTGGAGGGTCCGAGGGACTGCTTCAGCCCCCTGTCTCCGCTGGAGGGTCCGAGGGAGCTATCCAGCCTGCTGCGCCACTCTCATCATCCACGCCTGCAGCAGCAGCAGCTTCATCCGCCTCACCTTCGCCTGGTCCAGCTTCGGCTTCGCCTGGTCCAGCTTCGGCCTCGGCTTCGCCTTCGCCTGGTCCAGCTTCGGCTTCGCCTGGTCCAGCTTCGGCCTCGGCTTCGCCTTCGCCTGGTCCAGCTTCAGCTTCTGCCTCGCCTGGTCCAGCCTCCGCTTCAGCTTCTGCTTCGCCTGGTCCAGCCTCTGCCTCTGCCTCGTCTGGTCCGGCCTCTGCCTCGCCTGGTGCTGCGGGGGCCACGCAGCCTCAACATCGTCGGTCATCTGCCAGGCCACTTGTTGGGCATTGTCGCCACCGTGGCCGGCCTCTGGACTCGCTCTGTTGCCGCCGTTGCCGTCCGCATGGTCGGCCCCCTGAACTGTTTCCACGTCGCTACCGCTGCCTTCCGCATGGTCGGCTTTTGGATTTGTGTCGCCAACATGGCCGGCCTCCGGACTTCTGTCATCGCCACTGCCTTCCCCGTGGTCGGCCTCCGGAGATGAACTGTTCTGGACTCCTGAGTTGCCAGCCTCCGGGCCGGCCTCCTGAACTATGTTTTGGGACCCTGTTCAAGGACTCCAGTGTGTGTGATTGTGTCTTGGACATCCTGTTTGAATCACTGGAGCTTCTTTTTGTTTGGTTTTGGTCCTTCCGTCCTGGACCCCCCACCGCCCACCCTGGCTTGGTCGTCTGTTTTTGCTTTGGGCTGTCTGGAGCCAGCCCTTGGAGGGGGGGTACTGTCATGGTGCTGGGTCGTTGACCCAGCGTTTTGTGTTTAATATAATTATTTTCCTCTGTTCTAGTTTATTCTGATTTTGGTATCCTGTGTCCTCCCCGGTTTATGTCCCTGAATTCGCGTTTTGGATTTCCTGTATTATTCTGAAGGTCTGTGTCTGTTGTCATTGTGTTCAGCTTGTATCCCCCAGTCATCATGTGTATTAGAATCAGCTGTGTCTCCCACCTGTATGTCATTTCCTGGTCTCCTTGTTTGTGTGTATATATAGTGGGTGTCGGTCTGTGCTCGTTGTCCGCTCGTCTGCGTTTCATGGTGTCTGCGTCTCTCTGCCCTGCATCCCGTTTCGTATGGTCTCAGGTTTGCTATTTAGTTTTCCCAGTTTAGGTTTCTTCAGTTATTTGTCATGCCTCATTGCCTGTTTTGTCACTCTGCCACTTGTAAATAAACTCTCACTCATATCATCAGTCATTGCCTGCATTTTGGGTCTTTTTCCTCCAACACCACACGGCTCGCCTCGGCAGCCGTGACACTTTTAGCTTTATTACATACCAGGTGCTATTTACAAAAGTGAGGGATTGGGGAAGGGCTTCCACGGGTCCACGGGTAGATGAGGAAAGGGACGGATGCTCCAAACACACGGGGTCTCAGCCACTCCTCACACTCCGCTCTCGCTCTCAGCTCACTCACGCTCAATTCCCCAGATTGCGGGGAAACAGGAAGGGTCCAGGGATCTGGAAACAGGAAGGAAAGCAGTCACTAACGATGCGGGACACAATTCACCAATCTATAAGCTGGGATTCTCACTAACGTGGTGATTCAATATTGCAGCGACGAGAGGCTCTGAGCTGCTGCCTTTAGTAGGGTCCGGGAACGGTGATAAGCTACAGGTGAGTGATTAGTGGCAGGTGTGCATGGCAAGGGCAGGAGCCTGAAGAGAGCTCCACCCCGGCCGAGTGCTGCAGGAGAAGGAGGGAGGGGAAATGAAAACAAAACAAAAACACATGTAGCCTAGCAGGGCTGGCTGGGGAGACACAGGGACCATGACAGGTACGGATTGGGTTTCCGGTACGGATCAGGTCAAGGACAGTCAGACCTGCACTGATGCTGTTGCTCCGCGTCCATCTGCTCATTGTTCAAATGAATTGGCTGCATGTTTGATCAGAAAGCACCGTCAGCAGAAAATTGGTGTTTTGGGATTTTTTGATGCACTGTAACCTACAGCTGATTAAGGTGAACTCCGCTCCCCCAGCCAGGAGGGGGCAGCACAGACTACACCGAAAGTGTTTATCAATGTGAGAGAGTATTCCACCCCACCTTGTGTCTTCAATTTGATTGATGGCCCTATGCTTGACCTTTTGACCTTACCGGAAGTACTCCAGAGGTGACTAATCGATTCCAGATGTGTGTAATATGATCCATAAGCGTGACGAATCGCATCCTGTGGGGGAGGGGGTACTCCGGAAGCGTCTAATCGATTCCATATGTGTGATTAATCGCATCCGGTGGCAAAAAACATTTATGTTTTGTCCGAAGAGGGAGGGGGTCTGTGGAGGGAGGAGAATAAAAACAGAGGGGCAGGCGCACACTTTTCTATGCACAGTGTAGCCCAGATGGAAAAAATCATATTTACACCAATGATAGAGAAGAGAGAGTATTTATTCTCTTTATTTTAACTGTCCACATCAACAAAGCGTCATATTTCCTATGACCATTGAATGCACCTTTCAGTTCACCCCACGTGAGGGCACCTAGCTCAGCGACCAATCAGAGCCTACCCACGCCGCGTTGACCCTGTCAGCCAGGAAGTGAGGTGAAGGTGCATGGTGCTCCCGGGTTTTTCCTCATCTCAGCAAGAGGAGTGGAGGCATCTGCTACTCAAACCGAGAAATCCACGGACGAAAGAGAGGAAAAACTCAGAATTGAGAGGAAGGGAAGCCAGCATACTTACCTGCTGGAAGTCCGGAGTGGAGTGGCTGGATGAAGGAGAGAAGCAACGTCGGTAAGACGAGTGTTATTCCGAAGGAAAAAACTTGTAGAGACTTACCGTCGTGATCACGCTAATGCTAGCTCGGTCTCTCACAGGCTAACCACTCACCTTTCATCCGGAGAGCTGCTGCAATTCCGACACCAGTGTGTGTTGGGCTTTTGTGGAACAGAGCAACGGTGAGCAACATGTTTCTTAGCCGCTCTAAAGCTAATTTTTTTGTCAGTTCACTGTGAGTTAAAGTAACCTAGAGGGTAATTTTTAGTGCATTTCTCTCTCACGAATAGGCCTATAGTGTGGAGAAATTAAGCACACTGCTTTAATGACTCTGAACTGAACTCACATGTGTATTTTGTTGCTTATTTGCACATAGTTCTGAAATTGTTATGGTGTATTGTATTTTGAATGTCAATGGTTACTTACCATAAGTATTGTTTAATTAATTTTTACATGAATAGAGAAATATTTGAGCAACTTAGATGTTTAGTTCTCATATTTGATATACTTGAAAATTGAATGTTGTACAACAGAACTGTGAGATTTGATAAGATTTAAGATGTTGATGCAATGAATATGAGGTTGATGCAATATTTTGATTTTACATTTTAACCTTAAACAGTGCATCTGAAAGAAAGACTGATTAGAATGTACATTTTATGACCTGGATTATAGGTCAGGTTTTTGGAAAGGACAGAAAAGTCCGAGGACCAGGACAAAACTCCGGTCGTGATAGATGGCGAGCCAACCACTTTGAGGACGATCCACCCCAAAGAATATACACACTCACACACTCATACATTCCAATTACACTCACAAGGACCTTTGAAGTTGGCTGTTGCCAACTTAACTCTAAATTGTTAAAGGGCCCAACGAGTACTTTTATTTTGTTTAAGTGTGCACAGTATTTATTTTATTTTATACTTTTTTCTGTACAAATTGGACAATACCTGTTATACCTTGTAACAATACAAGAGTGGCTACTCAAAAGTTAACATTGTGTCCAGGTCATTATTGCTGCTCAATACTTTGGCTCCATACGAATTTGGTGTCTTCTGATACTGGCCAGGGCCTCATTACGATCCCAAGTAGTTATTGTGCTGTAATTCACCTTTACATCTCTAAAGTTGGTTACAGAAGTGGCGAGCCAGCCAGGAGCCATTTGATTTGAGCATCAATATTGAGGCAATGACGAGCATGGATTTCATACAAAAGTCTGGTGTCAAAATACCTAATGCAGTTGTTGTCGCTGGGATAACACAGGTATCTGAGAAAGATGAACAGGTCATTGACTTTCTGAAACAGTACGGTAAAATCGCAAGAGTCCTTTTTGTTGATGATTCACTGTCCGACTTCTACCAAAACCTGAGCGTTGAATACTCTAGCAGTTCAGCCTTAGAAGGTTTAGAACCTCGCTTACCCTACACGTGCACAGCACAAGCTGACCCCAGCATTGTCTATGAAATTAAAACACTCAGTAGCATGTACACTACCAAGGTTGGGAGTAATGTTACAAAGACCTACTTGGCTGAACTCAAGGAACTAGCCAAGCTGAGTGGCAAAGACTATGGTGAGGTGCTGAAGGAGATGATGTGTCAGATTGGGGAGGATGTTGAAGCCATGCGACCTACCACTGAAAAACCTTCCCCCACGTATGTCGAGACCACTGTTGTATCTCCGCCCGCTCCTAAAGAGCAACAGTGTCACACCTCACATTCAGATGTTACACCAAGTGATATTGGTGCCACTGATCATGTTCCCCTCACTAATGGAAGGAGAGCAGCGTCCCTTTCAGTAAGTGACTTGAACCCACCTGACATTCAGAAGGTCGTGGTAGAGCATATCGTACGAACGCAAGATGTTGTCCCACACATCCAGTCCCAGGTGAGGCTCCGTTCCTTCTCCGGTAAGGTTCCCAGACCTAACAACGAAACTGATTATGACACGTGGCGCACACAAATTGAACTGCTCCAAAATGATCCTAGCATGTCCCCCCTGCAAATATCCAGAAAGATCCATGAGAGCCTGCTCCCACCAGCAGCTGATACAGTTAAGAGTTTACGGCCTGAGTCACCACCTGCGACTTATTTGCAGCTTCTAGATTCAGCCTTTGGCACTGTAGAAGATGGGGAAGAGCTTTTTGCTCAATTCCTGATCACCCTTCAAGATCCAGGTGAGAAATCGTCCACTTACCTTCACCGGCTACAGCTAGCATTAAACAGAGCCACAAAGAGGGGGGGAGTCGCATGTGAAGAAGTGGACAAACATCTCCTTAAACAGTTCTGCAGGGGATGTTGGGACAACGCCCTACTCAGCGCTAGGGATGGGTATTGAAAACCGGTTCTTGTTAAGAACTGGTTCCCACTGTTTCAATTCCTTGGAATTGTTTGCCATTTTTACAAACGATTCCCTTATCGATTCCAGTCGCCCCGAATGACGTCACCACGTTGCGGAGCGTCATTTACCTGGCAGGAAACATGGCGGCTCAAATGCTAAAAAGTTTGGTCATACTTTACGAGAACAGATGACAACAGGAGAACTTGCAATACTTGCAAAGTAGATATTTCATTTAAGGGAGGAAACACTACGAATATGCAAAAGCATTTGCTCACAAAACACGCGATGACCTTAAATGAATGTCGTGTTTTTAATTCCGCTCCGGACTCGTGAATCTCAACCCAGCAGCAGCGGTAACGTTTGCACGTCCTCTCCCGTTAATGCGGCAGGTAAATAATCAACTAACAGTGCATATTATGTTAGCGCGATCTGCCTTATTACAAAACCTGCCATTACTGTGCATTTAGGTGACCATGATGAGAGAGACAGAGTCTGGCTGGCGCTCGCTGGCAGTTCTCGCTGCAGTCTACCGGTAGCGTCTCCTTTCAGGCCAGAATGTCACCGAGCAGTGACTAAGTTTGTGGTAAAAGGCTTGCACCCATTTGCCACAGCAGATGCCCCCGATTTTCGGTAAGTGAATGTGTTTAATTGTAGGCAGGGGCATTACTGGATATTCTTGTGTAATTGCTACAGAATAATTTATGTTATACTTTGTTATTGCTACAGAAGAATATTTATTTTATTATTTTACATTTACAATTTTTTTCCCCCGGGGACCCTGTGACACCCCATTGAAGAGCCGTAGGCTGGATCTCTTAAGATCTCACTGTTGGGTTTGTAAGGCCATGTTACTCCTACATTTCTATCTTGTTCAAAGAGAAGATATAAAACAAAGTTCTAAGCTAATCAACCTTAGTGTTCTCCTTTTTAAAAAAACAAAAAAAAGAACCGATAAAGAATCGAATCGTTAAACAGAATCGAAAATGGAATCGGAATCGTGAAAATCTTATCAATACCCATCCCTACTCAGTGCCCTGCAACTTGAACAAAAGAAGAGCAGCCCACCCCAATTCTCAGACCTCCTGTTAATGATTCGCTCTGAGGAAGATCGACAGCAAGCAAAAACTAGTCGCATGAGAAAACACATTGGCACCACAAAGCAGAGAACTCAGTTACAGTTCCAGGGTGCACATGTTTTTGAACCAGAGGAGAAACATGAGAGTAGCTTAGCTGCTATTGAGGATCTGAGAAAGCAGGTGGCGAGTCTGCAAAGTCAAGTAACTACATTCATGTCACAGAAAAAAACAAAGTTTGCTAACAGCAAGGGATCTGCAGGGAAGCCGCAGAGTAAGATGTCAAAGCCATGTGATGTAGATGGGCGTATGCAAAGACTTCAAAGAGGCAAACAGGCAGACCCAAGCCCTGGTATTGTTTCAACTGCGGTGAAGATGGGCACATCGCCCCATGTTGTGTCGACCCTGCTAACCCTAACCTAGTGGCAGAGAAAAAGAAGCAGTTGGAGGCAAAACAGCGCCAGTGGGAAGCGCAAGATGGTTCAGACTCAGCTTTAAACGACTAACAGTTTCTGTTGTGGGACAAACAGGAGCTGAGGAGAGTCAACAACGTCCCTCAGACGTAAACAATGGCAACAAAATCACAGCTGAGGTTAACAAAGTAAGTAGCCCAGCAAAGAACATCAAAGCACAAGCATGTTCTGGCTTAAAACATTCAGAGCAGAAACAATCTTTCCAACTCCCTAAGCAGTTGATTGGCACCAAGAGTACAGCTCAAGTGACTGTGAGAGGTGAAGAAGTCAACTGCCTTCTTGACTCAGGCTCCCAAGTTACCACTGTTCCTGAGTCAGTTTACAAGCAGCACCTTTCAGAGCAGAAGATCAAGCCACTACATGACCTCTTAGAAGTGGAAGGTGCTAATGGCCAGCTAGTGCCTTACTTTGGCTATATAGAAATGACCATAACTTTTCCAAAGGACTTTATAGGTGTTCCAGTAGATGTAAACACACTTGCTTTAATCGTCCCTGACACTTCACAATCCCTCATGCTCATAGGCACAAACACCCTAGATGTACTGTTCGACATCTACTCAGAGACTGACTTAGCTGATCGTCAACCCCTTCCACCTGGCTACAAATTAGTCTTCAAAATCATTGAGTTGAGATGAAAGCAGACAAGTGACAACCATCAGGGTGTAGTGAAGCTGCAAGGCAAGGTGCCTCAAGTCATTCCAGCTGGTTCAACTGTAGTGGTGGAGGGAGTCGCCCTTGGCAGGGGCCTTCAGGATGAAAAATCAGTTGTCATTGAGTACCTGTCATCGTCCCCCTTGCCCGGTGGCCTGCTACTTAAAGCCGGTCTGGTTGACTTTCCCCAGCGGCTTCCCCACAAGTTGCCAGTTGTTATAAGCAATGAGTCTGACCATGACATTGTCATCCCTACCAAGTGTACTATTGCAGAGGTTAGTGCTTATCAGACCATCCTATTAAAGGAGCACAACAAGACCAAACAGTCAGAACCACCCCAGAGAACTCAAGAGACTCCGTCTTCCCAAGAGCCCACCATAACTTTCAATTTTGGTGACTCCCCTGTTCCACTGGAATGGAAACAGCGCATCACTCAGCAGCTCAACAGCATGCCTGAGGTGTTTGCATAGCATGACCTGGATTTTGGCCGGACGGACCAGGTGCGACATCATATAAAACTTTCGGATGACAAGCCTTTCAAACTACGTGCCCGGCCAATCCACCCACGGGACATTGAGGCTGTCCGGAAGCACATTCAGGAGAGTGAGAGTCCCCATTTGCGTCACCCATAGTGGTTGTCCGGAAAAAGAACAGCCAAGTCCAGTTGTCCATTGATTATAGGCGTCTAAACCTCCAGACTATAAAAGATGCGTACAGCCTTCCGAAGCTAGAGGACACGTTCTCAGCCCTCAATGGTTCTCTGTTCTTGATCTAAAATCAGGGTACTACCAGATCGAGGTCGAAGAAGCAGACAAACCAAAGACGGCCTTCGTGTGCCCTCTCGGCTTCTGGGAGTTCAACAGAATGCCTCAGGGTGTGACGAACGCCCCCAGCACGTTCCAGAGGTTAATGGAGCGGTGCATGGGGGATATGCATTTGAAGGATGCATTGGTCTTTCTTGATGACGTGATAGCATTCTCCCGAACCCTTGAGGAACACGAAGAAAGACTCATGAAAGTGCTCACTCGTCTGAAAGAGTTTGGGTTAAAGCTGTCACCAGAGAAATGCGTCTTCTTCCAGACTTCAGTCCGTTATCTGGGACATGTGGTCTCCAGAAATGGTGTTCAGACTGACCCTGAGAAGATTTCGGCTCTTAAAACATGGCCTGTCCCCCAGACTCTGCGAGAGTTGAAGTCGTTTCTTGGTTTTGCTGGGTAATATAGAAGGTTCGTTAAGGGGTATTCCAGCATTGTGAAACCTCTCCACAACTTAACCTCGGGGTACCCACCTAGCCACAAGAAATCAAAAGCAAACACAAGACAAATTGCTTGCTTCACTGACCCTCAGAAACCCTATATACTGCACACCGACGCCAGTACCACTGGGCTCGGTGCTGTGTTGTATCAGGAGCAAGAGGGCCAACTTAGAGTCATAGGCTATGCAAGTAGAGGGCTGTCACGGAGCGAAAATCGCTATCCAGCGCACAAGTTGGAGTTTCTGGCGCTCAAGTGGTCAGTTACAGAAAAGTTCAGCGACTATCTCTACGGCAACCACTTCACCGTTGTAACGGATAGTAATCCGCTGACTTACATTCTTCAACTAGCTATAGGTGGCTAGCAGCACTGTCCACATTCTCTTTCAAACTCCTCTATCGTCCAGGGAAGCAGAATGGCGATGCGGATGGATTATCACGCAGACCACACGGAGGGCTAGCGGACGATCTGAAATCACAAAAAGAGAGAGAACGCATACAACAGTTCACTCAAGATCACCTTTGTGATCCAGACAACGTCAATGCCGTAAATCAGTCTGTGGTGAAAGCAATCTGTGAGAGGCAGTTCACCTACAGCATCAGTCCTGACGATGAAAGAGAGGCAGATGCAGATTGTGTTGCCTTGGTGCAGGTTCTTGCTATGTCTCCTAGCGCTGTACCTGATAGCTATGGGCAAGAGAAACAGTTTTGAGGTCTGCCAACCATTCCCCATCTAACTGAGGCAGAGCTGGCAGACGAGCAAAGAGCCGATCAGTGTATAAAGCATGTTATCTCCCAGATCCAACATGGGGACACACCACCTCCAACCGTGCGTACACAGCTCCCTGAACTTCCACTCCTCCTCCGAGAGCTTAACCGTCTCGAACTCCACAACAATGTCTTGTACAGGCGACGCCAAGAGGGGTCCCAGACAACCTACCAGCTTGTACTTCCAGCTGAGCTTCGCAACACAGTTCTCACCAGCCTGCATGACCATATGGGTCGCATGGGAGTCGACCGTACACTGGACCTTGTAAGGACCAGATTTTATTGGCCAAGGATGGCTTTGGACGTGGAAAGGAAAGTGAAGACGTGTGGTAGGTGCGTGCGGAGGAAGGCACAGCCTGAAAGAGCGGCCCCCTTGGTCAACATTAATACGACACGACCTCTTGAACTCTTGTGCATGGACTTCTTGTCCCTGGAAGCTGACAAGAGTGGAACCAAGGATATATTGGTGATCACGGACCACTTCGCTAAGTTTGCAGTTGTTATCCCAACACCTAATCAAAGGGCCCGCACAGTGGCAAAGTGTCTGTGGGAGAACTTTATGGTACACTATGGCATCCCAGAAAAATTGCATAGTGACCAGGGTCCAGATTTCGAGTCCCGCACAATCAAGGAACTCTGTCAGGTGGCTGGTATCCACAAGGTGAGGACAACCCCATACCATCCTAGGGGCAATCCTGTGGAATGATTTAATCGTACCTTGCTTGACATGTTGGGCACTCTCCGTGATCAAGATAAGTCCTGTTGGCGTGACCATGTAAGACCCCTGGTCCACGCTTATAACTGCACCAGGAATGAAGTGACTGGTTTCACCCCGTACGAACTGATGTTCGGACGCCAACCTCGGTTGCCAGTTGACCTTGCATTCAATCTGCCAGTACAAGAGGAACAACACTCATCTCACTCTGAATATGTGCAAAAACTCAAGTCACGTCTCAAAGAAAGCTACAAGTTAGCTATGGACAAGGCTGCAAAGATAGCTCACAAGAACAAAATGAGGTTTGACAGATATGTAACTGCCTCAGACTTGGAAGCTGGAGATCGGGTATTGGTCAGGAATGTCCGTATCCGGGGGAAACATAAGATTTCAGACAAGTGGGAACACACTGTGCATGTAGTGGTGAGTAGAGCAGGCAACCTCCCAGTATATACAGTGAAGCCTGAAAACAAAGATGGTCCCCTAAGGACACTACACCGGGATCTGTTGCTACCACGTGGCTACCTACCTGTGGAGGAAAGCAGTGAGCCTCTACAAAAGCCAGTGACACGTAGGCCAAGAACCCGTGCAAGCCCCGCTCTAGAGGAGGAGAACTCCTCAGATGAAGAAGATGATCTACTCATTCCTGTTTGGTTGAGTCCCCCTGTCCACACAGTGAGTGAGAGTCCTGTAAATGTTCCTGATATTGACAACCCACCTGATTTTGACAGCCAATCTGATTTTGGCAACATACCTGATATGCCTAACAGTACTACAGATAATACTGAGTACTTATCTACCAATGGAGTCACACCAACCGAACAAGTGGATAAGTACTCAGTACTTATTGCTGGGTGATTTTCACCCGAGCAAATACATTTACACGATTTCTCTCTCCTGCAGCTGTTAGTGTGTCGAGGAGATTGTGCCTTCACCAGGGAAGTCTCAAATGTCCCAGGAATGGGTGTATCAAAGACCAGCTTTCCAGCGTCATTTTTTTTTTTTAGGAATTTTTTGTTCTTGAATTCCAGATTTTTCTGTAATTTTGGAGCATTATTTTAGCATCCCCCGATGACACTTTTTTTCATTTTGTTAGACAGGGCACAGTTGAAAGTAAAAGCTGACCACTCTGATTTGTCATGTGTTTGATATATTTTGATGACAAGTACTTTTTGTTGGTCATATTATATCGTGTAAAAATCACCCGGCGTTAGTGATTGTGTTACTATTTATAGCGATAGTGTTCTAGGGTTAAACGGCCCTGTGGGGAAAATATCCCTTGGATTTGTCCTCGAAGCCTAAAGCTCTGGGCATGGCGCTGAGACGCATGGTGAGAAAAGAAAGGAAGTCTATGAATTTGAGAAGGAAATCAGATTCTGTGAAACATATAATTTTACTGCCTTGCATGATGAGCGAGGGCGTCATGCCCTCTCCCACCAAGTAGCTGAGAACTATGTAGCTGTCAAAAGTTTTAGCGTTGTGCGCTATGAACAAACTTTTCAACGCAGTCTAGACCGTAAGTGCACCACTCTTCTCCTTCTAGGGATTTAGTGCACACCAGGTAAGGGACATGCGCCCCCTCCCGGTCGGCGAAGGTTTCAAAGTCAAAAAAGATTATAGAGGCGGTATCAAGGCTTTCGGGTTTCAGAGGCTGGATGTAGCACAGGTGCTGATTTTTGTCTGGAGGAAGCTCGGCGCCGCAGATTTTACATCTGGCGGCCCTGCATCTGTGCCTTTCGCGACGGGAGAGGAGTTTGCAGTCCGGACATTTATACAGTCGTTTATAAGTAATTACTTCAAGTAACACTGCCGCGTGCGACAAGACCCGTTACAATCCGGACAGAATACAGCGTCCAGAAAGTGAGCGGGGCATGCAGGATCGAAACAGAGATTGCACCGATTTTGACAAACATGTTCCTCGCGTTTATGGTAACCGAGGTGACACTCCTCACAAATGTGCTTGACTCCTAAAAATGTTTTTAGACTTTTTATCCCATAGTAGTGTTGTTGGAATAAGAATAGGTACAGCTGGTGAGGCGTGTTGGGGGACTCTGTCTCGATTAGCGAAAGAGTCCTGTCCTCGGGTGGGCAGTAAAACACAACAGTTTTACGATTTAGTATTTGCTCAAATTTATCTATGTCGGCGAGGGTTACCTTGGTCCGATCACTCAGCCCTGCTAAACGCTGCAACTCTCTGCCGCGTTCCAGGGCCTGTTTATCTGTGAAATGAGGGTCGGTGAGGTGAGCCAAGTTAATGGTGAAGCACAGATTATTGTTTTTGTTTTTTACCACGTACAGACAGTGGCGCTTTTTGATTATAATTTCGTTATCTAACGTTTTGTGAATCTTTTTACGCCCGCCTCCTCTAGGGTTTCGGGTCACTTGCACTACAATTTCTAGGGGAGAGCCCACCACGATCGCGCTGTTTGATTGTATCAGCCTGGCCAACAGACCCTAAAAAGCCGGTACAATGTTTTCGACGCTTTCGTCGACGTTAAAAACGGCATGATTTCGCGCGTGCTCGCTAATGATCTCCAGTTGAACGCGATCGTTATGGCTAACTTCAGGTCTGATCCTATCCGCTAGATCGACAAAGTTATCCCTGACGTCAAGGTAAAATTGAGCAAGGTCGGCCGTGTCGCCCGGGGATGGAATGTTAAAGACTCGCCTTATTTCAAAATTATTAAATTGTTCACGACGAGTCACCGCTCTGTACCCGAGATCCTCCGTGCTGATGCTCCGCAGGCTTCACCTGCTGCTGCACCTGCCGGTGATGATGCTCCGCAGGCTGCTCCTCCCTCTGCTGGGCAGACTCGTTCTGACCATAGAGTTGAAGAGCATTTTCTATCGGCTGCAGAGGGTCAAAGTTCCGACAAGCCGTTCGTTTTTGAGGTTTTGAAGGAGGGCTTGGAGAGCATTTTCTAAAGGTTGTAGAGGGTCAACCGGTGGTGCTATATGATCGATGCCTCAGTTCAATTCTGCAATGGCTTCCAACAAAGCATCAGGAATGCTGTGTTCTTCCGACATGATTTTTATTTCTTAATTCATCGACTTTACAAGTGTATGCTTTATTTTTTATCCCTTTACAGATCCTTAGCTTGTGCTATTGATGCATAGGCACAGACGGTTGCGGCGTACATGTCGACGAGTTCTCCGAGGATGATCCTCTTATGAAATCGCTGTCGGCCTCCTCTTACTGTAAGAAAAGAAAAACAAAAATATATTTTTAATCTTCATGCCTGAAAGGATCTCGAAAGGGCAAATATTTTATTTAGTCCGGCCACACACACACACACACACGCTCACACACACACGCACACACACACACGCTCACACACACACGCACACACACACATGCACAAAGGTATTTTACTTATTCTTGTTGTATAAAGTTGAGAGTAAAACACACATTTTTTTATTTCATAGAGTCGAGGCAGAGAGCTTTATTAATACAACATGAGATTGTGACGGTTGAATTCCTTTTTAAAAAAAACTTTAAGTCAGCGCATAGTTTTTTATTTGGATCAACTCATCCCGGTCAATTACCTCAGAGTCTCCTGACGGGCAACCCGCAAGCTTTGGGTGTGGGAGAGGGAGCTCTGGATGCTTCAACTTCCTCTGTCCAGTGCCCTAAGCGTATAAACACAGAGAAATTATTATTTTTTAAGGGAGAGAGAGACTCGATCAAACTTTTCTACAACACGTTATACCACTCTGAGTCTGGAGGGGCGATATAGCATGCTCGGCTTATCAAATATATCATATCCTCCATATTAAAAAAGGAAAAAAAAACGTTTTAATTTATTTTATTTCGTTTTATTTACCTTGCACCTCTGCCTGATTGTCTGTAGCGGGAATCTGGATCGGTATATTCTCGATTTCCGGTGTCAAGAAATAAAACAAAGAGAAAAGTTTAAAAACTTTCTAATACACGTTATACCACTCCGAGTCGGGAGGGGCGGTATAGCATGCTTGGCTTATCGACTACGTCAAATCCTGTTATTTAAAAAAATTGCGGAAAATACTTAATGTAATGTTTACCTTCAGGTTTAAAACTTATTTTTCCGCAGTTCTTCTGATATATGGAAACAAAAATAACGTCGTCATCTTCTTCTTCTTGCTGCGGTCTTTCACTGATTGGCTCCGGAGGTTCTGCGTGGAGGATGTCTTCTAAATCGCCTCGAAAAACGGCATGATTTATGTTTCTCCTCACGCTGCGATCGTCTGTAATTAACAGAGTTTCTTTAAAAAACAAGTCTATTTAATGTTGAAAGTTATTTAAAAATATTATATACGTATTTAAAAACACCGTAGTCCAATTGTGTGAAATCGTCAGTGTAGAAATCTTTTTTTTTTTTTTCTTTTTTTTTTATTAAACCTGTCCCGTTTGGTTCTTTTGCCATCAGAATTATTGTCTAAAGGTGAAGAAAGATGCCCAACGGATTTACTTTACCAAATGGACCATCCCAGCCTTGCCGTAATGGTCCATTTGATTTACCTTTTATTGTTTATTTTATTTTATTTTATTTTATTTTTTTTACTTGCTAGATACGGGACAGGGGAAAAGAAAAGGGAGAAAGAAAGAGGGGGGAAAAAACAAAACAAAACAACACAAAAAAAAAAAACAGCGGAGAAGAGGGACGGGGATAAAGGGCAAAAAACAAAAACCAACAAAATAAGCAGACAAAAAATACATATATCGATCACCTGGATCACCTGTTGAGAAAGAAAAAAGAAAACAAGCAGAAGAAAACGAGAGTAATAGAATAAACAACATCACAATGATATATGGGAATATAACACTACATACTTAATATTAAACATTATTGTGCAGCACGTAAGATCGACAGCGCACAGTGTGCTTTGAGGTAGGAGCCAAAAAGGGTGTAGTTTGTGTGTGTGATCACCTGTGTGTACACCTGTGAGCATGAGCGCGCTTGTATTTAAAAGGTTCCTTAATGTAATGATCTGCTAGAGGGTGTGGGGGGCCACAGTCCCGTCCTCCAGGGCATGAAGCAGGTATGGAGGAGATCAAAACTCCAGACATCCAGAGGCCCCCAGAACACAAGAGACCAAGGAAGACCAACAGAGGGGCAGCCGCGCCACTGTCCCAGAAAGAGCTGAGGAGAGTCCCAGATGAGGGATCACTCAGCAGCCGCGGAGCAGAAGCCAGGGGGGGTTGCAGTGACGTGCCCGTGAGCTCCGCCGGCAGCCAGCTGTGCCTGAGTGACCGAGCCCCAGGCCGAGAGGCCGAGGGCACCCCACCCCCGAAGTGGCCCGAGCGAGCCCCAGGTTCCAGGCCCGGATAAGCAGCCACCAAGGAGTGAGCCGGTGTGTACCCGGACGCCCACCCCCGGACACAAAGAACCACCAACGCATCGATGTCTGAGGGCGTCTGCCACCGGCAGGGGAAGTGGTGGGGGGAGATAGGCCTCCAAACCTTGGAGGGCCTGAGATGTCCCCAGAGAGGTGGCGTCTGATACCAACCCGTTCTCACTCCCAAATCGTAACATTTTACGCTAGGTGACAAATCGTCAACATATTACGTTTTCGGGCACCCAAGGCGTTCCTACGTCACGACATCGGAAAACTGCGGACACATGAGAACCGTTTGGACTCAATCTACACATCTTCGCTTTTTCCCTTAAAATCGCTTTAGAAAACACTATTTCACCTCATTAAAGTGCTGGTTAAGGTTAGGAATAAGGTTATGGTTAGGTTTAGCGATAAGGTTAGGTTTAGGCTTAGGTATACGGTTATGGTTAGGTTTAGGCATAAGGTTATGGTTAAGTTTAGGGATAAGGTTAGGTTTAGGCGTAGGGATACGGTTATGGTTAAGGTTAGGAATAAGGTTATGGTTAGGCATAAGGTTATGGTTAAGGTTAGGCATAAGGTTATGGTTAGGCTTAGTGATAAGGTTAAGTTTAGGGCTGCAGTACAGGGCTGGAAACCGCCGCGTACCATAACAACGTGGAAGGTCACCTTTCGCGTTCCTCAGGAACGCCGCAGGACGTGACAAAACGTCGGGATGTTACGCCTCGGGAGTGAGAACGGGCTCCTGATACCCAACCTGACATATAGACACAGACATACAGGCACACTCAAATACAAACATCCATTCCCACCCTCATGCTCTCATAGGCAATTACTCCACACTCAACCAACGTGGAGACAGACATAAAGAGACACTGTACACACAATCACACTCCCCAAGCGTACTCTAAGAACCGGGTCTAGGTACCCTTGCCCCTGCAGGGGGAAACTGCACCCAGACCCAGGTGGTGTTACCCTTTTCCCTGCAGTGGGGAGAAGCAGACTGCCCCGACTCCGCAGCAGCAGGGAGGCCCCACACACCAGACCCCAGTCGGACGGCCAACTCCTCCTCCTAGCCCCCCCGCTCCAGCAGGCCGCAGAGACCGGGGGTGTGAGAAGACTCCAAACCTCCCTCTACCCGCTCATATGTAGTGTTGATGTATATGTGTTCTAAGGTGCATTTAAAACCCAGGAGGGCATGGAGCTACCTGCCACAGAGCAGCAGGTAAGCGCATAGCCCCTCCTGATAGCCCTCAATGTCTACGTGTATTTAAAATTGAGAGGTGGGCAACGACGCCAGGGGTGAGGTGTACACCCTGATGGCAATTTGGAGTCCGCGTTGTGAGCCCACCCCCAAGATCCTATATGTATGTGTTATGAGAGTGTGAGTAATGTGAATGTCTAAGTTGTGAGATAAAATTGAGGCAGAGGCAGCCAGAAGGGGACAGAGGGGGGGGATGCCTCCTCTGCACCCTGGTGACACACCCCTACCCCAAGGCCCTGCATGTGTGGGTGATTGTGGTGGAGCGGGAAGAGGGAGGCAGCTGGAGATGGGGAGGGAAGAAAGGGAGGGGCAAGTGACCCCTCCCTGGGGCCAGCTCCCCCGCTGACCCCAGTAGGCACCCCCATGCTCTGCAACCCGCCAGGGAAAGGGGGCCCAGGCCCATCCGGACTGGGGCCCAGTGCAGCAGCGCCGCCCGGCCCCACAGAGCCCGGGACAGCCCACCCAACCCCACTACAGAGAAAACTGCACCCACCCCATCATCCACTCATCTTCCAGACTACACAAGACAATAGACGCCCAGGCTGAGATCTTCCTCCACCTCTCCTATATCTCCCCCTCCTGCAGAGAGAATTCCTGAAGAGAGGAAAGCTCCTGCAAGATGTGACAACCTCCCCCACCAGTTGAAGAGTCCCCCAGGTGGCTCGATGCACCGGCGGCGCCCTGCGCCAGGACTGGGCCCCCATATACCCACCCGCCCACAACCCCAGCAACACACCAACCAGGACCCGAGCCCCCAAGGCCCGGCCAGGGCCCCAGCCCAGAGATGGAGCGCCCCCAGAACCTCACGCCTGTCCCGGACCCAGTGTAGAAATCTAAAAGAAAGTACGCAAATTATAGCTAATATTAGATCTAATATTCTTTGAATTTAAAAACTTAAAATCGTAAAGGAAAAAAACTTACCGGCATGAGACTCGAAAGTTCCGGCGAACTGGCCCGTCCACTCTGATCGACGGTGTTGTTAGGGCGGAATGCTGACATTAATTGTTTGCTTTATGGGCAGCGGGCGTCTGACTCCTTGCTAATGAGAAAACCCGCCTCCCTGTTGTATAAGCGACTCTAAAAAAAGAAAACTCTTTCCCACAGGGGGGTGAGATTGCTTTAATAAACTTATTCGAGTTCTGAATATCAGTGGCGGTCCTAGCCTGTTTGGCGCCCCGGGCGAACACGCCCTCTGGCGCCCCCCCCCCCCCCCCCCCCCCCCACACACACACACACACACACACACACACACACGCACGCACACACACATACACACACATATGAAGACAGAGAGTATGCATAGTATGCAAACGGCTACCAAACAGACATCAGAATTCGTCATACAATGGGAACAGGACAAATCAACAATTGACACTGACTAATTAATATTATATTATTGTATATATTGTTTGGAGTTTAGTCTCTTACTGTTACTATTTTTACCATTTCTTCTTGGAGGAACTGTAACCCACATAATTTCCTTAGGGATTAAGAAAGTATTCTGATTCTTAATGTTTTAGGATACATGACCTGCCATTATCCAATGACACATCTGCTTACCTGTATCTTTTGCTCGTTTCTCCTTGTAGGAGCCATAATTAAATGTATTGAATTTTAATGATCACTGGGTTTTCGTTTGTTTGGTTGCTATGGTGATGTGTAACTGGAGTCACGTGGGTGCTAGCGGTGACATTAAGAGGTCGTTGTCAGTCTGTCTTTCACTGGTTTGATTTTGACAGAGAGGAGGGCTGGGTAGCCGTAGTTTTTGTTGACCGCAGCACAACGAGTTTCCCCTTGTTGCATTAGAGCTGTGATGTTTTAAGAGTTTGAATCGCGAGCCGATCACATTGCTCTGTAAACTTTTCAAGCACTTTAATAAGCAAGCAAGCAATTCCACCTCTCGCATTATTGCGTACAGTTGACAGCGCGTCAGGCAAATAGGCAGGCTCCATCCCCGGCCTCTAGCGACTGTGGAAGTCGCTACACTCCTCCTCTTCTTTTCTCTTTTTTTAAACTTTAAAAACGGGTTGTGTGTGAGACTTTAAATCAACAAAATATAAAATATACATTTTAAATTGTTATTGATCCCTTTACCCCTGGTCCTAAAGTGTATATTTATTTTCTTACTCTTCTTATATTTATTGTTTGTTTACTTGCACTGCTGTAACTGGAGCCTCGTCGTCTCGTCTCTCTATATACTGGACTGTATGTAGCGAAGATGACAATAAAGTTTACTTTGACTTCAGCAGCAAGCAGGCGCACCGAGGGCTCTCGCGCTCACTTTTCGCGTATAGAATTTCGAAAAAACATCGGTGCAAATTATAAGTCAGTATCATAATGTCTGCTGTTTTCGTGTTGTTGGTTTGTTTTTATTTTGTTTTATTTTGTGAGTTGGTTATTAGATGCTGCTCCAGCCACCCAGAGAATCCCCCGCCGCCCCGCCCTCTCCTCCCTGTGCCGCAAGCAGCAGGCGCACCTCGCAAACGGAGGGCGCCCTTACTCCCAGCAAATGGGCGATAGAAAACCGATCGGTGCCTAAGCCATTCCCAATATGCGCTGGCATGATGTCGGGGCAGCATGAGTACGAGCAATTTTTTTTTTTGCCGATGCCCGTGATGCCGCCCCCCACCACGATGCCGCCCCGGGCAACCGCCCGTGTCGCCCGTATCTAAAACCGCTACTGCTGAATATGTGCGCTGTGCTTTTTTTCATTAAGGGTTGTTTTACACGTACAGGAAGATGAGGCCTGTATGAAACTCAATGCTAGGTTCCAAGCAATAAGAAATACTAATATTGGTTGTCTGACTCCTTCTTGATGTGTGCAAAACAAGGCCGTTTTTCTTTTAGGGTTTCTGTCTATTTTCTGCTAATGAGAGAGAGGCTAGAGGGCAAGATCAAAGTAGCACGGAGGGAGGTTAGCCAACTAACGGGAGTTGCAGAAAGGTTCGACAAAGAAGGTGCATAAGAAATACAGCAAACTGTCCATACCAGAGAGAGGTACACCAGAGAGATAGAAGGCAGGAGAATAAACCAGCTGTTCTCCACAGAACCAGCAAAGGTGTACTCTCAGTGGCAAGGGAACAATAAGAGAACAGCACCACCAAGGCTGGAGACGGAGCAATACTGGAAGAGCCTATGTGAGAAGGACGCAACCCATAACGGCAATGCTCAGTGGCTAGTGGATCTGAGGGCAGACCATAGCGACCTCCCTGAACAGGGTCCAGTAACCATCACAGTGGCAGACATCCAAGAAAGGGTCTCCAGTATGAAGAGTTGGACAGCACCAGGGCCCGACATGGTTCACGCCTACTGGCTGAAGAAGCTGACTGCACTCCACGAGCGTCTGGCAGCACAAATGAACCAGCTGTTAGTTAACGAGAGACACCCGGAATGGCTAACCGAAGGTCGGACGGTCCTGATCCCCAAGGACCCCAAGAAGGGACCGGTCCCATCCAACTACTGACCAATAACCTGCCTCAGTACTACATGGAAACTCCTGTCAGGCATCATATCGGCTAAGATGAACAGGCACATGGGTCAATACATGAGCGGGGCACAGAAAGGGATTGGCAAGAATACCAGAGGCGCAAAACACCAGCTACTGGCAGACCGAGCAGTCAGCCGAGACTGCAAGACCAGACTGACCAACATGCGCACTGCCTGGATTGATTACAAGAAGGCCTATGACTCAATGCCCCACAGCTGGATACTAGAATGCCTAGAATTGTACAAGATCAACAGGACCCTAAGAGCCTTCATCAGGAACTCAATGGGGATGTGGCGTACAACACTAGAGGCCAACTCCAAGCCCATAGCACAAGTCACCATCAAGTGCGGGATCTACCAAGGAGATGCTCTGTCCCCACTGCTGTTCTGCATAGGCCTGAACCCCCTCAGTGAGATCATTGACAAGACTGGCTACGGATACCGACTACGGAACGGAACCATGAAGAGGCCGCTAGGAAAGCTGCAACCACCAAGTACCTGCAGAGGGTCAGGCAAGTCCTGAGGAGTCAGCTGAACGGTAAGAACAAGAACCGGGCTATCAACACCTACGCCCTGCCCGTGATCAGGTACCCAGCTGGTATAATAAGTTGGCCAAAGGAGGAGATAGAAGCCACTGACATAAAGACAAGAAAGCTCTTGACCATGCATGGAGGGTTTCACCCCAAGTCCAGCACCCTGAGGCTGTCCGCTAAGCGGAAGGAAGGGGGCCGGGGACTGGTGAGTGTCAGCACCACAGTCCAGGATGAGACAAGAAACATCCACGAATACATCAGGAAGATGGCCCCAACTGACAGCGTGCTCAGTGAATACCTCAGGCAGCAGAAACCCAAGAAAGAGGAGGAAGGCGAGGATCCATCATGGAAGGACAGGCCCCTGCACGGTATGTACCACCGGCAGATAGAGGAGGTGGCTGATATCCAGAAATCCTACCAGTGGCTGGACAAAACTGGACTGAAAGACAGCACAGAGGCACTAATCATGGCAGCACAAGAACAAGCTCTGAGTACAAGATCCATAGAGGCTGGGGTCTATCACACCAGGCAAGACCCCAGGTGCAGGCTGTGTAAAGATGCCCCAGAAACAATCCAGCACATAACAGCAGGGTGCAAGATGCTAGCAGGCAGGGCATACATGGAACGCCATAACCAAGTGGCCGGGATAGTGTACAGGAACATCTGTGCCGAGTATAACCTGGAAGTCCCGAGGTCAAAATGGGAGATGCCCCCAAGGGTGGTGGAGAATGACCGAGCTAAGATCCTGTGGGACTTCCAGATACAGACGGACAAAATGGTGGTGGCTAACCAACCGGACATAGTGGTGGTAGATAAACAGAAGAAGACGGCCGTAGTGATCGATGTAGCGGTTCCGAATGACAGCAATATCAGGAAGAAGGAACACGAGAAGCTGGAGAAATACCAAGGGCTCAGAGAAGAGCTCGAGAGGATGTGAAGGGTGAAGGTAACGGTGGTCCCCGTGGTAATCGGAGCACTAGGTGCAGTGACTCCCAAACTAGGCGAGTGGATCCAGCAGATCCCGGGAACAACATCGGAGATCTCTGTCCAGAAGAGCGCAGTCCTGGGAACAGCTAAGATACTGCGCAGGACCCTCAAGCTCCCAGGCCTCTGGTAGAGGACCCGAGCTTGAAGGATAAACCGCCCACAGGGGCGAGTGGGGAATTTATATATGCAATCCGTTAATAGTTAGATAATCTTAAAGGTTTTTATTGCGTCTGTAATAAGTTTAACGTAAGAAAGCAAAATAAATCCGCTATGTTAAAAACACACAAAACTAAAATTACTTCATCCGAGGGTGTTTTAATAAAAATATTTGGGACCGATTTCAGAATATGGGCGCGGCGCTTTTTTCACTAAGGGATTTTGTTTGGTTTTTTTTTGTTTTTTTTACACATACAAGGATGTAGCTTGCCTCCACTTAAATACATTCCGTTACTAGTCAGATAATCTTAAAGGGTTTTATTTTATTGCGTCTGTAATAAGGTTAATATAAGGATGTAAAATACATCCGCTATTGTAAAAAGAGACGGCTCTCTACAAGCAATAGAAAGTCCTTCTTTTCATTACAAGCGTTGGTGTAGCTTGCCTCCACCACGCGCTATATATATATAAATGCAATCCGTTAATAGTCAGATAATCTTAAAGGCTTTTATTTTATTGTTCCTGTAATAAGGAAAATAAGAAAGCAAAATAAAACCGCTATTGGAAAAAAAAATAGCTCTTTACCGAGAAAATGGTTATCAAGATCCTTGTCATAATATTGATACTAATAATAGCGAGTGAAACATGTAAACAGTGTGCTAAACAGAATTCAAACTATGAGTTTGTCTGTGAAAAACTAACTGCCGCGATCATTCTGTCTCTCTATACAGCATGCGCTCCGATCTCCGCTGACTCATCAGAAATCTGGTGCGTTACCCGCCCCCCAGGAACCACCCCTCCCTCTCCGGACAAAACATAATTTTTTTTTTCCTGCCGGATGCGTTTCGTCACGTCGAATTAGCCACGTCCGGAGTACCTCCCCCCACCGGATGCAATTCGTCACGCATATGGATCATATTACACACATCTGGAATCGATTAGCCACTTCCGAAATACTTCAGGTAAGGTCAAAAGGTCGAGGCTAGGGCCATCAATCAAACTGATGGCACAAGGTGGGGTGGAATACTCTCTAATGTGTATTAGAATGAGCGACTCTGGGGTGGCTGTAGCTCAGGAGGTAGAGCTGGTCACCTACTGATTGGAAGGTTGGGGGTTCGATCCCTGGCTTTTCCAGTCTGCATGCTAAGTAAAAATGGTAAATGGCCTGTATTTGTATAGCGCTTTACTAGTCCCTAAGGACCCCAAAGCGCTTTAAACAATTAGTCATCCACCCATTCACATGCACATTCACACACTGGTGATGGCAAGCTACATTGTAGCCACAGCCACCCTGGGGCACAGAGAGGCGAGGCTGCCGAACACTGGCGCCACCGGGCCCTCTGACCACCACCAGTAGGCAACGGTGGTGGTCAGTGTCTTGCCCAAGGAAACAACAATGTGTGTGAATATTGTTAGATAGCACTCAATTTAGAGTCTGTGACTGGGTGAATGTGTGTATAGAGCACTTTGAGTACTCCGGGAGAGTAGAAAAGCGCTATATAAGAATCAGTCCATTTACACACTACAAGGATATAACAGGATGTAAGGTGAGATTCAAATCAGAGACACACGTATGACAGCGAATCAGAAGCTTTATTCAGGGCAGAAGCTTACAGCAGAAGCATTTCATTGGTTTCAACTCTTTCCAATCAGATCACACGGACAGACAGCAGGTGGTCATGTGACCCAGTGAAGGGGAGAACATCTTAATGAGCACAGATCATATCTGACTTTACTCAAAATCATTGTCGCATTATTTCAGTTGTTTCTGTTTGAGGGTCATTGTCTTTGTTTTTAATCGACATTTTTAAATAAATATAATCCCTCCTGTCTGTGGAAAGAGGCTCTCTTCTCTTAGCGGGTTGCGTTTCAGCTCAGATCTACCTAGCAACTGATGATGTGTGAAGCAGAGTTATTCCTGGTTGGTTTCCAGGTGCAGCTGTATGCAGACGAGATCACGCTGTGTGTGCTGAGCAGGTCATCAGGGAGTGAATCGTGCTTGTTATTGGAGGTGTTTCCACGCAGAGGCTGTGTGCTCAGCTCTTTGCACTGATCCTCACTGAGCTCCTTAAACTCAGCTTCCTGTTGCTGTAAGAGATGCAGGCCGAGGATGTTTGATTCATTCAAGATTTATGATCTTCAGTCTTTCAGTTTGGCACATGAACACAAACTTTATCTCCATTTCATTCATGTGAGTTTAACACACAGATGTTTCACTGTTATTCAGAGGTTCACACATCATCAGCTGCTGCTCTCAGAAACACCAACAGCAGAAAATCTCATGAAGTGAACGTGAGCTCGGACACTGGCTTTGGTTGTTCAGAGGAGGTTCAAACCAATCAGAGCCCACTCTGGTGCTTTTCTATAACCAGCTTTAGTCTCAGTGATGGTGAGCACATCACTGACATATGGAGACGATCATTTAAAACGTGCTTTAGGTTTCGTAGATACTTTGAGTCTGAAGAAAAAGAGGATTTGCCGAATGTTTCAGTCATTTTAGAGAAGAAGCTCACGTCACTTCATGAAGTCTGTTTCTGCTGCTTCAGTTGCTGTTTCGCCTCTTTGAGTCTTTCACCGTTGGTTCTTTTCTGTCTGTCACTGCTTCTCTCTTTAATTCTATCCTATAATCATTTATATCACTCTCACAGTGCAGCCCATAGTATGGATAATTACACTGACACATTGCGAGGAACATGTCTTCTATTGGAACACACTTGCCTCCGTTTTTACAGTCCAGCTTGGCACACGGATCTTTTCCCAACATTTCTTCATCACTTTTAATCAGAACCACAAACTTTCTGTGTTTCACACCTGGAGATTTCTGACACTCCCCTGTGTAAATGTAAGGAGTCTGAGCTGAAGGGTTTTCAGGAGAAGCACTGACGTCATCTTCGTTTGTAGCTTCACCTTTAGCTCTAGCTTCACCTCTAGCTTTAGGGTTAGCTTCCTTTGCCTTGATGCTTTGGTGAGCTCTTCTAGTATAGGCGTGCACTGCTGTGTAAGTCTTAGACACTGGAATTCCAGCCACCTCCTCCCCACATTTACTGAGTGTGTCTGCCACCTTATAACACAGAACTTTCTTAGTAATGCACTTCTCGATGGCTTTTATGACTTTCTTTACTTTGCTGTGAGTCCCTTTCACCTGTCTGGCTACAGACACAGTAATGCGCTGTGTTGACACATCATGAAATCCTGTCAGCACGTGTTTGTTCTCAGTTTTCAATATTTTATGGCTGGATTTTAGGGTTATGAATGCAACAACCATCCAGTCATACCTGTCATATGCCATCTGCAGAAAAGACCAGACTTCCTTTGCTAAGTCATCACGTTTTTTAGATTTTTCAATAAATGGTTTCACGTCCTGTAATACATAAGTCATGCTGTTGGCAATGCATCGTTTTTGGATGTCAAACATTGCTGTCATTGCTTCATACACATTCTTCATCATCTCCTCATCTTTTGCTTTAGACATTGTGTTCTCCAGTCTGTAGTAGTATTGATTCATCACGTTGCCCTTGATGATAAGTGTAAGAATGAGAAACGTATATTCTAAGATTTCCTTCTCGTGACATTTAACATGTTCGGCCAGTTCGTCCCCGAGATTGCTTATGAAGCTCTTCCCTGTTTTTTTCAGTAACTCTCCCATTTCCCGAGGAGCCTTCTCATGTTGTCGGTAGGATTTTATAAAGCTTTTTTTATGTCTTTTCCTTTCATCATCATTTTTTGCCTCAGCGAGACTGCCCAGCAGTGTTTTGTATTTAGTCCAGGCAGTCCTGATGTCCAGCTCTGGCTTGTGGTAAACACCAGCTGCCCAGATGTTCCACTTCTGTAGCTTATGATACTCGTCAAGCTTAGCATCGAGTCTGTCAAATTCTTCCTTGATATCTTTCAGTAATGACCTGTCATTAACATATTTGTCTATTACTATCACTAATGTCATTATTAAGGAAAAAATAGAACCTACCAGTGGCACAACATTACCGATAGACTGAGCAAGATTAAAAATATCAGACTTCTTGTCTGACAAACTTTCCATCAGTTTCGCAGTGTCTTTGAGTATTGCTAGACAAAGTACACCAAAGTTTTTGGTGTCGGCAGCTGTTTTTAAACCATTCTTTTGTGCACTTGCAAGTTTTTCTTTGTGTTCTTTTAGTTTATCCAGAGAGGCATTCTCACGCTCGCGCTGGTTGGCAGATGTGGAAATGGTCACAGTGGAGATGAGGATGTAGGACATCAGCAGCAGCAGCAGCAGCGAGCCAACAGATGCCATGTCTGAAAATAGACACAAACACAATGCAGAGATCTTCATTCATTAACTCTCCACATGAAACAATTAGGCTCTTCATTCTTTTATTTAATTTTGAGAAAACTACAGAGCACTTTATCAGCGGCTGATATCCGGTCAGCGGCACACACTTCTGCTGAATTTTCGCTCTCAGTGGGGGTCAAGCACTGGACTTAACTCAGGCTCTGTCTGTCGCGTCACGTTTACTTCAGTTTTATTTACAACTGAGCAAATCAGTTTGACCTGCCGCAAACTGAAGCGCTCACCTCTTTTACAACAGTGTTGTGTTTGACTGCTATATTTTTATGTTCTTTATACTGCAGACTTTCACGTCTCTGGAACAGTTGGCAGCAATAAGGATCATTTTCCGTGGAAGAACACGGATATGACCGGTGAATTAGATTCGTAGATGACTGTTAGATTAGTTTGATGCTGTCGAGACTTTCACATGACCACAATGGGAAACCCTGGGTTAACTCAGAGAGCTGATAACCAGCTTTATGTGAGCATTTATCCTGGTCCTAGTGTTAGGGTCAGTGATTCCAGGTAACAGAAGGATATCCTGGATATCTGACCTTGCTCCGTGGTGTACAGGGCTCTGAGACAGCATCTGGACTGCCTGTTTAGCCTCATGGTATATATTCACAAGGAAAATATTAATCGACCATCGCAAGGTCTGTATGTGTTTCACTGATGAGCAGTACAGTTAAAGCTAACAGCTGCTACCTGACGGAAACACCAACGTTATCTCTTTTAATAAAGTTTATGTGTGTACACACAGGTCAGGCTGATTATTGAACAAAAACACAAAGATCAGACGTTAATCTGATTTATTTGCTCTCTCTCCTCCTTAAACATGTTTAGTTAGTTTTAATTCAGAATTGGTGACTGAAACAAGTATGACACATACGAACATCAGGAGATAAAGACCTGATAGATATAACCTCATTAAATGAAGTCGGTGTTTAGTCAGCGGGGTTATGACAGCTGTGTACCGGGACCTGAGCCTTGTTGCCAGTATAACAGCTCGAGTGCTTGCGACAGTCTCACACGCTTTGCAGTAAGACTGGGCAGACATCTCTGAAATCATCGAAGCACTTTGGCAAAGAGGCTCAATCTTGACAAACCGACCAGATATCTGAAGCTTAAACCACTACATTCTAAAAATTATTAAAAGTGTATTTGGTGACACACAATCAGGGTTTCTCAAAGTAAAGTTTGGTTAGTTTGTACATGTTTGCTGTTGGCCCTGAGAAACGTTCACTGGAAGAACGGTCACCAGGCCACCAGGCATTAACCCCGCCCCCTGAGTTTGATGGGCAACATGTTTTCATCCCAACGTGTAACATACCAACGACTGTGACAAATCATCGGTATGTTACACGTTCGGAGGCATGAGAGCGGGTTGGAATGTATCTATACATGCGTTTTACATGTGACATGATAATCAGCCTAAGAAAGCATGATGTCACTCCTGGCCTTCCATAGTCCCCGTCTCAAACAAAACAAAATAAAATAACGGATCTGGCATAAAAATAACAAAAGCTGTTGGAGCTGTTTTGCTGTCTGCCCATTTCTGTCCATTAATAATCAAAGCTGAATAAAGCTATTCCTTATCACACTCATCAGCTCAGGGGGTTTGATTCATGTATACGTCTGTTCTCGTGACCTGATGTCAAAACTTTTCAGTGGTCTCCCGCACTCGTTTCAAGTTTGGACTCTGTGGAGACTTTTTAAAAGCATCGTCATCATCATTATTATTTACAAAGCACTTTAAAACAACCACAGCTGATGCAAAGAACATTGGCACTAAATAATATAATGACATAAGATACAAATAAAAGAAAGAAAGCAGCTATTTTTATTTCAAACACCTGTTCATCAGACCGGGCCTTTCATCATGTATTTATGACTGCATTGTGTTTTTGTTACCACTCCTGTGAAGCACCTTGTGTGATACAAATAAATTTTGACTTTACTCATGTGAGCTGTTACTAACATGTGTTTAACCCATCTCTGCAATATGAAATGATAAATGTACTTGAGCAACAATAATAATAATGATCAGAATATTTGTATTTTACACCGACTGTGCTCGTACTTGTACCTTTAAACATAGATGTGAAGTTTTTGTCTAACTCTACAAATCATACAGAAGATGTGATCGCAGTTTTGGTGCAAACCATTTAACAAAAGTGTTCAGGACTTACAGCCGTTTGCTGTCTCACTGCGGGCTTAAACAATTACCACAGAATATTTAACCCTGCACTTGAAAACCAACCGATTGCCTTCATATGTGGACTGATTCTTATGCAGCACTTTTCTACTCTGCCAGAGCGCTCAGCACGCCACATTCACAGCAGCACCTTTGTTTCTATGTGCTTTCTAACTAACATTCAGACTCTGATGGATGCACCGGCACACACACTGGGGGAGTGTCCTCCCCCTCCTGAGCTACAGCCACCCCCGAAACAACAGAACCAAACCAAACACAATCCAGTTGTTGCCTGTGTTTCTATGTAAATGTCCAAGACTTCATGCTATTTGTTAGTGGGGGCAGATGATGGACAGAAACTGTTTGGCTCCTGTCACTGGGTTTCAATACTATATTAAAACAAATCTATGCAGCATATAAATGTGAAAAATGCAGACCTGATGGAGGCGTGGACAGGTGAAGATCCTGAAGCTGGGATCAGAGAGAGGAGCTGTCAGCTTTGATGTGATGACGTCTGAGTCTGAGGAACCGGTCTGGATGCTGCTGTGTGTCAGATAGAAGCAGACATTTATAAGACCCTGCAGCCACACCTCTGCTGTCATATTTGACTTTGCAGGAACGTTTAACCTCTGGAGTCCAGCTGCGGGAGGGCTGACACCTTTGCATGTTGTCTTTGTGTGGATTATCTCGTCCCCTCCCATCAGCACTGTAGTGTCTGTCTGTGTGTGTGTGTGTGTCTGTGTGTGTGTGTGTCTGTGTGTGTGTCTGTGTGTGTCTGTCTGTCTGTGTGTGTCTGTGTGTCTGTCTGTGTGTGTGTCTGTGTGTGTGTGTGTCTGTGTGTCTGTGTGTGTATCTGTGTGTGTCTGTGTGTCTGTCTGTGTGTGTGTGTGTGTGTCTGTGTGTGTGTGTGTGTGTCTGTGTGTGTGTCTGTGTGTGTGTGTGTCTGTCTGTGTGTGTGTGTGTGTGTGTGTGTGTCTGTGTGTGTGTGTCTGTGTGTGTGTGTGTCTGTGTGTCTGTCTGTGTGTGTGTGTTTCTGTGTGTGTGTGTGTGTCTGTGTGTTTCTGTTTGTGTATGTGTGTCTGTCTGTCTGTGTTTGTCTGTGTGTGTGTGTGTCTGTGTGTGTGTTTGTGTCTGTCTGTGTGTCTGTCTGTCTGTGTGTCTGTGTGTGTGTCTCTTTCTGTGTGTGTGTGTGTGTGTGTCTTTGGGTGTGTGTGTGTGTGTGTCTGTGTGTGTGTGTGTCTGTGTGTGTGTGTCTGTCTGTGTGTGTGTGTCTGTGTGTGCGTGTGTGTGTGTCTGTGTGTCTGCCTGTGTGTGTGTGTCTGTGTGTCTGTGTGTGTGTGTGTGTGTGTCTGTGTGTGTGTGTGTGTGTGTGTCTGTGTGTGTGTGTGTGTGTGTGTCTGTGTGTGTGTGTGTGTGTCTGTGTGTCTGTCTGTGTGTTTGTGTCTGTGTGTGTGTATGTGTGTGTGTGTGTGTCTGTGTGTGTGTGTGTGTCTGTGTGTGTGTCTGTGTGTCTGTCTGTGTGTTTGTGTCTGTGTGTGTGTGTGTGTGTGTGTGTCTGTGTGTGTGTGTGTCTGTGTGTGTGTGTGTGTGTGTGTCTGTGTGTCTGTCTGTGTGTTTGTGTCTGTGTGTGTGTGTGTGTGTGTGTGTGTGTGTGTGTGTGTGTGTGTGTCTGTGTGTGTGTGTGTGTGTGTGTGTCTGTGTGTCTGTCTGTGTGTTTGTGTCTGTGTGTGTGTATGTCTGTGTGTTTCTGTTTGTGTATGTGTGTCTGTCTGTCTGTGTTTGTCTGTGTGTGTGTGTGTCTGTGTGTTTCTGTTTGTGTATGTGTGTCTGTCTGTCTGTGTTTGTCTGTGTGTGTGTGTGTCTGTGTGTGTGTGTGTGTGTGTTTGTGTCTGTCTGTGTGTGTGTGTGTGTGTGTGTCTTTGGGTGTGTGTGTGTCTGTGTGTGTGTGTGTGTCTCTCTGTGTCTGTCTTTGTGTGTGTGTCTGTGTGTGTCTGTCTGTGTGACTGTGTGTGTGTCTGTCTGTGTGTGTCTGTGTGTGTGTGTGTGTGTGTCTTTGTGTGTGTCTCTTTCTGTGTGTGTCTGTGTGTCTGTGTCTGTTTCTGTGTGTGTGTGTCTGTGTGTGTGTGTGTCTGTGTGTGTGTGTGTGTGTGTGTGTGTGTCTGTGTGTGTCTGTGTGTCTCTCTATGTGGCTGTGTGTCTGTGTGTGTGTGTCTGTGTGTGTGTGTGTCTGTGTGTGTCTGTGTGTGTGTGTCTGTGTGTGTGTGTCTGTCTGTGTGTGTGTGTGTCTGTGTCTGTGTGTGTCTGTGTGTGTGTGTCTGTCTGTGTGTGTGTCTGTGTCTGTCTGTGTGTCTGTGTGTGTGTGTCTGTGTGTGTGTGTGTGTGTGTGTGTCTGAGTCTGTGTGTGTCTGTGTGTGTGTGTCTGTCTGTGTCTGTGTGTCTGTCTATGTGGCTGTGTGGCTGTGTGTGTGTCTGTGTGTGTGTGTCTGTGTGTGTCTGTCTGTGTGTGTGTGTCTGTCTATGTGGCTGTGTGGCTGTGTGTGTGTCTGTGTGTGTGTGTCTGTGTGTGTCTGTCTGTGTGTGTGTGTCTGTCTGTGTGTGTCTGTGTGTGTGTGTTTGTGTCTCTTTCTGTCTGTATCTGTATCTGTATCTGTGTGTCTGTGTGAAGGTGGAACAAAGGCGAGGAGATAACCGAACATCCTGCTGGTGTGTTTGAATACAGATCTACACTCGACAGCTGCGGCTCTGTCTTCATGTTTGAGCAGATAATCGTATCTGACCTACAATAACTGCTGTGAGCCTGTTAATGTGACGGTCAGCGTCTCAGCGAGAGTTTTACCGTTTTACATTTACATCCTCCTCAGATCAAAGGTTCCTACAGCAGAGCCACTGCTGACATCACTGCTGTCTAAAAGAATGAAAGACCAACATTAACACAGTTAACTCCAACTAACCTGGAGACTAAAGCCAGCTGTGAAAAAGTATTTTAGTTCACTGAACGGTTGGTTCACTGTTTATTACTTCTAGGCTGGACTACTGTAATTCATTATTATCAGGATGACAAAATTGTTGAAAGAGTAGTTGTCAAACAGCTAACAGATCATCTGCAGAGGAATGTGTCAGGCGTTGTGTGGAGGCGAGGAAGGAACCAGGCGATGGCGAAGCTGAAGCTGGACCAGGTGACGGCGAAGCTGAAGCTGAGGCTGGACCAGGTAACGGTGTGGGAGCCAGCGGTGACGGAGCAGCAGCTGCAGAGCCAGCAGGCATGGAAGCCTTTGGCTGGAGACAGGCTGGGCCAGCGGGCGCGGAAACCCCTGGCTGAGGAGCAGGAGAGCTCACAGCTGGCTCTGGATGCTGCGGCTGCAGGTCAGGGAACTGAACAGGATGGTGAATGAGTGACTGGACTACAGACGGTGGGAGGATGGGTGACTGAGCTACAGGCGACCGGACGGGAGGCGACTGGACTGGCTGGACAGGAGGAGACTGGACAAGAGGAGACTGACCTACAGGGGACGACTGGACTGACTGAACCAGAGGAGACTGAGCTACAGGGGACGACTGGACTGACTGAACCAGAGGAGACTGAGCTACAGGGGACGACTGGACTGACTGAACCGGGGGCAACTGAGCTACAGGCAACTGGACTACAGACTGGACAGGAGGCGACTGGACGACAGACTGGACAAGAGGCGACTGGACTACAGAGTGGACAGGAGGCGACTGGACTACAGACTGGACAGGAGGCGACTGGACTACAGACTGGACCACAGGTGGTGGGAGGACAGGCGACTGGACTACAGACTTAACTACAGGTGACTGGACTGACTGGGCTGGATGCTGAATAGCAGGCGAGTGAACTGACTGGACTGGAGAAGGTAATGGATGAGCAGGTTTGGACAGAGCTACTTTCAGAGCTAAAGATGGTGACAATGCTGCAGCCTGGGCTAGTAAAGCTGGTGCCTGAGCAGGGGACAGCTCAGCTAGCCTAACCAGGGATAGTGCGAGGGTTTGAAAGGCTGGATCAGGAGGTGGATGAAGTGGTGGACTGACAGGTGGAGAGGCTAGCTCTTCCGAGCCTCTAGGGAGGTCAGGCTGGGTTCTGGTTGCCCTAAGCCTGGGCGCTGGGACAGGCACGGGAGGTGGCTGGACACCAGTCACCCCCACCCGAGAAACAGAAACGGGTGTGGAGGCAAGCTGGGTCACAGCTGCTCTCGTCTTGGGAGCTGGCACAGGAGTGGTTGCTGGCTGGGCCCTAGCCATCTGAGGAGGTGCTGTAGGGACAGGCTGAGCCTTAGCTGCCTTCACCTGAGAAGGTGAAGCAGTTGAAGAGGAAGGCCGAATGCTGGCAGGAAAATGGCTGAGTGATGGGTGAGGAAATAATGAGGGAATGGGAGAAACTATCAGGTTTGGCAGGGGTAATGTCTTTAGTAGTGGCCTGTGATGGTGGAACAGTCTCTTTGGAGGCAGGGTGGTGCGTATTAATAGGGTAGTCCAGAATGTAATCACAATATACAGTCTTTTGATTAGGTGGATAGTGAACAGTCTCTGGCTTGGAGTGAGAGGAAAGAAAAAAGCCTGTTTCGCTCACCACCGGGTGCTGCAGCTCTGAACAGGAAGCGCGATGGCAGCGTGCGCCCCGCCTTCGCGTAGCTGAACTACCAGAGACACCGAGCGACGGAACCCCTGTTGAGCCGAGGTGGGAGGCAGAGCCGCTGCGGTATGGCGAGGTTGGAGGTACCGTGAATGAGGCGAGGGGTGTGTGAGCGAGGAGCGGAGCGGCGAGAGAGGGAGCGGCCGAAGCGCGGCGTGAAACGCCCACTCTCAGCGGCTAATGCTCCGGTGCAGGTGAGGCAGCAGGCGCGGGAACGCGGCGTCTCCGAGGCCCGCCCAGAGCCAGGCGAAGACGTGCTCTCTCTCCGCGAAGAGCCGCTGTTTTCCCCTGAGCTCCTCTGCCCAACGGGAAAGCGCTGCCTCCTGCCGCTCATAGAGGTCCGAGTCTGCTGGGTTACAATCGTGTCTTCGTGGCACGGGTCGTGTCATTCTGTCAGGCGTTGTGTGGAGGCGAGGAAGGAAGAACCCAAACGCAGGACTCGCAGGTAGGTGAATACTGGTGAAGGTTTATTATAAGGAGTGGATGAACAGAGGGTGAACGGACACTGACTGGCTGGATAACTGAATGGCTGACTGAACTGAGAGAACACACGGGAAGGACAACATCACACGAACATCAATGACACGACAAAGAACTGGAGGAAATTGAGGACTTAAATACACAGACTGATGCGGATGATAATGAGAGACCGGTGAGTACACAGCTGAACATAATCTGGCTAATGACACAAGAGACGAGCTCACACAGGAAAAGCAGGAAGTGAGAACATTGATGTGGCAACATAAACTAAACGTGACAAAAACTGAAAGCACTGGGTCAACGACCCAGGAACCCTGACAGAATGGCTTATTTGAAGAGTTTCAGTCAGGTTTCAGAGCTCATCACAGCACAGAAACAGCTTTAGTGAAGGTTACAAATGATCTTCTTATGGCCTCTGACAGTGGACTCATCTCTGTGCTTGTCCTGCTAGACCTCAGTGCAGCGTTCCATACTGTCGACCATAATATCCTATTAGAGTGATTAGAGCACCCTGTAGGTATTACAGGTACTGCACTGCAGTGGTTTGTATCATATCTATCTAATAGACTCCAATTTGTGCATGTAAATGGAGAGTCCTCTTCACACACTGAGGTCTATTATGGAGTTCCACAGGGTTCAGTGCTAGGACCAATTCTGTTTACATTATATATGCTTCCCTTACGGTGTGTTCACACCGAACGCGATTGACGCGAACAAAAATGTCCAGACGCCCCTAATTTGATGTGTGCACATTCGCACCTCGACGCGTGTCCAACACAAATCAATCGCGCATCAAAATATGGAATTTTGACGAGCGTGAACCGAAAATGTGGGAGGAAATTGTGCCAGACGGTATCTTTGCAAGATGGCAGCTGTCGAGCTAGCACTTGAAGAGAGAGTCTCCCTTCTATATTTACTGTGGAGAGCAGAGCAGCGGTGTAAAAGACGTCCACGCCGTACCTGGGTCCGGTCCTGCAGAGGCGTGAGCAGTTTGGTGAGTTTCACCACTTGCTCCAGGAGCTGCGCCTGGATGACGGCCGATTTCAGCAATACCACCGTCTGTCCCTCGCCCAGTTTGAGGACCTGCTGTCCCGCGTCGGTCCCAGAATCGCCCGCCTAGACACCAACTACAGGCGCTCAATCCCACCTGCAGAGCGCCTGTCCATCTGCCTGAGGTTAGTAAAAGTCTTTAATACGGTAGTCCTTTATTGATACCTGTGCTAATATATGCTAAACCATCCGTTTATACACTGCTAACATGGATGTGGTATGCTAACAGTGAATGCTGTTGGTGTTTACTGATAGCAAACTGTGGTATGGAGACGACTGTGTATAATATTTCTAGTGATACTCGAAAGGTCTCATCAAGTCCCGATTTAATTCGATTTATGCTGTTATCAGTGTTTGCAATGATAGCATGGCTATGGTGTCTATCAGTGTATGCTCTCTGTGTTTGCTGATATCAAACTGTGGTATGAGAACCACTGTTGGTAATCTTTGTAGTGATACTCACTCCTTTTTTTTATTTACACCTGGTTTAATTCTGGTATAGTTGAATATTTGTATATAATCCCCGCAGACTGTTTTATATTATATCTAATATATATTATGTAATTATCCTTATAATTACAAAACGTTTTATTTAAGATTTAAGTTTTGTAATTTAAATCTGACATCACAAAAGTATTTTGGAATTTGAATAATGTATTTTGTAACTGCAGTACACATAATACTAATTTTGAACAATTTTGTCCAGGTCCCTTGCCACCGGGGACTCCTTCAGGACCATCGCGTTCAGTTTCAGAGTCGGTGTGTCCACGGTGTGCCAGGTCACCCCCCAGGCAGCGACGGCCATCTGGGACTGTCTAGTGGACGACTTCATGGCTGTGCCTTCACCTGGAGACTGGCGGTCCATCACAGAGGGATTCCAGGAGCACTGGAACTTCCCTCTCTGCTGTGAGCTCTGGATGGGAAGCACGTCCAGACAAAGGCACCCCATATATCATATAGGAGACACACACATTGATATACACTAAATATTTATTTCATTTCTTTTTTTGTGGTGCCCAAATTTATGCACCTGTTTGATTTTGTTTAAACAATTATTGCACACTTCTTGTAAATCCAGTAAACTTCTTTTCACTTCTCAAATATCAATGTGTGTGTCTCCTGTATGATATATTTAACTGACATTTTTTATTGTAACAACCAACGATTTATACAGGAAAATAATGGCTATTAACAAGGTTGCCCAAACCTTTGCATCCCACTGTATTAGTATATTTTGTCATTAGTATAATATGAAATAAATTCTACATGTGTCAAGTCGTGTGCCAACATTTGCTGTGTAGTAGAACTGAGACATTAGTCATTATAAAAATTTATTTGAAATAATATTAAAATTCTCAAACAGAAAAACATTAAACATAAATATATAAAATATAAGTATTTACAGAGAGACAGGAATAAAAAGGACCCAGCTGCTCTCCAGAGCAGGAACAAGGCTGAGGAGGAAATGCTCCATTGGAGACTGGCGTGGCCTCTTCAGGGACTCCAGGATGGCCAGCTCCACCACCGATGGACCGTCCTGGGACCCGTCCCTCATCTGCCTCGGAGCCGTCCTCCTCTCTGGGCCTGTAAAACAGCACAAAACACAAAGAAATGAGAAGGCTGATGCTAGATTTTAATTTCAACATTGAGAAAAAAACAGGATATAATCAGATTGGTTGTAGATATTTAGTAAAGGTGATCACAAGGGAATCCCACCGAGTAAAAAGCTATCAGTGCGTGCTGTACATCTGATGCTACAATTACATACCTGTGGGTGCAGCAGCAGGAGCTCAGGGACTGGGGAGCCAGGAGAAGCAACAGGTGATGGCTCTGCTGCAGAATCAGCTGGTTCTATCAAGACAATATTAAATGTTAACAGGTTGAAAACAGTAGTCATAGAGAAAGTATATACAGTGGTCCCTCATTTATTGCAGCAGTGGTTGTCAGAATAACTAGCCCCTCACCACGCACTTTATACGCTTTTTTCCCCACACACATGAACATTAGTCACAGTTCTCACAAGTTGATTCCTAAAGTGCAAACCTTTGTAGATTGCAAAACGTAAAAGTATTATTATGCCGTGTTTTGTCTTCGTCTGCCTGCCACTTTCGTGCGCCTTTTTCCCTCGCGGTGCAGGTGTCTATTTCCGAATGAGGGTCATAGTTATGGGTGCTTTTGTGCGGCTTCCCCGGGTCAGTGAAAAATGTAAAAAGGGAAATGAATGAACTTACCAGGTTGCCCGATCTCTTCACATTTCTTCCTCCAAGCTCGGTCTTTATATTCCTGTCTCGGTACAGAAAGCAGCTGGTGTCGTACAGCTCCGGGTTGTTTGCTACGGTGTTAATTAGCCTTTCCTCCATATTGAATGAAGTATGAAGGGCTTTGGCTGGATCTGCCCCTTTGACCTAGGTCAGAGCCACGTCACCAGGCTCCTGATTGGTTGTCACGGAGCAAATTGACGCTGGAGTTCAGATTTTTCCAACTCGAGTGGTTGACGCGATACGCGTGTATGCACAAGATGCAACACAAAAACTGACGCGCCAGATGCGGTACACTGACGCGCGTTTCACGCGTTTTCACGACGCAAATCTCTTTCCGAGTTTTCGCAGGATCCGCAATCGCGTGTCATTGCGCTTTTTCATTGACTTTACATGTAAACCTGATGCTCTGTTCGCATCTGTCGCGTTTGGTGTGAACACACCGTTAGGCAGTATCATTAGAAGACATAGCATACTAGGAAATAGACATAGCATGCTTCTTAATTCAGATCAAACTGAGGTTATTGTACTCGGCCCTGAAAATCTTAGATATATGGTATCTAATCAGATTCTTACTCTGGATGGCATTACCTTGGCCTCCAGTAACACTGTGAGGAACCTTGGAGTCATTTTTGACCAGGACATGTCCTTCAATGCACATATTAAACAATAATGTAAGACTGCTTTCTTCCATTTGTGCAACATCTCTAAAGTTAGAAATATCCTGTCTCAGAGTGATGCTGAAAAACTAATTCATGCATTTATTAAAAAAAACTCCCTGAAAAGTCTTCAGTTAATCCAAAATGCTGCAGCAAGAGTCCTGACAGGGACTAGAAAGAGAGAGCAGATTTCTCCTGTATTGGCTTCCCTTCATGGCTTCCTGTTAAATCCAGAATTCAAAATCCTGCTCCTCACATACAAGGTCTTAAATAATCAGGCCCCATCTTATCTTAATGACCTTGTAGTACCATATCACCCTATTAGAGCACTTGGCTCTCTCACTGCAGGCTTACTTGTTGTTCCTAGAGTATTTAAAAGTAGAATGGGAGGCAGAGCCTTCAGTTTTCTGGCCCCTCTTCTGTGGAACCAGCTTCCAGTTTGGATTCAGGAGACAGACACTATCTCTACTTTTAAGATTAGGCTTCAAACTTTCATTTTTGCTAAAGCATATAGTTAGGGCTGGACCAGGTGACCCTGAATCCTCCCTTTGCCAGCAACCCACGGGACAACCTGGCTGAACATTTTAAATGTCATGAGAAGGACATCAAATAATTTACTTTGTTTGTTGTGTGTCCCAATTTTAAAATGATAAGCTAGATCAGATCTCTAATCCCTAAACCTAACCAAGGAAGGAAAATGGCAGATTAGCCTGGGTAAAAGACTGAAAGTTGAGGCACACAACGACGTGTGCTGCTGGCAAAGTTTCTGGGCTGCCTTTCCTCATAACAGCCATCCCTCAAGAGTCTCTCCATCTGAAGCAATGCATTATCAGGGACTGTAACATCTAGTCCTTTTTAATGAATGTTAATAAACATATCTTCAAGGGCAATATGATAAATGGATACTACTACAATCTGAAGAAGATAGAATCTAAAGTAAGGAGTGCTAATCTAGCTAATATTGCAAAGGATACAGCATCGACTATGTTTGAAATCTACACAAAATGCATTATTGACAGGATGAGCTATGCTGAGACAATTTACTGACAAATCTAAAAATTATAATGACCTAGGACCTAGGGCAGGTACACAGTAACTGAATCCAGAATTATCAAAGACTTACAAAGTTCAAACGGTCCCTAATTGTTATGTTTTTCTTTTGAAACAATTAATCCAAAATATTTAACTTAAATGAAAAGGCCTCTGGGCTACACTTGGCTGAACTTTAACTTCCCAGAGAAGTCTTTCGCTTTCCTCCACCCAGGGGAAACTTACTAGTTCTTGACTTTCGAAGAATGCATCAATTATCTCCGTCTTCTTGCAAAAGGCACAGCTTTGTAACTGGTCGACAACGCTCATTGGTCTTCGGTTTTACTTTCACCTGACGCACCAGACCTTTTTGGTCTGGAAAGATCTCTACAATTCTTCCTAGTGGCCATGAATTTCTAGGTGCTGAGTCATCTACAATCAGCACAACATCACCAACATGGAAAGTTCTGTTAGGTGTAGTCCATCGTTGACGCTCTTGGAGCTGCATGAGGTATTCCTTGCACCAGCATTTCCAGAAAATGTCTGCAAGACATTGGATCCTGGTGAACAATGTGGAAGCGAGAAAGTGGTCCTTTGTGAAGGAGGGGTCTGGGAGATTGAAAAAGAAGCTAACGAGAGATTGGCCTAACATGACTACCAGAGAGGATGTAACGACAGGTAAGCAATCTGTCAGGTGACGAAAGCACATGGTTGGAGATTCCATACCGTTTTATCCATTGACAAATCAGGACACAGCAGTAGGAGTGCAGCAGACCAGAAAGAAGGACGATTCTGGGAATAAAGAAGAAGACACTGAGAAAGTATTCCAGCACTGGAGGTAGCTGCACCTGCCGCTCATCAGCCTCCATCAGTTGTGCTGATTACCATCTTCAAAGCAACCTATTTAGCAGTGTGGCTGAGCGCCAGTCAATGCTGGATCGTTGAGTTTACCCTCATCAGTACGGCCACGATTCATAGTGCTAAGAACATCACTACTTGTGCATTATCCTGCTAACGCGTGTGCGTGTTTGTGTGTTGCCATAAATTGGGAGCAGAGAGTGTCTTGTCACCGGAGCACAGTCACGAATTGGAGTCACGGAAATAAGCACGGGTTATTAGAACTGTTTTTGCACTGCCACAAACATTTGCACTGTGAGGAGGACTTGTGGAAGTCACCTCGTGTGGCCACAGTGCCGGAGAGCTGTATATATTTGACTGCACCTTATACTGTAAATAAACTCACTGTTTTCTCTTGAAAAGAGTCCTGGATTTGGGTCCACTTCATATCGACCCCCTGTGACAGAACGATTCAGTCACATAATGGACTCAACGGACTTGACCCCGGTGCAGAGGTAATTGACACTTCAGGCAAAAGACTTACCGAAATCATTGGACAAGTTGATTAATATGTGTATTAGGTTAGACAACCACGTGCACAAATATGGAAGAAGGTCTGGTGGATCTCAGATGAGGTCTCCACCCATGGAATAGTGACAGGTGGAGAAAGAGCTGACAAGCGAAGAAGAGCCCAAGCAGCTGGGACGGGCCCGTCTCAGCCCATCAGGTCGGAGAAGAAGATGTCTGGCGGATGAGTTGCCACTGGCCAGAAGCACTATTTTGTTGACACTTGCCCCTTGTGGGTAAAAGATGCAGCCCTTCAGTAGCTGTGGGGATACTGACAGGCGCAACTCAAAATGTGAGAATTTAGCCTGCTCTGCTAAATTATTCACTCATGTTTACCTGCCAAGCTCTCATTGACTCCAGAGCGGAGTAGAGTTTAGCCAATCTGTTCAGCAAAGACCTGGCGTTGTCGCTTCCTCCCCATGAATCCTACAACTCCAGAAGAGACCTGTTTCCTGGTGCTCTTTTGCCTACCAGTCGGCTTTAGGAAGTAAGTAAATAAGTAAAGTTTATTTATATAGCACATTTCATAGATATACAAATCACAGTGCTTCACAATAAAACCAGAAATACAAATAAAATAATATAAAACAGTAGAAAAAAATTAATTAAAAGCTAAAAATGTCTTCAGCTGCTTTTTAAAGCAGTCAATAGAGTCTAAAGACAGCGTAAAGACAACGGCAGAGAATCCACAGCCTAGGTACCAGTCCCTGAAAAGCCCGATCCCCCCGTGTTTTAAACCTAGTACGTGGGACCATCAGTAGCCTCTGACCTGAAGACCTAAGTGCTCGGGATGAAGCATGAGGTTTCAACAGGTCAGAGATATACTGGGGAGCTTCACCGTGCAGAGCTCTAAAAGGTACAATTAAAATTTTAAAATGAACCCTAAAGTTTACTGGCAACCAATGAAGACAAGCTAAAACTAGTGTAATGTGTGACCTCTTGTTTGTGCCAGTTAAAAGTCTTGCCGCAGCATTCTGTACAGTCTGAAGACGATCCAGTGCTGATTTGTTGAGACAAGTAAAAAAAAAGCATGAATAATCATCTCAGATTCTGCCTTTGACACCAGCAGTCTGAGTTTAGAAATGTTTCTTGGATGATAAAAAACGTTCCGGACAAGTTGTTTAGAGTGTTTCTCAAAAGACATTGAACTGTCTAATATAACACCTAAGTTTCTGAGACTCGACTGAAATGAAGGGTCTAAAAAACTGATATGCTGCTTAATTTCTGAGAGCATGTGATCAGGTGCAATAATCAAGGTCTCCATTTTATCTGCGTTTAACCCTTTAAGACCTACCATAGAACCAAGTCCGCCAGAGCTTATATTATATTTTTACATGTTGTAGTGCCATTTTTGGGAGCATTTCAAGTTGATATACATCAATACAACCATTATAACCCAAATTTTAATAATATGTATGCATTAAGTGCATAGTAAGTACATAAATTGCAAAAAAGTGCAATAAACTACAAAAAAATTGAAAATCATTTTTGTTTTTTAACATATATTTCCAGTTAGAGAAATTTAAGAGGCTTATCCCTCAAAACTGTAAATACAAAAAAGTTGCACAAAATAGATTCCCACCACAGGAAATTTATTTTAAGTGTCTTCATAGTTTTATTTTTGAAATACACCAATTTTCATATACTGCAGGAAAAACTAAAATAAATATTATAATGCAAATTTGCAAAAAAACCAGCATATGCATCAAAATAAACTATTTCCAACAGTGCAATATGAGTCCTAAGCATCCCAGAAGCGACACAGAAAGTCATAAAGTCAAACATAACTTTTAAAAACACAAGTATGGGCTCATAAGCCCCTGATGGTAAAAAAACTACATTTCCGCAAAATGACGTCACTTCCGGTTCCGGGCATGTCACGGCGGACATGCGATAGTTCACGCTGATGGACGTAGGAAGTGTTACGAACAGCCGATCGGATCGGCAAAGCGTGTTTCTGGAATATTGTGTTTTTGTTGCTGGAAGTGCTTTTTATGCAGTTTTTGCAAAGCTATATGTGGAAGGAAACCATGACCTAGGACAAGCTGATGGCATAAAATGTAAGTACAACTCCTCCGGTTTCATATGCAAAAAAAATTATTGCGCTAGCTTACGTGGTTGCAGTGCTACCGGGATTTAAAAATAGTTACGCACAACGGAGCGTGCCCGCTCCGACTGGCTTTAAAGGGTTAACTGGAGGTAACTGTCATTTAACCATTGTTTGATTTCTGACAGACAATTATTTAAATATGAAAATTTATAAAACTCAGAAGTTTTGAAAGAACATTATAACTGAATGTCATCAGCAGTGTTGGTCAAGTTACTTGAAAAAAGTAATCGGATTACAGTAACGCGTTACTGCCCATCTCTGGTCATCAGCATAGAGATGATAAGAAATATTATTGTAACGTCTGATAATTTGTCCTAGAGGGAGGATATACAGCAAAAAGAGAATAGGACCTAAAACAGATCCTTGAGGTACCCCAGAAGGCAGAACTGATGTTTCAGACAACACATGATTCATACACACAGACAGATACAACATAAACCATTTTAAAACAACACCAGTAATCCCAAACAAGTCCTTCAGCCTATTTATCATGATGCTGTGATCAACAGTATCAAAAGCAGAGCTGAGATCCAACAGAACCAGAACGGTGTACTCTCCAGAGTCTGCTGCCATCAACATGTCACCAAACATTTTAAGTAAAGCATTTTCAGTGGAGTGTAATTTGTGGAAACCAGACTGGAAAATGTCCCGAACATTGTTCTTCTCCAAAAAGTTGTTTAGTTGTTCTGCTACTGTTTAGTCCAAGATCTTTGACACCAATGGTAATTTTGATATTGGCCTGTAACTGCTTGGAACAATAATAGCTTGTTTAAAACTGAGCCAGTATAAAGAGAAGTATTATGTCCAGAATACAGGGGCCAATAGAGTCAAACACACTAATGAAAAATGATGGAGGAAGTGTCAAAGTGGCTTGAAGTCAGTTTCATATGGCCAAGCAGAGCACTGATGTCCTGCAAGGTAACAGGAGCAAAAGAGGACCAGGTATCAGAGATAAGCAAAGTGTCAGTGTGATACTGAGAGGATGATGGAGAAATATTAGACCTGACGGCAGTGACCTTATTAACAAAATAATTTAAAAAGTCATTACAATCAGATTTAGTATAGACTGGTACACGAGGAATAACAGGAGAGACAATGTTCTTAATTGTATCAAACAATACTCTGGGATTGTTCTTTTTTTAAAGCTATTAGATTAGCAAAATATTCAGTTCTGGCATTTTTTTATCATGTTGATAAGTGAGAAAATTGATTCCTTGAGATGTACTCGATGAACCTCAAGCTTGGAAGCCTTCCATAAACGTTCTAATTTGCGACAATATCTCCTAAAATTTCAAATATTTTCATTTATTCAGGGACAGAAATTTGAAGAATGGACAACACTTTGTTTCAGAGCTGCCACCGTATCTAAAATAGATTTACAGTGATTGTTAAAAGACAAAATAAGTGAATCCGCGACGATTTTGAGCCATGCAAGGGTCAAACATGGCAGAGAACCTTCTAGCAGCATCCTGGTTTATAATCCACCTTTGGATCATCAGTTTAGGAGGTGAAGGATCCACGTAAAATGACAAATTAAAGAATATGCAACTATGGTCACTCACATGGACATCCTCCACACATGCATCATGTATATTTAAACCCAGGGAGAAAACAAGATCCAGTGTGTGGCCCTTTGTATGTGTGGGGCCAGAAACATGCTGCTTAAAGTTAAAAGACTCAGTGATAGCGATGAGCTCAGCAGCAGTGTTACAGGAAGCGTCATCAATATGAAGGTTTAAGCTTTACAGTCTCTCCAAACCTGAAAGAGAAGCAATGGAACATTACATTACAGACTCTTTAGCTGCAGGGATCATTCGGCCGTCCACATCTCTGCTCGGGGATGGGGGTTTTTTATCTCCAGTATGCTGGACTGTCAACTGTTAACCTTTTCTGTATTTATAACACAAACTATAACTTCACAGCTCACACAGCACTAAATTTATGATCCTTTCTTCCTTTTTCCACTGACTCTAAGCATTGATAACAGGGTTAACTAACTATCAATGTGAAGATTTGATTATGCCTAAACACTAAGGACTTGAAAGAAAACCTATTTCGTCAGACCTTTGTGGTTAGTCTGGTGTTCTTGTTGTATGAGTTGTGTCTTTGTCAATTATTTACCCTGGTAAATGCTCACTGAGATTAATGTCTCTTTTCCAAGAGAGACCTGACCTAGAGCCCGTCAGATGTTACAACATACACATCACATAACAATATTCAGTACAGACATATGGACACAAACATGAGAATCATCAAAGACAGACATTAAAAATAGACCAAAACAGCTATTCTCTCGCTCCATCGTAACCCGACTTGTGTAAAACACTCCAGATCCTGACGACACAATCACTGGTTTGGATAAATAAACTTAACAACACTCTTGAAAGGATCGGGCAAACATTTACTCAAAGAAACACTGTAGCAGCCACACAGACACACAAACACAGACACACACAAACTCTGACACACACACACAGATACATTGACACACAAACACACACACAAACATACATGCACGCAAACACAAATACACACACACACAAACATGCAAACAAACACTCACAGGCACACAAACATGCACACAAACACACACACACACACACACAAACACACACACACACAAACTCTGACACACACACACAGATACATTGACACACAAACACACACACAAACATACATGCACGCAAACACATATACACACACACAAACATGCACACAAACACTCACAGGCACACAAACATGCACACAAACACACACACACACACACACACAAACACACACACACACAAACTCTGACACACACACACAGATACATTGACACACAAACACACACACAAACATACATGCACGCAAACACACACACACACACACACACACACACACACACACACACACACACACACACACACACACACACACACACACACACACACACACACACCTATGTGTGGTTTTACCTGGTTTAACATCCAGCATGCTGTGATTACAAGCAACTGTCAAAGTTCTTTTCCTGCTCTTTGTGACCAACTCTGTCACAGTGTTGGATGAAATCCAGTGGAATGGCGCTCCCGCGGTAATAAATGTTCCAGCCATGTATTCCAGGCCTAACTCTAACCTTATTCCTAACCTTAACCAGCATTTTAATGACATTAAATAGTTTTTTCCCAAGCGATTTTAATAAAATGAACGAACATGTGTAGAAACAATTCTCATATGTCCTTCTTTTTCCATCTCGTCATTTAGGAATGTGTTGGATGCCCAAAAAAACATAATATGTTGACAATTTTTCACCTAGCGTAAAATGTTACGCCTCAGGAGTGAGAAACTGTTGGCAATAAATGCAGCTTTGATCAGGAATCACATATTTGAGTTAGTAGGTACAGAGCTTTTCTTTTCCTACCACAGTCTGTATGTCTCATCTACAACTTTATCAACATTAGTGTTTTTCACTGTGGTCACACTAGCTTATCAAATTTCTACGACTCTGTTCAACGTATGTCTGTGAAGGTTCTCAGTCATCCAGGTCATCGTAGTCTAAGGAGACGCTTTTCTTTTCAAGCTCCTTAGACGACTCTGTTCAACATTGACATTCTCTTTTAACTGAAACACGTAGGCTTCCGCCGCTCCTCTAACACATCCCACATCTGGGTGAAGCCCTCAAAATGCAAAATTTTCTGTACTGGAGGTATAAAAAAACTCATTCCACAGTCTTTTTGTCAGCTCCTCAAAATAAATTTCCCAGGCAGAGAATGGCATGAACATTTCATCTTATTAGGGCCAAAATTTTCATCCTATGCAAATATGTTGGCAGTGCTGTTGGATAATTCCATTTAGAACAGAGTAAGTATCCAGATGTTGTGTCTCCATGTTTAAGTAGGTAAATGTGACTAACTGCTGCTGTGGCTCTGATGAAACTTCTCGGGGTTTCACTTTCAGAAATTTGAATCATGGAAGATAAAATGGACTAAAGTTCAGCAGAACGACTACAAATAATAATTCTGACCTGTAATGTAACTGTGAAAGATCCACGTCAGACCCAACCACTCATTTATGCTTTTCAGCATACTTTTATAGCAACAGTTGCTGTAGTAAATACACACTCATGGCTGCAGCTTTTCAGCTCACAGCTTACTCTCAGACAACAACAACAACAGTCAGTCAGCACAGACTTTAAGCCGGTGAGGCATGACTGCGGTGCTGCTCTACACTCGACAGCTGCGGCTCTGTCTTCATGTTTGAGCAGATAATCGTATCTGACCTACAATAACTGCTGTGAGCCTGTTAATGTGACGGTCAGCGTCTCAGCGAGAGTTTTACCGTTTTACATTTACATCCTCCTCAGATCAAAGGTTCCTACAGCAGAGCCACTGCTGACATCACTGCTGTCTAAAAGAATGAAAGACCAACATTAACACAGTTAACTCCAACTAACCTGGAGACTAAAGCCAGCTGTGAAAAAGTATTTTAGTTCACTGAACGGTTGGTTCACTGTTTATTACTTCTAGGCTGGACTACTGCAATTCATTATTATCAGGATGACAAAATTGTTGAAAGAGTAGTTGTCAAACAGCTAACAGATCATCTGCAGAGGAATGGCTTATTTGAAGAGTTTCAGTCAGGTTTCAGAGCTCATCACAGCACTCTGTAATAACAACTTCTTCCTACTGGGAACCTTCACCCAGTAGGAAGAAGCTGAAGCTGTGTGCGGAGGGCGAAATCAAACCTGCCGGCTGCTGTGAGTGTGCTGTACAAGGACGCTGGTCCAGCTGTAACTCACCAATCAGCTGTTAGATTATTTAATAGTGGGACTGAGTTTGTGCACCAAAGAAAAGGAGAGAACAGACTCAAAAAGCAGCACAATAAAAAAAAAACCTTCATCTTAGTATGGAAATGAACCTGTATCCCAATTCCGGGTTTGCAGCCTTGATGACTGAGAAGGCCTGTGAGGCTTGTGAAATGGGACAGTCTAGCCTTCATCACTCTGCTCAGGTTGCCTAGCAACCACGATACTAACCGCTAGAAACGTTTCATACAGCATTGTTTGACAGAAATGAAGGAGGAAACTTTTTTGTCATCTGTTTGTTTTTACGTGAGCTTTGTTTGATTAGTTGAGTATCTGAGGCTGGGACCACGGGACTGTGAAACATGATTGTTGGGCTTCATTTCTGTACTGAACAGTCATTTTAAGGTTAGCTAGTAAATAACAATTAGCTAATGTTGTTCATGAGACTAAAGTCATCTTTGGTAATGTAAATATAATTTGGGCAATATTGAAGTTATTATTATATTAATCATTATTAGTTATTACAGCAGTGAGTTTGAACTCTGTGTCAAATACTGAGCTTCAGTAAAGATTCAAGTTGCAGTTATTTATATTTCCAATCACCTTAAATCTTCACTCAAAGACAAGTATCTTTCACAGTGTATATATAGATGTATTATATATAAGAGACAAATATTGGACTTTTTTTTGCCAACATATTACGTAGTGAATCGCTACCTTATTGTGGTGGAGGGGTTTGTGTGTCCCAGGGATCCCAGGGGCTATGTTTTCTGGGGGCTTTTGCCCCCTGGTAGGGTCTCCCATGGCAAATTGGTCCTGGGTGTGAGACCAGACAAAGAGCAAAAAAAAGACCTCTATGACAAGACCATTGAGGGAACAGTTCACCCTGCCCGGGCCCCGCCCTGGAGCCAGGCCCGGGGAGGGTTTCCGAGGTCAAGCATCTGGTGGCCAGGGTTAGGGTTGTGGGACTCCGAAAGCAGCCGATAGGTACTGCCAGGCCAAGCGGAACGTGGTGCAGGCGGTGGCTGAAGCAATAACTCAGGTGTGGGAGGAGTTCGGAGAGGCCATGGAAAAAGACTTTGGAACTGCCTTGAAGAGATTCTGGCAAACCATCAGGTGACTCAGGCGGGGAAAGCGGTGTTCTACCTGCATTGTGTATAGTGCAGGTGGAGTGCTGTTGACTTCGACTGAGAAAATTGTCGGGCGGTGGAAGGAATACTTCAAGGACCTCCTTAATCCCACTGGCACGTCTTCTGTGGAGGAAGCAGAGTCTGGGGACAAAGGGGATGACCTGCCAATCTCTGGGGGCGGATGTCACTGAGGCAGTTAAACAACTCCTTGGTGGCAGAGCCCCTGGGGTGGATGAGGTCCACCCCGAGTTCCTGAAGGCTCTGGATGTTGTAGGGCTGTCTTGGTTGACACGTCTCTACAATGTTGCATGGAGATCAGGGGCTGGCAGACCGGGGTGGTGGTTCCCATCTTTAAGAAAGGGGTCCGGAGGGTGTGTTCCAACTACAGGGGGATCACACTCCTCAGCCTCCCTGGGAAAGTCTCTGCCAGGGTCCTGGACAGGAGAGTTCATCTGTTAGTCGAACCTCGGATACAGGAGGAACAATGCGGTTTTTGTTCTGGTCGTGGAACACTGGACCAGCTCTTTATCCTCTCAAGGATACTCGAGGGTGCATAGGAGTTTGCCCAACCAGTCTACATTTGTTTTGTGGACTTGGAGAAGGCATTCGACCATATGGGGTGTCTGTCCCATTGTTACGGGCTAGACACCCCAGTCCTTATACAACCATTGCAAAAGCTTGGTCCGCATAGCCGTCAATAAGTCGTACTTCTTCCTGGTGGGTGATGGGAGAAGTACGACTGTTCATAATTTTTATGGACCGAATTTCTAGGTGCAGCCAAGTGGCGGAGGGCTTTCACTTGGGTGGTCTCAGGATCTCATCTCTGCTTTTTGCAGATGATGTGGTTCTGTTGGCTTCATCAGCTGATGGTCTCCAGCTCGCCTTGGAACGATTCGCAGCCGACTGTGAAGCGGTGGGAATGAGAATCAGCAACTCCAAATCTGAGGCCATGGTCCTCAGCTGGAAAAGGGTAGAGTGCCCACTCCGGGTCAGGAGTTCCTGCCCCAAGTGGAGGAGTTCAAGTATCTTGGGGACTTGTTCACGAGTGACGGGAGAAGAGAGCGGGAGATCGACAGACGGATTGGTGCTGCGGCCGCAGTGATGCAGATGCTGTACCGGTCTGTTGTGGTGAAGAGAGAGCTGAGTGTAAAAGCGAAGCTCCCGATATAGAAGCCTTTACTATATTTTACAGTAAAGGCTTTAAAACCATGAAGAACCTGGACTGAGTTTAATATCAACATCACTAATGTCAGGTAACTTGAAATGTGGCCAACAGTAATTTTTTTTTTTTTTTTACTTTTTATTTTATTTATTTGAGCAACTCTCCTATCTAGTACACATACAGTTTCTTCAGAGAACTAGAATACTGAGAGAGTCACAGACTTAAGGAAAAGACAGAAATTAAAAGGAAAAAAGAACAAACAATATATATATTTAGATATATATAATAATCATTAGAAAAATAAAATAAAACAAAATAAAAGGAAAGGAAAGGAAACATGCCTGAGGTGTCAAACCATTTCAATTTTTCTTTTTTGTAGGTCCATCTTCATTCAGCTTTTTCTTTTTTGTTTTACGTTAACCATTTTCCCCAGTCCTTCAAAAAGCGTTCTTCCTTTAATTTCAGTTTATATGTAAAGTTCTCCATCTCCATAATGTCCTCCATAATTGCTACCCACTGCCTCTTTCCTGGAGCCTCTGTCTTACCCTCATTCACCTGGAAAAAGGGAATACATATGCAAGGATGCTCTTCATCGACTACAGCTCGGCATTTAACACCATCATCCCCTCAAAACTTGCCACGAAGCTTGTCGACCTTGGGCTGGGAACACCAATCTGCAGATGGATTCTAAACTTCCTCACAAACAGGCCCCAGGTGGTGAGAGTCGGTAAGCACACCTCCTCACCACTCATCCTAAACACAGGTAAGCCACAGGGTTGTGTGCTTAGCCCCCTCCTATATGAGCCCATTCTCACTCCCGAGGCGTAACATCCCGACGTTTTGTCACGTCCCGCGGCGTTCCTGAGGAATGCGAAAGGTGACCTTCCGCGTTCTTATGGTACGCGCCGGGTTCCAGCCCTGTATTGCAGCCCTAAACCTAACCTTATCCCAAAGCCTAACCATAACCTTATTTCTAACCTTAACAAGCAGTTAAATAACATAAAATAGTGTTTTCCAAAGCGATTTTAAGAAAATGAACGAACATGTTTAGATTGAGTCCAAACGGTTCTCATGTGTTCTCCTTTTTCTGATGTCGTCAGGAACGTGTTGGGTTCCCGAAAGCGTAAAATGTTGATGATTTGTTACCTAGCGTAAAATCTTACACTTAGGGATTGAGAATGTGTTGGAATATATCGCCTGTTGTCATTTATTGGACTGATTGTCGGTTGTAAATTTTTACATATCGCCCAACCTTACCTTGTCCACAACCTTCTTCCAAGTGAGTCCAGTATGGTCTCAAACAACACTTTACAATCCCCCAAAGCTGCAGTGGTCAAACAAAGCGACCCTGCATCCTGATTTTATAAGGTCAAAAATATGACATGAGTCAATCCCTAAGCCTGATACCTGACCTTTCTCTTTCCTCAGGGCTTTGAGGGTCTGCTATTTAACATCATACGGGATGTTACTTACAGAAACCCAAGCTCTTTCGAAGCCTCTTCTTCCCGTGGGCAAAGTTCAGAAAACTTTATAAGTATACTTTAACAAGCTTTTAGAAGACTGCAGAAACTTTATTGCACTGCCCTGTCCATTGCATCTTCCATTTTTACTTTGTTACGATTTTATATCATGTCATGTCATTTTTGAGCAGGAAGCTCAGAAAGCCCCTGGAGCCTTAACAAGTTATCACTAGCAAAAACAGTTCTTTACAGGTTGTATAGACATAGCTTGCAGTACCGGAGGAGCAGGTGAAGGTGATGGCTGAATAGGTGCTGGAGCTAATGCTTGACCTGCAACCAGAGCTGAAGGCAGTAGTGATGATGGTAAATCAGGTGGTGAAGTAGAAGAGTGGTCTGTGGGCAGCTGGGCAGCTGGGCTGCTGACTGCGGTAGTGATGGCGGTAGTGGGAGTTGAATGGGTAGTGGTGTGGGTTCTCCTGATCCTTCAGAACAAAGCTTAACCAGCTGGACAGTGTTGGGATTAAATAATTTGCAGTGCCTTAATAACGCTATGCTTTTTTTTTATTATTAATAAGTGTTATAAAGTTATATAGTGTAGCATTAAGTGGACACAGCCCTGAAAATAAAGGCATGAGACCATGTGTCCTTGGGGAGTAGAAAGCTGCAGACTCTCACTCACGCTTGCCTGGGAAAATGTAGATAAGAGGGGACCATCTCTAGTGGAAAGTTACTGAGACACTGTTGTTTAGACTAGAATGAGAGAGCTTCTGTAATAAAACTGTTAGTGGCGCACCACACAAGGTGGTGCGCCACTAACGTGTCATGCAGGGCGCATCTCCCTTCTAGAAGTAATGTGAAAGAGAACTAAAGTGTTAAATGGTCTACTGAGCAGTGTGTTGTCTTCCATCGGATGCCTCTGAGGAATCAAAAAAACTCTGTGAAGTGTTGATATTTACAACAGGCTCAGTGAAAACAATCTTTTCTAGATTAGCTTTCTGCTCAGAGTGAACAGGTGAGGTAGAAAAACCATGGTTGTTGTCATTCTCTGCCACAAAAAAACACAACCCCAGAATAAACGGTCCCAAAGTCTGAGACAACAGGAAAATGTGTCATTTTTGCTCACCACAGCCAGCTGCTGTAAAATTCCGAAGTCCGGCTGTAGCGTGACGCTGTTTCCTCCCAGGCGAGGGAACGGAGGTGCTGGAGGAAACTGGTGATAGTGGAGGTGAATTCTGTCGCAGCGGCGTGGCAAGGCCTTTACAGTGCGGCGGACGCTGCTGCTTTGTCGCGAGGAGCTCCTTGCTGTGTCGCTCCTGCTGCGGTTGCTGCGAAGATCGATGGGTCGATCGACTGTCGCGGGTTTGATGCAGCTCCTTAACCAAGCCCATCACTTCTGGGAGCTGGCGAAAATGAGGATTTCCCTCCAGAATTGTCTCGATGGCGTTTATCCCAACCACCCTTGCCCTGGTGTCTGAGGTGTGGGAAATTCACTTCATCAGGCCTTGGATGCGGAGCCAGGTCGTGCTCCTGGGATGAGCCCGCTGGGTCCAATGTCTGGTCGTGTCGTTATTTTATGATGAGCTGTGTGGTGGGCAGGCATGAAAGATGTGAGTGAAGTTGCGCCCCCCCTTCTTCAAATCCAACAAAAGTGGTATCAAATGTTTGTGCTTCGTTTGTGCCGCTATCATTTTGAAGATATTAAAGAAAAATTCTAGAGGTCATGGGAGGTCAAGCAGCCATTATTTAAATCAAACAAAACTGGTCTCAATCAACTGTGCTATGTTTTGCTGGTTTGTGCTGCTAAAATTGTCGTTTGTGCTGCTTCTGTTTTAAAGATATTAATGAAAATGTAAAGGTCAAAAGGTCAACCAGCCCCCCCACATTACCCAAATAAAACAAAATTGATGTCAAACATTTATGCTGGTTTGTGCTGCAAAATATTTTGTTTGTGTCGCTGTCATTTTAAAAATTTTAATAAAATAATGTCTTGATGCGTGTTCAATCATCCAGGTAAGTAAATCCCAAAAAGTCGATTCTGTTCATCTGGACATTTTCAGTGGGAGAAACTTTTCGTCACTCATCCAGGTGACTTCTTCAGTCTCAGCTGACTGCAGGTTTCCCCAATCTTATAAACAGTACATGTACAGTGAAGAGAGATGTTACATCCGTCTTCACTTGCATCCCAGTCACAGAAGCGTTGGAGGTATTTCATTAGAGATTACAGGATCACCCCAACCTCAGCAACAGGACCACTCTCAGCAACGATCAATTGTGTTTGCTGTTGGAACTGTGTCTTAATTCCACCTATTTTGCATAAGGGTCAGTACTACAGGCAGAAACGTGGGTGTGCCATGGGTTCCCCAGTTTCACCCATCATGGCCAATTTTTACATGGAAGAAGTGGAAAACGGCTTTGTTATCTGTCACGGCAGGTTACCCCGATGTGTTTGGAAACAGGACCCTAAAGCAGATACTGTAAGAGAACTCAACTTAAACCAAAAGAGAGCCTTTATTAGAGCTGATGAAAAAACCCCACCATGAAACTAAAAAACAGAAACCAACTACTAAACTGAGAACAGGCTATGACAACTATGAAATTGTGACCAAACTATAAAAGCTATGATGAGACTATGGTGTAGCAAAACAGACGACCTGACAATGAAACACAGAAAACAGAGGACTTAAATACACAGGAGGTAATCAGGGGAAGTGAGAACACATGGGGAAACAGCTGACTGAAATTAAACATAATGATGTCACAGGGAAGTGAAGCTAAACACAATGACAAAAACACACCTGACTCTTTCAGAATAAAACAGGAAACAGAGAAAAATACAATAATCAACAAAATAAAACAGAAATACACAAAACACTGGGTCTCAGACTGTGACAGTTTTCCTACCCTGGAACACCACCAAGTCATTGGTTCAGGTATGTGGATGACACCTGGGTGAAAATCGAATCTCAGGATGTACCAAAATTTACGGGTCACATTAGGGAGGATATGAAAGTGTCAGGTTAGCCTTCTTAGACTGTGAGATTTCCATCATTAATAGGGGACATCTAAAAGCTGACGTGTACCGTAAACCTACGCATACGGATCAGTATCTCATCATCCACTGGAGCACAAACTGGGTGTCATCAGGACGCTACAACACAGAGCGAACACCATCCCCACAGACACAGCGGCCAGGGAGGCAGAAGAATAGCACATCAATACAGGCCCTTGGTCAAAGTCACCAAACCAGTTTGTAAGCAGAAAGGTCCTCAGAGGCACTGCAAGACTGCTTTTCCACCACAGACTGGGAGATCTTTAAAAGGGCAGCCACACACGACAACACCACAGACTTTCAGGAATATACAGAAACTCTCATTGCCTACATCCCAAAATGCATCAATGATGTCACAGAGACCAGGACTATCACTGTCCCGGCCAATCAGAAACCATGGCTCACAGGTGAGGTCTAAAGGCTCCTAAGGTTGAGAAATGCAGCCTTCAGAGCCGGGGATGAGGTGAGCCTAAGAACAGCAAGGGCAAACCTGTCACATGGTATCAGAGGTTAAAAGGCAGTACTCCAGGAGGATTTTTGCAAAGCTTTAGCGACAGCAGAGATACTCGGAGACAGTGGCAAGGAATACAAACCATCACAGGCTACAAGCCCACTCTGCAGATCATGGTGACACAATCCCCAGACAGTGTGTGGAGATCCCGTGCCAAAATCAATACACTCAAAGCCCCAGGTCCTGATAACATCCTTGGACGAGCACTGACGGACTATGCTGTGGAACTCACAAATGTCTTCACAGACATCTTCAACACATCACAAGGGTCAGGCTGTCTTTCCCACATGCCTCAAACCCTCCACCATCATTCCTGTACCGAAGAAGTCATCTACCTCCTGCTTTAAGGACTACCATCCGGTTGCACTCACCTCCATCATTATGAAGTGCTTGGAACGGTTAGTCATGCATCAAATAAAATTATCTCTTTCCCCCAACCTGGATCCATTTCAGTTCGCATACCAGTTAAAACGCTCAACCAATGAGGCAGTTTCAATTGCTCGTCACTCAGCCCTCACACATCTGGACACTAGAGACTCATACGTTAGAATGCTGTTCATAGACTTCAGCTCAGCATTCAACACCATCATTACCCAGTAACTCATTCACAAACTGGATCTGCTGGGGATCAGCACCTCGCTGTGTAAATGGCTGCTGGATTTCCCGACAGGAAGACAGCAGACAGTACGGTATGTGGAGACCAACAGCGACTCTACTTCCTCCTGTTGGGTTCAGGAATTGAGGAGGTAGACCAAAATAATGACCACTGATCCGGCCGTGTGCAATTAGACGGCATTTTAATGAATACACGCAGCGTGGAGCCAACACTGTACAGATTCAGTGTTGAACTCCCTTACAATAGTCAGAACCCAATATTTATAGGGGTGAAACAGTACAGCCCCCCCCCCCCCCCCCCCCTTTCTGTTGCCAGGCAGAAACCAAAACCACAATGACTTTTAACATAGTTTAAAAAGAACATCGTCTCGTCTCCATCCAGGTGCCTTCCTGTTGTCCCCGGACGCTCGCCTTCGCTGTCGCTTGTCTCTGGAACATCCTGCACCTGCTTCTTCATCAAACAGTCACATATGCACGCACAATTTTTGCAGTTGCAAGCAAAACATAAGATTAACTTTTACCTATATAACTGAGTCTATCTACGGTGTGTGTGTGTATGTGTCAGCCTCTGCTTGCACTTTGTTTCACCTCTCAGCTCCCCAGCTAGACCTTAACCTTTCCACTAGACAGAAGGCCAGCACAACTGAAACTATGTGTGTGCCGATCTTGACTTATATGTAAAATGTATAAAACAAATGTTCCAATCTAATACAACTACTTAAAGCTTAATCAGCGATAAATGCATAAAAGACACCCTACTCTTAACTTGCACTTAGACTCTGGTTTCAGTTTCGCTTCTGCAGAAGCATGCCTTGCAGAAGTGTTTCCTGTCTCATTTTGGCACAGAGTATTTCCTGTCCCTGCAGCTCAGTTTCTCACCCACTGAAGACTTCAGTGTAAGAATATAAAAACATTCAAAAGCCTTTAAAATTATAGATTCAACTCAACAGTTTAAAGTGGTTCTTCTTGGACCTGTAATAAAGACTAATATAATACCAATATGTTTGAACATCTGAATGCATCCGCATGCAACATCACTATTAATAATGAAATGGTAACGATGATTATACTAATAGCAGCAAATAATAGCAGTAAATATTTCTCCTCTTGACACTCCGCAAACTGAGAAACGCAAGAGATTCAACCCCCATTATGAGCACCTTCTACAGAGGCAATGTTTTATTAACAAATGTGAAACAAAAAGATTCTGTACAACCTGTTACTTCCACAAATTACCGACATAAGAAAACACGTTTGACGTGGCTGTCTGAATATACAACTATTATAAAATTAATTATCTTAACAAGCAATAATGGAGCTATTATTGCGAAACATTAAAAGGAAGCGAAGTATCCTGAAGTGAATCGACATATGTATAACTGTAGAAAACACTGATTAGTTTACCAGGTGTACCTGTATAAAAGGCCCCAAAGTTCATAGGATAATTCTACTAATGTTAATAAGTTTAGATAAGTTTATTTGCTGTTCATTTAATATTCGATCTGGTGTCATTTGGGCCAGCCCACCATCTAGTGACATCATCCGGTTAGTAAGGTGGGCAGTTTAATGTCAGATGAGCAGTGTTGGTCCGGTGGGGGTGCACTGATTCCTGGGGGATGCTATGTGTGCGTGGATGACAAAAAACCACACACACGTACACCCGCAACTGTGTTTCACAGCCCCAGGAATTGAGTTGTTACAATAAAAGTGCCTCAAACCGAACCTCAAGCTCCCTCCTTCTTCATACTCTGGGACAATTTGGCCTTAAGTAATGTTCTGGCCAACACACCAGGGTGACCGTAGTGCTCAAAGGCTGAATCAGTGCCACAACCATAGCTTTGATATCTCCACTACCGTACCGTATTTTTGGACCATAAGGCGCATTGAGCAAAACAGTCAGATAAGTCAAACTTTATTCAACTCATTCTTCTTGCTTCCTCCACTTCCGTACCATTGATTCATTAATGTTGAATTCTCACGCAGCTGCTCTATTCCCATGTTGTTGCAGTATATTAATGACTAACCTGGTATTGTGGATGGATTATCTCAGTTGTTCTCCTGACTGAAATTTTGGTCTCTTTACAGTATCCTGCCATGCGATTGCATTTGTCCCTAACCATCAGGTTAACCTTTATCGAGTGGAAAAAAGTTAGCGTTCATCGTCCAGCTTCACTGTTTATGCTATGCTAACATAGCTGTGTAGCTAGCGATCACGTAGCGCATCATTATATACCAGCTAGCCCAACTTCAGTAACCCTACAAACGTCACTGCTGTTTAGTTTTCTGTCTTCATTTATGTTGGAAGTGATAGCAGAGCTGTACGTTTTAATTTTTTCAGGTTGATGATTGATTTTGTAATCATATCACCAGACCTGCGACCATATGTTCTCGACACTCGGGTAAAGAGAGGGGCTGAGCTGTCAACTGATCACCACCTGGTGGTGAGTTGGATCAGGTGGCGGGGGAGGACGCTAGACAGACCCGGTGCACCTAAACGCGTAGTGATGGTGTGCTGGGAATGTCTAGCAGAGGCCCCAGTCAGCGAGATCTTCAACGCACACTCCGGCAGAGCTTCAACAGCATTTCGAGGGAGACTGGGGACATTGAGTCCGAATGGACCATGTTCAGCACCTCCATTGCCGAAGCTGCTGCATTGAGCTGCGGCCACAAGGTGGTTGGTGCCTGCCGTGGTGGTAATCCCCGAACCAAATGGTGGACACCAGAGGTGAAGGGAGCCACCAGGCTGAAGAAGGAGTCCTATCGGGCTTGGTTAGCCTGTGGGACTCCGGAGGCAGCTGACAGGTATCGACAGGCAAAGCGGAATGCGGCTCGGGCAGTGGCTGGAGCAAAAACTCGGGTGTGGGAGGAGTTCGGAGAGGCCATGGAAAAAGACTTTCGGACCTAAGAAGATTAATTCTTCAAAAATAAATGGAGAAACTCAGTCTGAGAATGTGGAGGGGATAGGCTAACCAGTGAGATGTACTCATGATGGCGACAGCTGTTATGATCTAATGTTGTCAGTGTTTGTTTTATGTGCGACTCCTCCCACCAGAGAATGGCTGTGGATTTTTTCCCCTTTTCTCTTAGGAGGTGGACCTGGGCGTGCCTCCTGAGTAGTTGGGTGGAGTCTCTTGCTGTCCCTGTATTAACTACCAGATGACAGCCACCTGCCCCCCCCCCCCCCCTCTCTACTAGCCTCCACCATCCAACAAAGAGCATGTGTTTTTGATTCGTTATTTTGATAGAGTGTCTGTACCCAGTGATTTGCAAGTATAACCGTGTGTGTGTGTGGTGTTAGTATCTTAATTTTGTAAATAGCTGTAAATAGATTTGTAAAGTAGCAATTGTGTATTTTGTTCACCTTGTATATATTCTTCACCTCAGCAGCCTAGTAGGCGTGAGAAGCCATTTTTGTTGATTAAGTTTTCTCCTGTTTTTCATTTAGAAAGTTAGGTAAGTGAATTGTCTTTTGTTTGGTTTTCATTTGTGTAGGAAAGCATAGGGAACATTAGGGAGTTTTGTTTGTTATTTTTGGCACTGCTCACTGCTGAAGCAAATAAATGGCTGCTTAGCACTTTAAAAGATACTACTGTTTGTGTTCTTGCTTTGGTGGAGTGGGAGTGGGCCAATTTCTTGTTGCGTTCAATACACGCCTAGACAAAGAACGTAACACAGTTTTCACAGCATGATGTCTCTCTGTCTTTAAGAAATAAGGTGATTTTGCTTTTCTGGATTTGTCATGTTATCTGACAGAAAATGGAAAGTCGGGCTCCAAACACATGTTCAGTTGGACAGATCTATGGTAAGCACATTAGGGGGTGATGTTCGCTGCTTTAGCAATGACTTGGGTAACTGGGAGATTGGAGACTTTTTGTAGTTTTGCCTCTGTACACAGCCATAGTGGATTATAAAAAAAACCAAACAAACAAAAATAACACAAAGGTGTGGTGAAGTGCAGACTTTCAGCTTTAATTCAAATGCTTTAAAAAAGTGCTGCATTAACTGTTTAGTGAATACATTACATTTTCCTTTGGGGTCGAGCAGTTACAGCATGAATGAACATAGTGAGCCGCTGCAGCCCACACCGTAACGCTGCCTCCAGCATGTTAAACACAGGATGTGGATGCTTCAGATCATCAGCTATTTCTCTTCTTCTCCATAAATGTCTCAAAGCAATCTCATCTTAGCTTTATGTGTTCAAATATTACACAGAAACAAACAATAAACAAAAAACCTTTGCAGCTCTTTTAGATGTTTTCTGACAAAGCTTAATCTGACCTTCCTGTTATGAGGAAGTGTAACCAGTGGTTTGCACCTTGTTGTAAACTCAATTTCAATTCAGTGTAATTCAATTTTATTTTATTTTTATAGCAACAACATTACAGAGAAAAACACAACAATCATTTGATCCTCTATTAGCAAGCACTTGGCAACAGTGGGAAGGGGGAAAAACCCCTTTAATAGTAGAACCAGGCTCATGGAGGGGCAGCCATCCACCACAGTCTGTCGGGATAAGGAGATGAAGACGGGACATAGAGACTCTCTCTGTGGAAGAGAGCCAGAGATTCTGCCAATTCAACCAAACTGAAAAAACTGAAAATCTAAAGGTTTTCAGTTCTTTCTTAAAGGAGCACAAAGGCATTTACAAGTTTGACCATGGCCCCAGACTCTTTCAACCCCAGCAGGATGGATTCATTTTCACACTTTTTCATTGCAAGCTTGACTGATGTTTTCTTGTCGTATCCACTCCTCTCTATGTCTTCCACGCAGCATTTGACTGTTTTTATCCCTTTAAACAGATTGCTGTAAAAGAAATGATAACGTTTGATAATCACGGGCATGAATCCTGTTCCAGTGTTGCATGTTGGAATTACATGTTGCTGTATTTGTGTCCAGCAAATTGACTTTAGCTCATAAAATTAATGCAAACATGCAAAAGCGCATTTTATCCGCTCTTTGTATTTATGTCATTACACAGTAAATAAAAATCATTTTCACTCTCACTCGATTTCCTGCAGGTCACTCTTCATCCTCTTAGAATTAGTCCGTATAGTTTTAGCGTTCTCTCTCAGGCTCTTACTGGCTTCTGTATCACAGTCATCCCAGTTTATGACGTTGTAAATCAGCTCTGGAACTGAGATTGCGAGTCCAAGTGCTCCTCCTATAGTCTGATCATAAAAAGTAAATCACATGAGTTATAATAGCCTCTCATCTTTGAATGCAGCATACACAAAAAATAAAGGCTGAAAGATGTGTTTGCCTGACTGCACAGAAACTCTGATCCATGAATATTAACATTTCAGACAAGTGAAGACAGAAATGATGAAGTGCTCATCCTCATGCTCTGCAGTATGACTGAACCCCCTCCACCCCAAAACAAACCTTTCAAAGAGACCGCTGTGCACTCACCTGCTGCCTCAGCGCACCCCTGGACTTAAACACTGATGCAGACTGCTCAGATCACAAAATGAGGGGAAAGGATTTTCTAAACTTTTAGGCAGTTTAGCCAAAATATCAGACTCCTGATATTTAACATGAGAGAAGCAGCTGATCCAGACTCATAGATATAAACTGATCGTCTCAAGAGGAATCAGAAGTCTTACATTATAAAGTACTTTCTCTTAAGTTCTTAATAAACTGTCAGGTTTAGCCGACAGTGTTTGACAGCTCTCACAGTGAGTCAGTTTCTGGTTCCTGTGTAGATCTAATGAAGCTTTTTCTTCACTTAGCGTCTCGTATTCAGTCGGAGAGACATGTGAACATCTGTATGCAGGAACAGCTGCAGACTACAAGACTACGTCAGTCTCTACATTTACCTCTGAGTGATCAAGGCAGGAAACAGCGCCCCCTACTGTGTCTGCTGTGATACTTACACGTCCCACAGCTTTTCCTAATGTTTTTCCTCCTGCAGTCTTTGCAGTTTCTCTTGCTGCTCTTGCTGTTGCTTTCTGTAGCAGTTTTGTCAGAGACTTCTTTATTATGACTATGAGTGTTGCTGTTTCGTTTGCTAGTAAAAGAAAAGATGTGATTGTTTTCCTTTGACTCTGACCAACATGGTCTTCAAGGATTTTCAGTAAACTGACACTGCCCTCCAGTGTTAGTCCGTTGCGTTCAGCCATTCCTCTCAAGATAACCTCAATCACATAATCTTCACAGCAGGAACAGTCCGGCTGTCTCTTCTTCTTTGCTTCGTCTCTCAGTGAATCCATGTGGTCTTTAATCTCGTCATGAAGACTGGCAATGTTCTCTACAACCTTCACAGCCTCTTCAGAGGTGTTTTTTGCTCGTAAGAAGGTTACAGCATCTGAGGTTGCATCAGTAGCTAAACCAGCCCAGGATGCTGCTCCACTTGCCATAGCTATAATAGGTAGTGCTGCTCCACCTGTGAACAAAGTTGCTACACCTGCTGCAGTCATGGCAGCTGCTCCACCCACAGACAGAGAACTGCCAACAACTTTAGCAGTGTTAACATTCTTCTGTGTTCCCTCCAACTCATCGGCTAGTTCGTCCAATTTATCCGCACATTTTGTTTGAAGATCCACAGAGGAGAAGATTTTTTTAACCAGAGCATCAGCAGCATCCATGATGATGATGATGATGATGGTGGTCACAGGGAAGTGAGCAGCTCTACAACAGGAACAGACAGAATAGCATACGAGCATTAACAGAGAGAGAAAAGTTGACTTCCTGCTGACAGTAATGAAACTATCAGTGAGTCCTGCTGCAGCTCTGCCTGTAACTTTATCACAGATTCAAATCTGAGATGAACAGGACAGATGTGCAAACCCTGATCACAGCTGGACGACAGCAGCATTCACATCCTTTGGTAAAAAAAGTCCCCATGTGTGCTTTTACTGCTGTGATGAGCTGAACAAAGGCTCCGGACTGACAGCTAAACGTGGTTTTGATTGGACGAGCAGAGAGGGCGAGGACTGCACTGCTTCTTCCTCTCCTGCTGGCTCGGTCCTCATCAGACAGTAAGAGTGAGAGATGATGGTGGAGATGCCTTCATGTCATGACGGAGGGTCTCAGCTCTGAGTTATTACCTGTGTTTAAGGTTTCAGAGACCATCACGTGTCTGAGAACCACCACCTGAGATCAGCTGACAGAGGGACCATTGACCGTGTTAGGACCACACGGTGTACATATTCACATGTCATCATGAGTCTAAGTGATGCTGATGTTTCAAATGGTCCACAGCAGACTGTCAGTGCTGTGTCCATCAGATCAGGGATGTGTGAGTGTCAGTAACTGTAACAGACATGTTATGAAGGACGTTTTCTAACACTGAAAAAATCTGATGAGCGGTTGGACTCAGGAAATCTGCTGCTTCCAGGTAACAAAGTGAAATCAACTCACTGAAGCTCAAACAGCTGCTTTTAAAGAGCTCCTGTATCTCTGCTTAATCATCTACCTGTCACCATGGAGACCAGGTGAGTGTCAGACTGTCAGACGTGTTAAAAGCTGGCAGGTTAAACAGAAACAGAGCTGGTTTTTATAGGAAAACACTTTTTCTTCATGTCTGGGATCATATTTGACATATAAATTTAAAACAGTTCATCTTTAAAGAAAGACACTCACGCAAAGCCCGTCTGGGAGTCGTGACAGAAAGACAGGACTGCTGAGGATAGACAGGATACCTGATCTGAAACAATATTTATGAACTCGATCAATGGAGAACTTATGGAGATCAGAAGCCTCTGATGTTTAAAATGTGATGATCAGTCGATTACAGTTTATACAGACAGCATTATTTACATTATATTAGGTGGACAGTAGTATCACAGCCTTCATGCTGGACGTTCCCTGTGATACTGATTCCATCCATACAGTGTGAATTAATCATCAATATATTCTGACTTTAATTCTTATTACGAGAACATCAGTTTAAGAAAAGAAGAAAAAGGGAGAACAAAAAGAAATAACGATGAGATATAATTTCATTTGAAAGGAATAACTGAATAAAAAGCCATAATAAATATAGTGGAGGTTAGGTTTTTTGACTTACCTGCTTCGTCCTGTTGAGAGAAGACTGATAGTCTTTGTTACTGCGACTCTGTGTTCAGGCTTTTATACTGAAGCATTGGGGTGGGGGGCTTGTTTTTCTGTGCAGTCAGAAAGAAAGTGAAAGTAATAATCTTACCGTAAATCCCGGACTACAGAGCGCACCTGATTAAACGCCGCATGCTCTAATTGTAGAAAGAAAATCAATGTTGTACTTGTACAGGCCGCACCGGATTTTAAGCCGTATGTGTTTCACTTGTAATATGAGATATTTACACAGAAATATTACACGTGAGGATTTTTAACGTTTAATTTAATCCGTAAGGTAACATAAACATGGTAACATAAACTTTATGGTAACATACAAAAATACATACTGCAAATGCTTTTTTTCCTCGAACAGCGCCTGTAACACCTTTAAGTATACGTATGTATCGGTAACACACAAATTACGTTGCTTATGTTTTTTTTACGGAACAGTGCACAAACAACATTACAACGTCTCTTAACAACCGATAAAAATATATACCGTATATATACTACTCAGTGGCGGCTGGCCCATAGGGGGCGCTCGGGCTCCGCCCCCCCAAATGTGGAGGAGTAAAAATATATATTTTTAAAAAATTCATCAATGATAGTTTTACTATGTGTGTGCCCATATACAGCCAGGCGTATTTTAACATTTTCACCAGCTGACTCATTAAAGTTCAACCAACAAACGGTGTTTTTCTTCTTCTGGGGCGCTCGTCAAAGCGCCCTTGATATGCAGCGAAATAGCCTATCATTAAATGGTTGCCAGGGGAAAATAATAAATATTTGACCTATCAGCGTCGCTGAATTAAATGGTTTGGGGGCGCTTAAAATTGCGCCCCTGCAGAAAACGCGCAAAGATTTGCTGTTCTAGAATTTTACCTCAGTCAGTAGCCTAAGTGAGCTATAAGGTCAGAGAGAGACGATGGCAGCGGTATTGTTAACGGTTGAGGCACAGCCTCCCCCAAATTCGGTTAGATCGCTTCTAACCTACCCTTTTGCCAGAAGGACAATGGCAGAAAAACTGCAAGTTAAAGAGTTGGGACCTGACAAGCCCGAAATTCAACTAACCCAGGCAACGAAGGAGAAGTCAAAAGCATACAACAGGACTTTTTGTCGGAGTTGGTTCCAGCGCAAGTCGTGGCTGACAGGCTGTGGAACAGCTAATGCACTTTTTTGTTTCCCGTGCATACTGTTCAAAAGTGACAAGTGTGATTTGACGTGGACACAATCTGGACAAACCGACTTAAAGCACCTCTCCGAACGAATCAAGAAACATGAAAGCTCACGAGTTCATATGGACAACAGTGTAAAGCTAGCTGTGCTAGGGAAAACTAGCATAGCGGCGCAGCTAGATGATGGACATCGGATTGCTTTAAGAAGGCACAACGAAGAGGTAGATAAAAACCGTCATATTTTATCTAAAATCATCGATTGTATTAAGTTTTGTGGTGCTTTTGAGCTAGCAATGCGGGGACATGATGAAAGTGATTCCTCAGACAATCCAGGGATTTTTAGAGGTTTAGTCGACTTGATGGCATCAATTGATCACGACTTGAGGCAACACCTTGAAAATGCTACTGTATTTAAAGGCACCTCGAAAACAGTCCAGAACGAGATCCTGGATTGCATGTTGGCAGTTCTGAGAGAAAGGATCGTGGAAGAAGTAAAGGCAGCGAAGTTTTTAGCCATTCAAGCTGATGAAACCACTGACATTTCTACACACTGTCAGTTAGTCATGGTGCTAAGATACATTGACCAACGAAACCGTATTCAAGAGCGTTTTTTTGAATTCATCAAGCTACCCAATGCTTGTGCAGATGCAATAGCCAGTGCCTTATCGGAGAGGCTGCGCTTCATCCTCCCCCAGGGACAAGAGAGAAAGTTGATCGCCCAGGCCTACGATGGGGCCGCTGTAATGAGGGGTACCACTGGAGGAGTGCAGCGTAAGATACAGGACATTTATGCTAACGCTCACTACGTACATTGTTATGCCCATCAGTTAAACCTGGTAATGCAACAAGCAACCTCCCACATCCCTCAAATCAGTCACTTTTTTTCCGACATAGCAGGATTCGCTTCTTTTTTTACTAAATCGAGCAAGAGGACTGCAGTGCTTGACGAGGTGGTGGCGCACCGACTTCCAAGTGCATCGGCAACCCGTTGGAACTTCAACAGTCGTGCTGTGAATACAGTGTATGAACATAAAGACGATCTGGTGAGGTGTTTTCAGACCATCCGTAACAGTGAAGGATTTGATGCCCCTACAAAGAGAGATGCCGGTGGTTTCGTGAGAATGCTGGAAGACGAAGCTTTCTGTTTTTTCCTGGCCTTGTTTCACAAGATAATGCCACATGTAGACATGCTGTATAACCACCTACAGAAGAGAAACATCGATTCTGTCACCATCGCAGGGATCACCCAGACATTCATCAGCCGCATGCAGGCTATCAGGTAGGCATAAAAGCATAAATATGTAACCTAGAATAAATGTTAATTATCTATGCATAGATTCTATCAAATTCTCTGCATATATTCTGTGTTCTGTGACTTAAATGTTTAATGGAATTCAGATAATTTTGATTTATATCAGCCTTTGAAGTAATTTTATGAAAAATATTTGATGAAGTATATTTGATGAAGTATATTCCCAGTAATGATTTGATGTAGCCTATACCATAGGCTATTTCCTGAAATTATGGCCAGGGCCTTTATTTACTTGCACTGGTTTTCCCCCAGCCATTAAACCAGGTCCGGTTATTAATTAAATCCGGTAATTCCCGGTAATTAGAACACAACCTTTGTTTGGTTTGTGTTTGGTTAATATATCCCTATTCAGTTTTCAGAAGCCATTAATGAAACTTATGTATTGGATCAGGGAGGCACTTCCTAATCTGGTTGTGGATGAGGAGTACAGGGGACCTGTTCAAGACCCACCCACAAAGAGACGGAGAACATTGGGGGAAGACAGGCAACACCATTTGGCACTGGAGGTAAGCACTAGCTGCTTGGTCTGATTTAAATCGGATCATCAGATAAAATCTAATGACGATGCTGTCAGATGTCATTTGATATAGTGGTCATGACTGTTTTGTTTTGTTATGGACAGATTTTTTTTTTCAGAATAATGATTAACATGAGACATGTGCCAAAGTCTTACCACTGAATCTAACTCTTACCAATTATATATTATTGGATAGGTGTGCGACACCATTATGAGCCATGCCAAGGAGAGGTTTTCTTTCACCAAGCACCTTGTCAGCGCCACTCTGTTGCAAGGAGACTTGTTCCAACAACACAGCAAAAATTTTCCAGATGCAGCACTACAAACCACAGTGGAAGCCTATCCCTCATTGGACAAAGCCAGACTTAAAACAGAACTGTCCCTGATCTACGACAACGAGGAGTTTCAGAGTTGTAGTGGTGCGCTGGCGCTCTATCAGGTTCTGATGGAAAACAACCTTCAAGACACATTCACCGAAACTGTAAGTCTTCTTAACATCCTCATCACCACACCAATGACAACATCAGAATCGGAGAGGTGTTTCTCTACTTTAAAGAGGATAAAAACTTTCCTGAGAAACAATATGGCTCAGGATCGGCTCAACGCTCTGGCTATGCTGTCCATAGAGAAAAAACTCACACAAGAACTTCCTGATTTCAACACCAGGGTCATCGAGAAATTTGCCACTCAGAAAGACAGACGAGCAAAGTTCTTGTACAAATAAGAACCCTTAACCATATTTACTCTCTTTCTCCATCCCTCTCTCTTTCTCTCTTTAGCCCACCCCCCCAATCAGTTTACAGTTGTTGTTTTCAATAGTTATTTTTCATTCATTCAAAAAAAAAAAAAAAATCTGTTCATGTTCATTTTTACAAATCTATACAAATGGCCAGAATATGGTTGTTCATTTTAAATTAAAATTAAAATTGTGTTGTTTGATGTACTCATTAAATGGGTCATTTTAGTCGATATCATAAAAATTGCCCCCCCTGAGATTTTTTTCAGGAGCCGCCACTGATACTACTTATCATTTTGATTGGTCTACTGTTACCAGGCAAAATGTTTTTGGCCGCATGAAAAAAAATATGCATTAGCCGCACGTCAGTATAAGCCGCAGTGTTCACAGTGTGGGAAAAAAGTAGCGGCTTATGACCCGAAAACTACAGTAAGTAAAGTGTGTGTTCTTGTATCGGAAGCACCCCAAAGAGTGTGTTTGTGAGAGCAGAGGAAGCTGGAGGTTTCATTTTCATTTTCTTCCTTTTCTCACTACGCCTTCAGGGCTAAATTTCTTTCACTGGCCCAGTTCCAGCTCCTGGCTTCCTCCCACAGTCCAAAGTAACACAGTTAGTGGGGTTAGTTTAACTGGAAACTCTAAATTGCTCACAGGTGTGAATGGTTGTCTGTGTGTTATGGTCAGGGTATGCCCCGCCTCTCACCCTACGGTAGCCGTGATTGGCTCCAGCCATCCTGACAAGGATGGATGGATGAGGCAGTTCAGGTCACAGAGTGACGAGCAGGGTCCACCTGCACAGGTCACCAGTCTGTTGAAGTGTAACACACAGAGACAGACTCACACGCGGGTGTTTGGACTGTGGGAGGAAGTCGGAGAACGCGGAGAGAACCCACGCATGCTGGGGTCATCCTTCATTTCTGTGAATACAACCTGCTCTGTGACTGCCACACTCAGTTTCAAACTCCACAGGCAGCTGCTTTTAGAGAGCGCTTACACCAGGGGTAGGCAACTCCAGGCCTCGAGTGCCAGTGTCCTGCAGGTTTTAGATCGCACCCTGGGTTAACACACCTGAATCAAATGATTAGTTCATTACCAGGGCTCTGGAGAACTGAGGAATCATTTAGCCCTTTAAATCAGCTGTGATGGATCATGGACACATCTAAAACCTCCAGGACACCGGCACTCGAGGCCTGGAGTTGCCTACCCCTGGCTTACACTCACCAGCCACTTTATTAGGTACACCTTGCTCTTATTGTGTTGGACCCTGTTTTCAGAAGTGCTTTCAGTTATTTGTGGCATCGACTCAACAAGGTGCTGGAAACACTGCTCAGAGATTTTGGTTCATGCCAACACAACAGCTTTCACTTAGCTGGTATTATTAGAAAACACTGCATTGTTTCATTGCCTTACAGATGTTCTCCTGTTATTCTGATCCATGAAGTCATGTGATGAAACTCAGTGAATTAAACCACAGGAATGTCTTAAAAACATAAAGGTGACTTCTGATTTCTTGCTTCTAAATATTTTTTTTTCTTCTCTCTATGCTCTTTGTTTCTCTTTCTCTTGCTCATCACCTCCACCGTTTGCGTAAAATCTCTAAAATTAGAAATATCGCGTCTCAGAGTGATGCTGAAGAACTAGTTAAAGAACATGGAATGAAAACAGAATCATTTAGAAATCTCATAAACTGACACTTGATTAATAATAAAACACAGGAAACATCTGTCTGTCCAAGATGCTCTTTTATAGCCAATCATGTCACTGACCTGCTGCCAGTTACAAAATTTTCCTGAAGTTCTTTTAAAGGTTTTCAGTACCAAATATTTTTCCAGCCTTTTCTTCTCACAGGACATTTTTGTTAAGACATGTTGTAAAAAAAAAAAAATCTGGCAGTTTGTGAAAGAAAGTCAAAATGAAGAAAGAGAAGCTACACACAAATAACTGCAGCTGATCTGACTTCACAGAGAGGTTTTGCTTCCTGTAAACTCTCTGTTTACCAGACCAATGTAAAACTGAGTAAAACTGCATGATGGTGACTGCACTCTGTAGGTTGGAAGGATCCATTCCAGATTTCACTGAAAACACAGCCTGCAGTTAAGGTCAAGGGTCACGCCGCTCGTGTTCATGTCAGCCATTGCAAGAGAACTCCAGAACCACACTAACGACCCTAAAGAGGAGGAAAACAACACGTTTTTACAATGTGATCTGACCTTTGACCTCCCTCTGAGCTGGATCCAAAGATGAGGGGTGATGGAGCGCCCTCCTCCAACTGGATCGTGTCACCTGCAGAGCACGACTTATGGTTCTTTTACATAAGCATTAATTTAGAAACACTGGCTGAGTGTTTCTCATCTTTACTCAGAGGTGGATAAAAGGACTCAACCTCCAACCTTTTTAAGGCTAAAGTGATACAGAGTGCTCCAACAGAGGACAGCTGCTGATAACAGATGCAACTGGAGGATTGTACTTCCTTAAGAGGAAGTAGTATCAACATTCAGGCTAACAGCGCCGCTGAGTCTCCTCCACGACTCCCTCCAAGCTCTGCATTGCATTGTGGGTGATAACAAGGATCAGAGACTCAGAGCTTCCTCTTCTGGGGGTATCTGATAATGGTCGATGTTTAAGTGGTCTGTTAGGATTTGTGAGAAACAGGAAGTCTTGCCATTGTAGCTCTCTGAGCATCGTGTGGATGCTGTGGATGTCCTCCCCAGAGGCCTGATTGTTGGATAAATGTGTCTCCCACTGACTGGCATCCTTACCTCCTGCCATGAAAGAACAGCTGGAGTTGTACCTCACTGGACACCTCTCTGTGATGATTATGATGATGTAGGATCCACAGACCATCAGCGAAGTGAAGAGGAGGTGTACATTTTTAATTCTTGTTACTATTGTGATCATTAAGATGCTTTGAAATAACAGCTAAGGCTACGTCACCTTCAGCTAACTTAAACCCAGGTGTGTAAGCACTGATATTATATGGACGTTTTATTACTATTAGCACTACTGCATTACTGCTGCACATAAAAAGATGGAGATTTGTGCTTTAACTCATCTAACCTCTGTGTACTGTAGCTATGTAATGTTAGCTCTGTTGTAACAATAAGTGTGAAGATGGGTGAAAGTAATAAACTGCCTTCAGTTATTTGTGGCATGAAGGAAATGTTTATCTTTTTCTAAAATGAGCCCACGATGAGACAAACAGGAAACCAGTCCCAAACAACACTGCAGATGTTACCAATGGTTTTCTGACACAATCAGAAAGTAAAAGTGAAGAAAGAGAAACTAGCTCGACCTTATCTGACCCTCACAGAGAACGTACATATTCCTATAAACCATCTGATTTAGCAGACGAGGGGGAAGCAGCTCCAGTGTCTTTTTAAAAAGTCATGAATGAATAAAAGTGTCTGTGTTTGTTTTCTATCAGCAACAAAGTCAATGAAACAGGTTCCTGTACAGATTGTTTAATGATAAACTCTGAAAAATGATTTGCAGTCAAACACAGTCGAGTATTTAAGGCTGTAATATCTGCCCAGTGAAAGACAAAGAGCCCTCAGGAGAACATGCAGGCTGCACGATTACAGCCAAAATAATAATCAGCATTATTCATCGCTGTTATTCATTGATCTTATAAAAACATTAATACTGCACTGCCATGCAAACACAGCACTGCTTTAACATAGTCACAGATCTTTGCACCAGATAAAATCAGTGTTACATTCTGCTGATAGATCCATCTTTTTGATTCTTTATTAATTATTCCTCCACTCGCCGTGTGGCCACAAATGGTCCTTCCCACTTGGCGAGTAACTTTGAGCTAGAAGAAATGAGTAACACAAGGATCGGGTCCCCCGACACAAACAGAGTAACATGGTGTACGCTGTTAAGTGCCAGGAGGATTGCCAGGATTTATACATCGAGGAAACCAAACAACCTCTGGCTAAGAGGATGGCACAACACAGAAGAGCTACCTCGTCAGGCCAGGACTCTGCAGTCTATTTACACCTACAGGCCAGTGGACACTCTTTCAATGATGAGGATGTACACATCCTGGACAGGGAGGAACGCTGGTTTGAGGGCGGAGTCAAGGAGGCCATTTACGTGAAAAGGGAAAGACCATCTCTGAATCGAGGAGGGGGCCTGACAGGGGATTTCTTTAAATCACCCTGCCGTTCTTCAGCTTGAGACATCTGAGTTAGAAAACACAAACACTGCAGATTGTCTTTCACTCGCCAGGGCAGCCATGGACGCATGACCTGCGTCTCATCACTGCCTGCGTTCTTTATTTATACAAGTCTGTGTCTGTGTGTGTGTGACAAAGATGACAACGTTATTCTTAGAACTCAGAGCTGAGGTTCCCCTTTTCTATCTGTATGTTCTAGAAGAGAGGAAGCTGCTAGTTGGTAAACAAGTTTATCATCACAAAAGTTAATAGGTGAAAAGTCATGTAGACATTTGCTTAATGATAAATGAAAAAAAATACATTTCATGTAGCTGATCACATTATATACAATATTCTCTTGACATTCCGTCCTGTTTATCAGAGAAATGAAATGTACAATTCATCAGTGAGTAACTACTTGTTTTTCACATTTTCAGTTACTACATCATTAGTTACACTTCATCTTCATGAAACAAATAGGAAAAGAAGTCTTCATGATCTTCATCAGTTTGTGATGCATCTGCATATGCTGTAAATGACAAACTTATCATCTGTAAAATTACAGCTTTTAAACAAGGAATAACATAAGTAAAGAAAAGCAAAATAAAACCAGTAAAAGTCCAATGACGATCAACAGTCTCTTTAAAACTTGTTAAAGTTGAGCGTTTCTTCCTGGATGAGGATATTGATGTTGTTGTTGTGCACTTTACAAAAGTCACTCTAAAGGTGTGGTCGGAGATCAGAGTTAGTGCACCTGTTCCAGGGTGTTTCCCATATATGGCTGTGTTAATGTGCTCGGCATGTGCGAGCAGACATAACAGTCTTTCTCTGTAGTTCTGTTAAACACGTATCTGTATCATGCATTTTCATCCAAGGATGGATGTAGTCTTGTGTCATGTCCATTAGGTGGAGGTTGTTGTACGTCCATTTTCTCTGTCTGCCTCGTGGCTCAGCTGCTGTTGGCATCAGCTGGGGTCTTGCAAGGCTTTGTAGTCAAGGTAACCAGGAGGGTTCCCCTTCCCATGGTTGCACATAGGTCCATCACACCTACACCTGGCCGCCCTAAAGTTGATCGGATGGAGATTAGAGTGCGGGCTTACCCAACGGGGGCCCAAGCAGCACTTTCCCCCCTCACCCCCGAAGCAACCAAGCGTAGGTGAGGCTTTCCTAATGTGCTTCCTTCTTGGTGTCGGGGCTTCCCGGGACCTCAGCCTTTTTGCAGTGGCTCTGATGTATCCAGGAGGGCCTCTCTGCAATTTTACAGGCTGTGGGTGTTGCCAATAACACTTGATATGGGCCCTCCCAGCGAGGCATGCTCCACTTTCTCCTCTGGAGCACACGTAACAGGACCCAATCGCCTGGTTTCAACCTGCAAGAGACTGGAGAAGATTCGTACTGCAATTTATTGTTCAAAACAATATCCTTATTTTCTAGTAATTTTGCCATCCATTCTTCCAGAGTCGTTTCTCTGACGAATTTGTCTAAAGGTTCGCTTGTCACTGGCAGTGGAAAAGGCCTACCATGAACAACCTCAAATGGTGTAAGTTTTTGAGAGCCTTGTGTTAATCTCATCCACATTTTTACTAGGCCTATGCATTCAGGCCATGGTCTTCCTGTTTCTTCCATGCATTTTCTAAGTCTCTGTTTTATGGTGCCGTTAGTTCTCTCCACTAACTCTGCACTTTGTGGGTGATAAGCACAATGGTTTCTTATGCTGAATCCTAGTGCTTCAGAGACTTTACTGATCACATCATTGACAAAATGTGTCCCATTATCTGATCTTATCAGAGTAGGGATGCCATATGTTGGAATGAAATGATTGCATAGACATTTTGCAACTGAGATTGCATCTGCTTTTTTCACTGGATAAATCTCTGGCCATTTTGAGAATACGTCTATAATCACTAGAGCATATCTTGAGCCTTGACTTTCATTTAATTCAATAAAGACCATGTGAATGGTGTGAAATGGATGAGGTGGTGTGGGGAAATGTCCTCTCTTTGTCCTCAGATTGCCTTGTGAATTGTGTTTCTGACAGATCATGCATGTCCTCACAAATTCTTTTGCTGAAGTTTCAAAATTCAGAGTATAAAAGTGTGTGTTTATGACTTGGACCATCCCTCCCGATGAAACATGGGTCACTCCATGGGTCACCAATGCTGCTGTTCTGTGTAGGGACTTGGGGAGCATTGGTTTACCTTCACAAGTCATTAGATCATTTTCTAGTTGTGCTCCACACTGTAACCATTTCTCCTGTTCTGTGGTTGGCGCTGCTTTTTGTTCATATTTGCATAGAGGATGCAGACATTAATGTGTACAGTTTGTTGTGCGGCTAACTTAGCTGCTTGATCTGCAAAGTTATTGCCTTTAGTTATTTCTGATTTATCTTTCTGATGTGCAGCACATTTGCACAATGCTAACTGTTTTGGCAATGTTATCACTTCTAACAGTGTTTTCAGAAGATTTCCATGTTGTACTGGCTTTCCAGTAGATGTAATCATTCCTCTGTTCTGCCAAATTTTTGCAAAGTGATGCACTGCCGAAAAAACATACTGACTGTCTGTGTATATATTTATATCTTGGCCTGCGTGCAATTCACATGCACGTATGACTGCTGTGAGTTCTGCACTCTGTGCAGAGTGTGAGGATGTTAGCGGTTTCGCTTCTAAGACTCTGTCTGCTGTAGTTACTGCATAGCCGACGCAGTTTCGTCCTAGGCTATTTTTAGACGCTGAGCCATCTACAAAAATGTCAGTGAAACCAGCTTGTGGTGTGCTGTGAATGTCAACACGTGGCTTTGTCTCCTCATCTAATTTTTTCATACAGGAGTGTGGATGACCTTCTTTGGGTGAGGCCAAAAGTGTGCTCGGGTTCAACTGACCACACTTCTCGATTCTAATGTGTGATTGTGACAACAAGATTCCAACATACGACAGTTGTCTTGCATGTGTGAGGTAGGACAAATTGGCTTGGAGTAAAATTGAAGTCACTGCATGGGGTACTTTGATAATCAAAGTATGCCCTAAAACAATGTCAGCTGACTTTTTTACTGCCTCTGCTGCGGCTGCGCAGGCTTGCACACACGTAGGCAGGCCTGACGCAACAGAGTCTAATTTACAGGAGTAAAATGCAAGCGGACGTTGTTTTTCTCCAAATGCCTGTGTTAACACTGCTTTCATGTAACCTGCCCCTCCATCTACATGTAAGTAGAAAGGCTTATCATAGTCAGGCAATGCTAGAACTGTATTTGTCTGTAATGCTAGTTTCAAGTTACTGAATGCTTCTTCTGTTGCTGGAGTCCATTGTATTTTATCTTTCAGTCCTAAATTCCTGCCATAGATCATATCTTGCAGGGGTTGGACTGTTTTTGCGTATTCTACGATCCAGGTTCTGCAAAAATTGCAGATTCCTAGAAAACTCATCATTTGCTGTTTTGTGAGAGGTTTTGGAGCGTTCTGTACTGCTAGTTTCCTGCTGGCTAACAGTTTCTTTCCCTCTCCAGTGAGTGTGTGTCCTAAGTACGTAACTTTGGGACTCCACAATTGGAGTTTGTGTTGTGACACCTTGTGTCCTTGCTCGGTTAGATGATGTAATACTGTCATAGTGTGGGCTTTACAGTCATTCTGTGTGTTACCCGTAATCAGAATGTCGTCCACGTACAAGAGAAATTGCCCTGGTGCAGGCAATGTACACAGTGACATAGATTTCTTTAACGCCTCTGCGTACAAAGTTGGGCTGTTTTGGAAGCCTTGAGGGAGTCTCGTGTACATGTATTTTTGGCCATTAAATGTGAATCCAAAAAGGTGTTGAGACTCTGGATGTAATGGCACAGAAAAGAACGCATTTGACAGGTCTATGACTGAAAACCACTGTTCTTTAGGTGTCACTTGATTCAAAATTGTGTGCGGGTTTGCCACTACAGGCGGGATTTGCTCCGTCACTTCGTTTATTGCTCTGAGATCATGCACTAAATGGTATTTTCCCGTGCTTGCCGTTTTTACTGGGAAAATAGGCGTGTTGCAAGTTACTTTGTCCGTTTTTACTAGAATGCCTCCTCTCTCCATGTCAGCAATTACCAGTTTGATCCCTGCTTTCGCTTCTGTTGTCAGGGGATACTGTGGTTTAACTGGTCTGTTTGTAGTGGTTGTTTTTACCACTACAGGGTCTGCACCTTTGATTAGTCCAACATCAGTTGGACCCGTTGACCACAGCTTTTCGGGCAACCGTTTTAATTCTGGGAAGAGCTCTAGTGAGAGTAGGTGTCATTCATTATTTGTGTCAGACATGTGAGTATCTGCACAGTCAGATAAATGAGTTGCTGGCTGTGTCGTAAGTACCCACCCTAATGTGTACCTCATGCATCCTGTTCTACGACCCTGAAGCGATCCTTCATGTGTTTCTTCAGTTTTTTCATATCTGTCTCTTTCAACTTGAGTCAGAATGTGACCTAGCTCCCTCCAGTCTGTGTTTTCATTTCGTGCTACAGACACATGTGGTTTTGGCATTCTATTCATTTCCTGTACTCTTCCTGTTTGTATCACTGAGCACACAGCATTGCCACTTTTAGTTACATAGAGGTGCTGCAATGTAAGCTTCTGTGGGCCTAATCTGTGAATTTGTGTGTCATATGGAGGATCTGGGCCTGGGCTTTTTTTAAATCTTAGAGTATTGTGATACTCATCAAAAGCAAGTGGTCGGGAGTCTGGTGGCAAATACTTTTCAGCCAATCTCTGTAGAGGCTCTAATGGTGGAAGGTCTAGAGTCCAATAGTAGTGGGGCACTCCTACTCCCTCACTGCTATAATTAATCTGTCCCTCCTCTTCTGCCTCTTCATAGTTTAACATCAATTCTGCGTGCATGCCTTGTGCTCCTGGCACTACACCAATTTTTAATTTCTCCATGCTGTCTCTCCCTAGCAGGTTGACTGGACAGGATAGATCGCATATACACTGATTTTTACAGCTCCTGCCACTTTCTCTATGCACTAGCAGTAGGCCTTCTGTTAGAGATTTCACACTAGTGTGACCTGATGCAGACTTAACTGTCAGGGTGTCTTTTGAAAATTTCAGGTTTTTAGGTTTTTGATTTAGCACGGTTTTGCATGCACCTGTGTCACATAACATAAGTCATGGGTTGGCCATTTACATGAATTTTTAGTATGGGTTTGTCTTCTAGCAGTGTGACTAGTTCATACACATTAAATACTTCTGTGTCATCCTGTTTTTCCTCACTTCCTTGTTCTCTGTCTAGTCAATCTTCATTTCTACCTTCTCTGTTCATTCCTGATCTACAATTTCTAGCAATGTGTCCTTCCTTTCCACATCGCCAACAGGTGTTGTCTCTTTCCCTGTCGAAATGTTCTAGTCGGTTGTTTCCTCTGCCTTTGTAACCTCCTCTGCCCCTTCCTCTATTTCCTCTCCTATGTCCTTGCATCTGTCCTCCCAAAAATGCAATAAATCCTGTCTCTGGATCTACTGTGAAAGTGCCTACATTCTCATTTTTCTTTTTTATAACACGGACGGCATGTTCTGCATATTGCAGTGCGTCGGGCAGTGATCCTGTGTTCATAGTCACCCAGTGTTCTTCTACATGTGATTTCACTGGTGGTAGGAGGCCATTTAAAAAGGCATTCTTTAGTTGCTGTTGATATGGGGTCTCTGGACCCTCTTCATAATTTAATCCTGAATGTTGTCTAAACACTGGACGCAGGCGGTCCAGAAAATCAGAAGCTGTTTCGGCTTCTTTTTGTTTCACCTCTCCTATTTTTCCATAGTCAGCCCTTGGGGCCAACCGTACTCTAATTCTCTCATATAAATTTGTTAGGGCATTGATTAGGTCGGTGCTTCCTGGTGCGTATGCTACTCCCCCGGCGTTTGAGCCGGTATAATCTCCTCTAACTGTTCCTATTTTTAATCCTAATAAATCTTGCACTACTTGAAGCATTTCATGACTGTTTAAATACCACTGCCTTCTGATCAGTTCTACAGCGTCCCTCCATGGTATAAAACCTTCATTCAGTGGAGGAACGTCTTTCAGGACATTTTGTCTGTCTTTTTGTGACCACGGACGAAAAACATGTATGTTTGGGCGGTCATCTTGCTCTTCTTCTCCTTCTGGCCCTATTATTAGGCCAAATCTGGGGTTAGCCACTGTTACCATTGGGTAAAAACCAGTGGCTGGCGGGTCGAGTGTGTTTAGCATTGTCTGTGCTTTTGCATAAGGATGATGATGTGTGTGTGACCTAGTTCTTCCTGATATGGGTGAGTGTATAGTGGGTGGTGCTGCAGCTGTGGCTGCAGAAGTGGGTGGCGGCGGTGCATATGGCGGTGGATTAGTAAATGCATTGCGAGCACCGCACGATGTCTCATCTTCTGGTTTTACTAAGCTGGCGGTTAAGTTCTGTTTTTCTGACTGTTTATCTTTTTTCTCTTGTTTTTTCTTTTTGTTTTCCTCTCGCCTAGCTGCTTCTTCTTTCCAGGCCTGGAAATATTGTGATTCTTGCGAGCGTTTTCCTTTCTTTTTTAAGTTTTTTGTTTCTGCTATTTCTTTCAAAAGAGCTTCTTTCAGCTGTGTTAGTGCTGAGGGGCTGCATTTCCCCTCCCAAGTGGGACATTTTGTTTTTTTAGGATTTCTCCATCTACAAGCACTGATTTGTCCGGCGCCTGGACATTTCTTTTCTAGCCACTGCTCGTCAGCAGTGAGTTTTGTGGGCTGATTTCCCATTATCACAGAACTGCAAAGCTTTCTCTGGTATGCTTGACTCGGGGGTGGTTGCTGACATGCCCTTCTACCCTGTGCTATCCACAGGGCGGTGTCAGTTTTATGAGACGGAACTCAACCTTTCCCCTTTATCACCAGTACTTGGGCTTTTGCAGGATACACAAAGAAAACAATAAAAAACAATGGAAGCAGTTCAGCAGCTTATTGTGCTGTAAAATCAACTTACTTCCAAAACACATAGACATACACAGATAGACATTTGCGTGCTAATATGTCACGAAGTACTTCCGGCTACTTCTGAAACCAGTCTAAATATAATTTATCACGAAGTAATTGCGGCTACCTCTAAACCCAGCCTAAACTTAGTTCCTTTCGGCGAACTCAACCTATTTCACATGCTTCACGAAGTAATTGCGGCTACTCCTCTGTCCAAGAGGGAGTGGACAGAGGAGAGGTAAGTGACGGAAGTGACGGACAAGGTAAGCGACTCATGTTGTAACTGACGTCAGACGCCGGAGATTTTGGCGGAAAATTAAAGCGAATGGTAGTTTAGATTTGAATAAATTCCTTTAAGCTTCAGTATAACCAAATACACTTATCAATTGTCTTATAACTAACAACATTTGTCTAAATCATCTCCAACACCCTGGAGAACAACGGGGAGAGTTTAGAGGCTCTCCAAGATTACATTGATCAGTACTTCCAGGATCTTGTGATGAAGAAGGCTCAGAGTGCAGCTTCCCCGGCCAAACCTGACACGCCGTCGTCGAAAAGACTTCGCCCGGCAGATTCCCCCGGCACAACATCGCCAGCCGGCAAAGATATTGTCGACATACTGGAGTCAATCGACCAACGACTGTCCAGTTTCGATGCAAGGCTGTCCTTGGTGGAGATTCTTCACCGGGAATTTAAATCCTTGCGAGAGTCCCTGGAGTTCAGCCAGCAGCAGGTGGAAACGCTCGCTGCTGAAAATGCCACGCTAAGGGAGTCGGTGAAATGTCTCACAGACAATGTTACTCAGCTAAATAGAGAAAATAAAAAAATAAAAGAAACAGTTATAGATCTACAAGCCCGTAGCATGCGTGATAATCTGGTATTTTCTGGTATTCCAGAAGCCGCTGGAGAGGACGCGGAGACCACGGTAAAAAGCTTCATCAAAACCCACCTGAAGCTGCCCGAGGACACGGTGAAGAACATCGTCTTTGATAGGGTGCATCGCCTCGGCCCCATTCGGGCTGCGGCCGGGAGACCACGTCCTATCGTGGCCAAATTCGGCCACTACAAACAAAAGGAACAGGTGAAAAGCCGCGGCAGGGAATTAAAAGGAACGGACTTCAGCGTGAACGACCAGTTCCCCAAAGAGATCCTGGAACGACGCAGGGTCCTCTTCCCAATCCGACGCAGCTTTATCCAGAAGGGCTCCCGCGCTGTCATCGCTGTGGACCGGCTGTACGTGGACGGACAGCTCCACCGCGACCCCGACATCACTCCGTGGCTGTATTAACTTCACACCAGATAAGAATCCGCTACACCCTTTCCCCACCCACTCACACTAACTTGCATTAACATCTGTTTAACTTACTAGTATCAAATCACATCTTAGGTGTGATTTCATAGCAGAATTAACACCGTCACTCTCCGTCAATGGTTTGATCGGAATGTTTCCGGATTTTTTTTTTCTCGTTTTTTGTTCTCTTTTTTCCCCCTCTTGTTTTTATGCTGCTCACCCTTGTTCTTGGTTTCTTTCTTTCTTTTTTCTTTCTTTCACTGCTTCGATCACCTGCTTCCACACTCATACACAAACAACATCCTTTATTTGGACACATACGCACAGCACGATCACGCACAGCCATGCGCTCAACGGCAGCACATTTACATCAGACAGCGCACACAGTCGTATAGGATACACACACTTAAACCAAGCGTACTCATATTAGTAAATATGCACACACATAGTCAGACTCAGGGAGCATCTCACCACACATTTTTTCTCTCTCCCCCTCTTTTTATTTACGAACAAGTGATGTATTCTCTCCACCTGTCTAAGCGACACACACAGCGCACACCCCTAGTTATACACAGACATCTATGGGTGCACTAAGATTCGTTACATGGAATGTAAATGGAGCTGGCTCCAGAGAAAAGAGGTTAAAAATATTTAACCAACTCAAAAAACTACAGGCAGATGTTGTCCTTTTACAAGAGACCCACAGACCTCTTAGAGGTTCGAATGAACTTAAAACACCTGAGTTTCCTAATGTGTTCTCAGCTTGTTATAATTCTAGACAAAGGGGAGTAGCAATTTTAATCCATAAAAAAATTAATTTCACAGTACTCGATACAGTTATAGATCCAGAGGGCAGATTCTTAATCATTAAACTATCTATACTTGATAAAAAGCTATGTATTGTAAGTGTATATGGTCCAAATGTTGATGATCCCTCATTCTTTCACGGTTTTTTCAGTGCACTCTCTGAACACTTAGATGGCACACTTGTTCTTGGAGGCGACCTCAACCTTGGACTAAATGAAGAAATGGATAGGCTCAATACAGCAGGAACTCAGCGTAATTGGCAGTCCATAAATATAATCAAACAGTATATGAGCGACTTTGGTCTTTGCGATGCATGGCGCTCCCTCCACCCCACCAGTAAGGAATATACTTTTTTCTCACATGTCCATCACTCCTACTCTCGTCTGGATTATTTTTTGGTCAGCAGCTCACTGCTGAGGGACATTTCAGACACTGAGATTCACCCTATAGCTGTCAGCGATCATGCTCCTGTATCTTTAACACTAATGCACAAGAATAATACTACGCCTAGTAAAAACTGGAGATTTAATACATCACTGCTTAAAGATGAAGACTTTATTAAATATTTTAAAAAAGAGTGGACTTCATATTTAGACTTTAATGACACTCCCGGAACATCAGCTTCTGTTCTATGGGAAGCAGGGAAAGCTGTGATGAGAGGTAAAATAATTTCTTTCTCATCACATAAAAAGAAAAAAGAAAACAAAAATATCCAGGAATTAGAAAAAACCATCAAATCACTAGAAGAAGCCTATGCGTCCGACCAAGATCAGGAAACATTGAACAAAATACGCAAAACAAAACTAGAATTAAATGAGATAATTGATAAAAAAACAAAATTCTTAGTACAAAGACTACGCTTACAAAATTATGAACATGGTAATAAATCCGGTCAATTTCTAGCAAACCAGCTAAAAATAAATAAAGAAAAAACAACTCTATGTGCTGTTCAAGACTCATCTGGGAATACAGTATATGACCCGAAACAAATAAACAACATCTTCAGGGATTTCTATAAAACGTTGTATTCACCACAAATAAACCCATCTAAAAAGGAAATTGATCAGTTTTTAGACAACATAACTCTCCCAAAATTATTAGACTCTCAAGCAATGGCATTGGATTCGCCACTGACACCAGGTGAACTCCAGGAAGCCCTGATAAGTATGCCCAATAATAAGGCTCCAGGTCCAGACGGCTTTCCTGCAGAATTCTACAAAGAATTCTGGACGATTTTAGCCCCAATTTTTTACAGAACGCTGTTGGAAATCAAAGAAAATGGCAGACTCCCATCAAATATGAATTCTGCAAACATTAATCTCCTGCTAAAACCAGGCAAAGACCCTGTATATCCCTCAAGCTATCGTCCAATATCCCTTATAAATGTAGACCTTAAAATAATCTGCAAAGCTCTCTCGAAGAGACTAGAGAAAATAACCCCCCTCTTAATTCATCCTGACCAAACTGGTTTCATAAAAGGCAGGCACTCATCAACAAATACACGTAGATTACTTAATTTGATAGACTACTCATACAGTAAAAACCTTGAAACTACAATATTTTCTTTAGATGCAGAAAAAGCGTTTGACAGAGTTAACTGGAAATTTCTATTTGCAACTTTACACAAATTTGGTTTTGGATCTTCTTTCATCAGCTGGTTAAAAATATTATATAATTCCCCAACAGCTTGTGTCAGAACAAATGACCAGACATCCTCCAGCTTCTGTCTCCTGAGGGGCACCAGGCAGGGATGCCCACTCTCCCCTTCACTGTTTGCAATTTTTATTGAACCACTAGCAGCAGCAATTAGACAGAATTCAGTAATTAAGGGCATAAAATGCAAGAACGTGGAACATAAAATCAGCCTTTATGCGGATGATGTGCTACTCTTTCTCCAAAATTCACAAACCAATATCTCTGGGGTGATTGAATTGATAAACTCTTTTGCAAGAATATCAGATTACTCAATTAACTGGTCAAAATCTACAGTCCTTCCGATTAATTGCTCCTTCCATAATTCCTCTTCTACTCCACTGCAATCGGGAAATATAAAATATTTAGGTATTAATGTTTCTCCCAAGCTTGCAGATCTAACTAAATTAAACTATATCCCACTTTTAAAGAAAGTAGAAGGCGATCTGGCTAGGTGGAAATGTCTACCCATATCACTCATGGGAAGGTTTGCCGCTATAAAAATGATGGTCTTACCAAAAATAAATTATTTATTCTCAATGATCCCAACTAAACCGCCACAAGATTGGTTCAGATCTCTAGATTCATATATGTCCAAATTCCTTTGGAAAAATAAGCCCCCACGTATAAGCTTAAAAACACTACAAAAGACCAAGGATAAAGGAGGATTAGAACTACCTAACTTTCAGCACTACTTCTTAGCCAACAGGCTCCAATTTATCTCAGGATGGCTAAAACATACCCTCTTAGATGAACCTTGGCTAGATGTAGAACAAGCACTTTGCAATAATCTAGAGATTTCAGATCTACCATTTATCAGCTCAAACATTCAACGACATGAATGCTTCAAAAGCGTCAACATTAGCTCCTCTCTGACAGCATGGTGGGAGTTTCTGAAGTTGACAGAGTCCTCATTAATCCCATGCAAACGTACACCTATCTGGAACAACCCTGACATATTACAAAACAATAATATGATAAACCTTTCAGATTGGAGTGGTAAAGGAATCAAATATTTAGAACATATACTAGAAGGAACAGAATTTATTTCATTTGACAGACTAGTTACACAATATGGGATCAACAAGAAAAGATTTTTAGAATATCAACAAATTAAATCCATAGTAAAAAAGAAATTTAAACCGGGTCAAGTTGAACTACAAACACCACCAAGTGTGGTTCAATTTCTTACTCTTAAAACCCCCAAATTACTATCCAAAATATACAGAATGCTTTCTAAAATAGATGAATCAATATCACTTCCTATTGCAAAATGGGAAGCGGATTTATCAGTTAACTTAGACCAAAACTTCTGGTCTCAGATTTGCTTAAAAACCTTTCATCTAATTAGAAATCCCAGTCTTCAATTAATTCAATACAAAATACTACATAGAGTGCACTATACAGGTCATCGGATGTTCAAGATGGGCTTTACGTCTACCAACAACTGCTCACACTGCCAAACCAATTCACCGGACAATTATATCCACGCTCTTTGGTTCTGTCCACCAGTTCAGAAGTTTTGGCGTGAGATATGTGAAGACTTATCGAAGTGTCTGAAATGTAACATTCCAACTTCTCCTTTAGTGTGTTTGTTGGGCAGCTTAGATAATGTCACTTCAGAAAAGAATATAGCCCACATGGTTTTCACTGCCCTATGCATAGCCAAGAAAACAGTCCTCATGAACTGGAAAAATAAAAATAATCTTAATTCTAACCAGTATAGAAATTATCTATTAGATTACATTAGTCTTGATACAGCCTCTGCCACCACATCAGATCAATTGCTCTGGGCTCCTTTGATCAGCTCCATCACCTAGTGGGGGTGGGGGGGTCATAGTTTGGTCCCGCCTTCACTGTTGTGATTGGTGTGGGGGTAGGGACAGGCTTAGGGCGTCGGGGGGTTCCCCAGGAGCATCTTCCTTGGGGGGCTCAACCCGGGGTAGCGGTCATGGCCAATTAGGGGCTCTGTTGGCTCTTAGGTGACGGTTTCCTCGTGGCTGCGTGCAGCGGGGCTAGGGGAGGGTCTGTGCTGACGGACGTGGGTTACTGACCTGGTAGCCTGGCTGCCCCTGGGTGGGTCCGGGATGGGCGTGAGGTTCTGGGGGCGCTCCGTCTCTGGGCTGGGGCCCTGGCCGGGCCTCGGGGGCTCGGGTCCTGGTTGGTGTGTTGCTGGGGTTGTGGGCGGGTGGGTATATGGGGGCCCAGTCCTGGCGCAGGGCGCCGCCAGTGCATCGAGCCACCTGGGGGACTCTTCAACTGGTGGGGGAGGTTGTCACATCTTGCAGGAGCTTTCCTCTCCTCAGGAATTCTCTCTGCAGGAGGGGGAGATATAGGAGAGGTGGAGGAAGATCTCAGCCTGGGCGTCTATTGTCTTGTGTAGTCTGGAAGATGAGTGGATGATGGGGTGGGTGCAGTTTTCTCTGTGGTGGGGTCGGGTGGGCTGTCCCGGGCTCTGTGGGGCCGGGCGGTGCTGCTGCACTGGGCCCTGGTCCGGATGGGCCTGGGCCCCCTTTCCCTGGCGGGTTGCAGAGCATGGGGGTGCCTACTGGGGTCAGCGGGGGAGCTGGCCCCAGGGAGGGGTCACTTGCCCCTTCCTTTCTTCCCTCCCCATCTCCAGCTGCCTCCCTCTTCCCGCTCCACCACAATCACCCACACATGCAGGTCCTTGGGGTAGGGGTGTGTCACCAGGGTGCAGAGGAGGCATCCCCCCCCCTCTGTCCCCTTCTAGCTGCCTCTGCCTCAATTTTATCTCACAACTTAGACATTCACATTACTCACACTCTCATAACACATACATATAGGATCTTGGGGGTGGGCTCACAACACGGACTCCAAATTACCATCAGGGTGTACACCTCACCCCTGGCGTCGTTGCCCACCTCTCAATTTTAAATACACGTAGACATTGAGGGCTATCAGGAGGGGCTATGCGCTTACCTGCTGCTCTCTGGCAGGTAGCTCCATGCCCTCCTGGGTTTTAATTGCACCTTAGAACACATATACATCAACACTACATATGAGCGGGTAGAGGGAGGTTTGGAGTCTTCTCACACCCCCGGTCTCTGCGGCCTGCTGGAGCGGGGGGGCTAGGAGGAGGAGTTGGCCGTCCGACTGGGGTCTGGTGTGTGGGGCCTCCCTGCTGCTGCGGAGTCGGGGCGGTCTGCTTCTCCCCACTGCAGGGAAAAGGGTAACACCACGTGGGTCTGGGTGCAGTTTCCCCCTCCAGGGGCAAGGGTACCTAGACCCGGTTCTTAGAGTACGCTTGGGGAGTGTGATTGTGTGTACAGCGTCTCTTTATGTCTGTCTCCACGTTGATTGAGTGTGGAGTAATTGCCTATGAGAGCATGAGGGTGGGAATGGATGTTTGTATTTGAGTGTGCCTGTATGTCTGTGTCTATATGTCAGGTTGGGTATCAGACGCCACCTCTCTGGGGACATCTCAGGCCCTCCAAGGTTTGGAGGCCTATCTCCCCCCACCACTTCCCCTGCCGGTGGCAGACGCCCTCAGACATCGATGCGTTGGTGGTTCTTTGTGTCCGGGGGTGGGCGTCCGGGTACACACCGGCTCACTCCTTGGTGGCTGCTTATCCGGGCCTGGAACCTGGGGCTCGCTCGGGCCACTTCGGGGGTGGGGTGCCCTCGGCCTCTCGGCCTGGGGCTCGGTCACTCAGGCACAGCTGGCTGCCGGCGGAGCTCACGGGCACGTCACTGCAACCCCCCCTGGCTTCTGCTCCGCGGCTGCTGAGTGATCCCTCATCTGGGACTCTCCTCAGCTCTTTCTGGGACAGTGGCGCGGCTGCCCCTCTGTTGGTCTTCCTTGGTCTCTTGTGTTCTGGGGGCCTCTGGATGTCTGGAGTTTTGATCTCCTCCATACCTGCTTCATGCCCTGGAGGATGGGACTGTGGCCCCCCACACCCTCTAGCAGATCATTACATGAAGGAACCTTTTAAATACAAGCGCGCTCATGCTCACAGGTGTACACACAGGTGATCACACACACAAACTACACCCTTTTTGGCTCCTACCTCAAAGCACACTGTGCGCTGTCGATCTTACGTGCTGCACAATAATGTTTAATATTAAGTATGTAGTGTTATATTCCCATATATCATTGTGATGTTGTTTATTCTATTACTCTCGTTTTCTTCTGCTTGTTTTCTTTTTTTCTTTCTCAACAGGTGATCCAGGTGATCGATATATGTATTTTTTGTCTGCTTATTTTGTTGGTTTTTGTTTTTTGCCCTTTATCCCCGTCCCTCTTCTCCGCTGTTTTTTTTTTTTGTTTTGTTCTGTTTTTTCCCCCCTCTTTCTTTCTCCCTTTTCTTTTCCCCTGTCCCGTATCTAGCAAGTAAAAAAAATAAAATAAAATAAAATAAACAATAAAAGGTAAATCAAATGGACCATTACGGCAAGGCTGGGATGGTCCATTTGGTAAAGTAAATCCGTTGGGCATCTTTCTTCGCCTTTAGACAATAATTCTGATGGCAAAAGAACCAAACGGGACAGGTTTAAAAAAAAAAAAAAAAAAAAAAAAAAAAAAAAAAAATTGCGGCTACTTCTAACCTATTTTACGCGTATCACGAAGTAATTCTGGCTACAGAAAACCTATAATGCGCATTCTTCTAAACCCTTCCGGCGGTTTAAGACCAAACAGTGTTTTCTCACCCTCAGTCATCTTTTGCTGGTTGTAGGCCGTCTGGATCCCAGCGTCATGGACCAGGACCGGCCTGGATGCGAATTAATGTCCAGGGCTTTCACCTCTACCTGGAGAGGGCTGTCGACAGACTTCGGTGCTGGCTTTCCACGACGTCAGGATACAGCAGTGAGACCTTATTGGAGTCACAGAAATGTGTCTGTTGTTTCCATCGCTAGGCTCGAAGGACCAATTTAAATGACAGGGGATTTCTTTAAATCACCCTGCCGTTCTTCAGCTTGAGACATCTGAGTTAGAAAACACAAACACTGCAGATTGTCTTTCACTCGCCAGGGCAGCCATGGACACATGACCTGCGTCTCATCACTGCCTGCGTTCTTTATTTATACAAGTCTGTGTCTGTGTGTGTGTGACAAAGATGACAACATTATTCTTAGAACTCAGAGCTGAGGTTCCCTTTTTCTATCTGTATGTTCTAGAAGAGAGGAAGCTGCTAGTTGGTAAACAAGTTTATCATCACAAAAGTTATTAGGTGAAAAGTCATGTAGACATTTGCTTAATGATAAATGAAAAAAATACATTTCATGTAGCTGATCACATTATATACAATATTCTCTTGACAGGGCCTAAGGGTCCATCTGTCACCATCGTACAATGCTGTGATTGCAGCCATTCCCCAACTCTCTGTGAATGGGACTCATGGCCATTGATCAGTGTTCTTTGATCAGTGGGTTTTGGTCAGTGATTGTTGATCAATGGTCATGAGAATTTGCATAATTATGATTAAGGAACTGACCTCCCAGCCCATTGTTCCTTCAGTGGGCTGGTTTCAGTCATTATGCAAATGTACTGTTTATAAGATTGGAAACCTGCAGTCAGCTGAGACTGAAGAAGTCACCTGGATGATGACGAAACGTTTCTCCCACAAAACGCTACGTCCAGATGAACAGAATCAACTTTTGGAGATTTACTTTCCTGGATGATTGAGAATGCATCAAGAGAAGCAGTTTATCTCCAGGGAAAGTTGCCTGAGTCTCGGCCCTCTGTGGTACAGGCGCTGTTGACGTTGTTGGACCTGGAACAAAACCCCAACACGTGCAGCCTTGCTCTCAGGTTCACGGCATACTGAATCTTGTTTCTCGCCTGGCTCGGACCTTCCTCAGAGTTTTCTTTAATCAGGTCCAACAACCCCTGCGGCTTCCTGCTGACAAAATGAATATCTACAAAATGCAAAAACTGTTCCTTAAACATGAATCCAGGAAGATTTCCAGACTAAGACCCAGACAGACTTTTAATTCATTTGAAAGCCTGATGCTTAGCCTCGTCCACCCCAGCTGTAAAACTCAGAAACCAGCCTTACTTGTTATCATCTATCGTCCACCTGGGCCTTACACAGAGTTTCTCTCTGATTTCTCAGACTTTTTATCTGATTTAGTGCTCAGCTATGATAAAATAATTATTGTGGGTGATTTTAACATCCATGTAGATGCTAAAAATGACAGCCTCAACATGGCATTTAATCTGTTATTAGACTCAATTGGCTTCTGTCAAAATGTAAAAGAACCCACCCACCACTTTAATCACACTCTAGATCTTGTTTTAACATATGGCATAGAAACTGAACATTTAACAGTGTTTCCTGAAAACCCTCTGCTGTCTGATCATTTCCTGATAACATTTACATTTAGAATAATTGATTACACAGCAGTGGAGAATAGACTTTATCAAAGTAGATGTCTTTCTGAAAGTGCTGTAAGTAAGTTTAAGAATATAATCCACCCACTGTTATCATCTTCAATGCCCTGTACCAACATAGAGCAGAGCAGCTATCTGAACGCTGCTCCAACAGAGGTCGATTATCTTGTTAATAATTTTACCTCCTCACTACGTACGACTCTGGACATAGCTGGACTGGCCGGTGGGCCGATGGTGATTTTTTTGTTTTTATGGTTTTTTGTTTGTTTTTGTTTTTTCCGTAACAGTATAAAAACTGAAAGGTGGTGGATTGGCCAGATGCTGGCAGATGTGTAAAAATAACTCAGTTGTACAGATTCAGTAACATAAGCAAGTGGTGGAGGCCAACAGGTGAGGCCTGTCCAAGTATCAGGTTAACTGAACTTCAGGTAAGAAGTTATGACCTGCAGTCTATCTGGGTCAGATATAAACCAAGTTTAGGTGGAGTTTATTTTCGTTATGCTGACTTTTTACAGTCAGTTACAATAACTCGTACTGCGTGCTAGCTAGCATGACGGAGTTTCTATACAGCTGGGTGGGTGCTATGATGTTACTGATAGTGAATTTTATTTTATTCATAAGGTTAGTTAGTAGAGTTGCCAACCGTCCCATAAAAAACGGAATCGTCTCGTATTCAGAGAAAATACGAGACGATTCCGAGCTGAAAAGGAACACAGTTTGTCCCGAACTTCAGCTAGAATGGAAAAGACACAAAGCTGGATTTATTCTGTCTTTATGCTGCACAGCTGCTTCTTCTTCTCTCATTCTCTCCCCCTCCCTCAACTGTTATTACTTCAATCATGAAACTAATCAATGATCAGCTGATCGGCTTTTCTGTTGCAAGTCCCGTCTTTCTTGTTTGTTTATCGCTTACTTTGCGCCAGAAAGAAGAAAGCAGCGGATGTCGCGTATTAAATTCCGTTCTTTTGAATTCTTTTGGCGACAGAGAAAGGCTGGACTCAGAGTGGTCAAGCTGAAAAAATAATCTTTATTCTTTACATTTCCGGAAATGGAGACCTGCCACATGAACACACAAGCTCAGGTCTGACAGCATTAGAAGCCAGCATGGTTATATAGTTCTGCTGCACATCACACACACACACAGTTTACTTAGTTCCGCTTTTTCTATACTTCCTGTTTTCTGCACAAGACATACAGTCTACTCTGTGACTTTTGGCATACATTCTAACTCACAAGGGCGTTTTCCTACACTGGGCTCTATAAAACAATATAAACAGAAAATAAGCATTAAGAATATATATTCATATCGTAACACGCGTTAAACAACAGCAGCAGCACGTTTAAGCTTGATCAGCTGTTGTTAGAATTTATTTAATATTAATTTCTAGTATCAGCTGATGTTTGCTGGAGCCACAGCTGTAAAGCTGCTGGTCATGATGTCGGTTTGGTTATGTGGTGAGAGGGAAACATGAAGATGAAACCAGGAGATGTCCTTACTGAATCATCAGAGCTGAACAGGTGATGTAGAAACAGGTTTACCTTTTAGGTGACATGAATGAGTTGAAGTTATGAACTGTTTCTGAGAGACAAATAACACCAGGATCCTTTTCTACGTAGCTGACAGCTGGTAACTGTGCAGGGGCGGGTCTAGCAAAGTTTTGCCAGGTAGGGCATTAACAGGGAGAGGGGGGCACAAAGAAATACTTTTCTTTCTTATTCTCATTTAAAATGTCTATTTTTTAATAAATAATTATCTGAATCTTACAACCAAAGTTTTCATCTGATGTAAAATGTATAGAAATCCATTATTATAGTAATTTTTTTCAGGGTCCCATCATAATTACAAACATCAAAATACTGGCATCATATACAGTACTCATATACTGTATATGATGCCAGTATTTTCCCACATTTTCTAGATTCTGTACCAGTACTGTGTGTAAAATGCCATCAAAAAGTCAATTAAGTTTTATTCTTTCTCACCTGTCTTTCTGTCTCCTTTCACTTTTTAAAGGTTGCCATGTTAGAAAAAATATTTTGCCCTGCCATGCTGTTTATTGATGTGGTAAATGAAGAGTTTATGAAAATATATCTAAATCTGTCATTTATTATTTTTAATATTCAGTAATGATCATGTCTCACCTCTAGTCTTCTCTGTCTTAATTTCAGATTTCCTCCATGTGTTGTAGATAGTTCAGGAGGTTAACTCAACCAAGCAGTCTTTGGGTTTCGGCTAAGTACTGTTTAGAATACCAGAATAAGGAGGATGGTGTAGGTTTAAGTTTATTAGATACATATACCAACAAGACAGCGTACATCACTGTCACAACAGCGTTTGTTTTCATTCAAAGGCTTTATGGTTTTTCCTATAATGGTGGGCCGGTCTCTAGTCAGAATGGCCGGTTCTTCATCCCAGTCCAGCCTGTGTGGTGATGATGCTGCGTGGCTACATTTCACCTCACAGGTGAAGCAGAAGAACTCCTGCACTGGTTTGTCCTTCAGTCTCAGACTCTCACACATCATCACTGTATTTTCATAAATGTATGTAACTGAACTTTTCTTTTTCAGACCCTGATGAGGTGACCGGTCCTTCCTCGTCCCTCACTCATCATCATCAGTTTACCTTATAGAGATCAGAGACTTCATCTCAGACTCATCAACCAACAGCTCGTCATCAGATCCATCAGCGGGACAGCCTGGTAGCCCACCTGCCTCCCACCAGACACGGGCACACCTCAGCTTCAGGCGTCTCTTTGACTTTTTACTGCTTCACATTTCACAGAAAATGAATAAACCCCGTTTCACTGCTCTTCATTATTTTGTTGTATTTATTTATTTATTTATTTTAGTCATGGTTCTGGGTCCTCCTGACGCAGCACTTTGTGTTTCCTTGTGATATTTCTGTATTTTGATTTAAGTCTTGGTTCATTAGTTATATTCCCTGTTCAGGTCCTTGATTATTTAGTATTTTGCCCTCTGTGTCTCAGTTTTATATTGTGGTGTGACTTCTTGTGTCGTGGTTTCCTTCATGTTTTATTCTGATATATTTCCTCAGCATGTCATGCCACCAGTAGGCAAACATGGTGTTAGTATTTGGCATGCAGCCAGGAGGCAGCCTGGGATCGAACCACCAACCTTCTGATTAGTGGCTGACCTGCTCTGCCCCCTGAGCTACAGCCACCCAACACACACCTGACGTGTAAAATCTCAATCTCAATATTTTTCAGACTTAAACAGCCAAAGTAAATAAACTTTATTAATAAATTAGTAAATAAACTTTCTTTATACAGCACCTGTCACAGTACTGAGTGTGCGACCCTGGATTTGTGCTTCTGTAACTATATTATTTGATTATTGTTGTTCATAGTTTGGCTCCTTTAGTTCTTAGTGATTGTAGTCCTTCCTGCTCTGAGCCTGTGTTTGGTTCCCATGTCTCCTCTCTGCCTGTCCCGTGTTCCACGTCTAGTCTCTCCCCACTCAGTCACGTCTCGATGCTTCAGTGTGAAGCGAGATCATTCAACTGGAGACCAGAACAACTAACGACGGAGGCTCCAGAAAAGTGCAATCAAACGATGAGTTTATTAACCCAGGAGAGGCAACATCAGCATATGTCTTCCTCTGACAAAAATACATGAAAATGTACGCCCCCACGTACACGTCAAGTACAGGTCAAAAATACATTGTTGACAGACATGGGTACATCTTGTACAGTTTTAATAGCTATAAACAGACATATAACTTCTCTTTTCTATAACACTTGCCTTTTAAGGTAATAAACTTCAAGCCTCAGGGTCTCTAGTGGCTAATTATTGACCCTCGTCACCAATCACTAAGTAGACAGAACTGGCGCAGGTCTTAAAAAGAAGCAGAAGACACTTGGGCCTTCACTCACCCTGCTGCTAGATTTATGTGTATTGTAAGCATGCATGCAATTAACCTGCTATGTTCTCATCCTCCCTCAACATGTATCACCTGAACATCGCGCCAGTGAAGCTTACAACCCTCCTGGATGGAACATCAACTCTAAACAAGCACAGATAAGCAATGTGTATAAACTGAACTAAGCCTGTGAATAGAAAGGTCAATATGGTGACAAACATCTTCAATATAACCCTGTAAGAAATATTACTGATAGACTAATGCTGTAAAACATGTTATTAATGCAGTTATCATAAGGCAGGTTATATGGCAGCAATAAAAGAATTTCTGAATCCTAACATTCTCTCTTTTGACATTCCAACAAGGAATGTCACCAAACTTCGTGTTGTATCACTCCCTTCCCCACTCTATGGGTTCTAAGTTCATCTGGTAGATGCCCTCAACCCAGCCAGGGTTCGCAACCCTCGCCATTATCTTTACCAACAATCCTCTGAGACAAGGAATGATACAACAACCACCGATGACCAGTATTCCCAAAAATGTGGCCAAGGAAAACATCACTGACATAGCCGCACCTTTCCATTGTCCAAACACGGATGTCCTCCAGAACTCCAGCAGGTTTTCGATACCTGAGTGCTCATGCATAGTTTTAGACAAAGTTTTCAGGCCCTCCAGATCTTGGGTTACTGAGCCATCTGGGGCAATATTATTGGGGATAAAGGTGCAGCACATGTCTCCGAACATGGCACGCACACCCTTCTCTGCCAACAACATGTCAAAGGCCATTCGATTCTGCACTCCCATCAGCGAACTCGGACCTAATTGTTCTGCGAACCCCACCATGGCGTCCCTGGTTAGGTTAGAGAGTCTCAGCAAGTTGTAATGAACATAGTTAATGCGATCAGCATTCTTATTAGGCGTTATCCAAATGAATATACTTTCAAATCCTGCAGCTACAGGATTTACCAGCTTGTACTCATTAGGAACTCCCCTGGGCACTCCTATGGAGTCTATCCAGGTCGGCGAGATCAGGCAAGGATCATAAGCATGTGTACCCTGGGTCCCTCTTTTGGCCAAAATGTGTCTCTTACGTCTAGCGGAAACGTGTTTGCCCCACGAGGGGCCCCAAACAGCCTTACGGAAGTGAGTGGTTGACTGGTTACCGTTGCCTTTCTATGAACTTGAAGTAGTCTGGCCATTCTCCTCTGACCTCTGCCATCAACAAGGTACTTTCATCCAGAGACCTGCTGCTCACTGAGTATTTTCTCTTTTTTTGGGTCTTGGTAAACCCTGGAGATGACTGTGTCCATAAATCCCAGTAGATCAGCAGTTTCTGAAATACTCAGACCAACATCCATGCTGCTTTCACTTGCCTTTCTTCCTGATACTCAGTTTGAACTTCATCAGGCTGTCTTGACCATGTCTAAATGCTTTGGATTGCTGATCGGTGATTGGTTGATTAGATATTTGCATTAACCATCAGTGGAACAGGCGTACCTAATAAAGTGGCTGCTGAATGTACGTAGTCAGACTTTACTGGACACTCCAGTAGTTGGTGATATGCTCTCATCTTTGTCTTTTTTCTGATGCTTATAATTTCACAAGTATCATTTTTCTTTTCTCAGTTTCAGCAGTTCTATTGTATAAAGTTTATTGTATAAATAAATCCTTCACCTTTCATGTTTGTGTCTGAACACTTTTTACTCTACATTAGGGCTATGTTTATATAGAACTGTTTCTAGAATCAGTCACGTTTTTAAAAAAGTTATAAACAAGAAACATTTTGATGTTTAAGTCTTAAAATTGTGGTTAAAGGTTTTAGTCATTCATCGCTGAGCTGAAGTGACTGACTGACTTTTTGTGTTCTGAGAAATGTGAAAAAGGTTTTTATTGATGAAGTTTCTTTTGCACAGATGAGTCTGTGTTATGAAAATTATCTTAGCTGTTTTGAGAACAGTATGATGAGTGGTAAAAATGACTTCTCTGTTGTGAGAATTGCACCCATGAGACTGAGAAAAGCTGTAAAAGCTACATTTTAAGCCTACAGCCTATCACATATGGAGTAGAATAGCCTTTTATTATGATTGTACATGTTACATACAAAGTTGTGAGTGCTTTGCACCAACTGTGCATGGAGTAAATATATATAAATCATATGAAGTTACACTTCTGTCTATCATTGTTTGTTTGCTTTTCTGGTCTGTAACAATTATCATTTTCTCTCTCTTCCTTCAGTGAACGTTTTCAAGCATGGCTTGATCAGATAGAAAAACAGAGAGAACTGCTAAAGCTGATTTCTGACTTCACTAAGAAGAAGGAGCGCTGTGCAGAGAAACTGAGGGAACTGGCCCGGGAGCTGGAGTCCATCAGAGGGAATTCCAACATTGCGCAGTGTGTTGGTGGTTCAGCATCTGTGTTGGGAGCTGCATGTCTGATTGGGTCAGGCATAGCCATGATGCTCACAGGTGGAGCTGCTGCTCCTCTTTTAGTTGCAGCAGCAGGATTTGGAGGGACTGGTATTACAGTCCAGATTGGAACTTCACTGACTGAACATTTTTTATCCAGCAGCAAACTGAAGAAGCCGAGAAGCTAACAAAGGAAAGTGAAACAGTTCGACAAGAAATCAATAAACTGTTGGAGAAGCTAGAAGAAAAAAAAATACTATGCTGACTATACTTCATGGGGATGGAAATATCAAGGGAATACTGATGGAAACACAAGGCATTCTAGACAACATAATTGCGATATTCCCAATCCATTTGTCCCAGAAATTTTAATTCCCATTGTAACATTAATCATGTTGTTGTCTGATAAAAGCTTTAGGAAACAACTGAAAAATACTGCAATAAGAATCGGACTTAAAAAAGGTGCCATGGTAAGTTTTTAATAATTTATGTATAAAGGCTGATTATAAATCAGCGATGTCTTTGCATTGGCTACTGTTCACTGATGTATACGAAAGGCTTGCCTGATATTACTCTTATCATTGCTGTACACACACACATATATTATATTTCATCATCAGATTATAGGTGGAGCTGCTGGATTGATGTTTGAGCTCCCTGAATTAATTGGCAACTGGGCGAAAATGATTGAGAAGAATCATGTGACTGAAGCAAGCCAATCAATGAGAGAAACAGCGGACATAATCTTGAGGGAAACTGATGGCATCAGGTAATTTTTAGTTGTGTTTTTTTTTTTAAAGAAATCTGAATAAACAAATTGTATAAGTCAGTGGTTCCCAAACTTTTTTTGCTGGGCCCCCCTTGTTTTACAAGAAAAATGTTCGCGCCCCCCCCACCCCCCGCGCGTGCACGCGCGCACGCACAAACACATCCTCCAACCACACACACCCACATTTTGCTCCTTTGCAGTTTATTTCACACCTCAAACATTTAGTAAACAATTAAGCAAATACAAGTAATCTGCAATAAATTACAGGTAGTAATAAAATAAACTATTAACTCTTTTACGCTGCGTCCGCACCTACACGGGTATTTTTGAAAACGCAGCTGTTTCATCCACACGTAAACGCCGTTTCAAATCACTGAAAACAGAGATTTTTTTAAAACTCCTTTTTTGCGTTTACGTGTGGACGAGGAATACAGAGTTCGTCACGCAACGTCAAAGGTATGTGCCTTTTTTCACGTCACGCTGTGTGCACGTTACTGTTTACATGAGATGAATTGCAGAATGGCAGATAGAGACAAAATACTGTTAATCTGACTGTCTGCAGGTTTTACACACTTACATACACACACGCAGTTACTGTCCCTCCATTTAGAAAGGCAGAGGCATCACGGTGTGATTATTTTACATGTAGTTGTTTTTTTTTCCTGTGTAATAATGTTCAACATTGCTATCAATACATTTTTCAAAAAAATCCCTCTCTGTGCAAAATGGGTTCAAAAACATAAACAACTGTGGGATACTGTTTGTCCGTGATTTGAACCGGGGGAACAAATCGTGGCAGGATCAGCCTGATGTTATTTGTATCCCGCTGTAACTTTACTGTATAAAGAGCTAACATCTCCAAAATGTCAGGAGTAGTTAGTCATTACAACAAGTGTTTGTGAACTAAAAATCAAGAATATGGGATCCTGTTTGTCCGTGATTTGGAGAGCCGAGCGCTGCTCCCGACGAAGGGAAAACCAATTATGCAGGGAGACCTACCTCGGCACTTGTGCAGGTGAAACCAAAGGGAAGATATGCTTCACCATATTTTCTAGTCTTTGGCTTAGAATGAAGTTGGTTTGGAAACATATTCAGCGATGCTTCATCTCCTGCTTTGCGTTTGTAGGTGCCCCGTGCTAGCAGTGTCCAAGCGTTGTTGTTTTTTTTGTTTTGTTTTGTTTCCCTTTTCATGCTGCGCCCCCCCTGCAATGGCTCTGCGCCCCCCCAGGGGGCGGGCCCCACACTTTGGGAAGGTCTGGTATAAGTAATTCTCTATTAATTTAATAAAAATTTGTTTCATGTGTGACTAAATGACAAATATTGACACTAACAGTTTTCAAATAGAGTACCAGCTTTGGTTTGAAGATTCATGTTAGTGTGTGTGTTTTTTATTTACAGGAGGACCTTAGACAAATGGAGTGATTTTTTGTCAGACGGATGAGTTCAAGAAGAAAGCAGATGTGAGGCCAAGAGATCAACACTTTCCTAGGCACAGTCAACATCTGTTTTCTCTGCAGCACACTTTAAGCACATTCATAATATGCACAATAAATGTTTTTTTAATTGACATTGTAATAAATAATGTACAAAGAAATGATATTCATCGTGAAATGGCGTGATGGCGCCGCCATTGCGTAAAATTGTAAAGATTACCTCTCCATAAAGATCTGAGCTCTTTCTGTGCCTCTGCTGCAGTTACAGGGAAACCTGACAACAGATGTTTTCTGGAGAATCTGCAGCACAGACTGTATTTTTCTATCAAAACTTTTAAAACTTCTTTCCTTTTGTTTTCTGAAAAACATGTTAAGTCTGATGGATTTTGTGCTTCCACTGAGTGGATGCGTTTAAAAAAAAAAAAAGATTGTTTTTTTCCTTTTCGTTTCTTTGTGGTGCTTTTTCTTTCATTTTTATGATGTAACACAGATACGATGCTAATGTACGAATCAGTGTGTGAAAAGTTTACATAAGAACGAAAAAAATATTCATCAATTAAAAAGCACAAGAAAAAGAAAAGTCCAGCACCTACAACAAACTATTCAGACTTTTGGCAAAAGCCGAATGCTCCAAATAATTCAGAATGAAGGTCATGATGCACGGATTCATGCCAAGGCCTCCATCTCTGACTAGTCGTGTCTGATACTGCAACTTTTCGTATTGAACCAATAACAAATAAACATAGGACCAGTATTGCTGATACCAGTTCTGATACTGACACTTTTAACTAATAAAGCAGTTTATGTAGAGGAGAGTAGTTTCCCATGATTTATAAGAGGAATCATCATCAATTTGTAAATTCTGAACACATTTTAAGGACCACTAAATCACTGCAAATTTGTCTTTTAAAGCACTTTGAGTCAGCTTCTGTTATTTGAATGTGTTATGTAGATAAAGTAGACTTGACACTGAACACAAATTGTTAATATTGCAATGATGACCGATAACACCAATGACCAATAAACGTATTTCATGCTGAATACCTGGCATCCGTTATAACTGAAATGTTATTTTCAGCACTGTTTATTCTTTGATTCTCTGGAGGGACTGTGACAGTGACCTCTGTGGTCTGTGTCTGTCTGAAGAATTTCCTTCCTTCTTTCTTCGTTTCTTTTGCTGCTTGTTTGCTGCACTGCTCGGTGCTGCTGAGTCACCTGACTGCAGAGGGGGCGGAGCAAGGTGTGTCTGCATGAGAGGAGCAGAGGTTGCACAGACGTGTCTATTCTGTGATGAACAGCAGCCACGTACTGACCTTAGAGAAGGCGAATCACTCGTTTACGGGTGACCGTGGTTCACGGGGTTGGAAAGCTCATCTTGTAACCGGAAGATTGTTCGATCCCCAGCTCTGTCTGTCTTGGTCGTTGTGTCCTTGGGCAAGACGCTTCGCCTACCGCCTACTGGTGATGGCCAGAGGGGCCGATGGCGCGATATGGCAGCCTCGCCTCTGTCAGTCTGCCCCAGGGCAGCTGTGGCTACAACTGTAGCTTGCCTCCACCAGTGTGTGAGAGTGAATGAATAGTGGAATTGTAAAGCGCTTTGAGTGCCTAGAAAAGCGCTATATAAATGCAATCCATTGTTGCGGGAATTGTCGTCTTGTGTGTGGCTGGGTGCAGTGAGGAGTGTATGTGATGTGTGTGTGAGCATGCGCGTGAAGGAAAACGCGGTGAGCGGAAGGGAAAAAAAAAGAAAGTGTCACGGGTAGAGAGGGCGACCGGGAGCAGCGTTCTAACGGGCTACAGCCTATGCAGTGTGTTTTGAAGTGTGAAGTACCGTTATTAAAGCATCATCTCTTCATCTCTTATTGTTTAGAATACCAGAATAAGAAGGATGGTGTAGGTTTAAGTTTATTAGATACATATATACCAACAAGACAGTGCACATCACTGTCACAACAGCGTTTGTTTTCATTCAAAGGCTTTATGGTTTTTCCTATAATGGCGGGCTGGTCTCTAGTCAAAATGCCCGGGCCGGTTTTTTGTCCCAGTCCAGCCCTGACTCTGGATACTGTAGCTCCGGTGAAAACTAAGGCCTCAAATCCGAAGTACCTGACTCCGTGGTATAATTCTCAAACACGTAGCCTAAAGCAGATAACGCGTAAGCTGGAGAGGAAATGGCGTGTCACAAATTTAGAGGATCATCATTTAGCCTGGAGAAATAGTTTGTTGCTTTATAAGAAAGCCCTCCGCAAAGCCAGAACATCTTACTATTCGTCACTGATTGAAGAAAATAAGAACAACCCCAGGTTTCTCTTCAGCACTGTAGCCAGGCTGACAAACAGTCAGAGCTCTGTTGAGCCAACAATCCCTTTAACGTTAACTAGTAATGACTTCATGAACTTCTTCACTAATAACATTTTAATCATTAGAGAAAAAATTACCAATAATCATCCCACAGATGTAATATTATCTACAGCTACTTTTAGTACCATTGATATTCATTTAGACTCTTTTTCTCCAATTGATCTTTCTGAGTTAACTTCAATAATTACTTCCTCCAAACCATCAACGTGTCTTTTAGACCCCATTCCTACAAAACTGCTCAAAGAAGTCCTGCCATTAATTAATTCTTCAATCTTAAATATGATCAACCTATCTCTAATAATCAGCTATGTACCACAGGCCTTCAAGCTGGCTGTAGTTAAACCCTTACTTAAAAAGCATCTCTAGACCCAGCTGTCTTAGCTAATTATAGGCCAATCTCCAACCTTCCTTTCATATCAAACATCCTTGAAAGAGTAGTTGTCAAACAGCTAACAGATCATCTGCAGAGGAATGGCTTATTTGAAGAGTTTCAGTCAGTTTCAGAGCTCATCACAGCACAGAAACAGCTTTAGTGAAGGTTACAAATGATCTTCTTATGGCCTCTGACAGTGGACTCATCTCTGTGCTTGTCCTGCTAGACCTCAGTGCAGCGTTCGATGCTGTCAACCATAATATCCTATTAGAGCGATTAGAGCACGCTGTAGGTATTACAGGTACACTTTTGCAGATATGTGATGTCAGTGGTTTGTATCATATCTATCTAATAGACTCCAATTTGTTCATGTAAATGGAGAGTCCTCTTCACACACTGAGGTTAATTATGGAGTTCCACAGGGTTCAGTGCTAGGACCAATTCTGTTTACATTATATATGCTTCCCTTAGGCAGCATCATTAGAAGACATAGCAGAGTTTCTAAAAATAACAGAGCCTTTATTAATGCCATGCAAACGTACACCTATCTGGAACAATCCAGACATATTACAAAGGAATAATATGATCAACTTGCCAGGTTGGAGTTATAAAGGAATTAAATACTTGGAACATATATTAGAAGGAACAGACTTTATTTCGTTTGACAGACTAGTTACACAATATGGGATCAACAAGAAAAGATTTTTAGAATATCAACAAATGAAATCCATAGTAAAAAAGAAATTCAATCCCAGTGAAGCTGAATTACAAACACCACAAAGTGTGGTACAATTTTTTAATCTAAAAGCCCCCAAATTATTGTCTAAAATATACAGAATGCTTTCTAAAATAGATGAATCAATATCCCTTCCTATTGCAAAATGGGAAGCAGATTTATCCATCAGCTTAGACCAAAACCTTTGGTCTCAGATTTGCTTAAAAACCTTTCAATGGATCAGAAATCCCAGTCTTCAATTAATTCAATACAAAATATTACATAGAGTGCACTATACTGGTCATAGGATGTTCAAGATGGGCTTTACGTCTACCAACAACTGCTCACACTGTCAAGCAAATTCACCGGACAATTATATCCACGCTCTTTGGTTCTGTCCACCAGTTCAGAAATTTTGGCGTGAGATATGTGAAGACTTATCGAAGTGTCTGAAATGTAACATTCCAACTTCCCCTTTAGTGTGTTTGTTGGGCAACTTGGATGAGGTCATTACAGAAATAAACACAGCTCACATTATTTTTACAGCCCTATGCACTGCCAAGAAAACGGTCCTCCTTAACTGGAAAAATAAAAATAATCTTAATTCTAACCAATATAAAAACCATCTAATAGATCAGATTAGTCTTGATACAGCCTCTGCCACCACATTTGATCTATCCCTTTGGGCTCCTTTGATCGGCTTCATCACCTAGTGGGGGTGGGGGGTCATAGTTTCGTCCTGCCTTCGCCATTGTGGTTGATATGGGGATAGGGACGGCCTTAGGGCGTCTGGGGAGTCCCTAGGAACGTTTTCCCTGGAGGGCCTAACCCGGGGGTTGTGGCCATGACCTGGTTAGGGGCTCTGGTGGCTCTTAGATGGTGTTTTCCTTGTGGCTGCGAACAGATGGGGAGGGTCTATGCTGGCGGACGTTGGTTACTGGCCTGGTGGCCTGGCTGCCCCTGTGTGGGTCCGGGATGGGCGTGAAGGCTTGGGGGTGTGGGGGTGCTCCACCCCCGGGGCTGGGGCTCAGGCTGGGCCTTGGGGGCTTGGGTCCTGGTTGTTGTGTCGCTGGGGTTGTGGGTGGGTGGGTTCATGGGGGCTCAGCCCCGGTGCGGGGGACGTCTGGTGCATCGGCCCAACTAGGGGGCTCTCTAACTGGTGGGGAGGCTGTTATATCTTTGCAGGTGGTCTCCTCTCTACAGGAGCTCACTTTGCAGGTGGGGGAGAGATATAGGAGAGGTAGAGAATGAACTCAACCTGGGTGTCTATTGTCTTGTGTAGTCTGGGAGATGATTGGATGACGGGGTGGGTGCAGTTTTCTCTGCGGTGGGATCGGGTGGGCTTCCCCGGACTCTGTGGGGCGGGGTGGTGCTGCTGCTGTGGGCCCCAGTCCGGATGGGCCTGGGCCCCGTTGCCCTGGTGGGTTCCAGAGTGTGGGGGTGCCTACTGGGTTCAGCGGGGGAGCTGGTCCCAGGGAGGGGCCGCTTACCCCTCCCTTTCTTCCCTCCCCATCCTCAGCTGCCTCCCTCTTCCCGCTCCACCACACCCACCCACACATGCAGAGCTTGGGGTGCAGGTGTGTCACCAGGGTGCAGGGGAGGCACTCCCCCTCTGTCCCCTTCTGGCCACCTGTGCCTCAATTTTATTCCGTAACCTAGACATCCACATTACTCACACTCTCACATAACACATACATATAGGGCCTTGGGGGTGGGCACGTTTTACAGCATCCAGAGGATGGTCTGTGTATTCAAACCCACCTCTGGCGCTGCTGCCCTACCCTCAATTTTAATGCATATAGACACTGAGGGTTTTCAGGAGGAGCCGTGCTGCTCTCTGGCAGGAAGCACCGTGCCCTCCTGTGTTTTAAATGCACTTTAGAACAGCACACAGCAACACTACACATGAGCGGGCGGAGGGAGGTTTGGGGTCTTCACTCACCCCTGTTCTGTTAACCGTCGGGGCTGGGGGGCTGGGAGGAGGTGCTGGCCGTCAGATTGGGGTCTGGGATGCGGGGCCTCCCTGCTACTGCAGATAAGGAGGCGGTCTGCTTTCCCCCACCCCAGAGAGAAGGGTTACATCTCCTGGGTCTGGGTACGGTTTGCCCATCTGGGTGCAGGGGTACCTGGACCTGGGATATAGAGTATGTTTGGGGAGTGTGAATGTATGTACAGTGTCTATTTGTGTCTGTCTCCCCGTCGGGTGAGTGCCGAGTATTTGTTTGTGTATATGGGGGTGGGAATGCACGTTTGTGTCTGCGTGCGCCTGTTCGTCTGTGTCTATATGTCAGGTTGGGTCTTAGACTCCACCTCTCTGGGAACATGTCAGGCTCTCCGAGGTATGGAGGCCTATCTCCCCTCACCACACTCCCTGCCGGTGGCTGATGCCCTCAGACGTTGGTGTGTTGGTGGTTCTTGGTGTCTGGGGCTGGGCGCTCATGTATGTACCAACTCACTCCTGGTGGCCGATTGGCGGGGCCTGGTGCCTGTGGCCCAGCTGGGCCCCTTCTGGGGGGTTGGGGTGCCCTTAGGCCTCTGGCCTCTGGGCCTGAGGCTCGGTCCTCTCTGGCACAGCTAGCTGCCGGAAGAGCCCGCGGGCACGTCACTGCAATCCCCTCTGGCCTCTACTCCGTGGCTGCTGGGTGACCTCTCGTTTGGGGCTCTACTCAGCTCTTCCCAGGAGGGTGGCATGATTGCCCCTTTGGTGGTCCTCCTTGGGTCCTCGTATTCTGGGGCCTGGATCTCCTCCATACCTGCTTCATGCCCTGGGGGACGGGGCTATGGCTCCCCACACTCCCTAGCAGATTGTTACATGGAGAAACCTTTTTTGTCTCAGATTGACGCTGAAAAACTAGTTCATGCATTTATTACTTCCAGGCTGGACTACTGTAATTCATTATTATCAGGAAGTCCTAAAAACTCCCTGAAAAGTCTTCAGTTAATCCAAAATGCTGCAGCAAGAGTCCTGACAGGGACTAGAAAGAGAGAGCAGATTTCTCCTGTATTGGCATCCCTTCATTGGCTTCCTGTTAAATCCAGAATTCAAAATCCTGCTCCTCACATACAAGGTCTTAAATAATCAGGCCCCATCTTATCTTAATGACCTTGTAGTACCATATCACCCTATTAGAGCACTTCGCTCTCACACTGCAGGCTTACTTGTTGTTCCTAGAGTATTTAAAAGTAGAATGGGAGGCAGAGCCTTCAGTTTTCAGGCCCCTCTTCTGTGGAACCAGCTTCCAGTTTGGATTCAGGAGACAGACACTATCTCTACTTTCAAGATTAGGCTTCAAACTTTCCTTTTTGCTAAAGCATATAGTTAGGGCTGGACCAGGTGACCCTGAATCCTCCCTTAGTTATGCTGCAATAGACGTAGGCTGCCGGGGGATTCCCATGATGCACTGGGTGTTTCTTCTTCACTCACCGTGTGTTAATAGACCTCTCTGCATTGAATCATACTTGTTATTAATCTCTGTCTCTCTTCCACAGCATGTCTTTATCCTGTCTTCCTTCTCTCACCCCAACCAATCACAGCAGATGGCCCCTCCCCTCCCTGAGCCTGGTTCTGTCGGAGGTTTCTTCCTGTTAAAAGGGAGTTTTTCCTTCCCACTGTCGCCAAAGTGCTTGCTCATAGGGGGTCATATGATTGTTTGGTTTTTCTCTCTACCTATTGTTGTGGGATCTACCTTATAATATAAAGCGCTCTGAGGCAACTGTTGTTGTGATTTGGGGCTGGATAAATAAAACTGAATTTAATGTTAGTGGGAGCTTCTCCTCGTAAGGCCATGAAAGTAAGAGATTTGATTTAAAATTGATATCTGAAGCTAACTGGAAGCCAGCGCAGACACTTTAACGATACGTTACAGAATGTGATGCTGGTTGCTGCTAACAGACTTCAGTTTGTTCGCTAACTAGTGACATAACTGACAACTGTGGCAAAACGAGGAGGCTGGCACTAAAAATCATTTTACTGCCCCTCCACGACCTTTGACCCTGCTGCTACTTCCTATCAACATCACTCTCTTCCCCTTATTTAGGCTGTAATTTTGACATCATGTGACCTCTGACCTCAAATGTTTTCCAAAAACACACCTAGAAGACCAAAAAAAGGTGGTGTCCAAAGAACTCAGAGAGTTTGTCTGTAGACTGATTCAGAGGTTGAATCCAGACTGTCAGCTGTAACTGAGTCTGAGTTGGGTTAATGCACCGCCTCCTCACTTCATGGAGAGGAGTCAGAGGTCACAAAAACAGCTGGCGCCCTCTGCTGGTGCAAACAGAACTGACACCACTGCGAAGTTCAATCACAAACATGCCACCAACATTCACACCTGTCTGAGAATCAGCGGTTAGCCTCACAGGCAGGTGTTCGGACTGTGGGAGGAAGCTGGAGAACCCAGAGAGAACCCACACAGGAAGAACCCACACTTAGATTCACATCAAACTGCAAAAAGAGCTTTTGTAGAGCTTCTGCGCTCGCCGACCACTTTATTAGGTAACCTTACTACTGCCATGTTGGTCCTGTGGTGCTGGAAACGTTGGTCAGAGGCTTCACTCCATGATGGCATCTCTGCTGCCACATGCTCCCCCTTCAGAATATTAGAAAACTGTTTTATTTTAAAAATAACATGATTTCAATTTGAATTTGATGCTCACTCAGCTCTTTATCACACACACACACACACACACACAGGGCAGACTCACACAGGCTCATGTGTGGCCATCGTTCTGACCTATGACATAAGACTTTAAGCCTGGTTTTAGTTATTGGGTTTTAGACTCCTCAGGAAACATCATAATTCTGGCTAAAGTTACAGTCTGTAACATTTTTCTCCTCTAGATGTCAGCAGAGGGCTGTTTTCTTACTGTTATTGGACAAATCAAAAACATTCAGTATTGAGTAACTGTAACCACAAATGGCGTGGACATGTTTGTGTAATTACACAGTATTTTATGGATACTTAAGAGCAGTGTTGGTCAAGTTACTTGAAAATAGTAATTAGTTACTAATTACTGATTACTTATTTTCAAAAGTAATTAGTTACTTTATTACTTAGTTACTTTGTAAAAACATGATGCACAACCTGAATACAAAGTAAAGCAATTGACTTTTCAGCCCAATTCTACTTTTTCTGCACAATACGTCATATAAAAAAAATGAAAAAGCCTCTTTTTAAAAATTGTTTTATTAGTTTTAATCTTTTAACTTCATGCATCAAACAAACATTAAATTATATGCAACAGTCTTTGACTTGAAGAAATTTAAATAAATAAAATAATGTTTTGTGTTTAAACTCACTCTTTCACTCTCACAAACAGAATCACTGTTTAGTAACGCAGCATGCTTATGGGAAAGTAACAATAATCTAATTGCTTTTTTGCAATAGTAATCCCTTACTCTACTCGTTACTTGAAAAAAGTAATCGGATTACAGTAATGCGTTACTTTTAACGTGTTACTGCCCATCTCACAGAATGAGTACAGCATCATGTTTTTTTATTAAATATCTTCAAAACATGACTGACTGTACCTTTAGGGGCGATCGTGGCTCAAGAGTTGGGAGTTCGCCTTGTAATCGGAAGGTTGCCGTTTCGAGCCCCGGCTTGGACAGTCTCGGTCGTTGTGTCCTTGGGCAAGACACTTCATCCGTTGCCTACTGGTGGTGGTCAGAGGGCCCGGTGGTGCCACTGTCCGGCAACCTCGCCTCTTTCAGTGCAGCCCAGGGTGGCTGTGGCTACAACGTAGCTTGCCATCACCAGTGTGTGAATGTGTGTGCGAACGGGTGGATGACTGGACGTGTAAAGCGCTTTGGGGTCCTTAGGGACTAGTAAAGCGCTATACAAATACAGGCCATTTACCATTAGTTTATGATGATTCTTCAGGGTGCCACATGTACACTGTACCACTCACTGTCAGCTGGACAGGCTGAGGCTTCAGCTTTCAATCTGACAGCTAACGTCACAGCAGCCAGTTCCAGTTTATCCAGCTGAGGTGAAGCCTAGCAGACAGCTAGCAGCTACAGCTGCCTGTATAATATTAATGCACACTTTCAGCTGTAACACAGGTTAAACAGGTGAGTTATAAAAACAGGTGTTATAAAGGAAGAAATGATCTACAGAGTGCAAACAGTTTGTGTTACTGGCTGTGAACATGTTGACTCTGCTGTAACAAACATTTTCATATAATAAATATTCTATTCTATCCTAAAGTTTGAACAGGGAGCGAATCACTGCTGCCTCTGCTGGACACCAGACGAACTGCAGGCTCATGAGCTGCTTTCTGTTTTCCCAGCATGCACTGCGAGCGAGTCCTCAGTAAACCAAAATGTAACCCTAACACTAAAACCACATTTTGAGTGTGAAAAATGCCTTCAACCCCGTGGGGAACTGGATTTTGGTACGTATGAGGACTGTTGGTCCCCACCAAGATAGTAAGAACCTGTAGACACGCGCACACACACACACACACACACACACACACTTCTGTTTTTCTGGCCGTTAATATGAATATTTATGACCTGCAGGGGGCGGGCTGCAGCGCTTATATAAATGTGTGATTGGCAGCTGCTGATAGCCAATCAGTTGGCAGGCAGTGGCTCCTCCTCATGAATATTCAGCAGCAGGTGAAGCAGAAGGATTCCCCCCCCCCCCCCCCCCCCCCCTAAATGAAGCTGATGAAAAGAAGAAGAAAAAACAAACGGCAGTATCTTTGTTGCCGTGGTCACACACACTGCCGTAACCATGGTGATGGGCTCATTGACACTGTGACTGACAGCTGAATGTAGATGATGATGTAAGGACTTCTGAACAGGGGGAGCTTCCTGCCTTCTAATTGGCTCCTGATCTGTGATGTTAGCAGCGAGCTACCTCCTGCTGTCTTTACATGAGTTTTACTTTCACATGATTCATTTTTCTCTCCTTTCTGTTAAAATATTTTTTTAAATCTTTGTCAGCTTTCTGTGATTTCGTTCTTATTCTCTTATTTTTACTTTGTCTTGGATACTTTAGTTTTTTTTTTTCCATATGTGCAGGATTTATTTCTTCCCTGTTGGTTTGATTCTTTTTCAGCATTTCTTCATTTGTCTGGTTTTACTGGCCGAAGCTTTTTGCTGCTGACTTTCTGTTTAAACTGCTACAGTGTTGCAGCAGCAGGAGGATATTAACAGTATTAACGGAGGCCCACTGTGTCAGCTCCAAATCTCAAGCTTAGACAGCTTCGTCTGTGTGCAGCACAGATGATGATGATGATGATTTCAGAGATTTGTCAGGACTTCACCTGTTTGACCTCAGAACACCTGAACTGTCTGTGTGCAACCAGAGACCACTGAGCATGTACAAACGTGAGCCCCAGGAGTGACACGCGCCATGTTGGGTCAAACATGAACACACACACAGGTCACAGTGTACCTGTGTAATAAAGCTTTCTTTCTTTTTCCGTGAAATCACCTCGTCCTCCAGCCTCACTGTAGAAAAACAGAAACACTGGGTTCAAATATTAGAAAAGTGATGAAGATTATTTGGTAAAAAGCTGCATCAGAGAAAAATAACGCAGTGTTAACAACATGGGGCAGAGGACACACACACACACACACACTGACGGCGGGTTCAACATTAACGAGTTACAGTCAAAGTTAAAAGAGTCGTCCTGCTGTTATAATGTGTAATGATCAGTACAAACGCATACACCATGTATATAGTTCACTCATACATATATATCGCTTATCATTATTATTATTATTATTATTTTTATCATTGCATATTGTTTTCCCCTCTTTACTTTTGCACCTTGTGGTCCAGCTACCCAATTTCGCTGTGCAAGACAATTACAATAAAACTCTCTAAGTCTAAGTCTCGAAACTGCTCCTGAATAAGTCCCGTCGGCTGCAGTCTGGACTCTTGGCTGTGGGGGTCAAAGGTCAAAGGACAGCTGGGATCCTGTCCAATCAGGTGTGCTCCTCAGCCTGCTCCCTGCAGGGATTGGTGATCTCGCCCTGATCATTGATCCTGTACACAGACACGCGTGAGAGCAGCTGGAACATGTGTGTTAGTGTGAGTCGTGTCCTCAGAGTCCGAGCTTCAGGTGAGCAGACCTGAGAACACGCTGTCATGCACAGGTGAGGTCATCCAGACGTGTTCACGCTGAAACAGGCGTGTGTGAGGGAAGCTGGTGCTTGCCGTTATAATCATCATCATTTCTTTGTTTTTATGCTCATGATTTGTGTCTGTGGTGGAGGTGTGGTCTCAGGTGATGGGGGTGTGGTCTCAGGTGGTGCGGTGGTGTCAGGTTACAGCAACATGCTGCTGGTTGCTCCTGCAGGAAGAGGAGCAGGGGCGTGTGTGTCGGGTTACAGTTTGCTGTTCGGCTGATTGTTGCGATCATGTTCCAGCACACAGATCAATAAACGGTCAGGTGACCTCACAGAGAGTCAATAATGTTGGTGTGACACTCAAACCAGGTGACCTCTGACCTCTGTGAAAAGTCCTGGCTGGTCTTTGATCGTGGTTGTGCTAAAGGTGTGTGCGCGCGCGTGCAGGTGGATAAGAGTAACGTGATCTGGAGCTGAAGTCTCGCGGTACTTCCGGCTGAAATGAGCGCTCCTGTCGTCGGGGATATTTCCATATCCATCAATTTTACACCACTGCAAGTAAATGTGTCTGCGCGTGCCCGCCCTGCCCGTGCCGCGGGAGCGCGCAACTGCAGCAGATGAGCGCGGGGAGGGCCGGGGGAGCGTGCACGTTCACACTCACTTCTCATCGCTTTAATTTAGCAGAAGGGGAGGAGAGAGAGGGAGAGAGAGGCAGGGAGAGAGTAAGAGAGAGCTCGCGCACAGTCTCGCGGACCGTCGGAGCTTCCGCAGCATCGGACCTGGAAACCAAACCGAACCAGCACCGCTGCCCAAAAAACCCACAGTACCGGAACGCAGCGCCGGGCGCGTGCTCAGGTGAGGAGCAAGAGGAGGAGCGGACCGAGGCCGAAGCCCGAGCGGAGAGGCCGGGGACGGTGCAGCTGAAGCCGGGGCCGTTGCCACGGAAGAGTCGGTGTGAAAGCAGGAGAGGAGCACGGAGGAGCACCTCCGCCTCCGCCGATGGGGTAGAGCCGGCTGGCGTCCGCAGCAGCCCGCAGAGCCTCGGACGGTCCGCGCTCACCTGCCCGCCCCGACCCGCGGGGCCGGTGATGTAGCAGCCGCCCCCTCCCATCGCATCCACCCACCGAGCACCGCCGCCTCCTCCGCCCAGACTCCCACCATGCCTGCGGGGATGAAACCTCTGGAGAAGTTCCTGAAGAAGCAGACCACGGCGCTGACCCGGGCCGGGGGCTTCGTCGGCGGGGTGGCGGATAAAGCCAGCGGCGGCACCGGGGCGTCCCGCCGCAGGGCCAGCCTGTCCCGGGTCGTCCCGTTCTTCAGGGAGACGTCACCGGAGAGCGGCCAGGCTCGCGAGGTGTTCAGGTGAGACAGAGCGGGTTCGTGGGGGATGAGCAGCAGGTGGACCGCGGTCCTGAAAGGGGTCCCGGGACTCCCCGTCTGCAGGTGAACCCGTGATTCAGTCACGTGATCGCAGACACCTTGTGTAACCCGCCGGTAACGCTGCGGTTACAGTCAGACCCGCGTTACCTGAATGTTACCTGCGTGTTTCCGACACCTGTGACATACTCACACTGTTCACCTTTAAATACAAGCCTGCTGTTGTGTTGTTAACTCCTGTGAGCTGGATTTATTTACACTGTGAGCAGCTGGCGACAGTGGGAAGGAAAAACTCCCTTTTAACAGGAAGAAACCTCCAACAGGCTCAGGGAGGGGCGGGGCCATCTGCTGTGGACCAGCTGCAGGCTTTTCAGGGAGTTTTTAGGACTTCCTGATAATAATGAATTACAGTCGTCCAGCCTGGAAGTAATAAATGCATGAACTAGTTTTTCAGCGTCACTCTGAGACAGGATATTTCTAACTTTAGAGATGTTGCACAAATGGAAGAAAGCGGTCTTACATATTTGTTTAATATGTGCGTTGAAGGACATGTCCTGGTCAAAAATGACTCCAAGGTTCCTCACAGTGTTACTGGAGGCCAAGGTAATGCCATCCAGAGTAAGAATCTGGTTAGATACCATATTTCTAAGATTTTCAGGGCCGAGTACAATAACCTCAGTTTGATCTGAATTAAGAAGCAGAAAGTTAGCGGCCATCCAGGTCTTTATGTCTTTAAGACATTCCTGCAGTTTAACTCATTGGTGTGTGTTACCTGGCTTCATGGACAGATAGAGCTGGGTGTCATCTGCATAGCAGTGTAAATGTATGCTATGTCTTCTAATGATGCTGCCTAAGGGAAGCATGTATAATGTAAACAGAATTGGTCCTAGCACTGAACCCTGTGGAACTCCATAATTAACCTCAGTGTGTGAAGAGGACTCTCTGTCTGAGTATTAATTCTGTGTGAAACTCTTTGTGCTCGTTGTTTCAGTTTTTCTGAAAAACATAAATTCCTTGATTCAGACTTTAGTTTACATCAGACTGATTCACAGCAGGAACAGCAAAAAGATCACTGACATCAAAAACGCAAGAAACAAAACATCAGGAGAGAACTGAGTGAAAGACTGAAACTCTGTGAGTATAATGTTTGGAGGGTCTGCAGGTGGTCTCGGGGTGTTGGGTCACGATGACTCAGACCGGATTTTCTGTAAAACATTAGTCGGTTTAGCCGTCAGTAACAGCTGACTCTGACTCTACGCTGCCACTCTGATGTTGATGTGATGGACGACACTTTAACAGTCTGGGATCTGTCAGCTCCATGTTTTACTCTTGGACTTGTTCCTGGCTTTGCATGATCCATAGTTTATAATAATCCTTCTGTATCTGAGCCTCAGTGCAGCTCCTCACTTCATCCTCTGTGTGAAGCAAGCTGTTTTACCTTCTCATCAAGGTAAACTTCTTCTGATTAGGGGCCTCAGCAGGTGGGTGGGGCTTCTGTCCTTTCTATGACATCATTCAGGTGTGCAGTGTATAAAACGGATAGAGTGTTTCCAGCAGTCTGAGCTCCCAGTGATTACTGTTTACACACTGAGCTCATTACTGGAAACTTAATAGTTAATACAGCGCCTTCTCAACAGGCTTCCAGATACCAGCCAATCAGAACACAATGAGCTTTCAAAGAGGCGGGTTTTAAAGAGACAGGAGCTAAAACGGCTTGTTTCAGCCGGCGATGAGCTGAGGGCCGGTTTAGGGTGAATGAGGATGGTTTTGAATCATGCAAAGCTGACGTCCTCAGAGGTCTCGTCCAACTTTATCGACTCAGTGACGACTCTGATTAAATAAAACATTCAGATTCAAGCCCAAAACTAAACCACCACACACACTCTTCAATAAATCTGCGGCAGAGACAAACTCTGATGTTTGACCTTTGACCACCCCACAGCCCTGACAGTGAGGACCCACCCTCCTGGCCCTCAGCCACAGGGACCGGTGTAGTGACGGCCCCCAGCAGTGCTAATGGCTCTGGCTCTGGTTCGGGGTCCGGTTCTGGTTCTGGAGGAGGAGACGTCCGCAGCCCGTCTCTGTCCAGTGACGAGCAGAGCTCTGAGGCGAGCCTCATCACGGATGGGGGAGGAGGAGGAGGAGGAGGAGGGGGGGGAACACCTGTTCACGCCGATACCCCAGAAAACCTGACGCTCGCAGTGCTGGACAGCGTGGTGGGAAAACGCTTCGGACACTGCAAAGGTAAGAAGTGAGATTCACGAGCCCGGCTCACGTGTGACCCCAGGACCTCCTAGTCTGAAGGTCCGGTTCTGGATCTCTAAGGTACTGAACGTCTCTGTGAGTGATGGAAGTGTGGAGCAGCAGGTCAGCAGGCTGCCCACAGGCCGCTTCGACCAGTCAGTGAGCACGTTCAGTCTGCTGATTGGTCAGACGTCCATGTTCACATCTGACCAAACAAACGGCACCAGAGTTCAGTCAGTTTATTGTTTGTAGCACGACCTGTTTTATACTGTGTGTGTTTCTGAGGCTCCTCAGCCTCCAGCAGGTGTGTGATGTAAACGTGTCGCTTTCGAAGCCTCTGGTCTCCCGGAGAAAAGAACGCTGCAGCGGCGTGAGGCCGTGAGCTGTTTGTTTGGACTCGACTGCAGAAACTCTGAGAGAGAAAAATCTGCTGTAGGATGGAGATCGGGCCGAGTCGGCTTCCTGCAGGAGGATTTTCATTTTTACAGCTCATATCACACAGACCGCAGCCTCAGCGCGGGGTGTGAGTGTGTGTGTCTGTGTGTGTGTGTGTGTGTGTTCAGCTCCAGCGGTTACATAATCACTGCCGTCCTCTTTCAGAAACGCAGCCTGCTTATTACAGCTGAAGTGGGTGTGCAGGCATGCGTATGTGTTCCTGCAGGAATGTTTGCCTTCATGCTTGTGTGTGTGTGTGTGTGTGTGTGTGTGTGTGTGTGTGTGTCTGTGTGTGTGTGTGTGTGCTGTTTTCTGCTGCAGAGTTTTTGCATTTCTGCTTTTTCACAGATTAGAAAATAAAAAAGGATATTCAAAAAGTTCATAAAAATATCAAATGCACTTAAACATTTTAACAATTTACAATTTAAAAATCTGCAATAAGACATCAAATGTTTTAAAATTGTAATTAAGAAAAATCCAGAAAAATCATTAAAATAAAAACAACCAGAATGAAAATATTGAGTAAAAAACTTTATTTCATGTCATTTTGTAATTTTAGAAACACAAAATAAAGCTGAACGTGTCCTGATGAGTAAAGCTTTGATGTAACATGAAGAGTCAAACACTGATTTCATGCTGTGGAGCTTCTGCTCAGTAACACTGAAGTGACCACCGAGCGACGTCTTTATTTTGTTCTATTTCTATAATAAAGACATAAATGTGTGTGTAGCTTCCTGCTGCTCGGAGGATCCGGATGGTCGGCTCGCTCCGTGCGTTATGTAAGCGCTCGGCGTCACGCTGCAGAAACTAGAGAAAAACTAGAGAATTTTCACTTGTTTCAAGGTAAAATATCTTGTATTAAGTGAAAAAATCTGCCAATGAAACAAGTGAAAATTCTCTCGTTTTTTTCTAGTTTCAAGATTCACTGTCTTGAAACAAGTTCCTTTATCTTACTGGAATGATGCTTTGTAGCTGGTTTTGTCTTATTTTCAGTGTAATAGATAATTTTGACTAGTAATAAGACAAATATACTTGGTAAGATTTTGAGTTTTTGCTCTTCACAGTTTGAGCTGTGAGCTCCATTTTCCTCAAACGAGTCATTTGTTCACACGAGTGAAGACATCAGAGCTGCTGAGGACATGAAGACCTTCACACGTTCCAGCGTTTTAATCACAGCTCAGTTTCAGTTACACGGCTCTGCAGAATAATGTTTTGCAGCTGCACGCGACGAGTTTGGTAAATGCGACGTGTCTCAGGGAGTTGAATCAGGTTTGGAAACGTATCAGCAGATTGAATCTGGGCAGTGATGCTTTATTGTGAAAAAGCTCCACTTCCTGTTATCAGCTGTTAGAGGATCAAACTGAAATAATCTCACAGATTGGCGTCCCTCGCCGTCCTGCTGCGGGGGCGTGTCTGAGGGGGAACCGCTGAGTGCGAGCAGGCAGGACGCCACTTCCTGCGGTCGGGGTCGTCGGTGTCAGACAGGACGCTTAACACTTCCTGTCTTTGAACGTGTTTGGGACAGAGGAGCCAGAAGCAGCTCGGTGTGTGCGGTCAATGGCCCACAATGCATTGCACACACACTAAAGCTGCGTGTCAGAGTTTCAGGTGTTTGTGAGAAACTGCGTGAAGCAAACAGGCGCCGATGTCCGGCGAGCAACCGAATTTTCTACAGCCTGATTTAAAACACGTGAGAGAGAGAGACGGGGACACGCTGTGAGCGTTTGTGTCCATCACCACATGAAACCGTATTAATAATAATAATGGATTGCATGTATATAGCGCTTTTTGAGACCCTCGAAGCGCTTTACAATACCACTATTCATTCACTCTCACATTCACACACTGGTGGAGGCAGCTACAGTTGTAGCCACAGCTGCCCTGGAGCAGACTGACAGAACCGAGGCTGCCGTATCGCGCCATCGGCCCCTCTGGCCATCACCAGTAGGCGGTAGGTGAAGTGTCTTGTCCAAGGACACAACGACCAGGACAGAGAGAGCAGGGGGATCGAACCAGCAACCTTCCGGTTACAGATGAGCTTCCCAATCCCCTGAGCCACGGTCGCCCCTTAAATTATTATTATTATTAACGTGCTCTGCTGTCTGTGTTCACACGCTCACCTTAATCTGAACCAACGTCTGCTTTGTGGAAGATTTCAAAGATTTTCTGCAGAATTACAGAAAATTCTGGATCTAATTCAGGGTTTTGTTCCCTGGAGGTGGGTCTTTGTCCCCGTGGGTCTGTGTCACCTTTGGGTCCTCCCCACTGTCCTTGCTGCGCTTACACACACACACACACACACACACACACACACACACACACACACACACTCACACACACTGTGGCACAGTGTGTGTGTGTGTGTGTGTGAGACCCAGCGGCTGAGTGGAGCAGCACTTGCTGTGATGGATGCACGCAGCGCTCCAAAGGTCTGTGGTTAGCGGCTGTTTGTTGTCCCAGCAGATTAGCGGCCCGTCTGTGGACGCAGGTTTAATGCGGCGGGTTTGTGTCGGAGTAGAGACGCGAGGCGGCTGCGTTTCTCTCTGAGATGAGGAATAAAAGCTGGGCTCGCCCTCAGGAGCGTCGCAGCTCTGCAGGATTCAACTCCTTCTGTCACTGTGCTTCTGGTCGCTCTGCAGGACTACAAATATGGAGAGGCAGTCATTTACAAACTACAAACCCAGCCAGTCTGAGTGTAATGTAACAAAACACTGACAAAATCATCAGAAGCAAAGATGAAGATGTTTTTTCTCAGGCTGTGAACAGTTTATGGATCCTTATTAAAGCGAAGCTTCAGAATGTCTGTGGCGTTAACTGAGTCCTGTGCTGAGCTCAGAGGTCAGAGGGTGTCGGGCAGGTGAGCTGCAGCAGAGCGACAGCGTCTGTGAATCTGTGCCGTGACGGAGCGACGAGTCTGCAGCTGGAAATCACTGCTTCATATTTAACACTGCAGAGCCTCAGCCCGTCAGCCTGACCCACATCCAGCCTTCACTGCTCACACACACACGCACACACACACACACACTCGCTCAGGAAGTTCGGCTGGTTTGAGACGGTGTTCGTTGTGTTTTGCGTCGCGATCGTCCTCACCTTTCTGGTTTTACCTGCTCGTAACACACACACACACACACGCACACCTGCATGTTTCAAACGTCACACACTTTGACGTGTTGCCAAAACCGTTGATTGAGAAACAAAAATCTGGATTTCAGATTCCTTCACTCTGCTCATGTGACCTGTTTACGGGAAAGCTCAGGTTTCCTTCATGAACACTGGGATTTTTGAACTCCTTCTGCTCAGTGGGACCTCCTGACTTTACAGCAGCCACTCTGCTGAAGTGCAGCAGAGCGGCTTTGCATGATCTTCATAATAATCCTTGTCTGTCTCCTCCCACAGCACACTCATGTGTTTGATGGGGATGGATGGAGGCGCTGCTCGTGTTTAACGTTGGAGGGCGACCCTGTGAGAAAGTGTAACCATGAATCACCATCAAGTATTCAGGAGCGCTCGCCCCTCTGATCACTGACCAATGACTGTGACCAGTCAGAGCGGCTGACAGGGGGCGTGGTCCACCACAGGGCTGCTTCAAACAGACAGAAAAACTCAAACTGATGTCAGGTCAGTTATGTTGGACCACAGACTGTATATAAAAGATGTATGCAGTACCATGATGCCAGCGTGCCGGTCACGAGGCGGGGGACGGTGTAAGTGCCACACAAACAGTTCCTCTTTCTTTAGAAGTCGTTTTTACATCAGTTTGAACGTTTGCTGCCTGGTTTGGAGATGTCGGAGTCGAGGGCAGCATAGAGGTGAGCAATAACAGTGATGTCACTTCCTGTTGTGTACGAGCGACAGATCGAGCCCGGCACCTGCTGCAGGTACAGAACAACTTTGTTCCCCGAGCGGTGTTTCTAAATCCCTTTATGTGGTATCTGTTTGAGTTCCCTCAGCGTTCCCTGTCTGTGTGGATTTGGGTTTATGCTGCGTGTCTCCGCTGTTGTCGAATACTTTCAGCTTTGCCCCGTTCTCCACCCGTCTCTGACCTTCCCGTGTGAACGCTCTTGTGTTCGCCGTTTAATTCCTGTTTCCATGTCTGGATTATTTTGTCCTCGGCTCTACATTCGCAGGATTTGGAGACTGTGATTTTTATGAAAACTGTTGGTGGCCTCAGGCCCTCTTAAAATCATCACAGGTCAGCGTCCCCTGAAGTGATGTAAACATGAATGTGTGTGTGCAGACTGGGGCTGTGACGCTGGTCTAGGTAATCCTGGTTCAACGTTCAGCCTTTCTTCACACCCACAGCGATGACTGACGGACTAACGTGTGTGTCGGGCTGGGAAGATTTGAAAAAACACTTACCTGTGCGTACCTGCCGCGGACGCGCCTCTCATTAATGACATCACGTGCTGTGATTGGCCCCTGGGGCTTTAAGCACTCATTGTTTTTTTCATATATAAAGCAACAGCAGGGAGTGATCGGAGATCATAAAGAGCTATAAGCTGCTGCTGCGTAGTTTACAGGTGAGACTCCGCCCCCTGAGGGTGCCGCATCATCGCACTTGAAACATAAAAGCAGAAAACTCCTCGGGTTCAGCTCGCCGTTTTTAAATAAAGCTGTGGGAAAGCATGAGCCAGCGGTCGCTATGGAGACATGCGTCTGCTACCCCATAATATTATCATAGTGTGGGTGTGTGTAAACACCTGGTTCACAGGTAACACAGAAAGATGACAAGTTTCACGAAAGAGGAACATAGACACACACACACAGACACACACACACACACAGGCGTGTTGGGGCAGGCAGGTATTCAGGCGTGTTACTGTCAGAGGAAGAATGTAAACACCAATTTCGAGTGAGCGAGCGCTTCATTTTCAGAACAGTCGTTGCATTTTGTGCGTTGGCGCCGCTCTTTGTCTCTTTGTGAGGACTTTGTGCAAAGCGAGGACCTCGGCTGTCGTCCTGACTTGTTGCTGTCGGCCCGTCTGAGGGTCAGGTTAGCGTCACGCTCCTGTGGACACATTGTTCCTACAGCGTCCCCACAAATACAAAGTCTGTGAAACGCAGTTTGGTCACTGTGTGTGTGTGTGTGTGTGTGTGCGTGTGTGTGTGTGTGTGTGTGCGGTGGACTTTTCAGTGGTTTTATTGGCAGCTGAGCCCAAAACAGAAACTTTAAAACCTCAGAGTTTTATTCTGGGCTACAGCCAGAACACGTTTACATGCTTCACATTTCAAAAATCCCCGGATGTTCTCACGCTCCGTGTCGTCGTCTTCTGTTTTTGTCAGGAATGAGCCCGTGGACAGGGACGGGCCGTTATACACAAACCTCCTCAGGAAAGACGTCAAACTGAAACAAACATATTTGATGGTTTGATTAGAATCCGGTGCTCAGAGGCAGAGACGCTCAGCTGTGCATCTGAAGGCTCTGCCTGCAGATGATTGAAGACGTCGACTGACATCACGTATTAGCTTTGTTGATGTACTGGGATCAGTGGTGTGACTCCATATTGGCCTGGTGGTTTGATGAGCAGCAGGAGGAGAGCTGGATGGGGACAGAGGAGGCTCAGGTGTGTTTTGGCTCTTTCACCTGCACAGAAACTGAAAGGTCTATCTGACAGAAAGGAAAACCCCGCAGCGTCACATGACCTCCTGGAACAATCATGTGGTGTGTTGGTGGAGCTGAGCACAGCTGCTGGGTTATCTAAGAGTCTGTAATAAGAATAATTATGCAGCAGCCAGTCAGTCATACAAACACAAACAGAAGAAAAGCGCAGCTCCGAGTGGGAGGAGGAGTTTGGTTTTCTCCACTACAAACGCAAAATCTGCCCCCCCCCCCCCCAGAAGCTTTTACGTTCCTCCTCCTCGTCTTCCTCGACCCCTCAGAGTCGCAGGTTTCCTCGTTTTAGGAGTGTGTGTACGTGTGTGTGTGTGTGTGTGCAGATAACATAAGAGGCTCTTTAGCACCTGTTCACATAGCAACCAGCTCTCAGTAAGACATTTGGAGAAGAGGAGTGGGAGGCAGAGAGAGGAAGAGTGAGAGCAAGGCGGTGGGAGGGAGAAACACAAAGAGACTGAAATTAGAGCTTCAAACTTCTCTGCACAAAAACACAATTTCATCTCAGTGAAAGCGAGGCAGACAGGATGGACCCCTGACCTCTGACCTCTGACCCAAAGCTGAAGCATATAAAATAAAACGGAGCACAGAAACAGCTGCAGTAAACATCTGTATGTATGCATATGGAGTGTAAATGACCAACCCACATGACAGCATGATGCTGAACATTGTGTGTGTGTTCAGCATAAAACACACACTGTTCAGCAGTGTGTGTTTTATGCTCGCCATCAGCAATGCTGTGCTCGCCGTGCGTGCCGTGCTCGTCTGTTCTCCATCATGGAGTGTGCTCGCACAGTTGGAGGTCTGGATGTTTGAAAAGGTTTTGATCTGAAACGCAAACTGAGAAAAACTCTGCGTCTGTGTCGCAGAGTTCAGTCTGGATTCAGAGGAACAGGAAGTGCTTCTCACCGTCTGCTCCACATGTGTGAGGAGGTGAGGACAGAAACCTCAGAGCAGTTGGGTAATTAGCAGAAGGTGGATGATGGATGTTGGTTGGATGATAGTCGGATGGATGTTGGTTGGATGGATTATGGATGTTGGTTAGTTTGATTATGGATGATGTTGGTTGGATGGATTATGGTTGGATGTTTGTTGGATGGATGTTGGTTGGATAATGGTTGGATGGATGTTGGTTCGATGGATGTTGGTTGGATGGATGATGGATGGATGTTTGTTGAATGGATGTTGGTTGGATAATGGTTGGATGGATGTTGGTTGGATGGATGTTGGTTGGATGGATGATGGATGAATGGATGGATGTTGGTCGGTTGGATGTTGGATGGATGTTGGTTGGATGGATGATGGATGGATGTTAGTTGGATGGATGATGGATGGATGTCTGGATGGATGATGTTGGTTGGATGGATGGATATGGATGTTGGTTGGATGGATGTTGGTTGGATGGATGATGGATGGATGTCTGGATGGATGGATGTTGGTTGGATGGATGTCTGGATGGATGGCTGCTGGTTGGATGGATGATGGATGGATGTTGGTTGGATGGATGATGGCTGGATGTTGGATGGATGTTGGTTGTATGGATGGATGATGGATGGATGCTGGTTGGATGGATGATGGATGGATGTTGGTTGGATTGATAATGGATGGATGCTGGTTGGATGGTTGTATGGATGGATGATGGATGGATGTCTGGATGGATGGATGCTGGTTGGATGGATGATGGATGGATGTCTGGATGGATGGATGCTGGTTGGATGGATGATGGATGGATGTTGGTTGTATGGATGTTGGATGGATGTTGGTTGTCTGGATGGATGATGGATGGATGATGGATGTCTGGATGGATGGATGCTGGTTGGATGGATGATGGATGGATGTCTGGATGGATGGATGCTGGTTGGATGGATGATGGATGGATGTTGGTTGTATGGATGGATGATGGATGGATGTTGGATGGATGTTGGTTGTATGGATGGATGTCTGGATGTTGGATGGATGATGGATGTCTGGATGGATGATGCTGGTTGTATGGATGATGGATGGATGATGGATGGATGCTGGTTGTATGGATGATGGATGGATGCTGGTTGTATGGATGATGGATGGATGGATGCTGGTTGTATGGATGATGGATGGATGCTGGTTGGATGGATGATGGATGGATGTCTGGATGGATGGATGCTGGTTGTATGGATGATGGATGGATGATGGATGGATGGATGCTGGTTGTATGGATGATGGGTGGATGATGCATGGATGTTGGTTGTATGGATGATGGATGGATGTTGGATGTATGGATGGATGTCTGGATGGATGGATGCTGGTTGGATGGATGATGGATGGATGTTGGATGGATGCTGGTTGAATGGATGGATGTCTGGATGGATGGATGCTGGTTGGATGGATGTCTGGATGGATGGATGACGGTGCAGTCATTGCTGCACCTCTGCAGTCATTTTGTCGAACACGTATCGGTTTCGTGCCGTCACCGTTTCATCCTCGGCGCTGTGATTCCTGTCCTCTCTCTCTCACCACCTCTCTCTCTCTCTCCTGTGGGCGTTTGGGTTCGGCTGCTCTCTCTCGCTCTCCTCCCACGTTCACACTCTCTGTGTTCTCGCCATCGCTCTGCTACCCCGTGATCTGCGCTGCACATGCTCCACGCCGTTGAATAATCAGAGTAATGAGTACAGGTTTCAGCTTCAGTGCGGCACTGCCGTGTGTCCCGTGTAAAAACTAATTGATGTGTGTGTCAGCTGACACGAAAGATAAGCGCCACCTACTCCCCCCCCTAAATCTGGGACATACAGCTGTTATAGGGGCGGGGCCAGGGCGTTACAAACTGGGACTGAATAAACTGAACTCGGATCAGCTCTGTGTTAATTTCACCTCTTCTTCTGTCTGAAACAAGATGTTCTTGCTCCTCCTCTTCTTCACCAAACTCTCTTCTGATTGGCTGCCCATCAGTGTGCTTCCTGTTTGCCCTCTTTCATCAATGTTTTAATGCAAATATGTTTCAGATACTCTGAGAATCACTGAAATAAGTTCTTGTTTTATTGTCGATGTTTGGCTCTGGAAACATCTGGATGCTTATTTCACATTTTTAAAAAATCAATTAATGAATTAAAAATGGACATTATGTTACAAACACAATAGTGTTTAACATGAATATATCATTTTGAGCTGACGTTTTACATGGAGTACTCCTGTTGGTACTTTTACTGCAGCTGATTACTTCAGTCAAACTTCCATCATCGGTGGATTATTGATCGGTGATCAGTAGTAAGCATGAAGCTCTCATCCTGTTTCGTTTTTTTCTTCTCGCACATTTCCCTCTTCATCCTCCCACTGTCGACAACGTGGTGTCGCTATGGCAACCGCCTGCAGAGAGGCGGATCGCCACAGGCCACGCCCACTGCAGCATGCTTGTCACACACACAGCAGTGTATTTTTGGAGATGTGACCACAGGTTTTGGCTGTTTCAGCAGCTTTAATTACAGCTGTAACTGCAGCAGCTGCTTCACCTCCACACTCACACACACACCCTCCTTTTCTGTGTGCGTGTGTGTGTACTGAAATCTCTGTGCAGCAGACTGAAGACGAGCTAAATGTAGGCCACGAGGACGTGTTAGCCTCAGAGCGGCTCGCTCAGAAACCAGACATAAAGATTTATTCATATGTATCTGTTTCACACACACGCACACATGAGTGTCACAGATAATAAAAATATCCACGTCTGTGTTTCCTCCAGCTCACTAAATCAAAGTGAGCGTGATGACATTATGATTATTATCAGAGTTCTGCAGCAGAGGTTCATATGCGCCTCTCCAGCCGTCGGTTCCATCTGTCCAACGTGTGACGGTTCGAAGCAGTAGAAATATTTCAGAAACAAACAAGTAAAGAAACATAAATGTAAAGCGGTCGCTCGGAGGGCCGCCGACCAGCGCAGCGTCATGATTCTCATCACGTCGATCAGATTTTCATGTGAGACGAGATACCGCTGCCTCGCACTCGCGACGCTTTCCTGACCTGATCGATGGTCCAAAGTTACTGTCGGGAGCACGTTCAGATTCGGTTTGAGTCATAGTTTAGACATCTGTTAGTTTTACTCGGCTACGTGTCGTAGCCTAAACCTAAAGAGTTTTTAGCTCCGCACGTATGAAATGTGTGCGCAGACAGATCACCAGCACGTCTAACTGACTGGACAACCAGATCACCTCTGATTGGATCACTTCCAAACCTGTGTCTCTGATTGGATCTGGTTGTCATCGCTGTGTTTCTCTTTATGTTTTTATTATTTATCGTCGTTTTTGTTTGGAAAAAACGTTTGTTGATGAAAAAACGAAAATGATAAGAACACTCATTGGTTACGCCAACTCGTGATGTCATCCCCCTGTTAAAAATGCAGCGGCCCATAAAAGCTGGACGCAGATCTAAAAAATTGATGCCTTAAACCTGCGAGCAGTCTGACGTCCAGCAGGGGGCGACTCCTGAGAGTTCCTCTGGATTAGCATTGCTGCACGCGGCGTCTACCTCAAACCCGTTTCCCTCAGCCCCGCCCCGTCGTGACATTGGCCGGGCCTCTGAGCGTGTTTGCGTGTGTGCAGATGTCGTGCTTCTCTCCTGGCTGCAGGCCTGTGTTGTGATCAGGGACAGTCTGTACAGATAATCTCTGTGTGTTTGTGTCTCTGTGCAGAAACGCTCCTGGATGACTTTATGTTGACACATCCCATCTTCCTGGCGGCGGACAGGCTCCAGCAGGTCCTGCTGCAGCAGTATCCTTCACGCGCTCGCAGGCATGCGTGCCTGGCTGTCGAGCGGTCGCCTCGCAGCATTATCTGCTGCGGGTTCTGCAGGTTTGTGTCTGAACAGCTCCGGTGTTGTTTTGTTTCGTTTCTGCAGCGTTCCCAAGTTGTTGGCATTCCAGTGACGGGAATGGGAAGCTCCCGTTTTCTGCTTCAGTGGAAAAACAAAACCTGGCTGGCAGACTTCCATGAAACCTCCATGATGTCATTGTTTTACCCTTAATGACCTCTGACCTCAGCGGTTTTATCACCACGCCTTTGAATTGTAGATCCCAGGAACGGACGAATCGTGCTGTGACGCCTTCACAGATATCAGCTGTGATTCTGTCACCAGAGGACAAAACCTACGTGTCGAGTGCTGCTGACCAATCACGCTTCAGCAGGTTAACGGTCAGCGCTCAGAACAGGAAGTCCTGAAAACCTGTGGGCGTACACACAGGAAGAGACCGTCATCACCGGCTGAACTACCTCAGTCTCCTCAGCCACTGAGCGCGCTCTGTAGCATCCAACAGGAACAAGACTCAGACCTGAAACTGATCTCAGATCAGCTGAGCAGGACGCTCACATCTTATCTTTACCGTCAGCTCTTCGTCCTCTAACCCAGTTTAAAAATGAATAAAGAGCACGTTTAATGATTGGTGCAGCAGCTCGACACTCACAGTGCAGAAAAGCAGATTTCTGCTGCAGTCGCAGATCTGCGTCCACTTCCAGCCACAGAGAGCGATGAAGAGCTGAGAGGAAGAGGAGCAGAGGGGGATGTGGGCGAAAGAAGAAAGGGAAGGACAGGCGGAGAGAGAGCTCCATGTTCAAGAACACGAGACGTTCAGGAAGGGGTGAAGGGATCAGACGGGGCCCGGGCACATTTAACCTTCTTCGTGGACAGATCCGTGATCAGAGAAATGCCGCTCGTCAGGCCTTCAGTCTCGCCGCGTTGAACAGTCGTGATGATTCACCACGAACGCGAGCGTCACTCACAGCTCAGCTGCTTTTAACTTTTCTCAGCTCTGCACTTCCTGTGTGCATTCCCAGGGGATCATGGGAACTGTAGTTCTGTTTTCATAAAGAGGATAAAAAACAAAAAGCAGCATCATCGGCCAATCAGAGGAGAGGAAAAAAAGAGTCTGTGTGAGGCAGATGTTTGTGTGTGTGTGTGTGTGTGTGTGTGTGTGTGTGTGTGGTGATATGTGGGTCATCATGGCGGCGTCTCCAAGCTGCAGCTCTGTGAAGCTGAAACAGCTGATTATGTGCTCGTGCTGGCTGCTGTTTGTTTGTGATGACAACAACAATCACACCTGTAAGATTTGGTGCAGACGTCCTGGTTTCAGAGCGAAGCTTCAGGCGAACGCCACAAATGTGTTTCCTCCTTAACTCGACTTTTCCAGATTCAGCCTGGAGGGAGATGGAGGAGGGAAGGACGGGGAGGCGGAGGGGTGGAGGAGAGAGGGAGGAGGGAGAGGAAGAGGGGAGAGGGACGGAGAGATGGAGGGAGTGATGGATGGAGCAGAGAGGAAGCAGGCGGTGCTGACGGTGGCGTTTCGATACCTGGACACCTACAGAGAGCTGCTGCAGGAGGAGGGCGAGCGCAGCAACAGCTTCCCCAAGGTTACACACACGCAGACGCAGACACACACACGCAGACACACACGCAGACACACACACACGCAGACACACACACACACCCTGAGTGGTTCCTGCAGGTCGGATCCAAATTTCTGGAAAAACAATAATAATAATAAATAATGTTAAAAAGCTCCAAATCTGCTCCCACCTGCATGTTTCCACACCTGTGACTCCTCCCACTGTCAGCGTGACGACTGCATCATGGTGGTCGATGCACAAACATCCATTTTTTATTTTAATACTTATTTTTCACAATCACTGCTGGGATCTGATCTGTGTGTGTGTGTGTGTGTGTGTGTGTGTGTGTGTGTGTGTGTGTGTGTGTGTGTGTGTGTGTGTGTGTGCAGGAGCTGTACATGTGTGCCGTACAGGAGTTGGCCCGGTATCCTGAACTGGTGGAGGACGTCCTCAAACTGCAGCGATGGACCGAGATCTTACACTGCCCGTAAGACACACACAGTAACACACACACAGTAACACACACACACAGTGCAGTCAGCGGGTGCAAACTTCCATACAAAGTTCGGGCGTCTGAATCCATCACAAGTGGTTTTTAGGTGACGCGCCATGTTTGCAGCCAGTTTCATGCAGGGTTACAGACTGGTCTCTAGCCCCGTGTGACCTACACCTGACCAATCAGAGCGCAGTAACCTGTGTACAGTCTGCACACAGCACGCTTATCATGTGTTGATTTCTGCATGTTGCCCTGTTTTCCTGACACGTTCTGAAAGGTTTCTTTATGACTTTGCTGCGGCGCTGCATCGTGACTCACAGTTATTATATTATTATTCCTCATTAATGTTGCGTTTATATTTTCGTACTCTCACAGCTTAAACAATGAAACACTTTTTATTAATCATTTTTATACTCTGTTAAATATTTACTGTAATAATTACCATTCATTGATTTGTTATATTTTATGTGAATTACTCTCAGTTTCTATGTAATTATTGTTTGTATTTATGACTTGACGTGTGTGTTTGCTCTGCAAGCAGCTGTGACGAGGAGAAGGAGAGCAGGAAGAAGCAGGTCCGCCCTCTGTTCAGACACTTCAGACGCATCGACGCCTGCCTGCAGCCCAGAGAGGCCTTCAGAGGCTCCGACGAGAGTACGCCGCCCTCGCACGCACGCACACGTGCACGGACACAAACACAAAAGTGGTGTAATCTGTAAACACACACAGAGTTTGAATGCAAACACACCTGCAGTCTGTGGCAGGGATAAACAAATCACACAGCGACACACCCAGAACACACAGACACACACACTCACAGCAGGAGGAGAGCAAAAACAGCAGGGCGCTCCGTGTGTGTGTCTGTGTGTGTGTCCTGCAGTCAGTCAGGTTTATTTACAGTCAAGCCCATAATTATTCATACTCCTGGCAAATTTTGACTTAAAGTTACTTTTATTCAACCAGCAAGTTGTTTTTTTTTCCTCTTTATTTATAGAGTTTTTAATTTGACGTATGAGGCCCAATAAAGCAAGTCCCAACGATACAAAGAAGCAAGTTGTTTTTTGACTGAAAATGACACCAGTGTCTCCCAAAAGATAATAAGATGATGTACAAGAAGCATTATTGTGGAAAAAAAACATTTATCAGCTTTTTTATACATTTGAGCAAAAAGTGTCAGAATTATTCATACCCTTCTCAATGATCAATAGAAAAACCTTTATTGGCTATTACACCAATCAAACGCTTCCTATTATTGCAGAGCAGCTTTTTGCACGTCTCCACGGGTATTTTTGCACATTCATCTTTAGCAATGAGCTCCAAATCTTTCAGGCTCTTGCCATCACCCTGACCTTTCGCTCCCTCCACAGATTCTCAGTTGGATTCAAGTCAGGACTGGCTGGGCCGCTGCAAAACGTTCATGTTGTCTGCTAACCGTTTATTCACCACGTTTGCTGTGTTTTGGGTCATTGTTGTGCTGAAATGTCCACTGGTGCCCAAGGCCAAGCTCCTCTGCAGACTGCCTGATGTTGTCCTTCAGAATCTTCATGTATCGCTCTTTTTTTCATGCTGTCGTTTACTGTGATTGGTTCCCTGGGTTATTGGCTGAAAAACAGCCCCAGAGCGTTAGGTTCCCACCACCATGTCGGACAGTGGGGACGGTGTTCTTTGGGTTGAAGGCTTCTACTTTTTTACGCCAAATAAAGGAAACATCATTGTGACCAAACAATTCAATTTTTGTTTCATCTGACCAAAACACAGACGACCAGAAGTCTTCTTCTTTGTCCAGATGTGCATTTGAAGGCCAAGCGAGCTTTTGTGTGCCTCATCTGGAGGAGTACCGTCCTCCTTGGTCTGCACCCGTGGACCCCAGCAGCGTGCAGTGTCCGCTGGACTGTCTGCCTTTTCCACCAGCAGAGCCCAGATTCACCAGGATGGCCTCGGTGGTGATCCTTGGACTTTTTCACCTCTCTCGCTGTCCTCCCGGCCAGCACAGGCGTCACTTTGGGCTTCCGACCGCGTCCTCTGAGATTTTCCACAGTGCGGAACATCTTGTATTTTGTTAATAATATTAGGAGGCTTCAGAACAGCTCGGACTATTTGGACTGGTACAGAACTTTGGATTTTCCCAGAGATTGTGGCAGTTTGAGAAGGGCAGGAATAATTCTGACACTTTTTGCTCAAATGTAAATAAAAGCTGAGAAATATTTTTTCCACAATAATGCTTCTTGTACATCATCTTATTTCCTTTTGGGAGACACTGGTGTCATTTCCAGTCAAAAAACAACTTGCTGGTTGCATAAAAGCCACTTTAAGTCGTCCGGTGAGCGCTCCAAGATGGCGGATTAACTTTTTGACCGCTCCTGATCATAAGTGAGGAAAACTCCACAAACTCGATATAATAGACGTATTCATACTGACGATGATATACAATGGGTGGAGGCAGATGTAAAAAGACACAGGGGGGCTCCAAAAGTTATGGAGAAGCAAAAGACACCTTACAGGACGACGACAACGAAGCTAGCACGAAGAGGAGCACGGAGCAAAGCGAGGAAAACGAGCTAACAATGGCTAACGGTACAAATTTTGAGCGATAACATCCGAGAGATGGGAAAGGAATCAAAGAAGATCTGAATAACCTAAAGGCCCAGATGAACCAGAAGCTACAAGATGCCATCGTGGATATTCGTAATCACGCCACGAGGTGAACTGAAGCAGAACAACGTGTGAACGAACTTGAGACAGTGAATGTGGACCTGAGAGATGCGCTAACTGTCTGGACCAGCAGAAAACTCTCCAGACCAAAGTCACGGACCTGGAAGGAAGATCGCGTCGCAACAACCTCCATATGTACGGAATTAAGGAAGGTGCTGAGGGGAATGATGGCATTCATTAACTGCTTCATAAAGAAAGAACTTGCCCTTCCCGACGATGAGGATTTGCAGATTCAGCGATCTCACCGATCACTGGGACCAAGGCTGCAAGGCACAGCGATTGCAAGGTCTATTGTGGTTAATTTTCAGAGGTATGACAGAAAAGACAAAATCCTGAGAGCAGCCTGGGCCTCTTACGAGGGCAAAACTGTCACATTTACACAGGACTTACCGACTGAGATTAACAACAAGCTCAAAGAAAACAAGGACATTAAGAAGATCCTCAAAGAACAAAAAATACGTTTCCAGACACCATCAGCTAAACGGAGAACTCATTGGAGAGCGGTCCACGCCTGCACAAGAGTGCATCAGAAGCGGCGGAGGATATGAAGAAGCGGGGTTACGCGGTGGAGATGCCGCGCTGCGGGGACGTCAACTGGGAACAAGTTCTGACCTGAAGCGCACACTGGGAGAAAACGGATAGCTCACACTCTGAGCGTGTCCGTGGAAGGCTTCGTGGATTTCTCAGACAAGTATAAACTATCTTGTGTTGCTTCACTGGACTAAGCGGCCAAAATGCCTGTTTTTGCTCTGTAAGTGCTGTTTTCTAATCTCAGTTTATTATAATAGAGGTTTTTAATCTCTCTATTACATCTTATTTAAGATTTATAAAGAAATGCCTCTCCCACGTGCTGGCAGTGAGCGCATTGCTCCCGTAACGTATTTACTTTTTACTTTACACCAGTTTGTTGTGTTAGACCTGTGTCATGGAAAACAGACTATGCTGATCAGCTGATCAGGACTGAGAGAGATGCTTAAAAAGTTCAGAGAAGAGAGAAAGCTGCTGGATGCAGCAGCTCCTACATGTGGTCGGACTTTTCCTCCAATATTGTGAGAATGGACACCACAGAATGATGTAAAGCCCAGGAGTGGAGGTCAGGGTGACATCTGTTCAGTTTCTGTGCTTATTTTGTTCTTATAGTTCTAACTGTGTTCAGAGCGTCGATAAGTGGTTGGAAATACCGGTATGAGTAACAACAAGCCATACAAGCCGTGATGTCACGTGACTGCGGCCATCTTTGATGCTGTCTGCACGCGCTCAGAGGACTCACTGACATCATGGCGGTTCAGCTGCAGCTGACGCGTGTGTGTGTGTGTGTGTGTGTGTTCAGTCTTCTGCAGGGTGTACACTCCGGATCATTCCTACGTCACCATCAGGAGCCGTCTGTCCTGCCGGGTTGGAGAGATTCTGGCTCTGGTCAAAGAGAAGCTCCAGTACAGCGAAGACCAGCCGGTCCTGCCGGGAAACCTCATACTGGTGGCCGTGACGTCAGCCGGAGGTCTGCACACACACACGCACACACACACACAAACAGCTCTGTCTGTGTGTTATTAATGGGTGTGTTGTGTGTTCAGAGAAAGCCGTGTTTCGTCCCAGCGACGAGGCCGTCTTCACCACGCTGGGAGTCAACACTCACCTGTTCGCCTGCGAACCCTCCGAACTCGACTCACTGGTGAGGATCTGATTGGTTCATGGTTGTCGTTGAAACAAAGGTTACCCAAACATGCACACGTGCACCTGATTCCTGTGCATCCAGCTGCACACGAGGACCTTTCTGCAGAGCTTTAACTTCGCTGCTATCACCTGATGTTTAACCGACCAATCAGGATGCAGTAGCAGCTTGCTGGGGTTTTATGAATAAAATCTGTCTCACTCCCTCTCTTATATCTTCTGTGATTCTGATGAGATCATTTCCTGTTTCCTCAGCTTCCTCTTCCTGAGGAGATCCACTGGACGCCGGGCGACAGTAAACTCCACGACATGTCGGCAGAGGAGGTGGCCAATCAGCTGGTGGTGTTCGACTGGGAGCTCTTCAGCTGCGTGCACGAGGTCGGAGTGCGCCGCAGGATTTGAAGGCTGTTCTGTCTCAGTGACGCAGCTTCAGCCCACAAACGAACAAACGCACGTCTTCTTCATTGGTGTCTCCTGCAGGTGGAGTTTGTGTGTTACGTGTTTCACGGAGAGCAGTCGCGCTGGCGCCCCCTGAACCTGGAGCTGGTACTGCAGCGGTGCAGCGAGGTGCAGCACTGGGTCGCCACGGAGATCCTGCAGTGTCAGTCGCTGCCGAAGAGGATCCAGCTGCTCCGCAAGTTCATCAAGATCGCAGCGCTGTGAGTCCACGCACGAACACACCGCGCACACACACAAAACTGATTTGAGTTAATGAGGGGACTCAGGAGAGGAGCTGCGCCCCCCTGAGATCATGAGGCAGTCCGCTCTTCTTCTTCTGTGGTAGGTTTAAAGATGATCGTCTTCTTCTGTGTTTCAGCTGTAAGCAGCAGCAGGACCTGCTGTCCTTCCTCGCCGTGGTTCTGGGTCTGGACAACCCCGCCGTCAGCAGGCTGAGGCTCACCTGGGAGGTAGGACGCCGTGTGTTCTCCAGCAGAGGTGTTAGAGCTGTGCAGACCTGAAGGGGGCGCTGCAGGAAACTTTACAGGGCTGGCTAACTTTTATAAACCGTGTGAATACGCCTCTACGATGTGACGATTGATCGCAACCGGAGGTTACCACGGTGACCCTGTGGTAACCTCCAGTTGCTTTGGTAACATGTTTCCAGAGCGGCTGGCGAGTGGTTGCTGGGGGGGTTCTCTGCTGCAACAAAAGCCCCCATGCAGGTTGCCGCTGTTGCCTGTGCTTTACACGAAGGACTCCAACTTTTCTGCAACTGTTTGCGAAGCGGTGGAAAAGTTGTACCTTCCCACTACAACCAGCAACTTTCTCTTCCGGTTAGCACTCATTAGTAAAGGAAACTTTGCAGCACAGCGCCTTCTGTCTGACCGACTCCCTGCCGTTTGTCCGTATTTCACTCGTCACGCTGACCGTGTGGTCTAAGATTGATCGTTGAGTTGTTGTTCTGCAGCAGTGAAATATGAAGCGCTGATAAATGTGTGGCCATGTGTCCGTCAGTGTCTCACTGCTGTCCTCTCTGTTGTTCAGGGTCTGCCGGGGAAGTTCAGGAAGCAGTTTCAGCAGTTTGAAAGCATCGCGGTGAGTCACACGTTTTTATCTCTAATGCTTTCTGACCCGAGTTAGAACGATGACGCTCTGACCGTCACGCTGTCCCACAGGACCCGTCCAGGAACCACAAGTCCTACAGAGACCTGATCACCAGCCTGAGGCCTCCGCTGATCCCCTTCACTCCTCTGCTGCTCAAAGGTGAGCCTGCACGCTGACATCAGCACATTACCAGGTGTGACAGCAGCGTCTGCGGTGCTTCGGTGACGCTGAGGTAAATACTGATGAATCACTACAGGTTTGACTGCAGGATTTAGCTGAATCTATGAAACTGAGGAAAGCTGAAAATCAGGAAGTCAAATCTTCTGGAAGTCTTCCATTATTCCAGTTCTCAGACTCAGCGTGGACTCTGAGATATAAAAAGCATTTTTAATGGAAGCGCAGAAACCCCGGAGACGATTTTCTTCTTTAATGTTCAGGACGTTTGGTTTGTTTCCCTCTGCTGATGAAACCCGCTGCAGCTTTCTCCTCTCCAGGGTCTCCTGGAATCAGGAGCACGAGGTAAACACATCTAGGTCCACCAGTTCACTCATCGATCGTTCATAAATCGCTCTGATTGGTCCTCTGAGACTCGCACACCTCCAGCTGTGGACCACAGCGGCTAGCTGCACCTCGCTAATTAGCACCTTTGGCTAATCAGCTGCTGTTAACCTGCCACACACACACACAGACACACACACACAGCATGCCTCTCACTGTGTGTGTGTGTGTGTGTGTGTGTGTGTGTGTTTTAAGAAGTAAAAAAGTTAAACAAGATGAAAGAAAGAAAAACTAGAGCGAGGACGACCTCAGAACCAACGAAGAAGAGGACTCTTTGAAGTGTCTGAACCTGTGTGTGAGTGTGTGTGTGTGTGTGTGTGTGTGTGTGTGTGTGTGTGTGTGCTGCCTTTAGCTCTCTGTCTCCATGGTAACAACCATAGAGATGGAAGTGAAGAGTTAAAATCAGGAATCTGGGATTACAGCTGATATTTTTGGTTTCCCTCGGCGCCCCCTTGTGGTGATGACAGCGCTGCACTTGCACATTAACACGTGATCGATCGCTGTCCCGGTTTCTTTGTTTGGTCGTTTGTTCTTTCATTTTTGTGTCTTCCGTTATCTCCTTAATCAGGTTTTATGTTATTTGTTTTGTTTTTCTCTCCTTTGTTAATATGTTGCTTTAAAAACACGTCTGACTGCAGTTTGTTTGATTGTTGTGTGCATCACTGATTCTGTGGCTCGTCACGTGTTCTGTGTTTTTGTGTCCTCGACTCATCGCCGCCTGACGTCTCGTTTTTTCCTGCCAGACTTGACGTTTCTTCACGAGAGCTGCAAAACGTTTCACGGTGAACTCGTCAACTTTGAGAAGATGGTGAGTGGCGTCACGCTCGCACCTAAAAACCAGCTCAGAGTTTAAATGTTGTGATTCAGACACTTTCGGTCGCGGGACGAACAGGATAAACATTTATTGAACGTACTAAAATGAAATGTTTTTGAAGATAAATATGAATAAAAACAGACGAGAATATTACTCCAGAATAAATAAGCTTAAACTTTAAATATTTTGGTCTCCATTCAAATATCTCCTGTCAAAATTAGATAAGTTAGAAACATGAATGTGCTGCAAAGAAAAAATAAATACAATTTGTGTCCTTTTCAGCAAAAGCTAAAATAACAACAAATGAAAACACTGAGTTTTCTTTGCTCTTCGTTTTGTCAGAGCTGCTTCTGCTTTTGGCAACAAGTTCGTTAGTTTGGTGTGAGGTCGTGCGTCGTGGAGTTCGTCAGGATGGACCGCAGGTGTTCATCTGTGTTCAGCTTCTCACAGATATGTGCTACCAAACAGGCACCAGGTTCGAGCCGCATGTAGACGGAGCTGCGGCTTCAGGAATGGAGCGAACAAACCGAGCGTCCCGTTACACTGCAGCTGCACCTGCACGGGTGCAGTTTCCACGTCAATGAGACGCGAAGCAGCTCCAAATTTTCTTTTTGTGCTTCAAAGTCACCAAAGCGCTGTGCGAACTCACCACAGTGTGCATCTGGGAACAAGGTTGAGCCGACTTGGATCAACATTACTTGGCTACAGGATATGATGGTGGTTATGGTCATGATGCAGTTCTCCTCCTGCATCCTTACAATCAGCCTGATTTCACCTCAGTAAGTCACATGATAGGGTGGAGCAACAACGGGTTCACCTGAAACTTTGGCTGATTGTGACCCACACCTCTTTCCACACCTTGGCTCATATGATTAGGTTGAGGATCAATAGTGGGCCCATGACCCTCTTGGGGACTCTCCACCCGTTGCTCTTAGAACTGAAGAAGCTTCTCGGATGAAACTTTTTCAAGGAAACTTAAAGACGACACTTTTCTTTCCGAGCTCCTTAGACTACTCAGGCTTTGCCAACATCTGCGTTTTGTTGGGTTTATCTGTAACAGTGTACTTGTACCATGAAAGGCTCTGATTTCAGAATCCACATTTCTCCACTGTGAGGGGCTAGCTTCACAGTAACTTTACAGTAGGGTTGTGTACATCAACAGAAGCTTGACTTGATTAACGTTCTCAGGTAGCCTAGCGCTCGGCGAGCATGGTGAAGCGCTGCATTATCAGATCTGTAGTTATGTGTGCCTATGCCAAGAGGCACACATATTAGTATTCGTCGGATTTATTATGTGTGCCTATGCCAAGAGGCACACATATTACTATTCGTCGGATTTATTATGTGTGCCTATGCCAAGAGGCACACATATTACTATTCCTCGGATTTATTATTATTATTATTATTATTATTATGTGTGCCTATGCCAAGAGGCACACATATTACTATTCCTCGGATTTATTATTATTATTATTATTATTATTATGTGTGCCTATGCCAAGAGGCACACATATTACTATTCGTCGGATTTATTATGTGTGCCTATGCCAAGAGGCACACATAATACTATTCCTCGGATTTATTATTATTATTATTATTATTATTATGTGTGCCTATGCCAAGAGGCACACATATTACTATTCCTCAGATTTATTATTATTATTATTATTATTATTATGTGTGCCTATGCCAAGAGGCACACATATTACTATTCCTCGGATTTATTATTATTATTATTATTATTATTATTATTATTATTATTATGTGTGCCTATGCCAAGAGGCACACATATTACTATTCCTCGGATTTATTATTATTACATTTTGTGCGGCTAGATCAGGAATGGTGTGCTATGACTTTTGGTGTTTATGACTATTATAGTTTTTTAAATATTAATATTTTAGTGAAAATTTTCCCGCGCTTCTCTGCCAAACAGTTTTGACAATAGGGTTACATATGTTAGATCATTTTGTGCGGCTGGAGCTGGACTAGTATGGTATACACTTTTGGTGTTTATGACTTTTATAGTTTTTTAAATATTAATATTTTAGTGCAAATTTAGAAAGATTCTTCTTTTGGCGCCATAGAAACAGACTTCATTTCTGGTGTGTTGGCTCCATCTTTTGGTCCCACTGATACAAATTTCAAACTTCATTTGTGGTGTGTTGGCTCTCTCTAGTGGTATGCCGGGAGTAGTACGGCCTGTCTACCCTTATTTGGATTACCGTAATGATGACAATATCAACGGTGCGCACAGCGTCGCTGCTTTCAGGAGCCATTGGAATTTTTAAGGTTGCGCAAATCATTCAAAAGTTACGGTAATGCTTGGTGGAAAACTCAATATCCCACAATTCATAGCACGCCTCTGCCGAGTCAAACAATGGCGGCCATCACTTAGTTTTTATTTTCCTCTTAATACTGTTTCTAGGTCACAAAATAAACTTTTAAGATATTTTCAGGCGAGAATATAGGTGTGTAAACTTCAAATATCTGCTCGTTTTGTCAAAACATCCCATATTAGCGACAATGTTCTGACGATGTCGTTTCTGCTTGAGGCTAGCTGGCTAGTGTGGCTAGCGTGGCTTTGCTAACAAGCTACAGCCGGCCTGGATGACAGTGAGAGCGGCTTACTCTGGTTTCACACCCGGTCCTTCGTAAAGTCTCGTGGTCACAGCTGGACTTATTTTTCGTTTATATGGACCGATGATTTATTTATTTATTCATTTTAGTAACGGTATAAACAGTGAAAGGTGGTGGATTGGCCAGATGTAAACTTCAAATATCTGCTCGTGTTACCAAGACATCCCATATTAGCTCTGATGGTTTCGGTGCCTGCAAAGAGCTAGACAGCTAGCTAGCTAACCGGAGTTGGCTGTCTTTTTGACTCAGGGTTATAGCTGGACTTATTTTTCGTTTTTATGAGCCGATGAGGGTTTTTTTTTAAGTAACGGTACAAACCGTGAAAGGCGGTGGATTGTCCAGATGCTGGTCGATGTGGAAAAAATAACTGGGTTGTTTGGTGGTCGCTGACACGGAGCTACAACCGAGGGCAGCTATCCACCGGTGTGTGTCAGACAGAGCATGCAGGGAACGAGGCGGCGAGGCGACCGCCGATCGACCGGTGGTAGATCGTGGATCAGGGAAACCGAAGGCAGGAGAAGCAGGCGGCTGCCGGTCAGAGCGTGAGGTGAACTGAATTTCAGGTAAGAAGTTATGAACTGCACTCTATTTGGGTCAGATATAAACCGAGTTTAGGTGTAGTTTATTTTCGTTGTGCTGACTTTTTACAATCAGTTATAATAACTTGTACTGCGTGCTAGCTAGCACGACGGAGTTTCTATACAGCTGTGTGCGCGCTAAGTTACTGATGTTGAACTTTATGACAGCCTCCCCTGTCATTCTCTCGCCTGTTCAAACTTCAGTCATGAAACTGATCAATGATCGGCTTTTCTCTCTTGTTTGTTTATCGCGCTAAACAACAGCAGCACGTTTAAGCTTGATCAGCTGTTGTTAGAATTTATTTGATTTTAATTTCTAGTATCAGCTGATGTTTGCTGGAGCCACAGCTGTAGAAGCGGCTGGTGGAAACCAGGAGATGACCTTACCGAATCATCAGAGCTGAACTGGTGATGGAGAAACAGGTTTACCTTTTTTTTAGGTGACATGAATGAGTTGAAGGGAAGTTATGAACTGTTTCTGAGAGAAATAAACACCAAGCTCCTTTTTTATTTAGCTGACAGCTGGTAACTGTGCAGGGGCGGATCTAGCAAAGCTTTTGCCAGGGGGCCAGGTAGGGCATCTTACAACCAAAGTTTGTATAATAATACACAAGATTGGCTGTAGACCATTGTTAATCATTCAGAACACTGTGTAAAAATAACAAAAAACAAAAAGTGAATGCAAAAGTGCATAAATATTTATTTTACGTGATTGATGTGTGTGGCGGGGCGTGGTCTGCAGTGCTGCTGCAGGGGAGGTGGACCCACCTGAGCGGCATCTGCAATCACGCCTCTCTGGCGTAGTCTGTGCTCTCTCGGCTGTTTTTTGGGTGTGTGTCGGGCTGTGTGTTGAAAAGCTACAGCCGGCTGTGTGGGTACACCAACCATGTGTGAAAAGTGGTCCATAACGTAATGCTTCAAAGCGTGTTCATGCAAACATTGTCGGGTCTGCCGTGGTACAATGGGACTTCTGCTCATGAAACTATGTGCACAGCGTCTGCAAATCGGGGCTGTACAAAGTCACTTCATCTTTACCCAAAACTGTAAGCTGTCATCTGTGAGGCGCGAGCGGTGTTTGTTTTTACCATAGTTCATGGTGGAGAATGGCTGCTCTGCTGAGTTTTGCTCTCTGTAGCTGTATGAATGGCAAACTACACTGATTACCAGCGGCATAGGCACACTTAAAATTTCTTTTGAAATTTTCGCTTTCTAGTTAGTTTCAGCGTTTCATATCGCCGGGACATGAATAATAATAATAAATCTATATGCAATGATCTCGCGGGCCGGATATAAATGTACACCGGGCTGGATGTGGCCTGCTAGCCTCGAGTTTGATACATATGCTTGAAGTTGTTTGCTGTGATGAAGAGGGAATAACAGTTACAGCCGCTGCAATTCTTCTTCACTCAAACACTCTCACTTCCTGTTTGTCAGCCTGAAACAGGAAGCACTAAAACTGCAGTTCCTCTGACGTCCAGCAGAGGCAGCAGAGAGCTAGTCCCATAGACTCTGTGTTAAAATAAACACGTTAACATGCTGAAACTCTCAGCAGACCCCACAGTGTCCACACTGCATCACACTGCAGGGATCCATCAATCACAGACAGGAACTGACTCCTCCCCCTCTGTCTGCAGCACAAAGTGGCCGAGATGGTGAGGAACATCAGACGATACAGGAGCAGCCAGCTAGGTAACACACACACACACACACACACACACACACACACACACACACACTCAGTAAAGTTACAAATAGAATAAAGTAAAAGCAGGAAGTCTGCAGCTCTGTGGGGTTTGTCTCCCCCTGGTGGCAGCTTTATCACACTGCAGCCCTGCATCACTAACAGCTGTTTCTTTTTTTTCTGGTAGCCATAGATACGGAGATGTCTCCCTCCCACCTGCAGACCAAGGCCTACGTGCGGCAGCTGCAGGTGATCGACAACCAGAACCTGCTGTTCGACATGTCTTGCAAGCTGGAGCCCAAAGACACATAGAGGGAGGAAGGTGGAGGAGGAGGAGGAGGAGCTGAGGACGGCAGAGGGAGAGGAAGACAGGACACCAAGCCTGGACGCTTCAGTCCTCCTCCTCCTCAAACAACACTACAGAGGACTCGAGCTGCGGGTCCAGACTTCACGTTTACACCCTCAGAGGAGTTCTGCTGGGACCCGTCCAGGGACCGGTAGTCCTCGCTCTGCACTCAGAGGCCATTTACCCCTAAAAACTGGGAATTCTCATTCACAGGAACGTTCAGGAAGCTTTCAGGACTGAAAGGATTTGGAAAAGGATTAAAAGTAAAAATAAAGAAAAAGCAGATCTCGCGAGACGAGCGTTCGCGAGCCCAGACCATCCAGAACCTGAAGCCTAAACCCAACAACTGTCCTGCATCAGCACCACACTTTGAAGCTGGAAGCTGGAGCTGCAGTCAGAGTCATTTCAAAGTCCGAACACCGAAATTCAAACCTCAGTTTATCTGTTTAGTGGACGTCTGAGCGCCGCGGCACGAAACCCCCAAGTGCTCATCGAGCCAAACATGATGTGAAATCAAATCAGAGTAAACTGTAAATCAGGAAGTGCTGAAACCAGACGTGGAGAGAGAAACTCCAAACACGAGTCGGGACTGAATGCTCTCCGACTCCAGGCTCCGCCTCCTGCTTTTCCTCCTGTGGCACTCGACCACTCAGATTGCAGACAATCTGACGGCTGACCTTCAGCCGCTGTGAGCGCCTCAGATGGCGAGAGTAAAGACGTTCCAGGTCTCAGAGCACCTCGACCACGTGAAATGAGCAGAAGTGTGGAGCTGACGATGGTGGCGTTTCTTTAACAGCCATCTTGGATTCTTCAGCTCTGAGATCCACGAGCGTCCACAGGCTGAGGAGCAGCTGCAGGTTTGGACCCGGTGAAACCGGAGCAGCTCTCCTGCAGGTGGAACTGGTCCAGTTTTCCAAACTCCCGGATACGAGTTTGGATCTCGTGCATTTCATCGAGTTTTCTGTCAAAGTCACGCCTCACGGATTCGTGGCCACTTTCTCACACATCAGAGCTTTCCAGAACATTCCTGTACCTGAACACACCGGACTCTGATGACGCATTCACTGACCATGTCAGACTCACGGACACTGTGAGGTCATCGCGGTGCGTTCGTGGACGTGTAGATGCTGGTTTTCTACCGTACGACTCCGGAGAGCTCCTCGGTGTTTCTGTTTCAGGACTTTGATGAACGTCAGCGCCCGTCAGCTTTTAAAGGACCACGCCCGTGTTTTTAAACCTCTCGGCCATCGCTCAGTTGAACGTGGGAATGGGGTCTTTTTTTTTTTACCGGCAGCTTCAGTTCTGTTCACTGTGAGGCTCTTATACTGAAAGGGTTTCTAGCAGCTACAGTCTGATCTGAGAGCAGATGAAATGAACCAGTAAAACCAGTGTGTTTTGAGCAGTGCAGACAGGTCAAAGTCCAAACGCCAAATCTGTGATCAGGCTGAGGTGCAGACAAAGTAGAGACATGAGGAAAACCTGAGGAATAAAAGAAGCAGGAAATGCAGAATAAAACAGAAGCGACATTAATTCTGATTTTCAGTCGTTCTGATGTAAAAGGGAGGTTTGAGCCTGTTCGTGACGCTTAACTGCGAAACTTCAGTGAAGTGTGAAGTAACACAAATTAAACTATTTTGTTTAAAAAAACACATTTCCAGATAACCTTCTCTGATCCTCATCAAACTAACAATCCTCTGATTCTCTGAACAAAAGTGGATTCACACCGATGGTTGGAAGATTTTAGGGTTAAAATACTTCAAGCATCATTAAATTCATATTGAATAATTCATCTCTCATTAATCGAGCGGTCTTGGCGGCTCTGGCGTAACGTCCCGCTTCGTGGTGGTTTCTCAGTGTGCGGCGGCGTTTTGTCCGGTTAAACTGATGGTAGGTCCCACCGGTGACCCGGAGGAGCGCTCTTACGACGATTAACAGTGTGCGTCACAAACCTGCATCCACACCAGCTTCACCCACTCGCCGCAGGTTTTACTTATCTTTGGGCGAGCTGATTCTGGCCCTCAGGCCGTATGTTTGACACCGTGCTGTAAAACCTGCGAGTTTAAAGGAGAAGTTGGTACGATGCTCGGAGTTTATCAGGTTCTTTCTCTCTACCCAGAATGCACCTCTCCTCTGAAGGTCTGAACGTCTGGCTCGGGAATCCTTCGAGCTGAAGGAAAACACGGGTCTGGTCCTTTAAGAACGCTGCTGGTCGTTGGCTGATTGGACTGATGATCACGTGACAGCCGATCGGCTGCGCTCATGCCGATGTCACGGACACAGAGAAGTGGGCGGAAACACTTCTTCGCTCAACGCTTGGATCTAACTGCTGTCACACCGACCGACCAATCGGCTTTAAGGAAGGACCCCTGACCGCCCCCGCCCCCACAGAGCTGCCCTCCCATCGGTTGACTCGGCGCATCGGGGTGGTCGGGGTCCACGGCAATAAGAGTAGTGACGGGAAGCGAAGCCGGTCGGTCAACGCATGGCGTCAACGAAGCACTTTGGCGAACCTCAGGGCTCAGAGACACACAGAGGTTTTGTTTACTCCTTTTCTTGCTTTCAGTAGAGTTCAGTTCAGTTGTGTTGCGATTGATTGGTTCTGTGTTTGTACAGCTGATCACACTTCAGTCATATTTACTCCAATAATAATAATAATAATAATAATATTAATAATAATAGAATCTACAGAGCTGTTGTTTTTATGCTGTGAGCGCCGCCAGGCCTGAGCGCAGACGTTTACCTTCTGAGTCAAAGAGCCGCTCACCTGACGGCAAAGAAGAAGAAAGTTAGTCTGAGTCCTTCTGCTCAATTTTTAAAGGCCTGCGGGTCAGGTGGTACAGAAGGTTAGACCCTGGACAGGTGTGCCGGAGAGCTGACGTCGCTCAGCTGGTTCGGCTACACCATCGTATACCCCCCGCCGCTCTTTGCCCACAGAGTGAATGTCCTACGTGTCCTCTGTGGGCCTCTGTAGGCGGGCTGTTCGAAGCACACCTTGCCGACCGTGACCTGCTTCACCACAGTGTGGCGCTGTCATGTTTCGGAGTGTTTTTTTTCTGGGTGAGGACTGATGTGTGCAGGAAACAAACTGCACAAGGTTTTAGGAGTCGAGACAAAAGGACAAAAGGCTGACACCTTCTTCTTTCTTCAGTTCACGTCGAGTTTTAAAAAAATCAGATTCCCAGGAAAAGACTTCCAGACGTCCGTGCTCGCTTCTCTCGGCCGAATCCTCGATTGTGAGGACAGTCTCAGTGATCTGAGGCGTGTCTCGTTTTGCCTCTGTCTCCTTTTTCTGATCCGGACACTTTTTGTTACTTTCCCTTATCGCCTGGACCCTTTTAGGGGAACGTAACAAAATCATCAAGTTTACAGCATCCTTCAGTTTTTTTCTGAACAGAAGGTTGTTGGAGATGTGAGACGTTCGGGAGCTGGAAGTCTTTTCCTGCTGCGTCATCACGTTTTTCTTTGACTCGGTCTGATGAGCCCGATCTCTTTGTTGGACTGAAGCTTCGCTGCGTCAGGGCGGCTCAGCTGAAAATGTGTAAATGGTTTGAAAACGTTCTTTGTGCTCAGCTCTGGTGGTCAGTGAGACTTCTTCATTCTCCATCTGTACCATAACATCCTGTTTGTGAAAGCGAGGCCGGTCCCGTCCAGAAACGAGTCCTCGGCACAGCCCAGAGCTGCTCGTACCTCTGTGAGTCCCGTTCACTTAAACCAGGCTTTCATTTTGGGCATTTGGGAAGAACCTGGTGGTTTAAGCACTGAGTAATGCCCTCATTTTCACTCGTCAAATTGAGGCTTTTAGTCCCAGCTTGACCGTGCAGGACTTAAACTGAGGTTACTTGATTCTGGACCGGACGAGAGCTTCAAAACGTCTTCAGCTCAACAAGACCTTTTATCCAATATGGAGCTCCGAGGAATGCAAGTTTGAATTTTCAGGAACACGTTTGCGTTTCCCAAAAAATGAGACAGAAATCCTGATTGAAGACTTCAAAAAGTTAATTTGAGGTTTAAGTCCAACTCTGAATTTCACTATTTGAGAGATGCAAATTTTACAAGAAGTCCAAATGTCCAACAGCAAACCCAAGAAAGCAAGTCTGACTAAAGCTTCAGTGCTTTTTCATGGATTCAGTAAAGGAGGAGAAGTTGAGGTGGCCTGCAAAGTGGCTTGCAGATTTGCAGAAACTGCTGGTCACTGTAGGAGAACAGGCGGTGTGCTGGGATAGCTATCTGAGCCTGAACGTTATATTCAGTCTTTCTCACTCGTCAGAAATCAGAGCCAAACAAAGTTCGCAGGTTTGTCTCAAATTAGAAATTCAAGTAGAACCTAAACGCTGCCGTTTGAGTCTCAACTTCCAAGAAAATGAGTTTTAAACTGAAGAAATTTGAAGTTCAATGGATGATGACTCAAAATTCGCAAGTGCGCTCTCTCAGTCTCGAATCCCAACAACAACACGTTCAACGTTTGAACTATAAAATGTTCCCAAAAATGGGAGGTCCAGAGCAGCTCCCTGTGATTTGCGTTGTTCCCTCCAGAGTTGAAGAACTCTTTATTTGATACTAAAGGTCTTGTCGAGGCGGCGACGTTAGCGGCGGTTTTGGCGGGTACAAAGTGTGAAACCCAGCGAAGATTACTATTAGATCATCACTAGTCTGCCGGTGGCTCTCTCAGGACCACTTCCTGGGTGTCAGGCGCTCTATCGTGGATCCCACCGTCGTCCCCGGCAGAAACGGATGTCCTGAATCTCGACTCTACCCTGATTTAAGCTAACCTTATCTCGCACATTTCCGACCTCACATCCTCCTGCAGCAAACCTTCCTGTTTCACGGACCAATCACGGTTTCTGCCTGCGCTTCGCTGGGATCCATGATTCTGGAAGGCGGGCGGCCTCTTGGGTCGAGGCCGTCTGCGCTGTCGCCTGAACAAAAACACTGAAAAAATTAAAGTGTACATATTGCAACCGTGTAAATAGGAAAATACTAACGGAGACTATATTTTATGTATGAGCGGAGAGAGAGCAGCACTAACTCAAGGAGAAACTTTAATTTGGTGTTTTCTATTTGTAAAAGTGAGATAAAGTGTAAAGTGATGACAGGAAGAAATGATTCTGACTTTATGAATTGTACAGTTAACGCCTCAGTTTGACCGTTCTGTTGTTTTCTATCTAAAGCTTTGGGTTCTTTTTGTTTCTTCTTTTTTTGTACATAAGTGGTTGTTTACATCGATAACGAGTCCTTATGTCTGTGAACGTCAGACAGTCAGTGGAGCAGAGGTCTGATGGGGGCGGGGCTCGGAGGGATGGCATCGTAACACAAAACACTCAAAGAATCAAAGGAGATAAATGTAAAGATGATTTTCATGTATGGTTAAACAGCACTTTAATAATAATATAAAAATAATAAAATATTTCTTTACAGTAAAATAATTTAACAGGGAAAATGACATTTGCAGTTTTACAGGAAAAAATGTAATCGTTAGATTTTATTTTAGATTTCCAGAAATAAGAGAACAACAATAAAAAGAATTTGATTTTAAGAATGAAGTTTTTCTGTTATAACTGTCTCTGATCGTTTTAAAAAGTCAAAATGTCACATGAAATTTGGATAATAAGAAACATTATTAATATTATAAATGTTAACTTGTGAGAATAGCGTTGAAAAGTGTTTAAGATTTTCTCAGGGTTCAATATCATGAGATAAATAAATGAACTTTATCACA